>NC_090450.1:695939978-696548519 GCF_031143425.1 Pleurodeles waltl
CGGAAGTGCGGGTACTCTCCCATTAAAAGTATTATACCTTTGCTGAGACGTGTGGGTGCTCTGCCACTGATGTGAAAGAAGGGCAGGCATTTTATGCCCGAGAGTACCTGTCCATGTAAAGGAATGGCGCTTCGGTGAGATGTGAGTCCAGTGTTGAAAGGTCTAGTCGCTTTCCCTGCCTGTTATCAATGTTCGTGGTATTTTCTAATGGTGTATTTTTACCTGGAAGAGTAAGGATGAATGAGATTAAATGAATCTCGCCATAACGAAGGAGTTCCCTGTTATTTATTTAGTGAGTTCATTCGGTCTAGAGATCTAGACCATTTTGAGTAACAAAGATAACAATCATACATGATAAATAGTATTTGTTAAAAAAAAAACAAGATAACAATATAAAAACAGTAATAATCAGGACAGTATAACAATAAGATCAACAAGACTTAGTATTTGATTGTAGATTAAAAAGTACAATAAATAAGACATGGCTAAAATGTTAAGAATAAAAAAGATAAAAGCTAGGATATAAAATTCTGTCTAACATACCAATGTGTGCAATTGTTTTCCCGTAAGACCTGGCCCTCGTCAATCCTCATGTAGAGGGCAACAAGCTCCAGCTAAGAAATTCCTACTGATGCTACAAAAAAAAAAAAAAAAACAGTTGAGACTCCTTCTGTCGACTAATGTCAGGATGGCTCACATGCCCTTTGAAACAATAAGCCTATGCCGGATGTACCAGGCCTCCGCAAAAAATTTGGTAACTGTAATAGCTACCACGGAGGATGAGTCGTATGTACAGATTCTGGTGGCGTTTGCTCTATCATATAATGACATATTTTTGCAGAGGGGAATGATCCACCTCCCTCTGGGACTCTTATACAGAGGGCAGAAAAATAGTAAATGCTCTATTGTTTCTTTGCAATTTTGGCAAGAGATACATCTATCATTTGAAGCGATGTTAGATGACCAGTGAGCCGTAAAACCATTAATAGGCAGTGTACCATATCTTAGTTGGAGATATAAAGCACGGGCGTACGGAGGCATGGGAAGGTTCAAGAAGTTCTCAGGCCAGGGCTCGTGCTTGAGTTGGAGAAATTCCATTGTTAGCCTGCCCGTCCCTTTTTGGTGCAAGGAGTCTTCATTAACTTTTTCCCAATATCTTTTTGTGACAAGTTTCCTTGCATTATCGGGGATTTGATCCGGATATTTCCAGTAGGAAGGAAAACCTATTTTGACCCAGGCAGATTTCATTTCCTTCAGCCATGGAATTTTCTCCAGTGCCTGGGGGGTGGCTATGAGCTCTCTCATAGCCAACCTATATGGTTCGAGTTCAACAGATTTCCATAAACGAATCCAATAGGAGAGAGGCCTTAGGGCTGCTGTGGTTTTAATACTGTTTAGACCTAGGTCTAGCCTTAGAGGGGTCATTGGTGAGCCCATACCTAGCCGGGCAATCTTTCTAAGGAAATGGTTTTCCTTGATTTGCAGAGTATCGAGGTTTTTGTGGGACCCCCAAAGTTCCACTCCATAAAGGGCCGCTGCTCTGATTTGGACATTGTAAATCTCTGCAAGTATGTTCAAGGGGGGACTCGGAGCCTTTCTCGATCTACGGACAAGGGCCCCACCTCTCTGGCTTATAATGAGAGCCCCTTTGTCAATGGCTGCCATCCATTTGCCTGTGGTCGATAGTCTGAAACCCAAGTAGTCGAACTCTTCTACTTTCTCCAATGGAATCGAGTTCATTTCTATGCTAACGCGCGGTCGTTTCTTGGAGGTCCTATATATCATGAGTTTTGTTTTCTTAATATTTACGTCCAGACCATAGTCACTACAAAAAACACAGAATTGGTTGATCAGGTTTTGGATTCCCATTGGCGATTTAGATATCAAAATTGTATCATCTGCATATAGCAGACACGGGATTTTTTTCCCAACCAATTTAGGTGAATCATTTATACAGTTCTCTAAGTAGTGGATGCAATTATTGATATATAGCAAAAAAAGGGTGGGTGCCAGAACACATCCCTGTCTAACTCCTTTTTTAATAGCTACGGGGTCAGTCAACTCGCCCCCCTGGCCACATCTAATTTGAGCGAAAGTATTTTCATGCAGTTGAGCAATGAGTTTCAGGAGACCAGATGGCACTCCCATGTTTGATAATGTTGACCACAGCAGATTCCTGGGGATCAAATCAAATGCGGCTCTGAGGTCTATGAAGACCACATAGAGATTACCCCTCCCCAGGTCAACATTCTTCCATTTTATTGACATGAATCTTAGGGCTTGGTCAACTGTACTCACTGCAGGTCTAAATCCTGCTTGTAGGTCAGAAAGAGCTTCGGACTCCATAATCCATTCCTCAAGATGGAACAGAAGATGCTTTGCATAGATTTTTTGGGAGTTATCAAGGAGACTAATCGGACGATAATTGGCAGGGATGTTCGGATTTCCTTTTTTAAAAATTGGTACTATTTCAGCCCCTTTCCAAGTGGGTGGAGCGGGGGCCCCTGCTGCAATAGCATTGCAGATAAGGTTGAGATATGGTGCCCATATATCTGATCTTGATTTGTATAGATCGCCTGGAATCTTATCTGGGCCAGGGGCCTTTCCCCATTTCAATGAGTCTATTGCTGCTCTTGTTTCGGTTAGAGAGAATGTGATCGGGGTGGTCTCATGGTTTATTGGGGCATCAGGGGCCCACAGAGATGCTTCAGAAGGCCCTTCGTATAGTTGCCCAAAGTGCTCTACCCATGATGCTGAGAGAATTGAGGAGCCAGGTGCGGCAGGGGAATTGCTACAGTCATCAGTTATTAGTTTCCAGAACCTAGATGTGTCATT
This sequence comes from Pleurodeles waltl, assembly GCF_031143425.1. Taxonomy (NCBI): domain Eukaryota; kingdom Metazoa; phylum Chordata; class Amphibia; order Caudata; family Salamandridae; genus Pleurodeles; species Pleurodeles waltl. Next base: position 695,942,814 of record NC_090450.1, read on the forward strand.
AGATTTAGCAGTCTCCAAAATAATAACCCATCTGGCCTCTTCCCAACTTCTGCGTGCCTTAGAACATTCCTTCTTATAAACTTTTCTGGCTGTTCTTAACGGCCCAACATGGCCATCTTTTATTGCTTCCAGGAGAGACAGTTGTGCTTCTCTGCAACAATTGTCAAACCAAGGAGCGCAGTGCTTTTTGTTAGGATTATTAAGAAACTTTTTTGTAAAAAGATGCTTTAAAGATTGGAACAAGTCAGTGTGGGCTGCTAAAACTCTGTCACCCTCCCCATTCTCATTTAGCCGGATCATACACTCCATCTGGTTGGCAAGCAGGTTGTAAATAGATGCCAGGTGTTTAGGGGAAGAATTAACAGATTCCCATTTTAGGTTGCGTCTGTTATTAGTTAGAGCCAGCTGGGAGGCATGGCTCTTAGAGTAGGGCACATTAAACGAAGGAAAAAGTCCTCTGGTCGATAAAATCAGCGGGTCATGATCGCTCTCAATTTGCTTTTGGACCCTCATATCGAACATGTGTCTCCACAGTCGGATGTCAAGAAGTATATAATCAATACGACTGCTAAGCCCTCCGCGCCTAAAGGTAGCTTGCAAATTTACATCCGAGCGCGAGCGACCGTTGCAGGCTCGGAGGCCATGGGCTAGTGTGATGTCGGCCAGTAAGCGTGTAGATTTATTCAGCCTTGGTCTTTTGTTGGAGACTAGCTGAGGGATGCCCCAATGGGCATCCTCTTCTTTACATATTCCTTGGACTAGAGGATTAGGTTCAAAAGTGACATTGAAATCCCCTCCAATCAAAACAAAGAAGGAGGGATTGTTTTTAAGAAAACTGTCCAAAATGGACAGGACATCAGAATCGGTGTGGGAGCTCACATTCCTGTTATAGATATTAATTAAAAGTAACGGTCTCTCTTCAGAAATCATTATTAATAGGACTTGCAAGTCAGGGCAACCCGTATCTATTTCTTCTATCTTGCACCTAAGAGAAGTGTTGATCCACACAAGCAGCCCTCCCGATGGTCTCCCAGAAGAGGACTTGCGTGCTGGAACCCAATAGCTTTTAAAGCCTAGTCTATATTTGGGTTCTAATGCCCACGTTTCTTGGAAGAGGCAGATCAGGTGATCATCAATAAGACTGCCCCATCCTGGGCTTTGTAATTTGCTTTCCAACCCTGCTATATTCCAGCTGAGTACCTTATCGAGATCCTCTGTTTTTATGGACCCTGCTTTATTCTGAGGATATTTCCTACAGGGGGAGGAACTGCTAGGAACCATACTAATTCCCTCAGGTATATTAGGACCAGTGGCTTTCTCGCTATGTGCCTTGTGAACCTCGCTGGATGTGACCCCAGCTATATATGAATTAGGTAGGTTGGCCATACGGGTGGACCCCAGAATGTATGGAACAATTGACAGGAACGGAATACATTCCTCGCTGACTTGGCTCGTGATGCTTGTGGGTGATACCTGGTTAACAGGATCTGCCAAGGTCGAAGGGGCAACGGAGTTAGAGATGCTGAGGGCAGTAGGGTGAATGTCCTCAGCCTCACCATTGCTCGGAGCCACTTCCGAAAGGTCATCTCCTAGTCAGTCTGTCTCAGAAAGAGATGACGAAGGGCATCTAGGGCCAAGTACAGGGATAAACTGTGTGTGGGTAGCCAGGGGAGCCCCGTATAACGTTGGCAGTTGTCTACTCCAAGCTGGCATGGGAGGTGGATAAAACACTTGTAACCTGCAAAGGGAGGCTTTTTCAGTTATAGGATAAGGTCTATTAGCGTTTAAAAAGAGCCGTTGGACAAGGTCTGGAGAATTGAAGTTGATAACTATGCAGTCCCCTGAACCGATCTTCGCTAGGGAACCCACCCAACCTACCCTTCTCACCATCAGTATTGAGGGTGTCATGGAAAAAGCAAACCCTGCATTCACGTGCAACCAATTAATAACCTTGTTTTTAAGTTCGGTAAAAGATTCAGTGAAATGAGGTTTGAGTTCAGGAACATTCGATATAATGAGTACATAATGACATGATTCTGGTGGCAAATGGAGCACTTTTGGATCTGGCAGACCCCTGATCTTGTCGCTCTTCTGGTGTTCTGTTTGCAGGTGCTCCCAAGTGGGGTTGCCATCTCCCGGATTAGTTACTGGGTTATTCCATGGGGCGGTTCCTTTTAAAAGGGGAACTGAAACCATATGGGGCTTATTCATTAAAATACTAGCTGTTTTGACGGAGCTGGGCCAATCTTGGTTTAAAGAGGAAAAAGGGATTTTTGCTATTTGGCCAGTGGGTCTGTTAGCAGTGATGAGGTCATGGTTGGCAAGGGGATAGGCTTGAATTTCTACGGGTGGAGCAATTTTTGGTGGCTGGCTATTGATAAGGCTTTCCAATTTGTCCTCAATCGATTGGAGGCGGGTTAAAATTGGAAGAAATAGTTTTGAAAGCTCATCTCTTATGAAATCCCTGGTGTACTCATTTGTATGGCACTCGTTTGTGTTGTGTAAGGGGATTGATACCGTATCCTTATTAGAAGGTTGGGCCATGTTAGAGGGGCTCAAAGTCCTAGATCGTTTGTTTTTAAAAGCGGGTTCCCTTCGTTTCCTTTTCCCTTTGGTATTGGAATCTGCTAAGGTGAGGGGGCCTTCATTTGAGGGACTCTGAGCCAGCGGAATAGGTGCAGCACGGGTGGTAATTACAATTGGGGTTTCGTCCTGATTCTCCTGGGAGTTTTTAGAGGGGGAAGGGAAAGGGGTAGTCAGTACAGACTGTAATTCTGGTCGCGGGGAGGGCTGTGGAGCTGAGCTATCATGAACTAGGCTGTTGGTTGAAGAAGGGGGGCAGCTAAGCGTCGCTGCACTAACTCTATTTCTTTTTCAAGTTCCCCAACAGCCTTTTGCAGAAAACCATCTAAGGTTCTGTTAGAGTGCTGCTTTCCTTCCAACCCACCCCCACGTCGATGGCCCATTATTCTTTAAGTCAGGGGCCTTTAGTGAGCCCCCGGCCTATAGGGGTGTGTAGGCCTTTGGGACCCAGCCACTGACACTATAGTGTGATTAATAAGCTTCTCAGACCCTACTGTTAACAAATCCCAAAGACAAGACCACAGTAAGACGCCCAAGCGTATATATATAAAGCCTGGCCCAACCACTTATCGGGCGCAGACAGGTGCAGAGCGGGTAATGAATTATGGGCTCCTGCCCTTGGGAGAAGAAGAATGGTGCCGCCTCCTTCCACCCTCCAAGAAACGTAATTCAATAAGCAGTTATATGATGAACTGAGATAAATTCAGCTGAGTACACGGAAAAACCTGCAAGTATCCGGTTTAGGTTAATAGTTTTCCACATGCTTGATGGGGCCTGGGGCTCTATGGGAGGACTGCCCACGCACCGAGCAGAGGAACTTGAGATCTCCTTCAGGCAGCCATAGACAAGTTTGCTGTATGGACCACGTCTTTGGGTAGATGTCAGGGGGGTGGCCCTGCCCTGCCTCTTCCTGGCAATGACGGGCAAGGACGGGCCCGCCCTTGGCCGGGGCTTTGCCCGGCCGCCGCCCGCGTCCCGCGACGGCGGGAGCGCGATTCAGTTTTTAAAGGGCTCCTGCCCCTTGCACTCCTTCCCGGCACACAACAGCGCTTCCCGCGACGGCGGGAGCGCCATTCAGTTTTTAAAGGGCTCCTGCCCCTTGCACTTTTTCCTGGCACACAACAGCACTTCCCGCGACGGCGGGAGCGCGATTCAGTTTTTAAAGGGCTCCTGCCCCTTGCACTCCTTCCCGGCACACAACAGCGCTTCCCCGAGTTCCCTGTTATCTCAGTAAGACTTTTGTAGGTGATGGATATTGCGTCCAAGGTACGTCTTGCTGCACGTGTTGATGCCTTATTATAAAGAGCAAGCAGTAGTGAATTGTTAGTGCTCAACCAAACACCATAACATCGTAATTATGAAAATGAAATAATAAACGCACATGGCAATAATGTTAATAATACCATCTTTATTTTTTTACATATTCGCTAACGGAAGTAAGAACTAGAAATATAGGCGCTGTGTCGGCCGTTTATCTTTCAGTGGCCACTAGGTGGCACTGTAATATTACTCATACCAGAAGAGCTGCATGGCTACTCGAGTCTTCAATTCGCAACCAATGCCTGTCTATATTGTACTGATGTTTAGCGAGCCCTTCAGAACTTACAGACGAACTATGCAGATGCATTTTTTACTAAGGATACAGAATATAAATATATTTAGAAAATCAGCAAATGCAGTTTTCCATAGTGGTGTGAAGCCATTTCCCTGATGCTGATTTTAGACTCGATCATCCCTACGATGGCTATAACTGCCTTAATGTACCTCCAAAGCACTGAAGAGCACAAAACGAAGCCGTGTTGAATTACTAATCATCGATGTTTTGCTTGAAAACTACCCAAACACCGAGAACAAGAGACTCGTACGAAATGCAGACCAAATAAACACTTTTCATGAAGAAACGGGAAGCATTTTCTCCATCCAGAGCTATTTTCAAAATTACATCGGAGTGCCAAAAATTATTCCCCAAACCGCGACGCTGGCTGCGTAAAATAGCATACCTGACGAATACGTCATTGAAATAGCACCAGCCAAAGAACAAGCAAGTGTACACGCACATTAAAAAAGTATACATTTTTTATGATTTTATAAACGAGGCGTGGAAAACGCAACGCAGAGGCATAGCACCTTTTTGATGGTCACAAGTCATCACGAGAAAAAGGCTGCACGAGCCTGTGCCTTGCTAAATCAGGAATCTCGTGCAACGTCACGTGTGCTCTGTAGTGAGGCTGCTTTGTGTTACTGCCCCGTCATGGGAGCCCCCCCCCCCCAACTCAAAATGCTGCTTAACTCTTTAACGATCACACGCAGTCCTACTGAGAATTCCAGTAAGTGCGCGTTTTCACGTTGTGTGATATTGTAATCGTTCATGCAAAATTACCTTTTTTTTTTTTTTTTTTTTTTTAGAAAATGGAGCCAAATGGCGATTTTGACAGCATCATTTTCAAACCAATAATATAAAATGTAGATTCTGAATGGGTACTCCTCAGATATCCACGTGCCTTCGTGGTTCTCAACCAAGCATGCCTCTCCCCAGGACTGTTGCAGCCTCTTCTTCCCCAATATGATTTTAGAAAAATTGTAGCACAATAGAGCTTTCTTCAACTCAATAAAAAAGTAAAAAAATCTATAGATGGTACATCCAGTTAAGAGCATACATTTTCACATAGCCTATCTTCTTACTAGTGTCTTTATCCACTTTCACATTCTTTCAGTTTTCAATCTTGCACTTTCCTGCTATGTCTCATAGCTGAGAATTTGCTTGGACTGGGTGGGGAAGAACTATAAAAAAAACAGTAAGATTTCTCGTGTGAGGCAAAACAGCACAGGTAGGCAGATTATATAGGCTCCTACAACAGTGCTGTTACACAGGAACCAGAGACCTTGCAAATTCAGACAGATAACATCAATCTTAGAGGCAAGGGGTGCAGCCTGATGTAGGGATTATTACTCAAACATCTGCTTTAAATCTGTTTTTGGAAATGAAGTGATTGTGTTCCCAAACACCAGCTTGTGAGTTTATAAAACGACTCATGTTTTGCTATATACACGTTCTTTGTTTTGGAAAAACAAACGTTTTCTAAGCAAAAGCAATAGTGCTGTTCTGAAATATGATATTTTCCCATTTGTAAATTCGTGTTTATGTACTTTAATGTAATTTTCATAAAGTATTCACACTTACTGCTGCTAAATATTGCTAGAGTCTGCCTTCGGTACCCATGTTTCATCATCTCATGTCATTGAGTTCTGTGATATCCCAAGAGTTACAATTATAGTGATGGGGTAAGCACTTTATCAATGGTAGGCATTCTCATTCAATGGATATTCATTATGGGCTAGGAACCACCACCATTACGAGTAACAACAATATGCCAAGCATTACCAGCATTATGCCGGGGAAGCAATATACTATGAGCAGACATCATCATCTCATGGATGACCACGATGTGTCAAGAAATACCATTGCATCAAGACCAGCAATATAATAGCGGTGGGCACCATTTTACTGTGGACGCCCACAATTTACCAAGAATTATTATCATTATTCTGGGCCCAGCAATATTAAAGGTGTGCATCATAATGCCATGGACAAAGCTGAGGCAAGGAATTATCACAATTTTACTAAAGATGGACACCATCATCCCACAGATGCCCATAGTGGGCCGGTAAGTCCCACCATTGTGCCAAGGACAGCCTTACGCCACACATGTCAGACATAGGCCCATAATTACCACCATTATGCCTAGGCCAACACTGGGTCAGGGTGTCCATCCCATCATCATGCCATAGATGTCCATAAAAGTGAAATCATTACAAAAAGACTAGATAGCCAGCACAATCGCCTGCAGGTAAACACATTCACGCACCTGCATGTGCATGCACATCAAGATAGGTATCAAGAATATTGAAGAGTTTTTTTTCCTCTTTACTTTCTACTGCTTGGCTACTGGGTTCTGTTCCTGCTGTTTCTCCCCTCTCTCGGCCTCGCAACCCTTGGTTTGGCACATATGCAATTTTCGTGTCATTGTAGTCAGGTGAAAAACTTAAAATGTGGTAGTCGGGGCAGGGCCTGTTTGGGCCCTGTGCTATCAATAACACCCTGAGGGGGTTATTTACAACCCCCTTGGGCCGCCAGCGCGTCACATTTTTCCCATATAAAAAGGGACGCACCGGCGGCTCGAGGAGCTCGTAAATAAGCCCCGAAGTGTGCCACCGGGCCTGCTGTCAAAGAGCGATTACAGGCTACACTCCACTAGCAAACTGTTGCTCCTGATTACAGGCCCTCCTCTCAATCCGAGCACTGCACATCGGTGTTCTAGATAGACAGACATCTCATGTCAGCTTGCAGTAGTGTGGACTAGTTTGTGTATTCCCTGCAACATACCGGCATCAGCCACTCTTCAATTCCTCTTTTGTCCCACCTAAATATATGAAAACACCTGGCCTCCTGCCACCCACTCACACCAACTTCTGCAGCTTCCCTCCCCTCTCTCTGCCAGCTCAGGGCTGTGCTGTCTGCTCTCCAAAATGTTCAGTGCTCTAAAGGAAAAGCAGGCACTGTCCTCCCCGATACTGTAATTACAGAATCAAAGGGAAGGGATGGATTTCTCCATCATTTCCATGATGTGCAATGCAGGAGAAACATCCCCATATTCCCTTTTCATGTGTTACCGAGACACACGTCTCCGGATGTACCACACTGACGTGAACACACATCCAGGCCTTGGCCAGGCTGGTCTGACCTAAGATTAGCTGCACCTAGAGCCTTTGATAACCTGCATATCTGATAGGAGGAAGATTTTGAATTGTGCGCACACCTGAGCCCGACTCACTGATTGAGTTCCTAAAGTCAAGTTTCCGATTGAGGCCTGGACTCTCTACGAATCCCAGCCACCCCTTATTCCCTCTAGAGGTGTTGAACCCTCACCCATCTCAGCTGAGAAAGTGGGACATGGGGAAGGGGAAGAGAAGCACAGTAGCACTTGCTGTTTTAGTGTGGTGTTGGTAAAACCTGTTCTGAACTGATGTAAGCTGTTCTGGACTGGTATGCTGCTTGCATTCGATGCTCGCTGGTGGAATGATTTTTGAATAGGGAGGGTAAGTGTCAGAAAAGTCAGGAACTAGGAGGGTATGAGATACTATAACACCTTCCAAAATATTGCAATAATCTTAACGCTGCTCAAGGGCGGAGGGAGTTATGTTGAGAACAGACGTCTATCAGGATACCAGTGCTCCTCCCCTGGATGCCAGAGAGAAAGGAGACCTGAACAACAGCAACAACAAGAAGGCAAACAATAATGACAAAGAATAAGTACAAAACCTCCGGCAAAAGAGCAGGGATTAGATCGACAGATTACCAGGAAGGAAGAACACAAACAAAAGTGTTGGGATGCAAGGCCAAGTGAATGGACTGGATGGCACGTCGAGCCTGTACAAATAGTGGATGTTGCCATGCACACAGCCATGTTTGCAGCTATAATAATTATGATCTGACAACCCGCAACTGACTCGCTGTGGTCCAGTCTTCTATAGCCTGAAACACAACCCTGACTATATCAGGTAATTCTGTGATCCTTGGGGAGTAATTATCCAATATCTAGTTTAACCAGCTCCTGCCTAGCCGAAGCACCACATAACCACTCTACTAATCACCTCTTTGCTGTAATCCTGATACGTAATTTTCAGGTCACCAGTTTGTATCTTTTTTAGCCTTCATGGAGACCATTCAGGTCAGTACTTGGCAGATGTTTGCTCGGGATACCTCTGTGATGGTTATCCTGTCAGTGGTGGAGGCCAAGGCTGGGCTCCAGAAACATCTTTCTGCTGTGACAGAAGTGGAAGAACAGAAGGTGTTTAATTTGCATGCAAAATCAACAGATTTTATCAAGGCACTTGCGACTTATGAATCCCTGCTGGACTGCGCAAAGGCCAAAGACAAAGACTGAACAGGATCTCCGTCATGCAGCTGCACTCTTCCTCTCATGTCTGGTAAACCTGCCCCACTCCCCCACACGGACCTGGGGTATCCAGATCTGATTATTGCTGCCCCCAGGCAATCAGAGTCTTCCTGGTTTCCCCATGGTCACGTGGATATGCTGATGCAGAACTATTTGATCAAGCTTTCTAGGTGCTTTAGAATTGACATTAATACAGTTTGTTCTCAGCTGAACACTAAGCCCAAAACACAGTTCTTTGTTGATTCTCGTGAGGTCTCTGGATTTAGTGGGTGTTCCAGGTATCGCCCAGTTTTGATGGTGACTGACCTTTTAATGATAATGACTACACGTTTGATATGTCCCTGGCACTTTACAGTGAGTGCTGACCACCTGCAATTGTAGGAACTAAAGGGGCTTATTTGCTAGTTTTGCCGCAGGGCAGGGTTATGTACGGGGTGACTTTTGGCCATTTATGGAGCCTTAGCTAACAGCATTGCCAGTTTGTACTCAGAGCTAACAGTTAAACAAGTAGATGGTCAAACATATCATGGCAATGTTAGTAACTTTATATTATTTAACCCTGTGTCTCGCATTTCTGTACCATTCACTGAGACTTTGTTTACAAACACTAATTCAAACCCAATGTGTCACAAAAATATTTGCGAAGGCACAAATCCTGTCCAATAGGACAACATTCCCTTATGGTTCAGTGTTATTTGATATGAAATGTTAGAGTTTACAGCTTTGCCCTAGACGGTGACAGCATCCTCTAATCGTCTTCATGGGTTTAACTGACTCTGGGCCCAATTTATATTCAGATGAGTGCACTGTTTCTCCACCATGATGAAGAGTAAATTAATCCATTTCCCTGGCGGAGGTGCCAGCTACCTAATTCAGAAATGACCGCCCAGCTGTAGGTAATTTCTAAAGGATTGACAGGAACCAACGTCAATGCTTCTTGCAGTTTGGTGGAGGGCTCCGTCAACATGATGGAGCTTTGCACCAAATAATGTTCTGTTTTTTTCCGTGAAGAAAATCCCCAAGCTCCCCTCACCATGGGAGTCCTTTCCTGTGGTAAGAGGAGCATTTAGCCGTTCTAACTGCCTCTTACCACCAAGGTGTTCCTGAGGGTGACAGGCGTTGAAAACCGACCCCTAATCCCACCCATCTAAATCAAGTGGGCAGAATTAGAATGCCTCCAATAGCCCTCTATTCCACAGGGCTATCGGAGGGGCGTAATCACAGTGGGGATAGAGAAGGCTCCTCTGTGATTAAAGCTATGGTCCACTCACATTTAAATCGGGCAGGGGGACCGCTATGTTGACGGGGAGAGAACACTGCCACAGTTCCAACCGAGTTTCCTCTCTGCCAATATATACATTAGGTCCTTTCTCTGTTAATCAAAATCGGATTTTTCTTTGAAGTTATTGTCCTGGATCAATGTTAAATATGTAATGTGTTATTTGCTGCGTGATTTGAATTCTCAACCCTTACCACCTCCTAGAGTAAGCTTTGAGTACTTGACTCTACTTCCCCTGGAAATGAATGCCCAAAGACGCTTTGTTATTTTGCCATCCTGTGTTGTGGTATATATGCATGTGTCATTCACTGTTGTTCATCCATGGTACTGGGGTCATGTCTTTTCTTGTTTTTTAAATACCCCTTTCCCTTAGTAATTGCATTGCACTCTTGGATTTTAATTGCATCGTTACAAGTTAGACCTTGGTAGCTTCTTTGGCATTTAGATGTAGGCTGGTATAACTGTTTCTTGAAAATACCTCTTCCCTCTTCACTGGTTTCCAGTCTTGCTATTTAACGCACCAACACACCAGTTATCCATTTGTAGAGCAATAGCACTGGTGTTCTGGGGCGACAGTATTATTTGACAGTCCTCATACAGGATATCTTACTGCCTCAGGGCTCTAGAAAAAGGCATAGATTGGAGGACAAGTAGTTGAATTATTGGTTAAAGACTTCAGATGATTGCTACATTAATAGGAAGAGGCAAGTTAAGGTGGCGGACAACTTGGTGTGGGAGGAGCCGGCAATGAACAGAGCGGCATTCAGTGATCTAAAGGAGATCTACTGAGTCAGTGGCATAACTCAACACAACCAATAAAGAGCAATTTATTACAGTCAGACTGACCCTCTAATCTACTGGCATGGGTCCTTAGTTCTTAAACTTTATAAGAGAAGAGCTAATAATAGTTCAAATATAGCCCCTTCTTGCCACATACCCAAACCACCCACTCTTCAATTCCTCCTTTCCTCCATGCAAATAGAAACAATACCTGGACTCCTGTCACCCAGCTACCCAGCTGTACTCTCTGCTCTCCAGTGAAACAGAGAGCCACTGACAAGCTCTCTCAGACCTGTCAGGGAAGCCTGGAATTCCCAGTGCCATCACAAAACTTTTAGAATTTAGGATGCGGTATTCAAGTGACTGGCTCTCAGTCAGAGCAATACATAACAGTTCTTTATAAAACCTAGAAATGTGTTCAGAGTACAAGAGACAACACCTTTCTGACTCTCTAATGTCTGATCCAAAGATGCTGCCAGAGGCGTCAGACATGTTTAGTCAATAGGGTATGTGAAAAGTGACAAAGCAGTTGTGGACCGACACAGGTCAATAAATGGGTCCCCGATAGCATAGCCCAAAATAAAAGGCTTCACTGAATCAGGGATACCTGGAGAATGTTGCAAGGAAACTCCCTTCCCTGGAAATGACAGTGATCGCTTTAGGTGTAGCAAGAAGGCACACATCAAGACTGTCCCGACAAAGTGCACTCATCAACTTAATTTCCGCAGGTCACCAACCTCATCCTTTATATAGAGGACGGACAAGTGGACCCATGCAACTGGCTGTGCTATCACTGGACATATGGCAGGCATACCATTACATTCTTTTCATGGTGCCCCCAACATTCACCAGTACCTCGACAGGGCATTTGTGGATGAGAAAAGGGTAACTTCTGTGCATGATCTGGGAACAAATATACTCATGGCTGTCCATCATTTATCAACCCCTTACAATATCATCATGAGAGCCTCAGGTACAGAATGCCTAGTGAATGGGCCACCATTTTCCCCATCACTGAGGTTAACATGCAGATTTAGGGCCACAGTGAAAGACATGAGATAATTGTCAGAGATGATCACAACATGAACTGTTTGATAGAGAACAATCTGGTAGCAAATGACAATGACTCATTCTCAGTAGGATCAACTCAAGGAAAGTCCAGTGGAGGAGACTCTCAAAGAAGAAAACTCTCAGAGAACAAGAGCAAGAACCAAGACCTGTAGAGATTCAAAAGGCATATTAGCGTTGAGCAAAGAGGTGCCTGTTCTACCCGACAGCAGTATAAGGACTATGTAGGAGATCAAGTGCTGGTGTCTAGGGGCCTCTCAACGCTGAAGAATGCATTAGCTGAATGAGGCCCTAGTACAGATGAGTTCACTTAGACCTGCGCAGTACAACTCTGAAAAGCCTGCACGGGGTGGGGTAGGTGGTTAGAATATAAGCCAAAAATTAATCTACTGGGCACTTCAAGTTAGCATAAGAAGATGGGATGGCTAAAAATAACTCTGCTGATCATTAGGCTGGGTCTGTCGAGGCTAGTTGATCGTCGGGTACACAGGAACATCCTGATGCAGTTGGTCACAGGGTGTGCTTGGAAGAGTAGTTAAACATAAGGAAAATGTATATTCCATGTTTCAACATTTTAGCTATAGATAGCAATTTAACCAAACCTACTGGACTTGCCAGCTGAGTGTAAAATGAGGAAGGGTGACAGTTTCCCTTGTGCCACTGTACGTCCTTCTGAGAGTGTGCGTATAGACTTTGTGAGTCCACAGGAACACTCTCAAACCTCAAGCAACAAGCATATACTAGTGGATTATGCCACAAGATGCTCTAGATTTGTGCCGCTCAGGGGCACCACTGTTCCTCGTTACTTCTACTGTTGTTGAGATCTTTTCTCATGTTACATTTTCCATTACTGTGATCTCCAGCCGACGAAGTAACTTCATATCCATGGTCATAAAGGCTGTGTGGGGTGAATGTGGTATGAATAACTATACCCTACCGTTCCCAGAACAACACACTAAATGAGAGGTTTAATAAAACCTTTAAGATCGTCATGAGCACCTTTGAGGAGCCCTCCAAGGCCATGCTGTCATGCGGTGCCTTAGAAAATAGTATGCTGCATACCATTGAAACTCTTTTTTTAACACTTCATCCATAACCCTTTTACTTTGGTGTGAGAGGGTTTCAATGGAATCCAGAAACCCCATACTTATAATGTATGTTTTTTGTTAGCCTGTGCTCACCCCCGGTAGCTTGACACAGAGCAGTCAGACTTATCGCCAGAGGTCACGTGTAAAGCGTTTATGCAACCCACTCACAACAGTGACACAATAAATACACCACTAAAGAGACACCACGCATAATTATATAAAAATATAAGTCTTCCATTGTAGGTATAGATAACATCATAAACCTCAGATACTGTGCCTCAACGATAGACCAACATGACATAGTATGGCACATGCTACGCCAACCCTGTATATATATCGTGGGACACACCAACAAATTATATCATCAGACTAAGAGTGTCATAAATCCTCATTTCTGTGCAGGTATCTACACAACATAAATCATACACGTTGCACATAATATGACCCGACTGTATGAAAACTCAGTAGACTGAGAATGCACTGGAAATCACCACCTCGCACATGATAATCTCAAGGCATGAAAGGCATAGGTGGGGTAGGAACATAATACATGAATAAGCACCTCAGTAAGCCTAAGGGAACATGGATCCAGGAGTTCCCACCTGCCTATGAGTGGCAATACCGTAATTAAAGGTCTCTTCCGAAGGAATGCATCCAAGGATCTGAGGGAAGCGTGTGCCGGCATAAACATAGGCTGCAGGAGTGCCTTTGTCCCTACTACATGTGTTATGGTAATTTTTGAGAGTCCGTCTTGCTCCCAGGCGTGGAGCGGCAAGCAAGCTACCTCGGGGACCCTAATCCGAGGTGAGCCAACAGCCATCAACCCTTGTTACTACGGGGGCCGGCCACTTGGTATCAACTGAGGATCTGTCACCAGTGCTCCGGTCAATCCTGGAGGGAACACAGGGCCATGGGAGGGTTTGGCGAGTCGCGCTGCTGGTCGGCTCGACTATGCCCCTGGTTGTCGATTGGTGCGTTTGTCTCCTTCCCTCCAGGAAAGGTGGGAGGGGCGAGTCCCGCTGCACTGCTCTTGACATTGGCTGGGGGGAGGCAGGTGACTGCGGGCACGCAGTGCCACTGTGCTGGTGCCAGACGCGACCGGGGGAAGAACCTCCTCTAGCTTCTTTTGCAGGCCCACTTGCAACTGCAGGCTCCACGGAACAGGGTCCTCTGACCACACACCCCTATCCCCAACAATTCCTCATCGCCCCAAACCCTCCAGGTGCCACAGGGATTTCTCCGGTCCTTGGGAAGGCGTCCCCGCAGAGAAGTTCCCTGACTTCTAGGAGTGGGCGATGGGCCTCAGGAGCGGGTCCTGCGTTGAAGGCCATGCTCTGGGTTAGGGGGATAGACAAAAAGCCCTCCACATGCAGGCTTTGTCAAAAATACAAATGCCAACCACACTCTGGAGAGGGGAGTGCCCTGGCAGAGGTGAAAAGTGGAGCGTTCCCCAAACGCTTAGTAAAAAAAACAGAAACACAGTGACACAAAAGGCCGGACTTGGAGTCCCATGGCCAATTCTGGGTGGCCACAAGTCCCAGGATAGCTCTTGGGTCCCAGGGGTGCAAGAGGCCAGCGCAAGGTGACGCAGAGTGGCCATATGGAAGGTCCTCCTACAAAACAGTCCTCTTAGCAGAACAGGGTCAGAGAGCAGGCTGGCAGCAGGGCAACAAGCAGAAAAGCAATCCAGGTGAGTCCTTTGTGCCACCCAGCAGGTCCCAGGCAGCAGGGCAACACACAGAAGAGCAATCCAGATGAGTCCTTTATGCAGTCCAGTAGCCCTTCGTACAGAGGTTCTGTTCCAGTCTCAAAAGTGCTATAAAATCAAGGGGCTACAGCCCCTCTACTTATAGTCAGAAATGCCTTTGTTCAAGGAGTAACCTCAAAAGAGTCCTTCCAAGTGAAGCATGACACCCAGCCCTATCTCCAGACATCAGTAGGGTGCAATCAGTACATTGTGTGAGGGTAGGACACAGCCTATTCACATGTAAGGTGTGAAGACCTTCCCTCTACCCAGTCCAGGAAGACTGTAAATATGCAGATACCTCTTCTGTCACACCCAGCCCTTCCTGTGTTATGGCTGCCTGGAAAGTATGAACCAAGTGGAGATGTCTCTCTGCCCCAGACATGGATTGGAGTCAGGCTGCAAAGCACTAGAGTTATAATGACAGAGAAATGCCCACTTTCTAAAAGTGGCACTTCTACAATGGTAATACAAAATCCACATACACCAATAAGCAGGATTTCTTACTACCATTCCAAACATACTGAACATGCCCACGCTATTACTCATAGATCAGAAGATACCACTTAGACATTTATCCTACCTTTTACATATGCAGCATCCTGCCCATAGGACTATCTAGGGCCTACCTTAGGGGTGACGTATGTGTAGTAAAAAGGGAATTTAGGCCTTGGCAAGGGGTTTGGCTTGCCAAGTCAGTTTGGCAGTAAAATGTGCATGCAGGCCCTGCAGTGGCAGGTCTGAGACATGTTTAAAAGGCTACTTCTGTGGGTGGCGCAATCAGCGCTGCAGGTCCACTAGTAGCATTTAATTTACAGGCCGGGGGTATATGGTATACCACTTTACAAGGGACTTACAGGTAAATTAAATAAGCCAAACAGGTGTAAGCCAACTGCACCAAGTTGTAGGGAAGACAGCACATGCACTTTAGAAACTGATTAGTAGTGGTAAAGTGCCCAGAGTTTTAAAGCCAACAAATAAAAAGAGGGTCAGAAAAGTAGGAGGGGAAAGACAAAAAGTTTGGGGATAACCTTGCAGGAAGGGCCATTTCCAACAGTTTGTATGCTGCGTCTCATGAAGATGGCCAAAATCATGCACAAAGCAAAAGCTGAACAACATGTGAGCCAATAGTTAGCAAAGGAGTGGTCTGACCTGAAGGCAACCCATAGTATTATCAGAATATACAGGAGATCTTGGTCCTAATGCTGATCTGCCCACTAGCCTAGTTTTGAAGGGCAAGTGATATAGTTGCTATATGTTATTGAATAAGATCAGCAACGTGAGCTACTTATTTTATATTGGAGCGTCCCTTCTGCCACACAGGATCCACAATCTGAACAGGATCAAGACCTACATCTGTGGAGAGGGAGTGGCAGCTGTATTTGCTGCTGCAGATTAGTTTGGAAAGAGTGAAGACTCTTCCCTGACCTACAACGTGGAAAAGAGGAGTTAGTTTAAAGGATGAGGGGAATCTACCATGCAAGCAGAGCCCTGAGCAGAAGACAGGATGCAGAACAGTACTGACCACCGTTGTCAATCCGTGACACTGACACAGAGAACCATCTGTCTGTTCAAAGCAAGACATACAGGATATTGGAGATTGTGCAAAAATGTATCAAGGCATAGGTGAGCAAGATGCTGGGGCTATGATTGATTGACTGGCCCTAAGGCACTATGGTGGTGGTGCCCAACCAAATATCTAGGACCTGCACTTCTGCATGGACTGTGGGGGGGTTCAGTACAGCAACTAAGACAGATGGTCATCCCATTCCTCGAGCTGTTGCTCCTATTGATCATTTAAATGCAGCCAGCTACCTCTGTAAATTTCTTGGACATGAGTAAACCTACTATAGTCTCGTCTGGCAGGGATGTCTCATGGGAATGCAGATGCTTTTTCGAAGGGTTAACCAGCCAAATTAACAAGAATCCCCTGAACAGGAATAAAGTCAGATTAGTCTGATCTGAAAGGGGCATGTAGTTGAGACAGAACCTCTTTTGATAACATAACTTTGTAAAGCTCTACTGTTCAGTCATATTTGTTTTCCTCTGACCTGCACTGTTGTTCCAAAGGGAACTTTACAATCATAAAGCCCACCAGACGTGTACCAATTTTAATGGAGTTTATTCAAGAGAGGTTAGCTGTGTTGAAGTGATTTAGACTCATAAGTAGAAATCCAATCTGAGGTGCTACTACCCCTTCATTCCAGCTTTGAGGTAATAGGGTGCAGTGCCAGTAGGGTTCTAGTCCATCAGTGTTAGTCTTTTCACTTGTACCCTTGTGGGGAGACATCCTTTTGTTATTTGTTGTGCCCCAGTAGCTCAGAACAGGAGGCCAGCCAACTGACCCTTGGAGTCACTAAGGGACGAAGGGAGAAGGTTGAGTCTTCCTTCTCAGAAACCAAGGCAGGACTCAAGCAGCAGGACAGTCCTCTGTAGAAGAAGATAGGCCTTAAGCAGCAGGGCAGCCCTCTAGGGAACAAGGCAGGCCTCAAGCAGCAGAACAGTCCTGTGGGGGGCCCATCCTGCCAGCACCTTGTTCCCCTTTGTTTCACTGTCTGTGAGGAATACACAGAGGCCACTGCCAACTATTCACAGTGATGTGACCCAGAACACAGACTGCAGGCACCAAATGGTTAGGACAAGAAAATGCCAACTTTATAACTTTCTAAAGTGGCATTTTCGCAATTGTAACTTAAAATCCGACTTTACCATTAAAGAGGATTTTAAATTACAATTCTTATGAGACCAACCATAACATTTCCACCTTTTCCCAATCAAAGGTTAGCAATTATTATATATAATAAGGTAACTCAATATTATATGGGAGAGGTGTGCCTTACAGCAGTGAAAAACAAATTTGGGAGTGTTTCACTACCAGGACATGTAAAACTTAAAAACACATATCCTACCTTTTAAATACAATACACCCTGCCCTGTACGCTGTTTAGGGCCTACCTTAGGGGTGACGTGTATTAAAAGGGAGAATTTAGGCCTGGCAAATGGTTTATTTTGTTAGGTTAAATTGGCATTTTAGAACTGCCCACAGGTTACAGTGGCACTTCTAAGACACATTTTAAAGGGCTACTTAAGTGGGTGGCATAATAAATAATGCAGGCCGACTAGTAGCATTTAATTTACAGACAGTGATTATTACATCTTCAGTAATTGTAGTTAGTTAAAAATACATAAATGAGAAAAAAAAGAGCCGGGAGACCAGTTTGATCTTTAACTGGTCTCAGCCTAAATTCTGTCCTAACTGGATGCTGACTACCAGAACCTGAACGACAACCAGAACTCAACTTGTGACTCTTGGCACCCTAAAGTCACCACTGTATATTTAAAAGCACCCTCTTTGTTTGGGTATTGGGTTTTGGGCAATGGGATTTTTGGATAGTGTTTGATAGGAAGCTCAGAAGAAGGGGTGCAAACCTACTTGGTTGCCCAGTATGCACCGAGATCCATAGACCAATGACAAACAGGTCCTGATAGATCATACCAGGCTTATTAAATTATAATCATTTGTCTGGTGTCTCTTTCCTGCTGTCTGACACTTTGTCACAAAGGTAACTCAGAGCTCAGGATAACTGCTGCACAGGATGTCTGTCAGCCCACAAACTCAATAGTATTTGAAAATCGTGACACCAGTGCTTTAATGATATAAAAACACTGCTGTTATATTTCAGCACCAAAGGAGTTAGCTCTTTTTTTCCCTGTTTTCTTGTTTCATTTCCTGTACCATGGCTATAATAACCTTAGTTCCCGACCTGCTATTTTAATTTCAAGTTATATCACTGGCTGGGCATTAAATGTATTTTATTTTATTCATGGCGTCATGATGTGCTTGAGTTTTATCTGTTGCCTCCTCCGGGAACAGAATTCTTCAATGTGTGGGCCACTTCCACTATGGGGGATGCAACTTGATTAACCTGAAATTCACTCTGAACTGGAGAGCTGAGCAGAGACATTAATAAAACAATCATTAAGAAAGCCAATAACTCTTGCCTTTGAGACCTATTGACTTTGCCAATGCTTTTTAGCTATGCTGTACAGCAATCACAAGATGCTGTTCACCACAGTGTAAATGTACAAAAAAGGCACAAAGGTGCAGCAATGTCAGTTTGTAGGCGTGCATTCTCTATTATGCGGGCGCACCTACAAAATGATCCATTGGCCAAATATTATTTTACTTACCAATCTGGAATTAAACTATAAATAAAAAAGAATAGGTGTAGTGCAAAACCATTTTAAAGACAGACGGGCTAACAGCCCTTTCTGCTTGGTCTTCCTCCAAAAAAGAAAAACCTGAAAAAAAGAGACTGAGGGTGCAGCAGTGACAACTGGCTGGGTGGGAGAGGGAAGCAGGACTCGAGGGAGAACATCAGTCAGGCGGAAGGATTAAGTAGCATTTGAGAGAAAAGTACATGAATGAGAAAACAACTCATGGGGCAGAAGCACATCAACTTGAGCGCCACACACCCGGGGGTATGGAGAAGGACACGGGTGAGAGAAAGCACAGCACAGAGGAGGGGGTAGGAGAAGTACACGAGGGAGACAGCTGGAAAACATGTGCACTCTCGTGCAGTGCTTAATCAAAAAGTAGTGCTTGAAAAGTAAGCAGTGGACGAGCACAAGTAATGAGGCTATGCTCCAGGAGAGGGACAAACACAAGAAGGGGAAGGAAAGCCCACACAAGCTAGCAAGTAAAAAACAAGCAAACGAGAGAGACTCTATACCCGACCAATGATGAGCAATGGGCTAACTGTAAGCCCAGGGTAAGCTTACAGTAGGTGTTTTCACAAACAGATAGCTTGAGCAGTCTGGTAGGAGAGACCTAATATATAAAAAAGACAGCTGCCCAGCCTACTCTTCAATTGAAGCTACCTTAGTAGGTGTCAAAAGACCATTTCACATCGCCTTCCCAGCTGAGGAGACTAATGCAGGGAATACTAAATTGCACTCTGTCTGTTCCCTTCGGAGGGTGGCTAAGAGACAACATTTCTGTACATTATTTCTACCTTGTCTTAAAAAAGATTTATAAAAAAGTGTGCGGTTACCTGAAAAACATGAGAAAGAGAAAGAATGCAAATATGTTGCACCATATGTGCATTTGTCTATTACTATCAAAGGTAATTAGGCACAAATGCATTTATGTAGCACACAGCACAGAAATGTATTGCTTTTAGGCACTTAATACTATTAGTGTAAGAAACTGGATTATAATTTGGGGAGGATGACTAAGGGCCTCAAGGAATAATCACAACCCTTGTCAGGGTCAATCCTCAAAGTTATTAAATTAACCTTGATCTTAACCCCCTGGTAGCTATGGCACAGTTCATAAAGTCCTAACTTAGGGCAAAGTGTAAACTATTTACGCAGTACCAAACCAGTAATAAAGTTGAAATGCAAAACAATACAGAAATCAAAATCATATTTGAAACATACAGTAAAATTAAAAAAATAAAATTACACAAAAATGACAAAAATCCAACGCGGTAAACTAGAAATATGAATTTTAAAGTCTTAATTAGGAATAGCATAAAGTGCAAATAATAGTCAATGGTTACTGTAGTCGGTGACTTAGGCACACTTTGACATTGACTGCAATGGAGCGTGAGTTGGATATGCCAACTTGGTTTGTTGAACCAAGCAATACCCGACTGATGAGCCCTAATAAGGGTTGCTTGTGTTCTGGTTCAGGTAGGACTTGGCCTGGCAATTCTGGCTGGTCTGTTCGTATTGAAGCAGGGTCAAGACTGATATCCATATATCTGGTTCCAAACTGAAGTGGCATGGTGTGCAAAATAACGATGGACTGGGATGCAGCCCGAGTAATTACCAGTAGCTGAGATGAATTTAAGCATTTCATACATCACTTTTTTTGTATACTTCCGTCTGATCGGAGACTGTCATAACTCCTGGGCGTGTGGAAGAGCACCCTGGGCCTCTGCCTAAGAGCACCTCTACCCTTGTGATCTGAAGGGGTAAGAGAATAATTTCCCTCCTAACTCTTTTGGGGCCGTTTGGGGAACCTCTCTGTTTTCTCCTGGCCTTACATCTCTCTCTGCTGATGGGGACCTCAACCACCTATCTGGAGATTACTCCCAGGTACAATTTTGGACACTCTGGTGCTGATCCAGAGCTCAGCCTCTTTCCCAATCTCTCTGGGCACAGTGCGTTTGGTATTTACTAGATGCTAGTGCAACTCTGTAAAATAATTACTTAGAATGTGCTCCCTCATAAACAACTTGTACAGGCCATTGTAATCATTCACTTTGCTGCCCTTCACCCAACCATCCAGTACCTGACTGGAAGAATCCACAAAATGTACCCAGGACTGGCGTGACTGCTTCTGGCTATCCCTGTGGCGAGGGGTCAGGCCACTCTGATCAGGGATCAGACCAAACTTAGTGACAAGGCTTCCTTCATGGGGCACGCTTCATCTGGTCAGCTACTTAAAGGGCCAATAATGTATTCCAACGCCCCCCCCCCCCGCCCCCCCCCCCCGGAAATGGGCATGTCCTTAAACATACTGGTCCTCCTGTCCTTCTCCGTGCATACTGAAGGCTACCTCATGCTGGTAGCCAATTATCTATGCCATCTCCCATCACATATCTAGGCATCAGGTCTTTGGGGATGTAGACACTTTTACCTCAACTAGAAAGTTTACTGTTGCTGCCGCAATTCTCACTGGACTCAGATGCCCCTCCTCAGGGCTTCAAGTCCATCTTGGGCTAGCTCCTTTGCTAAGCCGGCAGGACCTTCTTCCCCTCCAATGCCAGTCTTAACTTCAGCGGAGTCGCATAGAGGCTCACAGGGTGCCAGGCAGAGACCAAACAGCAGGGTCCAGTCCAGGTCTAGTTGTCACTGGGCAGTTACAGGAAAAGGCCTTTCTCCTGTACCTTGTTGTGTACCTGTACCTTTAACAGCAGGTCAGCCTTATGACCCTTGGAGTCCACGTTTTTGTCCTGAGTACAAGAAAGAGCAGTTCCAGCCCTCTCAGGGCTCTATTCAGACAGCAGGTTCAACCCTTTTCTGATCTTTTTCAGGTCCAGGAATGTTCTGAAGGGACTGCCTAGAAGTGCCACATCTAAGCCTGGCACGAGCTAGTTGGTGGGAATGAGTAATGGGCACGCCCTAACCAATGGGGTGAAAGTTCTCGGGCCAACCCTACCCCATTAAACAGAGAGATAGAATTCTGGTACAGCAAAGCAGAGTTTTCCAGCAACCGGACAGTAGATACACAAGGATTGTTTTGGCGTCCTGTTCTCGCTCCTTGTGTTATATTTAAAACCCCAGCAGATTTGTCAAGTAGGATTTGACACTGCAGCACAATTTGACACTGCAGTGTTTAAAAAAGCCCACTGTGATTGGTGCCTTCCTGGCTGGGGGCACAAAGGAAGGTCCCTGCCCAGGTGTCAGCTAACATTTGTCGGTGACATGGGAGGCCTCTTTGAATTGTGCCCCAAGTGTTATATGTAAAACCCCAGGAGACCTGACAGGTAGGATTCGACATTCAAGCAGAATATGCCACTGTAATCTCAAAAAGGATGCTCACAGCCCCACCCTGCATATTCTGTCAGGTTCAGAGGGTTCATCTCTATCCATTCAGGCCAGCCTATTCTTACCTTCTATTCAAATGCTAATTCCTGGCTGGCAGAAGTGGGAGAACAAACCCAAATTTGCTTCCAGAGGCTTTAAGCAGGGATAAGGTAACTTTCTAAAAGAGTCATTTCCTTAATATTTATCAAACATCTGACTTCATCATTGTATTGGCTATTTAATATGTATTACAAAGTAGTGTTTAATTATTTTTGTAGCTGTTTCTTCACCAAAATTATCATTATTAATGCAATAATGTAACCCAGTGTTTTCCTATGGAGTAGCCAGCCTTTCTACAGTGAAAATATGTTTTGGGGCTTTTCCACTGTAAGGACATGTTCAACACAAAATTCTGGCGTGTCTGACTTTTAAATACAATGCACCATGCTGTAAGGGAAATAAGGCCTACATAAGGGTCACTTCTAAATGTTTTTTACAAGTTTTGATTTGTCACCTTGCACCATGTCGCAAGAAGGAGCAGAGGGTGTTTAGCACTCATTAGCAGGGTTAAAGTGCACAGAGTTCGACAGCCAGCAAAAATATAGGGTCCGCAAAAGGCTAAATATATGTGGTGACTTTGCACAAAGGGGAAATTTCCTAAAATTAGTTCCCATCACAGTGGCTTTTATTTGTTCAGCTTCTGAAACATTATTCTCACATATATGTTCCATCTGTAATGCAACCTATGAGCTGCAGATTTATAACGTGCCGGCAGAACAGGTAATGGAGGTGACTGGAGGCTCTTTGCTGAGGGCAAGGTGGTGGCATCTCTCACAAGTTATAAGGACAGGGAAAGAGGCTTTGGTGCTAATGGAGAGTTTCTAAAGATCTCCAAGGGTACAAGTGAGAGATTCAGGGTTATTGGGGTTCCCAATAAGGGTCTGACAGGTAGTAGTATTGCTGTAAACTTATTAAAGTGTGTGCAGAGCACATTTGAGGGCCAGCTAAAGTGGCCTTCAGATCTGAGTGACAGCTCCAAGATACATGGAGGAGGTCTCAAGGGTTTTAAGGCTAGTAGGTCTAGCAGAGGGCGTGTGAGAGCTGACTGAAGGTCTACAAGTGCCAGCTGAGGGTCTGTGAGGGCCAGATGAAGATCTGTTTTTGTGAGCTGTGGATCCAGGAGAGCTGCCTAAGGGAAAGTAAAGGCCAAGTAACAGCTTCGTGGGGTTAGGTAAGCATCTCTTAAGCCCTCTGATGGGCATCATAGGGTGCCGTATTGTGGGATGACACCAGTATGTCTGTGGAAAATCAGATACCAAGTAGTGGGGGTTTGATGGACCCTAAGTACCTGCAGAGTGGAACACGAACATAGTGAGCATGACCATCATTTGCTGCTGATTCAGGGCCAGTAAAAGCTGAGGATTTCTGATGAATGAGTGTTGGTCCCTGAAGACTGTCCAAGGACTAGCTAAGAGTATCTCAAGACTGCCAGGTGATGGACGAGGACTAGCCTGTGGTTGCCTGAGGTCTACCTTGGGAACATGTAGGGTTGATTGAGAAACATTATAGGTTGAAGAATGGTTTATGAAGAGTCAGTGAGGATCTGTCTTACAGCTGCAAAGAGTTCTTGAGAGCACACATTTGAAATGTGGGGGCAAGCTGAGGGGCCACTTAGCATTTGGCTGAGGGTTCATGAGTGCAGCTGAGGGACTCCCACGGATCACTAGAGTCAGCCTAGTTGGTATACAAACAAGTCACAAAAACAAACCATAAAATCCCACTTATGAAATAATTCACCACCATGAGATCGTTACTCTATTAAAACTTGGTTGTTGGTGCAGATATATGGAATCTTGTCCCATTACAGATGCATCTTGCTCAGAACTCAGGTACTGGGCGCATTATTAAGTTTTGTGGAATTCCGACCTGCGGCTCCTGGATTAAGTATTTTGTTTTCACCTTATATATAAAATAATTTCTACCGCTTACATTTTTGAAGGATTATCGCTTAACAGTGCATTAATTCGTTAATGGGATTTTATTACATACTTTTGTGACTTATTTCAGTATCTGCGGTTAATTGGACGTGACAAAGGATCTTTCTCTCCAGTTTCCAGCTGTTAGTTGTGCTCTACCGCTGGAATCTATATAAAGCCCCGAATACATTTTGACGAAACATGCGTTGGCTGTATCTGCTGTGTCTATCGTGATCAAGAAATGATATCAAGACCTGATGTGGAAAAAAGCTGTGAAAATATCTCAGCAGCACGCTATATTTGTTGTACTTTGTTTCTATGTAGGACAATACAGTTTTTTGGCTGCTGCTTCAGTTACTGTATCTTTCATTTGGCTTTACTTTAGCACATTGTGTGAGAAGACACTTTCTTGTGGGTTGCTGTAATTTTCAACTTTGTGGCAGAATAAATATTTTTTTGAATTCTCTAATTTCATATACAGTATTGGTCCCTTAACATTGCTGTGTGCTCCAGACAAGTCAGGACTGGTATATTTAGGACTGTTTTTAGTAATCACCATATTTACACTTCTTGGTAGCAGGAGTGTAGTCTGTTGTCGCACTAGTTCTGATCAAAATCTAGTCCTATCTAATATTAACCACTATAATTTGGGATTGTGCAGGTATTTTATTTCCACTGCTACCTTTGTGATAGTTAAAGAAACAACACGCATTAACAGCAAATGTTACATGTTTCCCTTCCCTTCCCCTTTATGAACGGTAGCAAAAATGTTTTTTCAGAGCAGGCAGTGATCCCACGGACCACTGCCTGCTATTAAAAAATGAAAAGAAAACTTTTCATTTTTGTTTTCGAAATGCATCCCGTTTTCCTTTAAGGGAAATTGGCTTCATTAAAAAAAAAACTGCTTCATTTAAAAGCAGTCACAGACATGGTGGTCTGCTGTCCCCAGCAGGCCACCATCCCTGTGAGTGCAGCCATTCCCAATGGTGTAGCAAATTGCGACCTACCTAATGAATATTAGGGAGGTAGGTCATTTGCAACCCCATTAGGAATCGCAAACAGTGTGAAGTACACTGTTGTACATATGGTTTGGCGACTCGCAAATGAGTCACAAATTGCAAGTCGCAAAACTTTGTGTCGTACATCCGGCCCTAAGTGCACTGTCGGCAGTGTGGGGATGCAGGCAGGAATGGTTCAAGTTTAAAAAAGTTTAGTATCTACTTCTCAGGGTGGAGCTACAGTGTGACCTATTAATGTCAAAGCTTCTGAATGTTAAAGAAATACACTTTTTTAAATTTTGAAGAGACTTTATCATGTTTTATGTGATTTTTTATGATTTACATAGCAAACATTTTCAGGGTTCAGCTCGTGTTCAGGCTCTAAAAGCCAAGCCAGAACCTCAATTTGGGTCTGGCTCGGTTCTCTCTGTTAATTTGTTGGCTTGCCCACCTTCTAGTAGAACCAAACTTGTTTCTTTCCTATTTATCGTGCTGTAATCACTCACCATAAACCCTTTTGCATAAAAGGCCATTTATTAGGACCGGGTGGAAAAACAGTTAATCAACTTTAATAAAACCTTTAACCTATGTCAAAAACATCTTTAAAACGTAATTCCCTTCCTCACCAAACAATTCTCACATCTCACTGAACTTTCACCCCAATGCCCCATACCTTGCTTCATTCTTTCCCCTTTCGCTCACTAAACTTCTTCCATTCGCCAATCTCTGCCGTCACTTCCCCTACCATACATCCTCCATTCAAAACTCTTTGACATATTCGAAGGATCCCTTACACCGTCTTCCTTCGCTTGTGCTCCCTTCACCCCTCCTCCCCCCGAGGGATAGATTTACCCGCGTGTGACTCTCCACCCCCAATACCGCCATCCAGGAAAACCCCAAAGGGCGTTTTACTGTCCCCCTTCCTTCCTTTGGCAGGTTCTCAGGAAGACATTGATCCAACCTTTTGCACCAGATTTGTTTGTTCCGCATCTTACTCACCACATCCCGTAGGTCCTTCATATAGTAGTCATTAAACATGTGAGAAAGGTGTACACCATCCTACCTAAAGAGACACTGCTTCTCCTCCTTAATGCCCCCTTTGGCTATTACATTGATGTCTCTAGCTCCCCAAAATACCCTCATTGCCCTGGTGAGCTTTCTCTGAACATTGTCAAACACTGCATGATTCGAATGCCCTCCCTCCCCCCCTCCAGTGTCTACATGGCACAAACTGTCAATACGAAGCATGTCCCAACAAAGTATTTTTGATTACCTCCAAATCCTGCTGCATGTTTTGCAGCAGTGTCACCCCCAACAGTGGGACCAAATCATTATCCCCCAAGTGCACCAGGAGCATATCTGGGCAACCCCTCTGCGGGACCAGCTTCGCCAACCACAGCAATAAACTGCCCCATCGCATCTCCCCCTTTCCCTCACCACAGCACCTCATGCCTGCTGCTGGGCAGTCCCCAGGCTTTGTCCATAAATGTCCCCGTCTGCCTACTTTGCTTCCCAGTGCATCAAACAGTGTCCAACTACCCATGTCACCAGCTCGTTTTCAGGACCGCTCATGCATCCTGAGTTAAAAAAGAAGGAATTAGGGCTGACCACACTCCCTCCTCCCCTGACCATCCAGCAGAAAACCCCCAACTTCCTCACATATTGCTCGCAGCACATCGATCTCCACCAACCTATTTGTTGTATCTGTCTCCAATCCCACTCCAAGCTTGCCTGTGTAACTCATTCACCAGGCATGCCTAAGGACTGCTGCAACCACAGTCACTTACCCCTCCCTGCTTGAACCATCTTGAACTACCTCAGTCAAATCCCCATCTGTACCTGCTCCAAAAGTATCCCACCATGTAGTCCCGGGCTGACACTAAAAGTTTAGACACTCAGAACGCACCTAAAAACATCCGAATCATGCATAACCGGAACATAGACACCTAAAAACCATTGTAACAACAATTGGGCAACACCATAAGAAGGCCCTGCAACAATTCAAAAGTAATCACCTTCAGTAGTACAGAGCCCCCCGCCCCCTGATCCCTACTCCACTCCTTCAAAATCCACCCCAAGATCTCATCCTTCATCAGGTCAAAGCCCCAATACAATTTCCAATAAAAAGAAACACCCACTAACTTGCCTGCAATGGTCATGGGCAATAAACTTTTATCAATGAACAACTGAACAAAACATAACACTCTCCCTTCAAATTCACTGCGGTCCTGTAACATCGCATTCTGAGGCCGTCCCTTAAACTCCCCAAACTTGTTCCATGCCAAATGGTAGCTCATTCTGGTAGCCTCAGCCAAAGACCTCTTGAACAGACTAAACACTCTCACTCCCCCACGCCCAAATGTCTGCAGGCAATGGCATATTGTATTCCTCTGCTCCTGGCGCCAATCTGCGGAAACAATGCCACTGCAAATGAGATAATGAGTCTGCTATAACATTGTTACTCTCGACACATGTTTAGCCAGTAAAACAATGTTCAAATGCAAACATGTCAGCATGAATTGTCTCAAAAATTGCAGCACTCTCAGATCCCTCGCCCTTTCTCTGGTCACCAAGTCAACCACTGTTATGTTGTCCACTTTGAACATCACCGTCCTGTTTGCCAGTTCCTTACCCCACACAGTCAAGGCTACCCGTAACAGAAAAAATCCAGGAAGGCGATGCTCCACCCTTGTTGCAGCCAGGGTGTTTTCCACTTCTCCGCACACCACCGTTTGTCCCAAAACAGTCTGAAACCAGGTGCTTCTGCCCGATCTGAAAAAAACTGCACTGGCCAGTCTGTGTTCTCCTCCAGAGACATCATGGACAGATTATTTAACTCATCCAAAAAGATCTTCCAGATACAAAGATCTACCCTCACTGCCAAAGAAATCACCACTTTATGATGAGGCAACGCTGTCCCAGACATCGCCATGCCCAGCCTCCTGCAGAACGTCTTACCTCCCATCACAACCCCACATGCAAAATTCAGAAACCCCAACAACTTCTGCACCGCCCTCAACACTGTACTCCTTTCTCGGATCACATCAGTCAAAAATTGTTGAATCTCCTACACTTTTGCCTGAGACAACCGTGCCACCAAGAAGTCAGTGTCCAGTTCAGTACCCAGAAATGTCAAACGTGCACTGAGGCTTTCATCTTTTCAGAAACCAGCAGAGCTCCCAAGACCACTGCCAATGTCTCAACTTGCCTCAGGACCCTGAGGCAGTCACCAGAACCTTTCCTGCCAAAAACCAAAAAATCATCCAAATAATTGAGACACCTCCCAGTGTCCACTCTTCTTAGTGAAAACCCACTGCAAAAATGTGCTGAATGCCTCAAACTAAGCACATGAAATAGCACAGCCCATGGGCAATACCCTGTCCACATAAATGGCACCTCCAAATTGCATGCCTAAAAATTAAAAATAATCTGGGTGTATAGGCAACAGACGAAAAGCAGACTTGATGTCACATTTTGCTAGCTCTGCTCACTGCTACATTGTCTCACCAAGCGAATGGCGTCACCCATTGATGCAAATACCATTTAGTGTCTTCCGCAGCAATGAAATCATTGAATGAAATACCTTCGGGCCATGACAAGTGGTGAATCATCCTGAACTCCTCCACTCCCTTCTTTGGCAATAACCCCAATGGGCCAACAATCAAGTTCGCCAGTGGACAATCAAAAAAGAGGCCTACAATCCGCCCTTCCTCCATCTCTTTCTTCAATTTTGCGGCCACAATTTCAGGGGTTTCCTTTGCTGATCGTAAATTGTCTGCCCACCTGCATCCTCCAGGGCCCTGGTACCTTGCACAAAAACCCTCCTTGAATCCCCATTCTAACTTCAAAATTGCCTCCCTGTCCGGGTAGACCACATTCCATGGGAGCAACACCTCCACTTTAGTGGGCATAGGGGCTCTTTGGCTAAGCCAGACCCTGCTGTCCTCTCCCTCTGACTGCCCACCTTTGTTCCGCTGGACTGGCCAGAGTGAAACATTGCATAAGAGGGTGCCTCCCCTGACATTTGGAACATTCATGTTTAAACTTACAGAGCTGTCTGAAGCAAAAACTTTTATTGAAGTTCCAACACGCACCAACATTGGGTCTTGTTAGCTTTGGCACATATCCAGGGCTGAAAGGGCAAGTATGTAATTGGAAGGCCGCTCCCAGTAAGCGTAGAAGCTGTGGACTGTGTAGATGACATCCGCTGCATAAAAAATTCTGATTCAACTCCCCCCCATGGCTTATCTGGGTTAAGGCTCACCGCGCCCTGAATTCCTCATCATAACTAAGCCACACAGAGCCCCAAAGTGCTTATGCCCCTTCCTAATGATATCCATATACTTAAACAATGCAAGAGCTCTAGCTACATGTTTCGCTCAATACACGCTGGCATAAATTAAAAATGCTGATGTCCAATTTTCCATATTAATCGGTTGCAGGAAAATGGCTCCTTGTTGCAGTTACCCCACAACTTTTTGCCTGATATTGATGCTGATTTGACTGAGAGTGTGCTGGGACCCTGCTAAGCAGGCCCCAGCACCAGTGTTCTTTCCCTAAAAATGTACCATTGTTTCCACAATTGGCACACCCCTGGCACACAGATAAGTCCCTTGTAAAAGGTACCAGTGGTACAAAGGGCCCTGTGACCAGGGAAGGTCCCTAAGGGCTGCAGCATGTGTTGTGCCACCCTAAGGGACCCCCCACCTAACACATGCACACTGCCATTGCAGATTGTGTGTGTTGGTGGAGAAAAAAGCAAAGACGACATGGCATCCCCCTCAGGGTGCCATGCACACATACACTGCAAGTGGCATAGGTAAGTCACCCCTCTAGCAGGCCTGAAAGCCCTAAGGCAGGGTGCACTATAACACAGGTGAGGGCATAGCTGCATGAGCAATATGCCCCTACAGTGCCTAAGTCCATTCTTAAACATTGTAAGTACAGTGTGGCCATATTAAGACTATGGTCTGGGAGTTTGTCAAAACAAACTCCACAGTTCTATAATGGCTACACTGAATACTGTGAAGTTTGGTATCAAACTTTTCAGAATTCTAAACCCAATCTGATGCCAATGTTGGATTTATTAAAAATGCACACAGACGGCATCTTAGAGATGCCCCCTGTATTTTACCCAATCCTCCAGTGCAGGACTGACTGATCTGGGCCAGCCTGCCACTGAGAGTCAAGTTTCTGACCCCCCTGGGGTAAGAGTCTTTCTGCTCTCTGGGGCCAGAAACAAAACATGCGCTGGGTGGAGGTGCTTCACACCTCCCCTTTGCAGGATCTGTAGCACCTGAGGGTGAGCCTCTAAGGCTCATGCCTAGTGTTACAATGCCCCCAGGGCACTCCAACCAGTGGAGATGCCTGCCCCCTGGACAAGCCCCCACTTTTGGTGGCAAGTCCAGAGGGTTACTGAGAAAAACAAGGATGAGTCACCCCTCCAGCCAGGTCCACCCCTAAGGTGACCAGAGCTAAAGTGACCCCCTCCTTGAGAGATCCTCTATCTTGCTTTGGAGGAGTAGGACCAATAGGGATAGGGATGTGCCCCCCTCCCCAGAGAGAGTGGGCACAAGGAGGGTGTAGCCACCCTCAGGGACAGTAGCCATTGGCTACTGCCCTCTGACCCTAACACACCCCTAAATTTAGTATTTAGGGCTGACCCTGAACCCACCTCTTCAGATTCCTGATGACCTAAGAAAGAAGAAGGACTGCTGAGCTGAAAAACCCCGCAGAGAAGAGAAGGAAATGCCAACTGCCTCGGCCCCAGCCCTACCAGCCCGTCTCCTGCTTTGAAAAGCTGCAGGAAAAGAAGCAACGCGTTCTGCAGGACCAGCGACCCCTGAAAAGCCTCCAGGGGACTGCCTGCATCACCGAGGACCAAGAAACTTCCGTGGGCAGCGGACTTGTCCAAAAAGAAGATCAAGAAACCAACTTTAAAGGGACTCTCACCTCACTCCAGAAGCGCAAGTCCAACTACTCTGTACCTGACCCCCGACCCGTGTTCAGAGAAACCAACTATCCAGAGAGGACCCCCAGGCGACTCCGACGACGTGTCCACCCTGGGATTACCTCTCTGCACCCCCACGACGGCGCCTGCAGAGGGAATCCCGAGGACCCCCCTGACCGCGACTGCCTGGGACGAAGACATCCGACGCCTGGAGAAGCACTGCACCCACAGGCCCGTGAGAAACTGACCACTGGTGCAGCAACGACCAGCAGGCGGCCCTCCCCCTTGCCCAGTCAGTGGCTTGCCCGAGAGGCCCCCCTGTGCCCTGCCCGCAGTGCCTAAGTGACCCCCGGGTCCCTCCATAGAGTTCTATAGAGAACTGAGATGCCCTGTTTGCACACTGCGCCCGGCCTCCCCCGTGCCACTGAGGGTGTGTTTTTTGTACCTACTTTGTGCCCCTTCAGTACTCCTCCAAACCCCCCTGGTCTGCCCTCCGACAACGCTGGTACTTACCTGCAAGCAGACTGGAACCGGAGTACCCCCTGTATCCATAGGCACCACGTTATTTTGGCTCCTGTTTGTCCTCTGCACCTGACCGACCCCGTGTTGCTGGTGCTGGGTGCTTGGGGTTGCCTTGAACCCCCAGCAGTGGGCTACCTATGCCCCGGAGACTAAACCCGTAAGTGTGGTACTTACCTCAGAAACTGTACTTTACTTACCTCCCCCAGGAACTGTTGAAAATTGCAGTGTCCACTTTTAAAATAGCTTTTTGCCATTTTAAAGAAAACTGTGTACAATATTGATTCTATTCAAAGTCCTAAGTATTACTATGCAAAGTACTTTTCATTTGATGTACTTACCTGCTAAATGAATCGTGTGGTTCTAGAAATAAATTAACAAAAGAATATTTTTCTATATAAAAACCTATTGGCCTGGAGTTAAGTAATTGAGTGTGTGTTTTCATGTATTGCTTGTGTGTGTACAACAAATGCTTAACACTTCCCTCTGATAAGCCTAAGTGCTCCACCATCCTACCACAAATAGAGCATTAGTATTATCTAATATTGCCTCTGTCAAGCCTCTTGGGGAACTACTGAACTCCGTGCACACTATTGGCCTCATTACAACTTTGGAGGACGGTGTTAATCCGTCCCAAATGTGACGGATATACCACCTACCCTATTACGAGTTCCATAGGATATAATGGACTCGTAATACGGTAGGTGGTATATCCGTCACATTTGGGACGGATTAACACCGTCCTCCAAAGTTGTAATAAGGCCCTATATCTCATTTTGATAGAGTATATACAGAGCCAACTTCCTACATCGGTTCTCTAGGTCTTCTTGTCAATTCCCACCCTCTTTGGACCCTTCTTTAACTTGTATACCTCTGTGCCGCAACTTGAAAATGTCTCCATACTCATGTTTCCAAATCCTGTTCTCAGTCTTATCAGAAATGCGTGACCCCAAAGGCATTGCTAAACCCATGTAGGGAAGCCGTTTCCTATGCATCTCATTTTCTCACCCCCTGTGTCCTCTGTCCCTTTGATGCTCTCCGTCTGTACCCCTTTCTCTTCTTTGGCCTTGTCACTGCCTACCCAGTTTGATATTTTCTGCATCTTCATTGCATCCTTTGCTTTCACCCCCGCTCCCTCAATAACTCCATCTCACACACCCACTGACTTGCAGGGCTTTGTCCCTTACTCCTTTATTTTCCTGCACTGACCACCAATCTCCTTTAACTGAAGGTAGTTTGCCAATATCCCTTCTCTCCTTGCGATGCGCACTGCTTGTCCGTGCCGTCTTTCCAGCAGTGCTTCCATTATCTACACTTGACCTGTGAAAGACACCAACTGCACCTTCTGTTGCCTCACCGCTCCTCTTTGTACGCATCTCAGGTGCCTCCACATCTTCTTCATCATGCAGCTCACCTTCTTCCCAATCATCGCTGCCTTAATCACAGTCCAATGTCAACACATCCTGTCCGACACCCCCCCCCCCCCACACATTGCTTGATACAGCACTCCACCATTCATACCTGCAGGCACGTCTCTCTCTGACATATGCTTGTGTTCTTGTTATGTGCCACATGATCGATCACTCGTAGTAAGGTTGGCCGCAGCGCCCCCCCACACCTCTTTGGGCTGATGTTCAGGGGCCAAGCTGCACTTCGTCAGCAATGCCAGCTGCCTACCAGCCTCACCTGTTGGCATTGTCTCTTGTTCACCCCTCAGGCTGCATCAAACTAGGGGGTACTTCACACCACCAGGCCCTCAAGCCTCATTAGCTCCCAGCATCCCTGTCCCCACATCCTGTCCTTCCAGCACCCATAGCCACCTCCCCCCCCCCCTCTCTGTGTCCAACATGGCCCTTGACCCAGATCCCACAGAACCTGCAGCTTGTGCCCTGCCCCAATAAAGGCCCTGATCAAGCGTAGCCTCTCTGCCCCTACACAGGCACTTCCACCTCTCCTCTGTCTTGTATGAGTTAGCGTTGTTCCCTTATGCGTGCCTCTATGTCCACTCTTTCCATCTAGACCCAGTTGCTGGACCCAACCCATCTGTCCCTCTGCCCCTCTGGCCATCACCAGCTAGTGTTTGTAAGCTCCCAGCCCCTCCCCCCACTCCCACCTGAAGTCAGACTGGCTGTCTCACCCCTCTGTGTCTTCATAAGGGCCGGGCCTATTTCCAGTACTGTTGTGAGCCCAGTACCCCCAGGGGCCGGCCTGGCTGACAGGTCCAAAGGCCCATCGCTCCCCGAGGGACACAGCTGCTTTCCATGCAATACTTGCTCCTAGCACGTACCTACGTAGGACCTACTGCTGGGCTCTGCCTCATTACTAATGCCCTGACCAGCCACCAACTCGCAGGTGGGTTTTGTTGAGAGGCTTGATGCCTCCCAGGAGATCTGTTTCATGCCATGCTATGCACCTCTCCCATGCTTGGTCTTCTCTCTCTTCAGTGGGTGAGACGAGCCACGACTGTGGCAGCTACACCACCCAAAGCAGAGCACTTTGGATGTCTCAGCCCTACCTAGGCCTGGCCCAGGACACCAGGCCTGTGCAGGTCCATCCACCCTGCTGCGCTGAGCGTGCGTAGGGAGGCCCTCAACTTCTCGTTTTGCTTACATTCCTCCACAAAATTTTCCTCCCCACCCCGGTGGTGCTTAGGACTCAGGAAGAGGCTTGACCCTCCACTCCTGACTCCTTCATACCCTACGCACACCCGCCATTTACCCCCGACCCTACCTATTCCCTGTCCTGTGCCTCGTTTTGGCATGAATACCCTGGGGAAAGACTAGTCTGTGACTGTCACTTCCCCTGGGGCCCTTTATTTTCGATATGTTAAGTTGTTTCTGTAAAATAGACCTTCGAACTTTCAAGTAAGGACTTTTAAATAAGGGCTTAGCATCACTTCTTGTGATGCCATTTCCTGTGTCATCATTTGAGAACTGGAGATGAGTTCCCCCACTATTTCTCTTATGATTTGATTTGATTTCAATTTTGTAGAGCTCCACATTTGCCCGTTGG
Organism: Pleurodeles waltl; assembly: GCF_031143425.1. Lineage (NCBI taxonomy): Eukaryota > Metazoa > Chordata > Amphibia > Caudata > Salamandridae > Pleurodeles > Pleurodeles waltl. The sequence continues at coordinate 695,977,307 of NC_090450.1, forward strand.
CATCTTGGTGCTGCTAACTATCTGAAGGCTAAAAACTGCCTAAAGTTTAAACTACATTGGAGAGTAAATAACCAAGTTTTGATGTTTTCTCAAAATCTGTAGATTTGGCTGATTTCTCAAATGCCACTGCATTTGATTCCAGAGAAGGGAGGTTGTATAGGAAAAGATTCTGCCACCCTAAGAGGCTTTATGAATTTTTGAAACAATCACTTTTTTGGCTGTGGCTGATCGAAGGCATTTTTTTAGGGGTGTACCATGAGATTTTGTTCTTAAGAAAAACCGTGTCGGTGTGATTGAGAACTTTATGCGCTGTGCAGAGTGCTTTGAAAGTTACTCTCTTTTTAACGGGGAGCCAGTGTAGTTCTTCCGTAGCTTTCAAAACGGGTTCGAACTTCCTGATGTTCCTACGGAGCCGGACTGCTGCATTTTGCAGTCTCTGAAGTTTTTTTTTTTTTAAATGTCTTGCATTGCACCAGTGTATAGGGCATTACAATAGCCCACCCTTGATAGAATAAGAGACGTAGTGACTGGTTTCTTCACATCAAGGGGTAAGAAGGAACGAATTGTCCTCAATGTTTTTAAAATGAAAAAACATGAAGACGTAGAATGATTTCAAGGTTTCTTACTTTCGATACTGGGTTAGGAAGAGAACTGAGGGATTGCAGCCGCCAAGAATTATTCCAAAAGGAAGTCTCCATCTTAAAAGGAGCACCTCTCTCTTTTCAGAATATAGTTTTAGACAGTGGCAGCTCTTCCAGTTGACTATTGCAATCATACAATTCTTAAAACGAGAGGCCACCTCGTCCATGTTGTTAGTGATAGATACCAACATTTGGGTATCGTCAGCATAGGCGACAGTGGAAAATCCACGAAGAGCCATGTGTATGTTAAATAACGTGACTTAATGAGGACCCTTGCGGGATGCCACAGGGTAAAGAGAAAGGCTTAGAGGTTAAATCACCCATGGTAACTGATTGCTCATGTTCATCAAGAAAGGAGCATAGCAGATTGTAGGCTGAGCTTCGAATACCTATCTCGGCCAACTGGTGCTTCAGAACCAAGGGCCAGATGTAGCAAAGGTTTTTACCCATTCTGTGTCTATGGGAAAAAGTGTTAGTACATATGGCCCCAAGTGACTCACTGTGTCAAAGGCTGCAGAGGGGTCCAATAGGGCCACCGCAGCCTTGCCACCCTTATCAATGGTGTCCCTCATCTCCTCGGTAACTACTACCAGTGCTGTTTCTGTACTATGAGCTTTCCTAAAGCCGAACTGGGCTCTATCCAGAATGCCTTATGGTCCAGATATTCAGACTGTGCCCTATGTAGTAGTTTGTTCAGCATCCTCGATTTTATTGCCAAATGCCCTTAAGTGATAAAACGCCTTGCGACCAATAGTCCAAGTGCATGGCTAATCACTGTAGCAGGTTACATCACGTGAAGGGCCTGATTGCTTTTTTATTTAGAGGGTGTGAGGGACTCGGCATAAATAAGTCTGAAGACTACAGTCCTAGAAAAAGCCTTGATTGCTTGACTCCATTACTCCGGGAGTCCGAGCCCAGTGCCGAAAGGGAGCGCGTTTCTGGAACACTTGTCGCAGTCCTGTTCAAAACAATGTGCGGTCAGTCTCAGTAATGCTCCTGTCCCCGAGGATTTCATTAACAGTCTAAACATATTTGCGGCTGGTCAATGTAAGCTGTCAGTTCTGCTCACCAAGCAAGATCTCTATGTCTCTGTTAGTATGTTCTCACTTCTGGTGTTTTGTGGTGTAGAGCGCCTTGGTGCATTCTGAGCAGTTTTGCCGCCTTTCCTCTTCTTAGAAAAAAACTTAAAACCAGATGCTCCCCTCATGAAACTTTTTACTACGTTCTGCTTCTCGGTGTAGACTTTGACTTTCTATGTGGGGTGCATTCAAGGTCGGGCTGGGAGAAAAAACAGACCCAATAACCAAAAAGCTGCCCCTATAAGCGAACCAGATAGCTAAAAACGTTACCCACATTTGCAATTCAGGCCAGTTTTGGACTTGTAAACGAACGCTGTATGCGAGACTGCATGGATGTATGCTTGCTGCAGGCACTACGTGGGTTAATATCAGAGAAACCAATGTCAAAAGTCGGCCCAGCAAACCTTAACGCATGCTCGCAAACCTTAGCGCATGCTCGCAAACCGCCAAAAAACAAGCATTTACACTGCAATGGGTCTTGCGTTTGCTCCACTTAAAGCTATTAGTGTTGTAAATTCCTAACTGGGCTTTTCTTGCCATATAATTTGTAAATGAAAAGTAAAACAGTTGACATGACTGAGCAGATTCAAAGCACCACGACCGCCATGAGCATGAGCGCCAAGGAGAGACACTAAAGGGAAATTAAGTTTGTTTGCAGTCCAACGTATCCGCAAATATGCAATTATCCATGTAACAGGGTCGATGGCCAAGGCGGTAACAAAACTGCCCCAAGAAGGGACAAATGTAGAGCATTTACCAATGATAACAAAGGATTTTTGAAAGGCAAGCCCATGAATGAGTGATAGTGATGGGCGTGCGGTGGGCGTAGTTTGAAGCCCACAGATAGATTACAACAGGCCAGAGCGCTAGCGCGCTCGACCTGAAAACGGGCCACACACTGACCTGTCAGACCAGCCCATGACGCACTGCCTGCCTCTCGTTGGATTGATGCAATGCCTGGCAGCGCAGGTTCGGATCTCCACAGGGTTAAGGACTATATTATTTTAGGCATATTTGACACCAGTGCAGTCATTTCTTTACATATTTCAATAGAGAATTTGCAGTTATTAAAAGGCTTAAGCATGAACACTGTGGAGGGTACAGTCAAACAAAAAAACTGTGACATAGAACTAGTGCAGATAATACAGCAAAGATCATTAGATCACTTACTATGCTGGTGGTTCATATGGAGTGTTATTACATCACTTTATGTGATATTCCTTTGAGAGGCTGACACACCCTCGGAAAAGACATGTTTTATTGTTTTTCCGAGTTCATGACTGTCACCTTGTTCTGACATTCTATTTGCATGTTGAGTCCATGTATGTGTGGTAAGCGTGTAACACATGTTTGGTAGGAAGACTCTTTGCATTGTGTGAGTTGGAGTACAGAGGGGAGAGGAGAGAGGGGATCCAGCCTGGAAGCCTTTGGTTTAGCATTGTACAAGATGGAGGATGAGGACAGCTTGCCCAGACAGCAGAAGTGTATTGCTTACATTCCTGTTGCTTGATGGTGGAGTCCCAGGAACCAAACTAAGAGAGGATGGGGGTTTGGATTTAGAAATTCAATTAGGTCTTTATGAGCAAAAGGCGGCTGAGTAGTTCTTCCTGAGCACTGCTGTTCGGTAGATGGTAGGGGTAACGGGTAGGACTGCAATTTCTTTTGTTCAAAGAGAAAGCCCACAACGTAAAATGGGGAGATAGGACCTTCTCAACAGCAGCCGCTAAACTATGGAATTCTCTTCCAAGTGAGATTAGAGCTATCCCCTCTCTGCTACCATTTCGTAAGCTTCTCAAGACATGGCTTTTTTCCCCTCTAGATCTAGGATCGCTTTGGCTCTATTATCCGCATAGCGCTTCAATACCTCTTGTCTGAATGCCCTTTACAAGAATCATAAATACAAATACAGGGTAACTTTCTAGGCAGGCCCACCCTTTTTAGGTCTCGTCTGAGACAGCTCATGGTCTGTCGCTTGTGAGACATTTTGTTAGCTTAAAGGAGGATTAGAGCCCACACATTGTCCTACTATTTCTTACCACCTGGGCCAAGTATGACCATTTCCACACTTGATTCTCAGTAGTAGTGAGCACTCACAGGCTTCTCAGGGAGGTTATGTGGGGGCGTGAGCTTAGCACTCAACAATCAAGCAAAGCCACAATAGCTTTAGTGTCCTGCCCAGTGCTTGTTTTTTTTTTTTGAAAACCAAAGTACTTTAATGACAGTTGTATTGAATACAACAAAGTCCCATTGTGTATACCAGGTAGTGTCCTTGAATATGAATCTCCTATGTGCCGATATATTTGGGGTCCTGTTTACTAGCCCCATCCGGGTGGTCTCTCTGGTGAATCCTTCTTTTGGAAATCAGGTAAAACGTAAGTTCAGGTAAGCTCTGGGGTCGCCTGTTAGTTCTCTTCCAGTAATATGTACACTCAGTTCAAGTTTGTTCATCAAGTCTTATCATATACGGTGAAATGAATAGGCAAAAGATTGAGCCCTCACTCTACTTTGGAGGGTCAGTGCATCTGATGTGTGGGGGCTGTGTGAGCAGGAAGTTCGCAAGTCTGCGCAGTAAGCCAGGTACATGCTACACCTGATGGTGCCCACACTGATCCAGTCTTCCAATGCTGCAACTGTGGTTTCAGTACAAGCACAGATTTGGCAGTAATTGTAGTGCTAGTGCCTTACCGGGGTCGATGTTTTTGTTGTCCCGAACAGGACGACAGTTGCAGCCCCATTCAGACTGGGGGGTAGGTACAGCTCCAACTGGGCACCTAAGCTGATTAATGCCTTTGTGGCCCCACCTGGGCCAATTGCAGTTGCAGCCCCGAAGAGGCCCACAGGGGTAGATGAAGTCCCTTCAGGGTCGACGGTGATCTCAGCAGTTGCAGCCTCCATCCAGGCCTATGCTGATCGAGGCAGTTGTAGTCCTGTCCAGTCCTATGATCACAGCAGTTGTAGCCTCTGTCTGGCATTAGGTTTAGAGACACTATGTCAAACAAGTCACACCTACCTCACTCTCAGGCAGTCCGATCTATCTGGATGTCCCTCAGCCATTGGGGACACACTCAGGCTCTCTCATCCTGGCTGTTGCTCCTCCTGCAGGGCCACGCAGACTCTTTCATGTGCTCGGCAGGCAAGGAGGTAGGCAGGCAGGATTGCAGTTGGTTGAGGCAGATACACAGCTGCTCCAGTAGAAAGTGCAGACTTCACATCTGGGAGACTAGCAGTAGGCAGGCATCAGTCCTGAGTGCACAGCAGTTCTATAGGTACTTTGCAGAGGACTTTATTCACTGATCATAACGGTCTTAGAACTGGAGTAGAGTGGGGTGGTTTGGGTTCCACTTTTATACGCATTTTACAGACAGGGTCTGTAGATCCACTGTCTCGATCTTCAGAACTGATTCATGGTGTTTCTCTTTTCAAGTGGCATCCTCAAGCTGTTCTTCAGACACAGCCTTTGAGTAGACTGATGCCTCACATAGCAGGTAGCACTAGGGCTGTTTCCAAACTGTGTTTCCTATAACACAGGCAGCATGAGGTGTGAGGTTTCTCCTCCTGGCTGACATCAGCCCAACTGAAGGAGCAACTGGGGACAGGCAAAGGGCAGCTCTCCCTAGAAATTCCCACACCCCATAAAAAAAGATTCTGCAGGCTTGTCACTCACCTCTACCATCTGCCACAGGAATGCAAGCAATAACTTCCACTATCTGGGAGAAGTGTCCTCACAGTCCATTTTGTGATAGGCCAGGTCAGAGGCATTCAAAATGGATCCCGGTGGCCCCATTACTCAGGTCACTAACACAGTTTATTACCTCACGTTACACACACTACACATTCACATGCACTTGTCATACGCACGGGATGCTAGAACAAGGTTCTAAGCTTACACATGATAACAGAACTTCACACAAGTGGGGCCAGTAGGCATCAGTCCCATTAACACAGATAAAAAGATCTAGTCACACTACAGATCCATCCAAAACACGGTATACTGCTACCTTCACTTCACGTGCTATACGCAGGACATGAGTCCTCTGACTAAAATGAGGGCACACTTGGTGCAAGTCACAGGACATGTACAGAACCTCAAGTAGTCATGGACAGGCCTAGACGTCTAAAAACAAGCTTAGATTAGTGTTAAGTCAGGGCCAAAATATAAGTAGGAGTACCAGTCCCAATTCTGAGCATTTCAGTTGAGCAAGCTAATCAACAGTGTTTTATATCATGAGCCATGAAGTGGAGAAGAGGCTTGAAATTTCAGAGACAGACACTACCTTAATGGATTTCTTAGGATGAGCAGAAAGACATGGTTGAAGCAAGTTACAGTTACGCTAATGAAATGTTATTATTCCACAGCTTGAACATGGAGGCCTCCTTGTTGCAATCTACATTATATTTCTTTGTAATACATTTGTTTTGTGTTCAATGTGTTGTGGAGAGGTTCACTTATACTATCCTTATTTGTCGACATACTGCAACTAAGTTTGCGTCCTTATTCTTTATTTATCAGTATGCATCTGTTTGAAAAGGTTTTTTGTCATATGGGGGAACCCGTCAGTTTCACCCATCCCAGTCTCCATCATAAGTATAATATACTTATTGGGGTATTGATAGGAGGGATTCAGCTGAATGTGAGCTGCATTCCAAATACTTTTTGATAGTGTACAAGGCCAAGGGTTTATGTGTTTGTGCAAGACAACATGGGAGCAGTCAGCTTCTGGCTTTTTTTCAGTCGTTCAATCGCCTCATGTTCTACCCTCCTCTCTTCTTGATATTGTCCTTTTTTTCAGGGATTGACTTGTGTAATCCCATTCGGAGGGTTGGGACTTTGTTACGAAGATGAGCCACCTGTAGAAGTTGTTGGGGGCCATGGTTTATATCATCCGTTTGAGGGATCAAGGTTTTCACCTTGCTGGAATCCTGGATGTTACTCCCCACCCCTTAATCCAGATCAGATACTGTGTGGAGTGCGGGAGCTACTCCCACATGCCTGTTTTTAGGTCAAGTTGTCTGGTTGCAACAGACCTTATGTAGCCTTCCTCATTGCTTACCATTGGTTGGCTTCATTGTTGCTTTCATTTGCTTTATTCTCATTTGACGGCTTTCCTTGTTCATCTTGTATTGGACCCTCCCCTGGCGCGTTTCCCCCTTACCATTCTTTTGAATGGCTCACTTGTGTCCTTCCACTGCTCACTTGTAGAGAACTACTTTTTCTTTTAAGCACTCCACTGGAGTGTATGTGTATTCCAATTCTCTTCTGCTTGAGTTTCTCTCCCTCTTCCCCTGCCAAATGTCCAGGGGCACCTATGCTCTGAGTTTGCTCTCTTCCTAGTGGCTGTTTGCTGTCTCTCCTGTGTACTTCTTCCACTGGCCCACTATGCTTTGTTGTTTCTTTCTCTATTGGATTCTTCTCCCCACCACCTGTGTTGCTACTTCCCTCATGTTCTTCTTCCTTCCGCCCTTGTGTTGCTCTCACAATCATGTGGCCCTTTGCACACTCCCCTTGCTCTGCTCAACCCGCTCCTACACCTGCTCCTTCGTCACCCTTCCACCACGCCTTTTTTTATTTTAAACAAAATATTTTTTTTCGCTCCGGGCAGTAAACTGCTGTTGCTTTTCGCGAAAGTGATTTTACACACTTACAATTTCTCTTTATTATTGGCCGATGTAAGTGACATTTGCCATATTAGATAGAAAAAGGCACCTATGTCACTACGTAGGCACTCACAAGTGACGCATGCACATGCCTACAGAATCATGCGACCGCCACTAGCAGCCATGTCAATGTGTCTCTAAAAGCATTGCTTTTAACTGATTTTATACGGTATTGAAAAAAAGCATTGGCAAAGGCAGAAGGTCCCAACAGTGAGACCTAATAACTTTGCCACACTGCTTGCTGGGAATTGTGTTAGGAATATGAGTCACAACATCATGCGTGCTGGGATTCTGCAACATCCTGAATCTAGTGGCCTGGTGCTCTCTCCCGCTTCGATCCACGTTTAGAACTACCAAGTTTCAAGTTTAAGTTTATTGACACAGTTAATTAAATCCATCGCAATTCCGACATACATAATGATATGAATACTTTGCCTACTCATTAAACTAATAGAGACCCATAATAAAAACATATAAAGCTGATTTGAAACTAAAACATATTATGGTAAAGAGTTATGGGTAACTAAAATGTTCTCCAATGATTCCAACCTTGGTCTTGAGCTTAACTTTAGGACTTTTTTGCTCCCTTACGAACACTATGATTGTGGATGAGTTAAGCTCAGTGAGAATCCTAAGTTGTACCTAAGGCTGATTCCTGGCTGGAACTAAACATTCAGAGCTTTACTAATCATAACATGATGGCCCATGCTCGCTCGGCTTCAACTTTATTCACTATTTCTTTCTGGGCCTGTACCATAAATTTGGTCCCTCGACAAGAATACAGAATTGAAAGTCCGCTGAGCCAGCTAATAATGGCCGGCCTGCATGAGCGTATGTTCAGTGTCTTAAAAATGTTTTTCAGATAGAATGTCCTGGGGCCTAGCAAAGCTGGGCATACATAAAAAATGTGTTCTAATGACTCTTGTCTGTACCCACACAGTCGACAGGAATGTGTCAGATCCTGCTGTCTCCATGAAGGGACCATATCCTTCGTTTCCATTAACCCAAAGTGGAAAAGCATGAACTGATGTTTCAGCGACTGGTTGAAGGTTGCTGCTAGATATTCCTGTGCCCTTAAAGTTTTGTATTATGTTATTACAATCCAGGCATGCTGTCTGCTTGCCAGTTTTTGTTTGTCAGAATTTAAAGATTTCATCTTAGTGACAGCGTTTGCCGTGCGAAAAAACTCCTTTTTGTCCGGGTTCCGGTCCCAGGCTTCTAGCAAACCTAGTACTTTAATGCAGTTATTTAAGTGATGACCCCAGGTACATCTACTCTGAAAGTCATACTCTTTCAGACCCAATTCTAAACAAACCTGAGCTGGAGATGCTGGTCGTGGTATCTGAAGAACTGTTTTGTAGGCCTTCGTCTGGACTTGATTGAAAAAAACTGCCTCCTTCCCCAGCATGATTTTGGCGCCATAAGTGACGGTGGGCATTCGCCGCGCTGCCATGACAGAAAGCAGGTGAGTGTGTGATGGCCAGCTCAGTTTTTGTTTTTAGAACTTTAAAACCATAGGTCAATAAGAGGGCTTTTTCTTGATCGAAAGCAAGCTGTGGCATGAAAGTCAAGAGGCGGTCCATAGTGAATCCCAAGTATTTATATGTGGGTGAAACCTCTACCGGGTTCCATGTATGAACCATGTAGCAGATTTAAACTTCCTATCAACTAGGCGGACATCCTTAGTTCTACTCAAATTCAATTCTAGGCCTCGCATTGTTATGTATGTATAAAGTGCATTGATGCTATGCTGTAGCCCAACAGGTGTTTGGCTAAGTAATACTGTGTCGTCTGCATACTGTAGCCTTGCAATTCCTTTCTTGGCCAATACTGGCTGGTGGCTATTTACGTTTAGGACTATGTATTTTAGGATCTGTGTGTTTTGTCGTGCCAGCCATTCAGGCGTTTGCACCACTGTCTATCTTCCTTCAGGGATGTGTGTACATACGACCTCATACACAATTTAGGCTGATTCTGAACATTTTGCTGGTTCAGCCCCGCCAATGTTATATATCTTTTTTGTCTGTCTGCTGTTGGACACTGGACTTGGCATTCAAATGTGGTCCCAGTTTCATGTTCCATTGGCTTGGTGACTGAAATATTCTTTGGCTGTTATTCTGTGTTGATTTTCTTGAGGCTGGCGTGATGAGTCTCTTATTTGCCAATTTGCCTACACTCAGAGCAGTTCCTCGCTGTCAATATCATCTCCCCCCAGCAGGCACAGTGCTCTGAGGCCTGCCCTCCTAACATCATTGAATCAGAGCTTAATTTGTCAATAAAAACGTGCCTGTGCCCAAAGCCCTCCGCTTAAACACGCAGTTGCTGCATTTAAATGTGCGAACACTGAATACTGAGGCAGGTAATCCTGAGGCCATCTCTGGCCTCTTCAATCCATTTAAAGCCACTCCCTGCCCCTTCAGCTCACTCTTGCAGCTTTCTGCCTTTGTGATGCTTTTTCGTTTTTCTCTCCGTCCATCTTTCCCATGCGTGTCTTTTGCTCACAGCAAATTCTTGAGGTAGAAGAATAAGCCCTCAAAAATAGGTTCCGGTGCCCAGCAATAAACACAAATTAAGCACTGTATTGAATACTACTCAACCACCTCCAGATTGTGCTATGGAGTCTGTGAATATACTCGTGGTTCAGGCAGCATTGGTTAATGTTTGTTCCCTCCATAAGAATGCACTACACTTTCATGACTTAATTAGGGAAAACCGCTTAGATATCCTCTTTCTCACCAAAATGTGGATGAATGCTAGCTCTGCAACAAATATTGCACTAGCAATTCCCGAGGGTTACATAATTTCTCATCAAGATAGAGCTGGCAAAAGAGGTGGGGGTGTTGCCGTAATTGTCAGGCAAACCCTCAAGTGTATTTCTTTTGAAATAACCAAACTGCAGGGGGGGCAGAAACCCTACGCTTCTGCCTCTTCCCACTGGCGAGTAAAACCTTGGCAGGAATCCTACTTTACCACCTCCTGGGAGAGTTTTTGTCTTCCCTAGATGATTGTCTATTGAGATATCTTTTAAAGTACTCTAATTTCTCTGTCTTGGGAGTTCTGAACATTCCTCTCTTTCTGGACAACCTTTCTGCTTGGAAATTGAAGCAGTTTGAGGATCAGCCCACTCATTTAGCAGGTCACTTGCTTGACCCCATCTTCTGTAATTGTTACGTTGAAGTATCAGATGTCATGTGCAATACTTGGTCGGACCATGTCACAGTACATTTTAGCTGGATATTAGAATAGGGTCCCAGAGATAGAAGGCTCACCCCTTTTTTACCACATCGAAGTTGGGCTTATACCACTATTGAGGAGACTACTTCCATTCTTATAATAGTGTCTCACCTTCCACTGGAGCTATTGAGGTGGACGCACAGACAGCTAATGCCTGATTAGGACATATGGTCGACATTGCTGCACCCATTAAGACAGAGTCTGGCATCTTAAGATGTTCCTCAGCTCCTTGGTTTAATGAAGAGTTCAGGAAAATGCGACAACAAAGCAAAAGACTTTAAAAGTCTTGGCACAATCTCTTCTTATCCACTGACAAGGAACTCTACAGAAAGGCGCTAAATATCTACCACCAAGAAATTAAGAAAACCCAAGCAAATTTCTTCATCAGCGAAATTGCCATGGCTGGCAATAAACCTAGGGAGGTTTTTAAGATGGCTAACAAATTCTCAAATCTTAGCACCTTAGCACAGCCCCTTGAGGCCTCCCCTAAATATGCACACAACACCCTGATTTCTTCGATAATAAGATCCAGGGCATCAGGATCCGGCAATACCTCAGATACCAACTCGCTTGGGAACCAGTCTTCGAAGGTTTGAACCACATGCTCTGGCTCCTTGACAGAATTCGACACCATTTCACTGGGGATTCTGATAAAGCCCTGAAATTCTGTAAATCTGGTTTTCCAGAGGATCCTTGCCCCCCTCATATTTTTTGGTGGCCAATCATGCATCCATTAATCCTATACTTAACTACCTTTCAATGACTCCTTACTACAGTCCATTATTCCCCGTTGTTGGAAAAAAGCTAAGTTAACTTCACTTCTAAAAAACCTTCTGCCAACAAGTCTATCCCGGATAATTACAGGCCTATATAACTACTACTGGCCTTTTAAAAGATTATTGAGAAACTGAGCAATGTCCAAGTACTTGGACTCTAACAGTTACTGCATGCATCTCAAGTGGGCTTCCACCTGGGGCACAGTACAAGATCTACTTTGGTATAAGTTTCCGATACCATTGAGCCAGTAGTGGACCAAAGGAAGCAAAATGCTTTACTGCTTTTAGATCTATTGGCGTCCAATACAGTTTCACACCCTATCCTCCTGTAATGACTCAAAAATATTGGGATAAATTGGTTGACTTGGCATAGTTTGGGTCTTTTCTTTCGGGCAGATGTCAGTCAGTATGGATGTCGCCTTTTGAATCTGAACCCAAACATATACAATTTGGCATTCCTCAAGGCTCTGCCGTGAGTCCAACATTATTTAATGTCTACATTGACTCCTTTGGCAGTCTTGGTGCAATCTTTTGGTGTGCAGGTGGTATTCTACACTGCTGACACACAGATCCTTCTTACTTGGGATAGTAATATTCTCAATGCCCAGAACAGATTTGAAGTGTGTCTGTCCGCAGCATTTCAGCAATCTTCAATGCAACACCAACAAATGTGAAATACAAATCTTCAGCATCCCTCCTTCATCTTGGTGTGGCAAATATTAGCTCAGTTTTGCTCCTCCTACCCATGCCACAGTTTTTGCAACTTTGGAGTGAAGTTTGACAATAAGTTATCCTTCAGCTCCCAGGTGGACAGTGTGGTAGAAATGTGCTTTGGCCTTTTGAGATCTTTAAAAAGGTTTTTGTTTTTGCTTCCTTCTCATTACCAGAAGACAGTAATTTATGCACTCATAACCTATTCGCTGGACTACGCTTGTGCTCTGTACTGAGGTCTCCCAGCTTACCAATTTAAGAGATTCCAGTTGGCGCAGAACGCTGCAGCCAGACTCCTCCTAAATCTCCTGAAAAATAACCACATTCATATGCACCTTAAGGAATTGCTCTGGCTACCAATACGTGCAAGAATTCACTTCAAGGGGCCTGCATTGGCCAATAGAGTCTTCTATAGGTCAGGTCACTGTAACCTGGCCAATAGACTCATACACTACCATCCAGCAAGAACTCTGCGATACTCAGGTGCTCTGTCGACTGTTGTGCCAAAATCAAAAGGAATAAATGGTGCAGGACCTAGTTCTCTGCTCTTGCCGTCTCCAGCTGGATGGCCTTCCCCTCTACTGGCAGGCCACTAAAGACGAAGGTTATTTTAAATGTAGCCTTAAAACTCGGTTGTCCTATCTGGCTTTCTAATAATTTCTTCTGACCAGTGGTTAATGATCCTTAGCATCAGCGCAATCATCCGAGTAGCTGCACGTTCTACAAAAATGAAATAATAATTTCTGGAAGAGAGACTCTAGATAGTTTAAAATTAACAATATATAATTGGCAGATGATCTAGACCTCGTCTATAATCCAAAAAGTCAACAACCTGAACTTTTAATTCAAACTGGTCCTGATATTTCTCAAAAAACATTGCTGTGTCACCCAAAGGATCTGATACGTTTTCTATATTTTAAGGTTATATTTAAGATGAATGCTTATGTGCTTTTACGATTAGTATTATTATCCTATCATATTTGGTGGTGTGAAGTGTTACTTTTTTAGGAGCAGCTAAAACTCCTTATCATTTTACAACTGCAAACTGCAGCATTAACTAAACTGTTAAAAAGTCCTATGGAAAGTAAAACTAAAGCTAACTTCGGCGCTTGAGCAAATATGTTACTCCACTCAGAATTTAAAGGTTGAATGTTGTGAGAACTGATGTCTAGACTGTTGTCAGGGTCCCTGAGGTTCCTTTCCACGTTGTTTTTCCTTGTATTCCATATTTCAGCAAAAAGGCATTTGGTAACCAGAATCTCAGAGCTTCATATGTTATTTAACAAAATGAGCTTCCTAAGGGTTGTTTCAGATTTACAAATTAGTTTACCTTAAAGGTAAGGCAAATTCTCCAGATTTTATTGCTGTATTCCCCGTATAACAACTTTATTTAACATCCTTTTCCCATAGGAGGGCCTCCTGTTTTGGTTTTGGAGCATTTCTCAACTCAGCCCCCTTTCTCTGAGGTCAGAACTAAACAGTGTCATTGACCCATTTGAGAGATATGCCTGACAGTCATCTGGCCTCCACTGTAGTATCCATCCATTTCCACTAGCATTGAAAAGGAGCTGATGCTCAGCATGGTGCTTAGAGACACCTATAGTCAGGGCCACTGGAATTAGGCGATTGTGTGTGCGTTTTTTGCATACTTATAGATTTTATGCATTTACCACGTAATCCATCATCTGCTGCATAATCTGCAGATTTTAACACAAAATTGTTTCTAGCTCAAACGGTTCAAAAATTACAAAAAACAAAGTGACATATTTGTGCAAGGAGGAAGGCCGATGGCAAATGTTATCTGGTCACCTTTCTGTTGCCAATCGTTATATTTGGGTGTTATACGGGTACTTATGAAGTGCAACCAATGTCCAGTGTTAACACGTGTAAAAATGACAAAATTACAGCGGCGGCTCCTCTGTTAGGGCGGAAGAGTGGCGGCCACCCGTCAGCAGCAGCCCCTGCAAATCCTTTAACAAATGAAACGATAATAAACCATGTTTATTATTGCTTTGTTTGTTAAAGGGGCAGGGCACGTGAGATGATGAGGGGAGTGCACTGTGCACTCCCCTCAGTGCTCATGTATGTTTGGCCGACCAAGTTGGGCTGGCCAAATACACATGCGCATTGTGCTGCTGGGCTGGAGAGAGCAGACAGACTCCCAGTCTGCCTGTGAGCACCCTGACTGGGTGCTCCCAGCCAATCCTAACGTTGCTCTGAGCAGCGTCAGGATTGGCCGCAGGGCAGGCTGGGAGCCTATGCCTCCTGACACCAGGAAGACAGAGCTGCGGTGCCACAGCGATAAAGCGAGAAAGGTAAGTTTTATTTTTTTTACATATAATTTAATGTGTATCCTCCCGCCCACCACCGCGCACATGGCCCAGCCCCTTCACAGCGCTGCGAGCCGGGACTGCAAAATAATGAAGTAATACTATCACAGAATGTGCAGCATTAGGCCTCATAATTTGTCTTTTCTTGCCACATAATTTACTTAACCTTGCCACCGAATTTGATCCTCCCCTGCGCATAATTCCAGTGGCCCTGCCTACAGGGAGTGCAGAATTATTAGGCAAGTTGTATTTTTGAGGATTAATTTTATTATTGAACAACAACCATGTTCTCAATGAACCCAAAAAACTCATTAATATCAAAGCTGAATATTTTTGGAAGTAGTTTTTAGTTTGTTTTTAGTTTTAGCTATGTTAGGGGGATATCTGTGTGTGCAGGTGACTATTACTGTGCATAATTATTAGGCAACTTAACAAAAAAATATATATACCCATTTCAATTATTTATTATTACCAGTGAAACCAAGATAACATCTCAACATTCACAAATATACATTTCTGACATTCAAAAACAAAACAAAAACAAATCAGTGACCAATATAGCCACCTTTCTTTGCAAGGACACTCAAAAGCCTGCCATCCATGGATTCTGTCAGTGTTTTGATCTGTTCACCATCAACATTGCGTGCAGCAGCAACCACAGCCTCCCAGACACTGTTCAGAGAGGTGTACTGTTTTCCCTCCTTGTAAATCTCACATTTGATGATGGACCACAGGTTCTCAATGGGGTTCAGATCAGGTGAACAAGGAGGCCATGTCATTAAATTTCCTTCTTTTATACCCTTTCTTGCCAGCCACGCTGTGGAGTACTTGGACGCGTGTGATGGAGCATTGTCCTGCATGAAAATCATGTTTTTCTTGAAGGATGCAGACTTCTTCCTGTACCACTGCTTGAAGAAGGTGTCTTCCAGGAACTGGCAGTAGGACTGGGAGTTGAGCTTGACTCCATCCTCAACCCGAAAAGGCCCCACAAGCTCATCTTTGATGATACCAGCCCAAACCAGTACTCCACCTCCACCTTGCTGGCGTCTGAGTCGGACTGGAGCTCTCTGCCCTTTACCAATCCAGCCACGGGCCCATCCATCTGTCCCATCAAGACTCACTCTCATTTCATCAGTCCATAAAACCTTAGAAAAATCAGTCTTGAGATATTTCTTGGCCCAGTCTTGACGTTTCAGCTTGTGTGTCTTGTTCAGTGGTGGTCGTCTTTCAGCCTTTCTTACCTTGGCCATGTCTCTGAGTATTGCACACCTTGTGCTTTTGGGCACTCCAGTGATGTTGCAGCTCTGAAATATGGCCAAACTGGTGGCAAGTGGCATCGTGGCAGCTGCACGCTTGACTTTTCTCAGTTCCTGGGCAGTTATTTTGCGCCTTGGTTTTTCCACAGGCTTCTTGCGACCCTGTTGACTATTTTGAATGAAACGCTTGATTGTTCGATGATCACGCTTCAGAAGCTTAGCAATTTTAAGAGTGCTGCATCCCTCTGCAAGATATCTCACTATTTTTGACTTTTCTGAGCCTGTCAAGTCCTTCTTTTGACCCATTTTGCCAAAGGAAAGGAAGTTGCCTAATAATTATGCACACCTGATATAGGGTGTTGATGTCATTAGACCACACCCCTTCTCATTACAGAGATGCACATCACCTAATATGCTTAATTGGTAGTAGGCTTTCGAGCCTATACAGCTTGGAGTAAGACAACATGCATAAAGAGGATGATGTGGTCAAAATACTCATTTGCCTAATAATTCTGCACTCCCTGTATAGTGCTCAATCTCCGCGTCTCTGAATTGCCTAGGCCCTTCGTTCAGCTTTGACTCACATTTTGATGTTGACTTCTCAACCTGAAAAAACAGAGAAGGAGGCTCGTGGCTGACACTAGGAGAACAGTTCCAGAAGTTTGCCTGTATAAATCTGTCTCTTCCATGAATCGCGTCCTGGCAAAACGGCGGGATCAGAAATCGTTAGCGTTGTAAATCTGAAGTAGCAGGGAAAAAAGCCTGCCCGTGTGAGATGAAGAGACAGGAAGTGTAGAGGGGCGGAAGGAAGAAGGATGAGGTGGAATAAAATCTAACCAGCCTTAGCCTTCAGCAACCCCCGCGTTCAGCACAGGGTTAAGAAGCCTTGGGCACTGCTCTTATTTTTCAACAGATTTAGCACTGCTGGCGGCACTTGATGCAGTGAGGTCAAAGCAAGATCGCTGGGGACTGTGACACATTCCTCATCTTATCAGGACTGTCACCCCATAGGGAGGCACAGACTGGAAAGAATGCTTGTTTTGTCAGAGTCCTTGAATCCCGTTCAACAGCCTTGGCCTTGCCGGAGACTCGACAGGCCAAACAAAACACCCCAGGCAGCAAGAGCTAGACCTCGCTTCTCCACGTCATCCTGCTGTTCTTGTTCACAGACAGCCATGGTGTGTTTGCGGCTCTGTGTCCAGCTGACAAACACAGAGGGAGGTGAAACTGATAGTTTCCAAAAGCTTAAAGAACAGGGACTGACAAAGCATATAGGCCTGCTTGAGTGTTCATTCTGAAAACATTTTCCAGTGTTGAGCCCGGAGGAAGGTTTTGTGTTTTGTTCTCTTATTATTAGGAGAATAGATGGTGACCTTGCCATGAGTGTGCTTTTTGCATCAATAACATATTGAGGTAATCTAAGAATCCTGTTATTGTAAACATAGCAAGCGCAGTGCCTACATTTACAGGTAAAATTCTAAACAAGCCTTTGGAACTTGTTGGCTTAGGTGTGTTTTTTGGCTGTGCTGAACAGTATCTCTGACGCTGTGCAGCATTGCTAATGCAAAAAAGATAAAGATGCAATGACACAGCTGCGTCATTTTGTGGGTGACGACCTGCATGCTTGTGCGCACTTCAAAATGGCGCAAGTGTCTTTTTAGGGTCGAGCCTGCGTTGCTTGCGCATGCGTATCACAGCGAGACGCTTTAGTTATTAGAAAAGGGCCTCGGAGCCCTGTCGACTTCACGTCAGTGTGTTTGATTGGTTCGTGGGCTTGCCTAGTAAAATCTGCTTGCTTTCATTAGGGGAAGGCATGCACACGTCATGCCTTTTCTGGTGGTTAGCCCTCCTCGAGCGCAGCGACCAAGTACAGAAAACATGCGAGGCTCGCTGTTTTCTGTCGGATCGTGGACTACTTTTTCTCTATTTTCCTAGCGCGATTTCGCTTGGCAGAAGTCGAGCACTTTACACAGTTAATTTAACTTTTTCGGGTTACGTACATAAAAGCACTTTTGTCGATAGATGAAAAGTCGGGTTAGGAGTTTACAACACGATCAGCTCTAACATGAGCAAACGCGAGACCTGTTGCATTGCAAATGCTTGTTATTTTTATGTACTGGTCTGAGGTGGGTCAGTAAATAATAAAAAGTAGAGCAAAAGCATTTTCAATCTTTCTGCAAGCAGGAAGAAACACGGAGGGTGTAGGGAGTATACAACGGAGAATATCATGGGCAGGAGACTACAACACGAGCTCGGATCAGGGAGAGAAGCACACGAGAGAGTGAGAAACATGGAGTGACGGAGGCAGAAAAACACATGGTGACAGAGAGCAACATGTAGAGCTGGTGCTGAGTGCAGACCTGCCAACTCACGCGGTGCCACCGAGTGTCACACAATTTCGGCGCCCTTCACACGGTCACCCATGAGAAACCAAAATCATACTATGACAGGCCGAGCTGGAAACAATTCAGCTGGTCTTTGCAGGCTGTAAACAGCTGATATCCATTAACGACATCTGACAACACCAAGGGACATCGGCTTGAGGCCCTGCCATCTGAGGACATTGCCCCCTCTTCACATGGCGATAATTAGTGTTAGGTTAGCAGGTCCAGGAGTGATAAGCACACAAGGGAGACAGCTTGAAAGTACATGCACTCATATGAAATGCTTAAGCTAAAAGTAAAAAACAATAGTTTGCTAAAAGTTATAAGTTGAAGGCATAAAGGACAGCCAATCGGAGATGGTAAAGAAGCTGTGCCCTAGAGGAGGGACAAACACAAGATTGACAAGCTGCAGCATAGAAAACCATTGAAAAAGGAGCAAGCAAATGAAAGTGACAATAAATCCAATCAGTGGTAAGCAGTGGGTGGGCTAAAAACCCATATTAGCTCTCGGTAAACTGACAATATGTCTTTGCAAGTCTTGACATAAAAAGCAAATAAACTTGCACTATTGACAGAGGGATACCATAATTAGTAGAGGGTATTATACCACTGCAAGAAGACAAAGAAATTAAGCTAAAGAGATTGGATAACAGAAGCAGCAACTTGACAGGCAAGAAAAATTTAATGGGAACTATGGGACAGAAAAATTCTAAAAAAACATGGGTATTCCTATCTGCTTTTAATATTTTAAAAAACCTTCATCATGGTTTCTGTGTTTATTACACTCGGGTTACTGTTGCCAGGACAACTATGAAGTTGTTCTCTTTTTTTTTTTTTTTTTTCATTATGCGATACAGCGCAAAGTGCACCTGAAGCGGGAATCAGATAACACATTTTAGAGATTTACAATGCATGGCAAAAGCATAGGTACTACCTACTGGCAACTCAGTAGACAGCACAGCTGACCAGCATGTATGACGCAGATGCATCTCGGCATACCTCGTCACAATTATTCATTGGTTATGTAGCAAGATATCATAACATACATAGATATAAGTTGAATAGTGGCATCTTCGAGCCATTATTTGTTTGTAATTCACGTAGGCCCTAATTACACACCGCTTAGTTTCCTACGCGATAATTATCACACACAAAATCTGACACGCAGGTGTTTGGAATTTATTGTGCGTGATAGTTATCACTGAAGTTTCCGCTGCAAAATGGAGTATGACATGAGAATTTTGGCGCTTACATCACCAAAATCTACAAGTTTCTATATTTTCCAGTCATTTCCCCAGGTCCATATCAGCAGGTTTGACATGTGAGAATGTATCCTAGGATGTGGATTTTGTCACACCCCCTATTTATCAGGTGTGATAAAATCTGTATAATTCTGATATGTGCTGTAATATGAGTTACCACACGTCAGAAACTTACGACTGCTCGAAACGGTAGTCTTAGAGTGTAGCCTGTTTACAGGGGACTGACCTGTCAAGGTACATATTTAAGATAGCGTCTGAAGATTATGGGCCATATGTACTAAAGCATTTTCCCATAGACACAGAATGGGTAAAACTCTTTCATACATCTGGCCCTATATTTGTTATGTATGGCTCTCAAGAGCCATTAGTGTGAACGACTGGAATCTGAATCCATAGTTCACTGCTATTATGTAATAACGCTGGATAACAGAACTTGTTAACCACTGTTGCTAAGTCATAAAAGAATTCCATGCTCCTCTGGCTGGGCTCCTTGATAACCTGTTAGAACAGCGATGGGAAGCAGGGAGCACAGTTCCTGAATTTGAGAGGTGGGAAGGGAAGGCACACAGAGTGGTGGGGATGGCGTTACATGTTATGTATGGATCTCCCATTACTCCACTTCTCGTGAGTAGCAGTTGAAAGCAGAGGCAGATGATGTTGGGGGCCATACATGATATAAAATTATACTTTTACTGAGAAAGAGTAGGTGAGCCCACCCAAAGTTGGATTTAGGTTACTCTTAGATGATGTGTTTAAAAACAATTTAATCAATTCAGATGTTCAAGAACATTCAAAGACTGGTCACAGTCATATTGTTCAGCAGAATGTTCTTTAATGCAAGATTTGAAAGAGACAGCCAACACGTGTTTCTCCTCATACATGGTGGCTTTCTCACGGCTTGGTAAAGTTTGTCACTTCGAAAAGTGCAATAATGCATTGGACAGGCACAAGCATTTCGTAGAGAATGTTTTCATTCAAGTAAAGTCGAGGATCCGGGCTGAATCCTGTACTAATATAGCTCATTCGTCCTAAGTACAAGCAACAATTTGAGGAACAAGTGGTCCAAACCTCACTTGGAGACCCACTGCTTATATCAAACATGGGCATTGTATGAGAGAAGGGGAGTGTTAAACCTTGGAGCATTTTATGTGACATAAAATTATAGATGGGTAAAAAGTGATTTACGGAGGTTCTGAGTGACATCCTAGACAGCTTGAGTTTCGCTCTCATTGTCTATTTGAAGTCATTCAGAGCCTATTGGTGAAAAACATCCATGTAATTCATTGTTCCCATCTAAACTTCTATGTAGTTTTATACTGATCAGGGTAGTGAAAAAGCAGGGAATTAAACAGCATAACACATACAGGTTGACAGTAGTATTGCATAGCTATGTAGGCAAGATACAGTTAAAAGTATATGCTATGGGCAATGAAAAGACAGTCCAGAGGATCGAGGCTCTGATGGACTCTCAATTGAGAGGAGACAGGCATTACATTGTGACAAAGGGAGTGTAGTGTTGGTAAATGCCTACCGTTCTCGAATGCCGTGCGCGGGGAATTCCACACGCGCTGGTATGTGTTAGAGGCATTCGAGAACGGAGGTAGTGACGGTTTTGAACGGCGGACGGAGCAACTGCACGTCTCCCTCTTTGTCCATGTACTTAAAGAAATAAAGTAATTTCTAGACTCACTCGGAGTGGAGATTCTTACAATTGGCGACGAGGGGAAGAATTTATCAGAACGTGTCATCTTGAGGAGTGTGCTGCACAGTGGGTAGCCACTATTCCGGGGCTGTGAAGCATTTTGGGCTGCAGCTGAAGATCGTCTTTTCTACACTGTGAGTTAGGAGCTGGGAAACATGTTTGCAGCAGTCTAAGATCATCGTTGAGTGAAGCAGTGACTGTGTGGGTGTGTACTACTACCGGGACTGCCTCCAACTGACGTCATCCTGTTTCTGCGGCCATTTTGGATTGGTCAAAACGTGACCATGCTGCATTTCTAAGTGGCGGCCATTTTAAGTTGGGATAGTTCTACAAACAGAGCGGCAGCCATTTTAATTTATACGTTATTTATGCGGCAGCCATTTTAAATTGGGAAAGTACGTGCTAACAAATTTATGGCTAGCTTGACTATCATTAAAAATTGCCTGTAGTTTTTTTATTAGTTTAATACATCTTTTAAACCATTTGTAACCAACTATTAGCAATTATAGTGGTTACCTCTACTTAAGTGGATAATTTTAGAAGGGAGACAGTGCAAATACATGGCGGCGAACAACCCATGGAATTTATCACCTCCACAATCATTTATTCCTGTTGCTGGTTCACCTATATTAAAATGGGAGGAATGGAGTGAATATTTCAGGAATTATATCTCCGCCATTGAGGAGGAAGAAGAACTTTCTGCTGAAAAGAAATATAGGATCCTCTTACATTGTTTAGGACCAGGTGGTCTGAAAATTTTCAAAAACATTAATAAGAAACCTAGGCAAGCGGGTGATGGTGATCTGTATAAGAATGCACTTGAAGACTTAGATAACTATTACAGACCTAGAGTTTGCATAGCTGTGGATCGCTATAAGTTTTTTCATCGTAAGCAAGGGAAGGAGGAACCAGTAGAGGATTACGTGTCTGCCTTAAAGAATTTAGCAATAAATTGCAGATTTGGTGATTTACATGACGAACTTATTCGTGACCAGATTGTTATGCAATCGTCAAACTCGAACGTTCAAGACAATCTGTGGGCCAAAGGTCAAAGCTCTTTGCAGGAGGTCATTGACATTGTAAAAAGGGCAGAACTGACAGGAAGGTGTGCGAAAGAAGTTTTAAATGAAAATAAAAGAGAGGAGACCATAATTGCAAGAGTGAAAGGAAAGAATAACACTAAAGATTTTAAGAAGAGAAGCACAGGGAGAACAGGAACAGAATCAAAGAATTTTAAGTCTGATGATAAAAAGAAGTGTTACAGATGTGGCAGTTATGATCACTTGCCGAATGATAAATTGTGTCCGGCAAAGAAACAGAAATGTTTAAAATGTGGTATTGTAGGCCATTTCCAAAAAGTGTGTCAGAGAAAGAATGGGGGTAGCAAAATCTTGGATCTGGAAGACACAAATTCTTCTGAGGATGATGATTTGAACATGTGTATTTTGTGTGTAAATCCTTCTGACGAAGACACTATTCTTTGTATGAGACAAGAAGAGAAAAATAGAATGGAAAAAACAAGTTGTGAGATTATGTTGGGAGGAGTGACTATGCGCATTGTAGTAGATTCAGGGTCTCCATACACTATTATTAATCAAAATGTGTGGAAAAGAAGTCTCAAACATATTGTTGGTGAAGAGTTATGTTCACCAGACATAACAGTCAAGACATTTACTGGGGAAATTATCGAATTGTTAGGCTACAAGGAATTGAAATTCCAGTATAAGAATAGAGAAATGATTAGAAAATTGTATATTGCAGTCACTGGCCCTTCCGTTTTGGGATGGATTGATCAGAGGAAATTGGGTATAATATTGGACCCCAATAATCCTGAACCGGTATTGTCTATAGAAAAAGGGGTAGGAATTGGTCAACTGGTTCTGCAGAAATTCTCCAAAGTATTTACGGGAAAGATTGGAAAAATGAAAGGCTTTATGCACCTTATTCATTTAAAAAAGGATGCTGTTCCACAGGTGCATAAAGTAAGAAATATTCCCATTCTCTTAAAGGAAGATGTTAAACTGCAATTGGATAAATTACAAGAAGAGAAAATTATAGAACCTATTGAATCTTCTGAGTGGGTGGCCCCATTAGTTGTGGTGAAGAAAGCCAATGGGGGTTTACGATTATGCATTGATTTGAGAGATCTTAATAAGAATATACTAGTTGATCAATTCCCCTTACCACATATTAGTGAAATGTTATCACGCACTAGAGGAATGAAATGGTTTTCCACCATTGATTTAAAAGCGGCCTATCATCAGGTACGGTTACATCCCAGTAGTAGGGACTTGACTGCTTTCATTACACCCTTTGGATGTTACAGGTTTCGGCGAGTGCCATTTGGTTTGGCATCGGCAGCAGCCATGTTCCAAAGGTTAATGTGCTCAATTCTTGCAGGAATAGATAATACAATGGTTTTCCAAGATGATATCCTGGTGATGGGGAGGTCTAGAGATGATCATGATCAGACCTTATTAAAAGTATTGAATATGTTGGATGAAAAGGGCCTGACGGCAGAATTTGGTAAATGCAAATTTGCTTGTGACCATGTCAATTACTTGGGGCATGTTGTATCTGCTCAGGGAATTAAACCTAAGGAGGAGTTATTGTCTGCAATAAGCAAGGCACCTAATCCTCACAATAAGGATGAGGTTTGTGCTTTTCTAGGTTTAGTAGAATTCTATTCCAAATTTGTTAATAACTTTTCTACGAAAACATATGATTTAAGGCAATTGCTCAAAGTAAGGAACAAGTTTTTGTGGACAGAGGCGTGTCAAAATGCTTTTGACATGTTGAAAAATGATATTTGCAAAGCTCCACCTTTGCAAGGCTTTGATCCAAGTCTTAGATGTGTCATTACAACGGATGCTAGTTGCAAGGGAATAGGAGCGGTTCTCACCCAAATTAATAAGGAGGGGTATGAAGACACTATTGCTTTTGCCTCACGTTCATTAACTCCTACGGAAGAGAAGTATTCAGTTATTGAGCGGGAGGCACTTGCATGTGTATGGGCATTGGAACATTTTAGACAGTATGTGTGGGGTACCACAGTCATATTAAGATGTGACCACAAACCACTTGTGAAGGTTTTAACCACAAAGGGGTTGTATAAGGCTTCTCCTAGGCTTGCCAGAATGTCTGTACGATTGTTTGATTACAACTATGCGGTGCAATACTTACCTGGAGTGAAGAATATAGTTGCAGATGTTTTAAGCCGCATGCCTTTGCCATCCAACGATACGGATGAGTTTCAGAATTCTGATGAAGATAGTAAAGATGACATGTGGGTGGCTATTGTAGAGGAAGGTGTATGCAATGGTATTATGCGAGATGAATGGAATACAGAGCAGAACTTGGATGAGGTGATGAAAGAATTGAGTGTCATGATTACTAAAGGGTGGGGGTTAAAGAAAATGGTTAATAAAAATGTGTTACCTTTTTTGGGAAGTAAGGGACGAATTAACTATGGAAGATGGTTTATTTCTTAGGAATGGGAAGGTTATACCTCCCATCACCTTAAGGGGGAAAATTCTTGAGATTTGTCACAAAGGCCATCTTGGCATAGGGAAAACTAAGAATAGAGTGAAACATTGGTACTGGTGGCCGGGGATAGATAAGGAGGTAGAAAGAATGGTGAGAGATTGCCATGTTTGTGAAAATGCAGATAAAACACATGTGATGTTGAGACCGCCTTTACATCCCATTCCTTCTCCCAACATGTCATGGGAAAGAGTAGGTATTGATGTGATGGGACAAATTGGTGAAGGTGAAGAGCAAACTTTCCTGTTAGTGCTTGTAGATCACTTTTCCAAGTGGCCAGATGTAGGTATTGTAAGGAAGGCTGATGTAAACAGTATCATCAAATTTATGGATAACATTTTTGTAAGAGAGGGTTTACCAAAATGTATTGTGTCGGACAATGGGACACAATTCACGTCTTCTGCTTTCCAAGATTATGTGGGAAGGAATGGAATAAAACATCATACTACTTCAATTTACCATCCTGCAGGTAATGGTTCTGTAGAAAGATTTAACCGTGTACTTAAAGGAATGATTCAATGGTCTAATTGCAACAATTTAGTTTGGGAAAGAGAATTATGGAAAACCTTGTGGGCCTTTAGGATTACTGCTTGTGACAGTACAAATGCCAGTCCGTTTGAACTCATGAGGAGTAGAACTCCCATGTCAAAGGATAATGTTGGTTGGCTCAAAGCTGCTAAAAGAGTAGAATGGTGTCCGGAGGAGGTGAAGACAAATATTGAGAAAGCTCAGGATAAATATAAGAAGTATTATGATGACACAAGTGTAAGGAGGTTACATTGTGTGTTGGAGATGTTGTGAGAGTCAAGAGCAATAAACACACTGTGAAAGGCCAAAGTAAATTTTCTTCCCCCATGAGAGTAATTGCTGTGTACAATAATTCAGTGCGACTCAATGATGGTAAAGTGTGGCATGTATCTGCTTTGTCACTATGTAAAAGTACTGGAGTCACCTTGGGAACGGAGACTAGTACTCCGAAAAGTCATATGTGGAAAGAATGGTTGGAAGAGAAGAATGAGGGAAGAGAAGAACATGTTCATCAATGTCAATATAGAGAGAATTCAGGAAGTACTGATGATTGTCTTCTTCCATCAAATGATCTGAGGTCATCTAACAGTTCCAGTGACTCTAGTAGATTGGAGGGAATCCATTGTAGGAGTGGTAGGTGGAGTAGATCTGGCAGGAGAATTGTAAAACCAAACAAGTTAAAAGATTATTATTCATGGTAATGTTCTATAGAAACTGTTTATTAGGATGTGTTCGACTGTTTTATTTATAGGTTTATATCTATTTATAGGATAGATAGGATTATATATGGTTATTGTCATATTGTTTATATATATATATATATATATATATATATATATATATATATATATATATATATTGTTTATTTTCATATGGTTTCTTCTGTAAAGAGAGAAGATATGTAGTGTTGGTAAATGCCTACCGTTCTCGAATGCCGTGCGCGGGTAATTCCACACGCGCTGGTATGTGTTAGAGGCATTCGAGAACGGAGGTAGTGATGGTTTTGAACGGCGGACGGAGCAACTGCACGTCTCCCTCTTTGTCCATGTACTTAAAGAAATAAAGTAATTTCTAGACTCACTCGGAGTGGAGATTCTTACAGGGAGTAACCTATAGTTTAGAGTGTGAAAATAGTTAACAGAATAGGGTAGAATATCAGGAGACTAAGCACACACTGGAGTGAGAGCCAAACAAGCAAAGGGTTGCACTAACATTGTGTACAAGAATAATGAGGTTAAGGAGCCAGATAGGATGTTTCCTGAAGTGAAGAAACAAAATCGGCAGCTTACTTACTAGCAGTGAAACCATTTATTCAGGGAACGCTTCTCAAACGCGGTGCTCTCTCTCCCAGTCAGCAAGCAACTGCCAGGAGAGAGCACTGGTTACACCGTTCTAGCACGCTCGGCTCGAGGCTAACAATGCAGAGCAGCCTCGAGCCACATTACAACACATCCCTCTCCATTAACAACAAAGAAAGGAAAAACAGCATACAATAAATCTAAATTCATTTCACAATAAATAATCCAATAAAGAAGGAAGAAAAAGTGAAACATTATGAAAAACAAGTTACAACAAGAACCCTCTGAAGAAAAACGAAAATATAAATATCACATTAAAACAACGATTTAAACATCACGTTACATAATCATTCAGAAACGTGGGTGGTCTCCTGAATCTAGGAGTCCTAGCATTCACAAAACAAGGAGTTGCTCCTGTGGAACCCAAACGAACAGATGAGTCGGCATCTCCACAACCCACATTAGCATCACCACTTCCCCTACTAGCCTGATCACTTTCACCAATGCAAATCCCACAAGAACCCACATCTTCATTCCTCATCAACATATAACCACTACAATCATCGCATCTCTCACCATTCCTCCCATACCACTCAGAAGCAAATTTGGCGACACGTCTGAAATTCCAGCGTTGACCATTTGCAAGCAACACATGCCACTTGTGAACTTCCTGAACCCTAAAAGGACCTTGAAACTTGCACAAACCTTTCTTAACTCTCCCTGATTTAATCTTCACCCAATCACCTGGCTTAATCCTCATATTTTGCACTATTTCACTTTCCAGATCCTCATTGAAAACACCACACATTCCCATCAATTTCTCCATCCATGAAGGTTTGAGTTTACAAATGGGCTTCCTACCTCTCATAACCTCAAACAATACCCCACCAGAAATTAGATTCATGTGGTACGATACGCCCAAACCAATTCCGAAATCACTGACTCCACATCCAAACCATTGGCCGTCGCTATCTGTAGCCCACCTTTGATCATACGATTAGCTTGTTCCACAATTCCATTGGCACGAGGATTGTATAACGCTGTACGTGCATGCTTTACACCACATGAGCCTAAGAAGACTTTCATATCATCAGACGTCAACTGCGTACCATTATCAATAATCCGAACTACAGGAAACCCTTCCTCAGTAAAAATCTCTCTCAAGACGTTTATGGTTGCAGATGTTGTGACTTCAGACATAAATTCGACAATTAGCCATTTGGAATGTTCATCCACCATGACCAGGGCAAAACCTCTACCTCTGCCTGTACCTGACAAAGGTCTAATGAAATCCAAGCAAACACTATGCCACGGCTTGCCCAGATCAGTTATGCTACCCCCATCAGACTGTCCTCCCATTTTTAAACGTTTCTCACTCTGAATACACACAGAACACCTCTCAACCCATCTCACAACATCATCATCCACGCCAGGCTACCAAAACTCCATCCTCAGCCTTCTTTTGGTAATCGTCTGTCCTAGGTGACCCTCGTGAGCAATGTCAAAAATCCTTTTACATACATCCAGAGGTGGAACAATTTTTTCATCACGCAAAATCATCCTACCATCAATTTCTGATAGTTAATCCAAAACTTTGTTGTAAGGCCGTACGGTAACTGGAAGAGTGCTGTCTCTCCTCCAGGCTTCCTTTATCAAATGTATAACTCTCTTTAAGACCTTATTCGCTCTTTCGGCTTGATCCCAACTTCTTATGCAGGCGACACTCAGATTATCATCCCTATTAACAAAGACATGGAGGAAGTGGCCACCCGCTTCAACGCCTGCATGACAGCAGTGAATAACTGGATGAAGGCCAATTGGCTAAGACTTAATTGCGAAAAAACGGAGATTCTGTACTTTGGGATTAAGAGGGAACACTGGTCTTCCATCTGGTGGCCTAAAGAGTGTGGCACTCTCCCTGTGCCAGGGTCTACCTCGAGGAATTTAGGATTACTGTTTGACGATCAATTGTCGTTCAAACCTCAGGTCAATCAGATAATCAAGACCTGCATGTGGACTCTGAAGAAATTAAAGAAAGTGTTTCCTTTTATTCCACAATCCTGCAGAATTACTGCTACTCTGGCTCTAGTCATTTCCAGATTGGATTACGGGAATGCGCTTCTGCTCAACTTGGATAAAGAATCACTGAATAAGCTACAGTTGATGCAGAACACTGCTGCTAGGCTTTTACTGAAACTGCCCCGCGGGGCCTCTGTTAAGAGGTGCCTCAGAAATCTACATTGGCTTCCGGTAGCCCAGCGGATCTCTTTTAAGGCTCTCTGTATTACTCACAAGGCTGTCCATGGGATTGGGCCTAAGGCACTAACCACCAAGCTGCAATGGTATAGACCTAATAAGCTGTTGCGATCTGCCTCTGCCTATCGAATCCAAACTCCCCGCACCAAGAAGGCGAAGTGGGGAGATAGAGCGTTCACCATTGCGGCTGCTAAAACTTGGAACTCACTCCCACTGGATCTAAGGCAAGAACACAATTATCTAACATTTAGGAGACAGGTCAAGACTTGGCTCTTCCCGCAATAAGTTTTGGAGTCTCCTTGGTAGTAGATCCTGCCTCACCCAGTTAGCGCTTCGATGCCCTCGGGCCGGAATGCGCTTTATAAATACTCAATACATACATACATCATCTTTCACCGCCAAATCCCAGTCAGTTTAAGTCACCACTCCTATCCTCCAATGCGTGACTTCACACACAGACGCAACTGCTCCCTCTTGTTCGCTCTCTAACACATTATCCTCATCTAGCAATTGCCAATCAAGAGCTAGACGTGAAATGCAATCAGCCTGTACATTTTTACAACCAGGAATGAACTCAATGTTGTAGTTATATTCTTGTAGGCATGAAGACAATCTGGCCAGTCTCGCCAACCCTTTGCCAGTCCCACCAGGTGCAAGGATTTTTAACAAAGGCTTATGATCAGTTCGCAGCGTAATATTACTACCCCAGATATATGTGCGAAAATATTCCACAACCCACGCTGCAGCCAAAGTCTCACGTTCAATGACTACCTAATGTCTCTCCACAGCTGTCAAGGTCCGTGAGGCAAAGGCAGCAGTTTTCTCAACAGACCCATGCATCTGGGACATGACAGCTCCAATACCCATAGCACTTGCATCAACAGTTATAATCGTTTTTTTCCTTGTGTCAAAAGATTCCAGGACATCAGCATTACACACTCATCCTTTATCAGTTGGAAACATTGTCGTTGTGCTTCTCCCCACATAAAATTTGCTCCTTTACGTAAGGGTACCTTTAGGCATTCTGTTTTGCTGGCAAAGTTCTTCACAAACTTGGAGTAATATTCGATTAAGCCCAAAAAGGATCTCAGTTGTTCTTTGTCCTTAGGAGCAGGAGCAGATCTAATGACATCTAACAAGTCTTTTTGCCCTTTGCGCCCACATCTCCAACACTCTTTCCCCAGTGCAAAACAATTCTTAGATTCAGAAGTGTGATACTTACTACCACACTTGGTACACATCCTGCTGTTAACCCTACTATTGCTGAGAGAGGTATTATTGAATCTTCCACGTGATGATTTATTCATGACAGCAACATCACCCTCAATCAGTGATATGTCCTCAGAACACTTAACCTCTCTTCTCTTTATTTGTCATATTTAGGGTCCTTCGCTGCCCACAACCTTTCCTGCATTTTCTTACTCCTACACTGTACTATGAGTTGGTCTCTGATTAACTTCTCGGTCATCGCTCCAAATCTGCATTTAACTGAAAGCTCTCTTAAATGAGCAACAGATTCATCTACAGATTCACCCTCCCTCTGGGGTTGTGTGTAAAACTTAAACCTTTGCATGACCACATTCTCAGTTTTGGCAAATCTCAATTCCAATCTCTCCCTAGCCTCTAAAAATACATCATCTATAGGCTGCCCAGCATGATCAACAGCCTTTGGCAAATACTTGAACACATGCTGTCCTTCATTGCCTAAAGAACTAAGTAAAATGGTTTTTCTTTGCTATTGGAGGAGAAACCTAAGCCATCTAGAGCTTCAAGCTAGTTATCAAATATGTCTATCCACTCCTCTCATTGTATTGGTGGACTCCCAGGTTGTATCAAAAACTGAGGTGGAGAATATACTGCAGTGGTCGCAATATCCATGATTTACTATAATACAATTGATAAACAAACTTGTATTTTTTTCAAAGTATATGAACATATACATATAAATGTTTCTAGTTTACATTACATTAAAGAGAAGAAAAGAAAAAAAAAAGAAAAATCTTTTCCTCTTGTTATTTTTTTTAAAGTTCAGGTGTGCCTATCACCGAAGAAGGCACATTAATTAATATGCTCATTTCAAACAGTCCATCACAAAATAGAAGAAAATAAAAAAAACGAACATTTTTCCACTCTTTTTTTTTTTTTTTTTTTGAAGTTCAGGTGTGCCTACCACCGCAGAAGGCACATTAATTAATATGCTCAATACATACAGTCCATCAATTCGGCTCGTTCGGTTTCCTCGCAAATGCTGTGTTGCCAAATGAGAGTTTTCCCAACTCTCAAAAATGGCCGCTAAAGACGTGAACAAACGTGCGCCTGACTCACTAAGATGGCCGCAGACATTCCAATAGCGTACGCCTGACGTTAGCACTCGAACGCTTGGCGTCAGCATTGTTAGGAGTTCCAGCCTGGAAGCAGCGGTATTCTGTGTTTTGCCTGAAATCCTCCTGAACCCCATGAACATCATCTTTGGTCCGGTCCAATTAGGAATGTTGCCTATATTGCTCATTCTTGGTACATATCCCTAAAAAGTCACCTGATATCTAAATTTCCTGCTTTTCCATGCCACGCATCAACCTCCTGTGTGACACTCTGGGGCAGCCAGTGGACCCTTCCTTTCTACACCATCCGGTGCCTACCAATGATGTTCATAACACCCATCCCCGAACGTATATGCATTACCCAGTACCTTGGACTTCAGGGCCAATTTTCCTATCCCAGGAATGTAGTGCTCAAGTCTTCTCATGAGACTAGAGCCATATTTGCACCCACATCAGTCCCTATTCTTCTGCAACATTTCCACTTGAAAGAAGAAAGCGCACCAGCAGTCTCATTTTTGTAGCCCTGCATGAATTTAGCTGAAATATAATGCATTAATTATGAAAACATATGAGAAAAAAGGCCTATGAAGCTTTAATAATATGAGAACAGCTGCCCAA
Source organism: Pleurodeles waltl (assembly GCF_031143425.1). Lineage (NCBI taxonomy): Eukaryota > Metazoa > Chordata > Amphibia > Caudata > Salamandridae > Pleurodeles > Pleurodeles waltl. The sequence continues at coordinate 696,008,901 of NC_090450.1, forward strand.
GTTTGTTCTGCTCCTAATCTGCTGGATGGTTCTGTCTTCCAGTTACTGTTCCAGGTCTCCAGAGCTACCAAAATGGTACACACTCTTAAGACATCGATGTTTATTCTTCTTCCCTATATTGCCACTCATTTGATCAATCCATAGCACATCATAGTTTGCTTAACCTTATGCTGCCTGCTTTATCAGGCGAGTGATCCAGCACCTCAATATTTCTGCTATGTCCAAATGGTTACATGGATGAAGTTCTGTAGGGATTCACCAACTCATTCAGGTTCTTTTCTCACACCTTTATCAACCCTAGTAAAGTGACATTTCGATTAAGGCCACCTATAGCTCATGATATGTTACTGGCAACCTATTCTCTTCTATCAGTATGTTCCATTTGAACCCCAGAAAAAAAGATTGGTCGTAGGTTCTTCATCTTTACCGTCTGTCCCACCCTTTCTGAAGTTCATGCAAATGGTTATGTCAAATTGATGTGTTCCCTTAATGTTGTGCGGAGTAAAACTAAAAATAGATTCAAGTGATGTAGGACTTTTCTCAGGCCACTCTTCCGTTTACCTCTCCCCTGGAAGAACCACCCAGTAATCTTGAACACTGCACATCATTTTAAGTATTGGCAAACATCTGTTGTGGGAACATTGCTCCAACAATAGGTAACTCTTGGGATACACTGGGAGCAGACTGAGGGCCGATTTTATTTCTGCACAATCCCCTGCTGTGCACAAGCTCTATTGCTTTATTACAAAGAATAGATCTAAAAACAGACCCCCTTGTGGGGGTGGTTTATATACTCCACTGTAGGAAAGATCAATGGTAAATCCTGCATAACATGCCCTGCTCTTTCTTTGGCACTAAACCTAGTACAGATAATGGAGACCACTCTCACAGAACCGTTTCCTGTTTTGTACCTTGTCAAACAAAATCAATGCCTTGTTGAATGATTTAAAACTTTTGTACAGCCACCTCCCTTTCACCTGTGAAAGGAGATCATGAACACTCCTTTGGAATCGAGGACAGGCCTGGAACCTGTGATAATCAGGTTTCGCACAGATCTCGGCAACAGGGAACAACCAACTGTGATAATCTACCAGCTCCTGAAAGGCGGGCAGTCACATACATAGCATACAAGTAAGCAGAGACAGTATCTTAGATGACCCAGGCCATGCATTTCTCTAAAGGCACAGGGTACAAGAGATATTTAACCACAACTGTACCACAAGGTCTCCCTCCAAGCAAAGATTGTTCTGACAGCGACTGAGCTACCAAGAAAGGACCAGCCTCAGATGCAATTATTCCTTGCTAGCTATTACTTCAACTGTTCAGCAAGGTGTTTGTCAACACACACATAAGGTTAAAACAGTTATACCCTAACGGCTAAAAATTTACCCGTCCAGCAAGCCCCAAAGTTTCTGTGCAACTAGAAAAGTGTATAGGCCATAGTAACTTGTAATGTCTCCGGGGCAAGAAGAGGGAGGCGGAATCTACAAAGTTTGTACAGAAGCGACCTTTAAATTATATAAAAGAGGTTCTTTGAAAACGGAGGAGGAGGCAGGGATCTGAACCTGCAAAAGCAAGGTCCAGTGGGTTACCCCCCAAATTCTTTATAAAGGGTTCTCGCAAAAAGGGATTGGGGGAGAGGGATGAGTTATTGTCCCTGCACACCCAAGATATCACAATCTCTTTGACTATTGTTTACTTCAAATAGCAAATCTGATAGGTACTCCTTAGTGTCTCCAAGCCTGGAATTATCGGGCCCCTATACTACGGTCACAAAATATTGCACCTCAGACATTCGACTTGTCATACACGGCATGGGCTAAGGGCTGCAGAACAGCTGTGCTACAGGCAGGATTGTTTTCACCTTCCTGCACAAAAACAATCCTCGGAGGCGTTTTCCTCTTTTTACATGTGCTGCAAATGCGGAACATGTAGAAAGATGAAAAAAACAGGAGAAATAGATATTTCTCCTCATTACGCCTCCCCTGGTGAGGCGTACTATTCTGACGCATTCCCTAGTCTACCAGTATTAGTAAATCTAGGAATACTTCAGAATCCATGGAACACCTCCCTGCGGCAGAGTAAAGCAAGGCAGCAACCTTTGCTGCCTTGCTTTACTCCAGATTTACCAAACCACACAAGGCCATGGAAGGTGGCTTTTCATGGCTAGGTAAATCTCATCTAGGTGTTGTGTCGCCCTGGCGCTCCCTTGCATGGCACTCGGCGACGCCAAACGTTGATAAATGTGCCCCGCGGTATCCCTAGGCCATTAATGAGAATCCCTATTATGAGAGATAACTTGTAATTAGGGGATTTTGATGTGGGAGTAATGCCTGGAATCTGGAATTCCGGCCCGTCTGTATCCCTGTAATAAAATCAGCTGGACTCATAATGAGGTCCACTTTTTCGTTAGGAGAGGGAGGCCTGATTCACAAAGCCATTTCTACATGTACATTCGACTTACACTTGTAAGCTACTGGACTTCCCACTACAAGGGATGTACAGAAAGGGACTTTGCAGTCGGAAATTCTCCAAGTCATGCGTACTGTTACTCCACAATAGGGGAGTAAATCCCACCCAGGCTTTGGGAAGTTGGTGTTTCACGACATAGTTCATCTTCTGTAAATAGTCATAAACATGAGAGTTTATAGGTTTTCACAGACTCTTTTCCCAAGTGGTTGTAAATTCACTCCAGCCAGGGGCAGGGGTTAATCTCTTTTCTCTGTGAGTAGGGTAAGTTAATGTAGGAGAAGGGCTTACTCCAGATATTGAAATATTTTCCTATGAAGATTTAAAGACGAAAGAAAACAAAATGTGCTATTGCACAACTGCAGGAATTGAGCTTGTGTAACTGCACACCATGTACAATGAAGTCAGCAGAAATACCACTGCAGAGTCATAGCGGGAATTCACAAAACATTTCCAGAAATATACGTGAAAAGCTGCTATTGGTGCAGCTTTCCATTCCCTAGCTCAAAAATGTTTATGAATACCATAAAGTTTTAAATCTGCTACAGAGCGTGGAGCACATTGGCCCTAGAGCAATATTTAACAGTGGCTGACATATTGTATCAGTTACACACCAGGGCTGGCATGTCCCACCTGACATTAGTATAGAGAAATACAGCTAATTGCAGAGTAGAAGAATATACGTGACAAAACTGATCTCATAGGATGGATGCAAGGTAGAGAGGAAGAGGCTAGATGGGTAGGTGAAATGTTACATAAAAATGGGGTTACAGACTACATGGCTAGGTGAAATTTTACGTAAAAACGGGGATACAACCACAGTAAACTCAGACAAGCATTTTCTATTTGCTATGAGACACTGTTATTGGTCGGGGGGGGGGGGAGGTCAGTAGCGAAGACAAAATTGAGATTCTTGGGTAATCTCCAGACCCTGACTCTCTTGAGGACAATCTCACGTTTGATGAGCTAACGGAAGCCCAAATGCAAGGTGGGAAGGCAGCGGGAGCAAATGGTTTCACCGTGTTTTAGAATAAACTCTCTGCACATTTTTAGTGGCCCATCTCAATATGTTTAAAGATACTACAGAGAAGGGGAAGCTATTGCCAGACCTCGGACACACAATTATCTTTGTTATGCAGAAAAAATGGCAAACCTAGAAGCGAATGTGCCTTGTTTAGACCTCTCACTTTTAAATACAGAAACCATGAGGTCATGAGGCTAGTTGGAGTCATCACTGCAATAATACATAAAGATCAGTCTGGATTTATGTCAGGGCGTGCGTCCAGGCATAGTTTTACAAGGCGGCATAATTGGTTGATAAAATTGGACTCGTTCATGATCCACTGGCCATCTAATCTCTGGATGCCGAAAAGGATTTTGATTCTGTTAATTTGATCTATCACCAATATGCTATGAAAAAAAGATCGGATTTGGGGCAGATGTTTGTGGCGGTTGGTCTTGCTGCATAAATAACCAGCCGTGTTGGTGAGAGTCAATGGCGCCCTGTCTTACTGCTATCCTGGAGCTAGGCACTAGGTAGTGGTGACTGCTGATGCCCCTGCTCTCTGCCATAAAGCGCTGCTAGCGTGCTGGCTCAAATGTAGAGTGGATGTGATGGGTTTCCGTAACGGTGAATCTCAAGGTAATCCTACTGTACTTTCAGCTGTACAACAATGGTGATCACTTCCGCTCACCATTATTAAGGAGGGTAGCAATCTTCAGATGATCACTTTACCTAAGCTGTTAAATATGATGTAAAATACCCTATTTGTAATCCCAGACTCCTTCTTTACAGTGCAAGATTAAACTTTGTGCACATTATTGTGGGATGGAGGCACATTTATGATAGTGATTCAGACCCTATATAGATCACCATGCAACGGGGGTAATGCACTCGTCAAGATTCAAGCTTATTATTGGGCCCCTCAGCTTCAGGTCATCAATGATTGGCGGTTTGCGTGTTGAGTAGAACCAGTTACAAGGGTAGACATGGGACAAAATGACTACTTTTATTATATCTATGAGAAAACGAGAAAGAAAGAGGTTTTGGGGGCTTTAGCTGGCAGGGTAGAGAGACACCATTATAAAGGGGGTAGATGCAGTGAGAAGTGGCCATTTTGTCAGGTTTCGAAAAATAGGTCTTAATAAGAATATCAAGGTAGCTGACATAGTAGATATGGGAGGAGTAACATTGCAAGAAGAATTTGTATGATCAGACACTCATTGTTGGACTGGCAGGAGCTGCTGGAGAGTTTCCCACTGGAAAATAGAATACTTATGGAGTGTTGAGAATCTATCAAAACTCTCATAAACAGCACACTGGATAACCTGTTGAGGGCCATCAGAGAGAGAGATGTGGGTCCCTTGGAGGACATTGATTTGGAAGCAGCCTTCATGCACCCAAGAGAGATTACCAGAAAATGGAGACTCAGCCCCTCATTATAAGTTTGGCAGTCCCACCACAGGACCACCAAACATGCGGGGAGGATGCTATGGCGGTGGCATCCTCCCCAAATGTATTACAATCTTCCCGTCAGGCTGCCCGGCAGGAACATTGCAATACGTGTTCCCGCAGGTCGGTCCGGTGGGAACGTGCTACGATATAGCACTCTGCTCCCTTAAGGGAGCAGAGTGCTATATCACAGCACAGAGAGGGCCGTCCAGCACCCTTGGAATGTGCACTGTCTGCAATGAAGGCCGTGCGCATTCCGATGGTGCTGGGCAGGGAGGCCCCTGTACTGTGGCCTCCTGCTGCACTTGTTCTCCGCCAGCCTTTTCATGGTGGGGAAACCACCATAAAAAGGGTGGCAGAGAACAAGGTTGTAATCAGCCAGGAGGTGCTTAGTTCAGTGCCGCTCTGGCTGACTACAGCTAAAACCGTTGTCAGCCCATTGGTAACAATGTTTCCATAGGAGACGGAGGTTCCCAGGCGGGTCCGCTCACCAGGATCATAATTGGGCGGTCGGACCGTCAATTCAAATGTAGCGGTCCTCAGATTGCCACACTCCTAATGAGGCCCTCAAATTGATCCAGTTAAAATTTTGCATAGGGCATGCTACTGCAGAAGTAGAGTCTACAAAATTAGTAGAGCCAACATTCCATATGTTTAAAATGTAATCTAGAAGAAGGCACATTCATATACGTGGGGGTGTCCTAAAATTCAAGCCTACTGGTGTGAAATTGTATTGGAACTGGCTGCTGTCCTGGGTCAGTATACAGCTAGTACCCATCAATTTGTTTTATTCAGAATCTCTAGCGATGTTGACTTCAAAAGAGCCCAATTGATGTTCTGCATGCTCGGGCTTGTTATTGCAAAGAAAAACATTCCTAAAGATTGTGGTAGCACCCTGATCCTGGCCAGACAGAAGAGGTTAATAGGTATGGATATGTGTATGGAAGCAGAAAGAGTGGTCTACGTGGGAAGGGGGTGTCTGAAAAAAATCAAAAAGCTCTAGGGTAAATGCAACCACACTATGTCATCAACGAGGGTAAAGAATGGTTCACGGAAAGCAACAACATGGCTGGAATGCCCAGCACGGAATAAGATGGCTAGGGAGGAGGACAATATGAATACAGAATTTATGTCGCTCTATGATGATGATGTATTGTCGTATGTTTTTTGTTGGAAATGTGAATAAATATATTCCAAAAATGTAACGACTAATATATGTACTCGCTGTGCATTTTTGTCAAGTTATTTACATTTGCATAGCCTCAACCACCACTTTTAAGGCATTGTAGTGCATTTGCTATGTGGGCACCCTTTGTGAGCATCTGGAAAGCCCATTGTTCGGACTAGAGGAAGCATTGCTTCACAGTGTCCTTTGTTTCATTGGTATTTGTGTGTGGTCAGTAGAGAATCTGTACAGTGTTTACATTTGAACTGATGTTGGTGAGTTAATGTGGAAGTAAAGTGAGTTTGAAGATACTTGTGGTGCTATATGACTATGAATGAGTGTGCATAAGCACTTTCTGTTTATTTGTTGACTGGTGGGATCAGTTATCCTATGCATAGCCAGACCATAGTGTCCTCTGACGAGAATCACAAGCCAGATTGTTGTCTAATGGGGCAATGTGATATAGCGCAACCTTGTGTGTGTAGGGGTTGTTATGTTTGTGGATATTTCTAGGTGGCTTGTAAACTAAACTTGCCCTAACCAGATTTAGGGGGTTATTCTAACTTTGGAGGAGGTGTTAATCCGTCCCAAAAGTGACGGAAAAGTGACGGATTTACCACCAGCCGTATTACGAGTCCATTATATCCTATGGAACTCGTAATACGGCTGGTGGTATATCCGTCACTTTACCGTCACTTTTGGGACGGATTAACACTCCTCCAAAGTTAGAATAACCCCCTTAGAATCTTATCCCATAACGTTTGAAACATACAAAAATGTTTGCAATTCGCAAACTAGTGGTTTTTGCCAGTGTTACTTTTTAGCCTCTATTTTCTTTCTGCATCTTGTCATTTTTTTCTATCACTTCTACAACATGACTTGCCTCTGTAGGCATCAAGGGGCAAGATGGTACATTGTACTCAAGAAGAACATATGTTGGCGTCTATTCAGAAAGCTACATATACATGTGTGTATTAACTTGTGTATAATTACTACTACCCAACGCGTAACTCTACACGTTTTTTTGTTCGCCATTTCCAATTGCAGTTTTACACCTGGGTGTAGACTTAAATATGTCTGCCGTCTCAAGTCAGGGAGTGAAGAGGATTTAGAAGTGTAAAGTGTCTATTAGTAACTTTGCACACATGGGTTAAGTTCTCCACCACTGTGGCTGAAATCTCCCTATGGGAAAGTACAGGTGAAGGAGGCTGGCCTGATTTCTAGTGGGCTCCTAAGGTACTTACACCTTATACGAGGTCCAGTTATCCCTTATTAGTGAAATGTAGTCAGTGTCTAGAAGCCAGGCTGTCTAGAGGTAGCTGTAGGCAGAGCAGCCAAGGCTGAACTAGGAGACATGCAAAGCTCTTGCATTACCACTGTAGTCACACAGTACTTACACACAAGAAAGACAATACTCAGTGTTACCAAAAATAAAGGTACTTTAATTTAGTGACACAAGATCAAAAATATCTTAGAGGCTATACTTCCTTAGGAGGTAAGTATTATACATAAAATATACACTAGTAACCTAAATCAGGTAAGTAAACGGTCATAAAATAATGCAAATAGTGAAAATCAACATAGGTCACAATGGGCCTAGGGGGAACACAAACCATATACTAAAATAGTGGAATGCGAATGTCGGTTTCCCCCCCTAGGCAAGAGTAGTGTGTAGAGAGGTGCTGGGAGTGTAAGAAAACACCAAAGGTAAGTAAAGTACCCCACCCCAGAACCCAGGAAAGCAGGAGTAAAGTACAGCAAGTTTCCTCAGAACTCACTAGAAGTCGTGATAAAGAATTATGCAAAAATCCAGCAAGACTGCAAGACACCAACGAGGGATTCCTGGACCTGAATACCTATGGAGAGAGGAGACCAAGTCCAAGAACAGCTGAAGAGTCCAGGAGTAACAGGAGCCCCTGCTAACCGGAATGAAGGTGCAAAAGTGGAACCTCCGGTTGGAAGAAAAAGTCAGAGATGCACCAAAGGAGACAGCTGCGGGTTCCTGCTTGGTGCAAGAGATGTCCCACATCAAAGAGATGAATGTAGGCTGGTTTTCGTCACTGGATTCCGCCAACAAGCCATGGCTCACACAAGATATGCGTTTGGCAGGAAAAGGCGTGGCGCTACCTGGGCCAAGGAGGGACCTGGAGATCTCAACTCCAACTGAGAAGGCAGAGGGGGCCCTTAGCACTTCAGAGAGCCCTCAGAAGACCAGGCAGCACCCACAGGAGTCCCAGGACATGGGGACAAAGGAGTTGCAAATCGCGGTCATCGCAGCACTACATAAAGGGATCTCACTTCGCCGAAGAACAACTCAGGGAGCTGAGCATTGCAGGATAGAGTGCTGGGGACCTGGGCTACGCTGTGCACGAAGGATTCCTTGAAGAAGTGCACAGAAGCCCTAGGAGCTGCAAAACACACAGTGCACAGGGGTACTGTCTGGCATACAGAGGCAAGCTCTTGCTTCCACCAAATTTGGACAGTTGGACCTTTGGACAGTCAGGGTCACTTCAGTCCACCACCTGTGTTCCAGGATCCACGCTCGTCGTCAGGAGAGGAGACCCAGAGTACCGGTCATTGCTGCAGAGAGGTGCCTGATGAAGTAGGGAAGTGACTCCATCACTCCACAGGAGATTCCTTTGGTCCTTCTGGTGCAGGATGAAGACAGGCAGAATGCACAATGCACAATCTGGAAACTGTTGCAGTTGCTCGCAGGAGCTGAAGTTACAGAGTTGCTGTAGCCTTCTTGGATACTTTGTTGCAAGTTGTAAAGTTCCTGGAGCAGTTCTGCAGTTGATCCGACTGTAGAAGGTGAAGCGGAGGTTGCAGAGGATTCCTGCTGGAGTCCTGCAATCCGAATCTGAGGAAACACCCAGAGGAGAGACCCTATATAGCCCTGAGAAGGGGATTGGTCACCTAACCAGTTAAGCACCTATCAGGAGGGGTCTCTGACATCACCTGCTGGCACTAGCTACTCAAATGCTCCCAGAGTTCCCTGACAACCCTGAAACCAAGATGGCAGAACCCAGGGACACTCTGGATGAGCTCTGGGCACCACCCTTGGGGTGGTGATGGACAGGGGAGTAGTCACTCGCCTTTCCTTTGTCCAGTTTCACACCAGAGCAGGGGCTGGGCTTCCCTGAGCTAGTGTAGACTGGATTATGCAAGGAGAGCACCATCTGTGCCCTTAAAAGCATTTCCAGAAGCTCTGGGTGGATACCCCTCCCATGTCTGTAACACCTATTTCCAATGGGAGACGGTGTAACACCCCTGTCCCAAAGGAAATGCTTTGTTCGGCCTTCCTGGGATTGGGCTGCCCATGCCCCAGGAGGGCAGAAGCCTGTCTGTGAGGTGGCAGCAGCTGGTGGTGCAGTGGGAACCTCAGAGAGCTGGTTTGGCAGTACTGGGGGTCCATTGTGAAGCCCCCCAGGGTGCATGGAATTGGCCCTCCAATACCAGAATCAGTATGGGGGTACAATTTCCAGTTCTTAGACACCTTACATGGCCATATTCAGGGTTACCATTGTGAAGCTACATATATGTATTGACCTATATGTAGTGCACACTTATAATGGCGTCCCCGCACTTACGAAGTCCGGAAAAATGGGCCTGGACGACATGGGGCACCTCTGCTAGTGCAGGGGTGCCCTAACACACAGTTACTATGCACCTAGCCTTCAGGGTCTGAAGGTTAGATATATAGGTGACTTATAAGTGACCTGTTGCAGTGAAAATGGCTGTGAAATAATGCTTACGCTATTTCACTCAGGAGGCAATTGCAGTCTTGAAGAAGTGTTTGTATGAGCTCCTTATTGGTGGCTAAAGAAATGCTGCCGCCCAAAAGGATCTCCTGGCACCCCAATGCCCTGGGTACCTAGGTACCATATACTAGGGACTTATAAGGGGGGTCCAGTATACCAATTTGGAGTGGAATACTGGGTTACTAGTGTGTAAGTACAAATTTGGAATCAGAGAGAGCATAAGCACTGGAGATCTGATTAGGAGGACTCCAGTGACACAGTTTAGCATACTGACAAAAACAGTAAAACATACTGACATTTGGGCCACAAACTACGAGCACTGGGGTCCTGACTAGCAGGATCCCAGTGACACAGTAAAAACACAATGACAAACAGGCCAAAAATGGTAGTAACCATGCTAGAAAGAGGCTACTTTCTCACACCATTAGAAGACGATTTAGAAGTGTAAAGTGTCTATTAGTAACTGCACACATGGGTTAATTTCTCCACCACTGTGGCTGAGATCTCCCTATGGGAAAGTATAGGTAAACTTATTAAAGTTTATTTCAAATGAATAACTAAATATTTCAACATATTATAATCATTTTTCAAACTCTCACCTCACAAATTTTTTTGTTTTTATTTAAACTGTAGTACATTTTATTTTGTTACGCATTATGCAGTGAATCAACTTAAATTAATTTAATTTTTTAATAAATAGACTGTAGAAAAGACTGTTTCTGCCCGCTAACCCAGCGTGAGACTCCTAATGGGACCTGCGGGGAGGTGGCTGCACTGGCGGCAACCTGCCCGTCGGGACTTCGCTGAACAGGCTTTTTCGTTCTCCAAAATCATACTGACCCCCTTGGTCTCCGAAATGCATCAGGTGTTGTTTGATGCCATTGAAAAATTAAATTGCTTCACTTTCAGAAGGCAGAGTGCCCACAACTGTTTTTTGGGGCTAGAGCTTGATGGAGTGAATCCTGCCGAAATGGACTGATCTTTGGATGTTTAGGTGATTGCGACCCCGCGGCAGCCTGCTGGGCAGGGCAATGGAATGCAGTATATATATATATATATATATATATATATATATATATATATATATATATATATATATATTGTAGTCCAAAATGAATGAGCAGCATTCCTTAATTCTTTATTTCTTCTATGTAAACATAGCAAGTAAAATGAAACCGCCAATGCGTTTTGACCAATCCCGGACTTGATCATGGCAAGGCAAATGAGCTCACTATAGGACGGAAACAAGTGGTTTGAGAAAACCCTCCCACCTTGGGAATAATCAGAAGCAATTAAGCAACTCCCAATGTACAGGAGGTTTGCTTCATGATCATTGATAACAGTATTGGTGAAATAAGACCGTAATACTCATTGCTCGTCTATCATGAGCAAATGGCGATAAGAAAAATGCATTTGTATTGAGAGGAAATTGTTTTAATTTAATTTAACTGTTGAGAAGATTATTGTTGTGTCTAAAACATGGGAACTACATCTCCCAAAATACCTTATTTATTTTTGCATAATTTTGATAAAAGTTTGACAAACATAATTGTAATACATGTTTACTACATTCCCCATAATGGTGTGAATCACTAAGGTTGATATAAATAAAAAAAGTGAGAAAGGACTCGCCGTGAACAAGACTGAGATCTGTTGAAATGTTGGCAGTTTCATTTTATTTGCCTTTTCGACATAAAGGAACTAAAGAATTAAGAAAAGACAGAAACAAATATGTGTTTTCATGTTATATTTAAGTTAGATCAGTAGAGTGTATGTTTTCGGCTATCTTGTAAATCTCAATACATGCTAGGAGAGCAAGTCAAACATGAAGGAAACAAACTTGAATCCATATGAGTTTTCCCATTTTTAAAGAATTGTTCTTGCGATTCCTGCTTCTCCATTTTCCCTTATTCATGCTGATAAGAAATGTTCCAATGCACCTGCCCAGTACCATCAATGCTGTATCTCGTATAACAGTATTTGATTAATAAGCCCATGTAGGAGGCTGGACTGGCTTGTAGTGAGTACCTAGGGGTACTTGCACCAGGCCCAGTTATCCCTTATTAGTGTATAGGGTGTCTAGCAGCATAGGCTGATAGATAATGGTAGCTTAGCAGAGCAGCTTAGGCTGAACTAGGAGACGAGTGAAGCTCCTACAGTACCACTTAGTGTCATATGCACAATATCATAAGAAAACACAATACACAGATATACAAAAAATAAAGGTACTTTATTTTTATGACAATATGCCAAAAGTATCTCAGTGAGTACCCTCAGTATGAGGATAGCAAATATACAAAAGATATATGTACACAATACCAAAATATGCAGTAATAGTATTAGAAAACAGTGCAAACAATGTATAGTTACAATAGGATGCAATGGAGACACATAGGGATAGGGGCAACACAAACCATATACTCCAAAAGTGGAATGCAAACCACGAATGGACCCCAAACCTATGTGACCTTGTAGAGGGTCGCTGGGACTATTAGAAAATAGTAAGGGTTAGAAAAATAGCCCACCCCAAGACCCTGAAAAGTGAGTGCAAAGTGCACTAAAGTTCCCCAAAGGACATAGAAGTCGTGATAGGGGAATTCTGCAGGAAAGCCACAAACCAACAATGCAACAACGATGGATTTCCAGTCGAGGGTACCTGTGGAACAAGGGGACCAAGTCCAAAAGTCACAAGCAAGTCGGAGATGGGCAGATGCCCTGGAAATGCCAGCTGTGGGTGCAAAGGAGCTGCTACTGGACAGTAGAAGCATAGGTTTCTGCAAGAACGACAAGGGCTAGAGACTTCCCCTTTGGAGGACGGATCCCTCACGCCGTGGAGAGTTGTGCAGAAGTGTTTTTCCGCCGAAAGACCGCCAACAAGCCTTGCTAGCTGCAAATCGTGCGGTAAGGGTTTTTGGATGCTGCTGTGGCCCAGGAGGGACCAGGATGTCGCCAATTGCGTCAGGGGGCAGAGGGGGCGTCGAGCAAGACAAGGAGCCCTCTCAGCAGCAGGCAGCACCCGCAGAAGTGCCAGAAACAGGCACTACGAGGATGCGTGAAATGGTGCTCACCCGAAGTCGAACAAAGGAGTCCCACGTCGCCGGAGAAGAACTTAGGAGGTCGTGCAATACAGGTTAGAGTGCCGTGGACCCAGGCTGGACTGTGCACAAAGGATTTCCACCGGAAGTGCACGGAGGCCGGAGTAGCTGCAAAAGTCGCGGTTCCCAGCAATGCAGTCTGGCGTGGGGAGGCAAGGACTTACCCCCACCAAACTTGGACTGAAGAGTCACTGGACTGTGGGAGTCACTTGGACAGAGTTGCTGGATTCAAGGGACCTCGCTCGTCGTGCTGAGAGGAGACCCAAGGTACCCGTGATGCAGTTCTTTGGTGCCTGCGGTTGCAGGGGGACGATTCCGTCGACCCACGGAAGATTTCTTCGGAGCTTCTAGTGCAGAGAGGAGGCAGACTACCCCCACAGCATGCACCACCAGGAAAACAGTCGAGAAGGCGGCAGGATCAGCGTTACAGAGTTGCAGTAGTCGTCTTTGCTACTATGTTGCAGTTTTGCAGGCTTCCAGCGCGGTCAGCAGTCGATTCCTTGGCAGAAGGTGAAGAGAGAGATGCAGAGGAACTTGGATGAGCTCTTGCATTCGTTATCTGAGGAATCCCAAGAGACAGAGACCCTAAATAGCCAGAAAAGAGAGGATAGGCTAGCAACACCTGAAGGAGCCTATCAGAAGGAGTCTCTGACGTCACCTGATGGCACTGGCCACTCAGAGCAGTCCAGTGTGCCAGCAGCACCTCTGTTTCCAAGATGGCAGAGGTCTGGAGCACACTGGAGGAGCTCTGGGCACCTCCCAGGGGAGGTACAGGTCAGGGGAGTGGTCACTCCCCTTCCCTTTGTCCAGTTTCGCGCCAGAGCAGGGCTAAGGGGTCCCTGAACCGGTGTAGACTGGCTTATGCAGAAATGGGCACCATGTGTGCCCATGAAAGCATTTGCAGAGGCTGGGGGAGGCTACTCCTCCCCTGCCTTCACACCATTTTCCAAAGGGAGAGGGTGTAACACCCTCTCTCAGAGGAAGTCCTTTGTTCTGCCATCCTGGGCCAGGCCTGGCTGGACCCCAGGAGGGCAGATGCATGTCTAAGGGGTTGGCAGCAGCAGCAGCTGCAGTGAAACCCCGGGAAAGGCAGTTTGGCAGTACCAGGGTCTGTGCTACAGACCACTGGGATCATGGGATTGTGCCAACTATGCCAGGATGGTATAGAGGGGGCAATTCCATGATCATAGACATATTACATGGCCATATTCGGAGTTACCATTGTGAAGCTACATATAGGTAGTGACCTATATGTAGTGCACGCGTGTAATGGTGTCCCCGCACTCACAAAGTCCGGGGAATTGGCCCTGAACAATGTGGGGGCACCTTGGCTAGTGCCAGGGTGCCCTCACACTAAGTAACTTAGCACCCAACCTTTACCAGGTAAAGGTTAGACATATAGGTGACTTATAAGTTACTTAAGTGCAGTGTAAAATGGCTGTGAAATAACGTGGACATTATTTCACTCAGGCTGCAGTGGCAGGCCTGTGTAAGAATTGTCAGAGCTCCCTATGGGTGGCAAAAGAAATGCTGCAGCCCATAGGGATCTCCTGGAACCCCAATACCCTGGGTACCTCAGTACCATATACTAGGGAATTATAAGGGTGTTCCAGTAAGCCAATGTAAATTGGTAAAATTGGTCACTAGCCTGTTAGTGACAATTTGAAAGTAATGAGAGAGCATAACCACTGAGGTTCTGGTTAGCAGAGCCTCAGTGAGACAGTTAGTCATAACACAGGTAACACGTTCAGGCACACTTATGAGCACTGGGACCCTGACTAGCAGGGTCCCAGTGACACATACAACTAAAACAACATATATACAGTGAAAAATGGGGGTAACATGCCAGGCAAGATGGTACTTTCCTACAGCCCACTGATTAACAAGAAAGCAATATCAAAACAATAATGCCGAAGTGGGCAAAAAATATAAAAAAATGATCTCTTAACTCCTCTTTTTGCCATTTGCATAACACACCTTTATTTCTATTATATTCAATAGGACATCCTGCTCTCTGCACACTTTCTTAAATCTATTGTCAATTGCAAGAACCAGTGGGTTATGATCACTTAGACCACTGGTAATTATCTGAAAGTCACCCATTTTATGCAGCCACGATTTTGACAGCATTATATGATCAATAACGGAGCCACACCCTCTCCCAGTAAAAGTTATAAGAGCAACCTCACTGACCTGGTCAGTGAACTGTTCTGCCACCGTGCAGCTCCACCAGTAAGTGGCAGCTCGTCTGTCTTGAACTCTGACCCCGGTCAGAAGTTCGAGGCCCTCCTCCACCCGCAGTCTCCTGCCTGCACCTCATCCCTGGTGTGTAGTGGGAGAGCTCTATTCTTCTGCTAGGCTGCCCTCTGCCTCTTTTCTCCATCCTCTCCCTTCATGTTTTTATTTCAGTGTGCTGTTATTGTGCCTTTCTCTTTCTGCGCTTTCTTCTGTCTATTTCCTCCTTTTCTCGTTTCCTCTATCATTCCTCTCATTCTCGCTTCTCTCGCTTTCGCTCTCTCTCAATTTCCCCGCCTCTGCTGCCCCAGCAGCCCAGCCCCCTTTTTTGCACTGTTTTCCCACTCCCGCCTCCCAGCTGTCCTCTCCTCCCCCTCCCCCTACTTAATGGTGGCCATCGTCCACAGGTCCAACCTCCGTCTGTGTACACACTCCGAAGAATCTGAAAACTCCACAAGCCTGTTGGAACACCTTCACTTCAAAATACAGGCCAGCCTGACATCCACCCTCAGGGGAACCCTCATCTACCACCCACCTGGACCCCGCCCACCCTTCGCTGACTCCATCACTGACT
Source organism: Pleurodeles waltl (assembly GCF_031143425.1). NCBI lineage: Eukaryota > Metazoa > Chordata > Amphibia > Caudata > Salamandridae > Pleurodeles > Pleurodeles waltl. Next base: position 696,024,652 of record NC_090450.1, read on the forward strand.
GCCTCACTGCGCATCCACTAACTACACACTGCTGGGAGACTTCAACTTCCACCTCGACAACCTTCAAGACCCCAACACCACATCCCTCCTAGACAACCTCCACAACATAGGGCTTTGACAGATCGTGACGGAACCAACGCGTTCAGCCGAACACACCCCGACTCTATCTTCACAACAGGAACCTCCATCACTTTCAGTCACACCTCCAAACTCCCATGGACAGACCATCCATGCATCCATTTCACCTTCACCACACCCACTGTCATCAGACCCCAGCACCAACCAACACATAGACGCTGGACAAAAATCACTGATGACCAGCTCACCATCGCCCTTGCCAACTCCGCCCCCACTATCCCACACAACGACAACCTGAACTCCGCAGCACGCACCTTTCACAAATGGATCGCCAACTGTGCCAACACCATTGCCCCGCTCAAAAAGAACAACAGCACCCACTCCAGGAAAGCCAGCTGGTTCACCCCAGAACTCTGAGAATCCACTTGTTGTCGCCTTGAGAAAATCTGGAGAAACACCAAATCAACAGAAGCCCAAAGCAACTTCAGAGCTGCCACCACCGCACACCACCAACTCATCAGGAGCAACAGAAAGAAAGCTATACAATAGAGAATCTCCTTACACTCACACAACAGCAAGGAACTCTTCAGCATCATCAAGGAGTTTGCCCAACCCAACAGTGAAACAATGGACATCTCACCCTCTCAAGACCTCTACCACAGACTCAACACCTACTTCCACCATAAAATCAAGACCATCTATAACAGCTTCAGCGAGGACAACCTACGCGTAGAAACCCTTCCACCAAAATCTGACACCAACAAACCTACAATCACCAACTGGACCCCCCCTCACCACTGAAGACACACTGTAAACAATGAAGGCCATACACTCCGCGGCCCCAACTGACCCATGTCCCACCACATCTTCAACAGAGCTGCAGACACCATCGCTCCCAAGTTCCGCCTCACCATCAACCGCTCCGTAGCTGCCGCCACCTTCCCCGACAGCTGGAAACACGCCGAGATTTACCCACTCCTCAAGAAACCCTCGGCAGACCCCACTGACCTCAAAAACGTCAGGCCCATCTCCCTACTCCCATTTCCTGTGAAAAAAACATCAACAGCTAACTCCCAACTTTTCTCGAAGACCACAACATCCTCGACATCTCCCAATCCGGATTCAGGAAAACCACAGCATTGAAACGGCCCTCCTGGCTGAAACGGACGACATCCGCTCCCTGCTGGACAAAGAGGAGAAGGTGGCACTCATCCTGCTAGACCTCTCGGCGGCCTTCAACACAGTCTCCCTCCACACCCTGATACGCAGACTTCACGAAGCTGGCATCAGAGACAAGGCCTTCAACTGGATCCAATCCTTTCTCTCTGGCAGAACTTAACAAGTGAGACTTGCCCCCTTCGTCGCAAACCCCACACCTACCACCTGTGGCGGTCCCCAGGGATCCTCCCTCACCCCCACACCGTTCAACATCTACATGGCCCCATTGTCTGCCATCGTCAGAAGCTATGTAATCAACATCGACTCCTACGCCGACGACACCCAACTGGTCCTCTCCCTATCTAACGAACCCAACACAGCCAGACACAACTTCCACGAAGGCATGGCGGCAATCACCAACTGGATGAGAAACAGCTGCCTTCAACACAACGTAAACAAGACAGAAGTACTCATCATGGGCCCTCAACCTGACGCGTGGAACGACTCCTGGTGGCCAGCTACCCTCGGTAACCTGCCCACCCCCACAAACCAAGCCTGCAACCTCTGAATCATCCTGGACTCCAAACTCAACATGAACCACCAAATCAACGCAGTCCCTTCCACCTGCTTCCGCACCCCACGCCTCCTACGCAAGACTTTCAAATGGATCCCCCTCGAACACAGAAAGACCATCACACACGCCCTCATCACCAGCAGACTGGACTACGGCAACGCACTCTACACTGGAATCAACAAGAATCTCACCCGCAAACTACAGAACATCCAGAATGCCACCGCCAGACTGGTCCTCGATCTGCCTCGACACTGCCACATCACGCAACACCTTTGCACACTACAGGGGCTTCCCATAGAGAAAAGAGTAACCTTCAAGATCCTCACGCACGCACACAAAGTCCTCCACAACACCGAACCAGCATACCTGAGCAAGCAACTCAACTTTCACGCACCCCACAGGGCCCTACGCTCAGCCCAGCTCTCTCTCGCCGAAGTACCCCACATCAGGAAAACCAGAACAGGGGGACACTCCTTTTCCTACCTCGCAGCCACCGCCTGGAACACCCTTCCACTCCACATCAGACAAACCACCCCCCTCCTTAACTTCACGAAGGAACTGAAGACATGGCTTTTTTTATGAACCACCTCACCAGTGGGCACTACACATCCCCCCAGCACCTTGAGACCCTTGCGGGTGAGTAGCTGTGCTTTATTAACACTGATTGATTGATTGATTATATCAGGGGCAGTATAATTAATTGAAATATTACTTGTCAGTACTAAATTATATGCCCTTATAAGGTTACTTAACTTGTCCTCACATGAATTTTGAGTAAAGTGAAAATAATTCTTACAGTCCTCATAGGCTACCCCACAGATCTTATCATCCCCTACAGTAGGAGGGGAACATTAAAATCCCCACTCCACACAATTATATAATCCTTACCCATAGAACACACCATCTCCTCAGTAGCCTTAACTAGGGAATGTATAATCTCAACAAATGGTTATGATAAAAATTAACTAGTAGCATTATCGGACTGTCCTTTAACGACAACACAACTGACTGGTAGTAAGGAGAATCAGTTCGATAGTTTATCACTTTAGCGCCTGAATAGATATAAATCAAGGTCGGCAGACCCCCATTACTTCACCCTGCAGGTGTCCATTTCCCCAGAGTTGTAAATGATTGGAAACCATTAATATAAACATCTGTATTAGGTCATGTTTCCTGTAAGCAAACTACCTGCTTATTTATTATCAAAGCAAGAAAATTACTGTTTGCATATTTCTCCCCGATGCCAGCCACATTCCAGAATAAAATCAGCAAAGATGAGGAAAAATCCCTTCAGCTGCTACATATTGTGTAGTAAAATCTATCCCTTGTATATCAGAGCTCCCGCACTCTGTTTTCCTCAGGGGTGGGTTACCCCATTTCTCCCTGATTTTTTTCTTTTCCAAACCATCACTCATATAACCAATATGTGGGGAGCCACAGTTATGCCCATCAACTTCAACACTGGAGGTGTAACTCAAGGTTGTCAAATTCGCTGGGGCAAAAAACCCATCTCTCTCCCCCAGTCAATCTACATCTTCCAGGAGAGTGCCCAAAGGGCCATAACGATTCTGAGTAGGGACAGAGAATTTGAGAGTTTCCCCCTGCCGGGTATACTCATCAGGGCTGGGCTGATAAAAATGTACCCCAAAGGAACAACCTATATATATTTAAGTATTGGTCCTGCAGGTTTCCAAACTGGTCCAGTATCCATGCTACCTGACAAGGGTTTCTCAAATTTACCAACACACATTCACCAGGGAGTCATTTCTTACTGTGGCCTACACACTGTACCCGCCTCACTCCAAAGATGCCATTCCAAAGAGACTCTGTATTTGCTTCCCCCAATGAGTTTTTCAATCAAAAAAACACCTTGTTTTTCAGTTGGTACTCCTGCTCCACAGTTGTGTTGGATAATACAGGGACATTTTTTAACACAATTGCATAAGGGGTACATTGTGGCGGGAGTTGCAAAACATGTACGTTTCTTCCCTTGGGAAAAGGATCAGGCTCAGAAATCGCAGCCGTCCCTCTCAAAGGCCCACACACGCCCATATTTTCCTGAGGCTTCTCCGGGATCTCAATAATATGGTATGGCCAATCCGTGGCGGTAATTGTTGACTAAGTGGGCCCTCTTGGTCTAGATTGTACATCCCTTTTTTGACCGATCCCACAACAGTCTAATGATGGACCCAAGGAGCGGGTCTCTATGTCCGCCTCCACATTTCGAAAAGTTAATATATTATATTTTTATGGACTCCAAAAGATGTTTTAAGGTAGAGTCAATACTGTTCAGTATATCAACATCAGATTTAAATGCTTTTTCTAAAATAGCCTCAGCCAAATCAATTGTCCTCCAAATGCTGGAATCCTGTTGAATCCCCAGAATGTCTCTGCCGTTCTACCTGTGTCTTATGCATCTGGGGAATGGTCTTCTCAGGCCTGTTAAATTTAGAGCCTTTCATTTTTATCACAGCCAAATTTGGAGGGGGGGACATTTTATATTTTATGTTAATGGCTTAGAGGAAGCTTTAGTAGATGAAAAGGCAGACCCCCCTAAGATTGATGGCAGACCAAAACCAGTATTAATGTATGCCGATGATTGTGTCCTTTTGGCCAGAACTGGGAGGGGACTCAAAAAATTGCTAAATACATTTGTGGAGTTCATGACAGTGCTGGGTTTGACCATCCATATAGCAAAATCTAATACTATGGTGTGTGGTCGATCAAGAAGTAGAGTTCCCCGGTTCTATATCGAAGGCATCCGTCTGAACTGCATAAATACATTCATGTATTTGGGAATTCCCTATGACAATGAGTTCAAATGGAATCACCTTAGAGAAATAAAGGTCACGCAATACAATCAGGCAGTGGTAGCACTGCTCAAATGTATTATTAAATTGGGATGTACCCCATTAAAGTCAATCACCACTATTTATAAGTTGCACCATCTTTGCAAATAAGTGAAAATACATTTTTGAGAAGCTTACTCTCACTTCCCTCAAGTGTACCTGCCATTATTCCACATGAGGAACTGGGACTCCCTTTTATTGACAATTTGATTAAGTTAGCCCCTTTATCCCTCTGGATGTCTTTATGGATTAGACCAGAAGCGGCCCTTACCCAGTCATTGCTTATTGGATTGTATGAGATTGAACGGGGTGCAGAGGTGCACGTGGGTTATGTATGTTAAGGAAATGCTGGGCAGAGTTAATAGATTAGACCTGCTTCTTAATCCTAGATCTGTAACTAAACAGGATACTACAGTGATTAAAGATGAATTTTGTGAAAACATGGTAGAGGGTAGATGGAGGTGTAACTTGGGGAAAGGTATTCAGGCAGCATATCTTCCTCTGTGTACTACCCCAAAAATTGATCCCTATCTGTTAGTTGTCCCACAACATTACAGATTTTATCTGATGAGGTTTCCTCTGGGGCTGGCTCACTTTTTGGTGGCTTATCCACTGAAGGTATATTGCCTCAGGGATTTATTACCCTGTCCATGCGATGCTCGTTCAGAGCAATCACAAATGCACATATTTTTATTCTGTTTGTTATATAAAGAGCAGAGAAGGGATTTTTTAAATTCCAGTTCTTCGGCTATTAAATATTAGTATGTGCAATGAAGCAATTTTGTATCTGCAGTTATTACAATCTGATACAGTCTGTGTTGCTATTTATCGTTGCATTGCCTCAGTAGTAAAAGAGAGGAAAAAGGTGGGGAACTGACTGATTAACTATATAGAACTTCTTGCTGGTTAATTGCACACTCTACAGCATTCGTTTTAAATTTAACTTGATCCACTGAACAATTTTAATAGATCCAAAATGTGATTTTAAAGGTTTTAAAGTTGTGTAATTTCGATGATAATTTATCTGGATTTTACTAAGGTATATTATGTTTTATGTGCACTCTTTTATGCATACTTTTAAAAATCCGAATAAAGAGGTTTTGACTGACTGACAGATCTCTTAGCTCATATTCAGGCTTTGGCAACATTATTCCATCCAATCCAAAACCCTGTGAAAACGGACAAAAAGAGGGGAGAAAAAAGTATATGATTAAAAACTGATAAAATCCTTAGAAAATGAGAAAGAAAGTCCCAATCGGACATAAATACATAACAGCAGACCATTGAGTCATATCTAATTGATTGCACATATATCATAACAAGCTGACCCTTTGTACTCAGCCCAAGTGGATTTTTAATTCTTCATCAATGTTCATCCCTCTGGGGACTTTGGAATCAAATTCCAAATTATATCTGGATAACATCCATTTGAGGGCATGTGTTCTACTGCCCCCTCTCTCGGTTTGGGGTATTTTGTCGTGGCAGAAAGTCCTTAAATTGTGCTGTCTCCTTTGTGATGTAGTGCGAAGTGCTGTGCCACTGGGTATTGTCTGTCACCGTGTTTGATAGCCCTCAAGTGTTCTAAAATCAGTTTTTTCACACAGTGAGTTGTACTTTCCACATACCTTTTGCCACATGGGCAAAACAAAACATAAACATTGAAATCTGAGGTGCAGGTCAGCCTTTACTTAATAGTTCTTACAACCCCTTGCAGAGGAGAGTGAATGTTTTTAACATTAATGCTGTTTTTGCAAGCTTTACATTTATTGCAAACCATAAAACCCCCACCGATGTTCTCAAAATCCAAAGGGACCTTGGTAATGTCCTTCTTACTCAGTCTGCCTTTGAGTGTCACCCCTTCCTGTATGTAATACTTGAGTGGATAATCATGCTTCCTACCAGACTATCCTCAGTCAGCAATATCTGCCGATTTTCCTCAGAATGTGTCTTATTTTCCTTACCTAGTGACCGTAGGTGTTAATAAACCTGAACTTGGCTGTGGATGTGTTCTCACTACGTATCTTGGGAATAAGAAGGTCCTCTCTTTCTATTCTCTGAACTTTTTAGATAGCTCTGTCTAGCCTAGTCTGGAGATACCCCGTTTCTTTGAATCTTTCCATTATGTTAGAACACTCTTGTTGGTATGCATCATCCATGCCTGAAATTTCTCCGTGCACATAATAGTTCACCATAGAGGATACATTCTATTAAGGGCCTCGGATGGCTGCCCTGCACATGTAACTAAGTATTGCCAGCTGTGAATTTTCTTTGCAGTATAGAGGTTAATCTATTACCAATCACCATGCCTTTGATATCCATAAAATCAACTTCCTTCGTACTGACCTGGCTGGTAAACTTTAGATTCCATTCATTATCATTCAGAATGTTAATGATTCTCAACACTTTTTCCTTGTTACCTTTCCAAATCACAAATGGATCATCAATGAATGAAATCAACACAATCACATGAGTAATGAATTCCTCTGGTGCCCCAATCACCTGCTCCTCCCACCATCCTAAAATGAGATTAGGGAAGCTGGGGGCAAAACAAGTCACAATCACTGTGCCTTGGAGCTGCCTACATTGCTTATTATAAAACAAAAAGAAGTTGTTTTTCAAGCAGACATGAACCATGTCTATGATCATATCTTTATGGAAATGTAGAGATAATTATCTGGCTTTCAGAAAGTGTCTACAGGCATTGATGCCATCCTCATGCCTAATGCCTGTATATAGACTAAAGACATCAAAGGCGATAATTTGTCTTTCTCCCAGTGTAAATCATCAATCCGTATGAGAAGCTCTTTACTGTCTTAGATGTAAGAGGGAAATGCTGTTGCACAGGTAAGTCAAAGGAGAGCAATGTATTTTAAAGTATTTTACCTTCTACCATATCCAAACAGAAGTATAACTTTAAAACATCATTATTTAATGCTATCAAAAAAGTTTACACACTACATGAATGATAACTCACCCCTACTTTATATAGTATTTCCTCTTCTATGTTAGTTTGCACATTTTTATAACATTATTAAAGCTTTAATGACCCTATGTATAACAATTATCTGCATGTAGATTGGCGAGTTATAGTTCATGTGATGTGTAAATATTTTTGATAGTGCTATATAGGGTGGTTTTATAGTCATAATATTGTTTGAACATGGTAGAAGATAACATGTATATTTATAACTATAATTGTGCAATTTGTAAGGTTTGTGTACTTTAAATTTGCTTTTTATAGTTGTAATAAATAACATATTCCTAACTATAACTAAACTTTAACCTTTGTTTTTTTCATTTAATTTTAATTATTTATGTGTAATGTGAAAGTATGCATAATAAGGTATTTACACGTATTCAGTAATATTTTGGTAAATCAAATAAATGCAATTGTTTTTCCTGGAGTTATCACAATGTCTGTGGTTTGTGCTGTAATGTAGTACAATTGAGCTGTGATTAGAGCCTGATTCCCAGTGTCTATGGTTAGAGGATATCGTTTCTGAGTTTTGGGCTGCAATTGGGTTAGGTTTGTAGCACACCCAAAGTTATAGTTTATTTAGGACTTTTTTCTTTATTGTTTAATGTACTTAATTTGACAAAAAACACACAAAGGCCATTGAAAGAGCAAGCCTAGTACATGTTGATGAATATTTTTGGTGGAATATATATATATTTCTTTTGCAGATGGCTGGTACCGCAGCACTTCCGAGATACTACGGCGGTAATGCCGTGACACACTGTGATTTTTTTTAAAGGTATAAATCTGTAAAAGTAATTTAGCCTAACACTACACACTTTGGTACAGTGCCTTGTTTAGTACTGTTCTGTACAGCATACGTAATCTGTTGTTTTTCCCATGTAAATACAATACACAGGGAAATTGTGATGTAACCAAGATAGCTGGGTTTTGGAACTGCTTTCTTTACCCAATCATATTGCGTTGAGGCATCGCCATGTACCACGGTACCACCGTGGTGTACTGGAACAACAGATATCACTACGTTTTTCTGCCTTAATACTTAACTACTACTGAGCCAATCCACATCAAACACCAACAAGCATTAGCATAGCCAATAGGTCTTGCCTTTGGGAACTTCTAAGTATTTAGCCATGCAGCACATTAAGCCTTTATCAGAAATAAACTGTGTTTGTAACTTCTTTCATACACTTGGCATTAGACTATAGTGATCAGAACATTCCCTAGAGGGCACCACAATAAAAGTAGCATTTGGAAGAAACATGGTTATGTAACCATATAGTCAGCCCCTAGAGGGAATAACCACATGAATAGTGAAAGGCAGAGAGCATTGCTGTGTAACCAAATATTCAGCCCCTAGAGGACATAGTGCATTACACATTTTCAGGCCTACTAGAATATTATTACTAACAAGGCCCTTAGAACACAAACTACTCCCAGCTGTGAAGCAAAAGCTCCAGCCCTGAGAGAGCCTAAAAGACATTGAATGTTGGGAGTGGTTATGATTTTTGGCCCCCCAACCTAGTATGGGGACCCAGAAGATGAGCTGGACAGAATGAGCACGCCATGCTGAACGTTTTGGTGGTGGTCCCATTGTCCTAGGACCACCACAGGCTTAGTTAGGGGCAAAAAACGTGTTGTAAAAGGAATGCCCCGCAAATCATTATGAGGCGAGTTTCCAGAGTGCAGTGAATATTGTAGTATCGGATCTCCCGGTGTGCCGGGGAGAGCCATGTTGAGGGTTTCCCTTCGTTTTTTTTTATTTAAAATGCGCCAGTTTGTATTTTTTTAACTGCTAAACTTGGGAAGACTTTAGGAATGGGGCTGTAAATTTAACTGGTGCTCATGTAAAGCGCTCCAATCTTCCGGTAGAGTTCGCACTATATAAAACTACGAAAAATAAATACAAAATAATCTCCCTCCAGCTTGCAAACTTTGTCGGGCGCAGACACCACAAAGAAACAGCGAGATGCCAGAGGAAGAAACAACATACCACCATACCACCATGAGCGCGAAGCGGAGAGGCAAAAGAAAAAAGTAGTGCGCCATCAGTAAGGTATAAAACATGGTCATGTAATCATATAGTCAGCCGTTAGAGGACCAAACCATATGAAAAGAGAAGAGCAGACAGCATTGTAGTGTAACCATACATTCAGCCCCTAGAGAGCACATTTACACATTTTCAGGCCAAGCAGGTCTGCTAGAATATTATTACAAACAAGGCCCTTACAACACAAACTACTTCCAGCTGTAAATCAAAAGCTCGAGCTATTGAATGGTGGGAGAGGTTATGATTTTGGAGTACCCTCAACCAAGTGTGGGGACATAGAGCTGGACAGAAAGAGCATGTTGTGCTATGTGTTGATAGTGGTCCCATTGTCCTATGACCAGCACAGACTGAGTTATGGGCAAAAATGTGTTTTAAAAGGAATGTCCTGCAAAACATTATGGGGTGATTTTCCTGAGTGCAGTGAATATTGTAGTATCGGCTCTCCTGGTGTGCTGGGGAGAGCCACGTTGAGGGTTTCCCTTATGATTTTTTCTATTTTAAACCCACCAGTTTGTATATTTTTCAACTGCTAAACTTGGGAAGAATTTAGGAATGTGGCTACAAATTTAACCCATGCTCATGTAAAGCGCGCCACTCTTCTGAGTTTGCGCTGTATAAAACTGCAAAAAAATAAAAAAGATTCCCTCTCCAGCTTGCAGCCTTTGTTGGGCACAGATGCAAAGAAACAGCAAGATGCCAGAGGAAGAAACAACATACCGCCACGAGCACAAAGCGAAGAGGCAAAAGAAAAAATGAGTGCACAAACACTAAGGTACATGGCTGATCGTGCAATAATCCATGCAAGAGGGTCAGTCTCTGAGGCGGTAACAAAACAGCCTCAAGGTGTGACAAACCTAAAGCATTTACCTAACAAACCAAAGAAAGTTTGAAAGGTAGGCCAAGGAACGAATGAAAGTGATGGGTGTGTGATGGACATGGTGAAAGCCTACAGAAGTAGATTACAGCATGTTGAAAGACTGCGCATGCGCACTGCCTAGGCGCAACCTAAAAAGGATCATCTACACACCCTAATGTATGTTCTTACTAAATTTCGTTAAAATACATTCAGCCATTTTTGCATTATACAAGCGTACAACGTCTGTGGAAAATGCATAAGTGCTCAAACCTTTTTTGGGACCCCCCAGCCCCTTTTTTTCTTTGCACCCCCTTGACCAATCAACGCAAAACTTTGTATCGTCTGTCAATGTAGAACAAAGACAAGAGGTCTGCAAAGTTCCATCAAGATTTGTAAAAGGATTGCAAAGTTATTGACTTGTTAAAAATCCGAGGTATTCCTTTCTCTGGCAATCTTAACTATAACTACAGAATGATATTAATTCCCCTGGGGGGTTATTTTATTTACCTGCCTCCTTTATTTTCTAAGGGGATGTGCTGCAGTACCTTTAAGGTTGTAGTAGCTTTAGAAGTCTATTTTATTAATAGTAATGGTCTTAGCTTTTGTGGGTGCCTGTTTGTATTAACATGTCCCTCCCCAAGCCCATCCCTCAATATTTCTAAACCCCTCCCATGTAGTTGGAAGTATTCCTCATTTTTCCACCACTCCCCTTTTCCATCCCACATATACCACAAATATGTTTACCTATATGAATGAGGATTTTGGCACCATGGCAGAGATCTCTGGCACAATGAAGGAAATCTCTGCACACCAAAGATAGGAGAGGTCTCCAGCTTAGGTCTGTGAACGGCATTTTATAGTATGTGAGTAGTACTACTTCTTGTACTACAGAATGCAGTTTGTGAATAGGCCTCTTAATGTTGCGACTCAGCAGTAATGTTGACTTATTTGACTGCCACCCTTCCCTTTGACTAACAAACTGCAAAGTCCTCATCTTTTCCTTATTTGACTCCTTAGTTCAATTGCAGAGCATCGTAAAGAAATGTTTTACTACTGTTATTTTCCATAAAAGGGCTCTTGAGGTATGATCTAATTTCCACAAATGGCATTTTCTCACATCAGTCATGGATTGGCACACATTAGAAGCTTGTCTCACAGTGCTGCAGAGTTTCTGGACGTGATTACACGTTTAACATAGTATATTTTGACCAGAAAGAGTGGAAAAGACAGGAAAAAGCTTGGGCACGACTTTTACTGTTGCTCTTTTATCCTTGTCAGACTTCCATAAAAGTGCAGTAGCGAGCTACAGAAACTAAGAAATAAGTAGCTGGAAATGTCATGGGCACCGTTAGATTCACCACTCCACGCCCATCGTAAAAAGACATTTAAACAGACGCTGTACATAAAAGAATCAGGCTCAGGACCCTCCGCATGGCCAACTGTGCTCTGTACCCTCTCTTCTTCAGTAACCTTATAAACAGATAATTTTCTGCATACTACACATAAAAGAATCTACACTTTTCAAACAATCCACTATTAGTTCTGATTCAAGTCACCCTCACCTCCCCTTACCTGTACCCACCCCACGCCTTCAAGTCAACCTCACCTCTTTTTACCTCTACCCATGCCCTGACTTGAGGGCTTGGGGTGGGTAGAGGTAAAAGGAGATGATGGACTATTAGTTGTGTTGTTTCCTAATGCAATAAAGGGACACACATTATTTGGCTTTATGGGATTTGAAACCTAAGATCTTTTACCTACTACATTACATAGAGGGTCATATGTTAAAAGGGGTCTATTGTCTCCCCTAATTTAATCCCCTCTGTTTATGGCTCAAAGACTACCCAGTCTACCACCAATCAGTACCTGGGCACCTCTGAGGGTTGGCAGCTTATAAACCCTTTCCGCACCGCCTATCATATACTTCCAAATGTTTCTTGAAGCACTCTTCCCTACAATATACACTATATCCCTTTTTATGTAAAATAAGAACACGGTGGGCATAGTGCAAGATCTTCCATGAAAGCTCTATGGGGCATATTTATACTCTGTGCTGGATTTGCATCATTTTTATTTATGCAAATCCAGCGCAAACTTAACTCCATATCTATATTTTGGCACTAGACATGTCTAGCACCAAAATATTGGAGTTAAAGTTATTTTTTGTCTGCGGAAAACTACCTTGCGCCAATAAGATGCAAGGTACGCGTTCCCGGCCAAAAAATGACACAAAGGCCCAGGCGCCTTATTTATCCTCCCATGCAAAAATCATGCACGGGAGGGAAGCGGGCCTAAGTAATGGCGCTAAGCTTGCTTAACGCCATTATTTAACGCCTGGGTCAGGGCAGGCGTTAGGGGACCTGTGGGCCTATTTCCATGGTGGAACACCATGGAATAAACCCACAGGTGCCCGCCCCAGGGACACCCCCACCCACATCAGAGGGACAGCGGAGGATGGGGGACCCCATCCCAGGTAAGTACAGGTAAGTAAACTATTATTTTTACTAAAGTGCCATAGGAGGGCCTAACTTGGCCCCCCTACATGGCACTGTGCCCAATGGCCAAGCCCAAGGGACTTAAGTCTCCTGGGCATGGCCATTGGGCTGGGGGGCATGACTCCTGTCTTTACTGAGACAGCAGTCATGTACATTGGGGTTGTGCGTCTAACAATGGCGCTAGTCAGGTTAGAGTCAGTATTTTGACTCTTAACCTGACTAGCGCCATTCTTTCATGCCCAACCTCCAGTTTTCCCTACGCCTCCCCTACCCGGTTAGCATCATGTATTTTGATGCTAACCAGGCCTTACCACCGGCTTGCGCCATTCCTTAAATATGGCATCCGGCTTGTGTCCTGGAATGGTACTAGCTGGCGCTATACTTTTTGACACAAACCTGCGCTAACGCTGGTTTGCTTCAAAAAGTATAAGTATGAGCCTATGATCCTAAGAAGCAGAAGCTCTACATGCAGACCTTTTACTCTAGCTGCAGTGTTAACATACTTGAGTCATGGGAGTAACATAGGCTCTTCAGCCCCAGTGATGCAGCTAGGGCACGCCTCTTGGAGGAACCCACCGGTCTAAGATCTTTGTGTTTCATTATGTTTCCTTGACGCGGTGACTATGTAGGGGCCAGGCCACAGTTTTCAGGGTATGTTTTCATTTTGCCTAACTCCACATTTGATACAGGCTGCGCACATTTTGTGTTTGCAGACGCGATTCTGGAACCAGTGGTTGAATCTGTGGTCTGGAAGGAGGTAAATTCAGGTGTAATGTGACAACGTATTTCTTTGTAGTACAGTTGATGACATAAGATCTCATCAAAAGTAAGCCAAAGTAACAGGTACATATGAATATCTTATCTGTTATGTTTTGGAGACTGATATAGCACTATGCGGGAAAGAGCCAAACGGTCTCATGCTTCCCCACTTGTCGTGTTCACGAATAAGAACAATGACAGTACCTTGAATCGATCACCGTAGACTGAACAGCAGAATAATACCTGATCAGTAAACAATTCCCAGAGTCGATGGAGTTTTATATTTTTTTGACAGGAAGTAAATGGTTTTCTGTTTCACAGCTCAGAAGGCTACCTGAGAGGACCTTCACATGAGGAGGACTATGAAATACCCGAATTAAAGTCTGGGTGGCTTGTGACACCCACTATGCCTCACTCTTCTTTTCTTCTCAGGGCCTCTGCGCTCTGCGCCTTGAGCATCAGAGTGGGAGCAGTTCGGAGGGATGGGTCAAGTCAATGGGTGCAACACCAAGTTAGGAGCCAGCTGAGGCGATGAAGAGCCATAGCTGAACTTCTCTGGCACAAACTATTCATTTTATCATACACCAGAGACTGTATGTGATTTACGGTTTTCTGTCTATTAAGACATGAGTTGATTGAAGAAGTTAATAGAAGCCTATCTGAACCTACGCACACCTTTGCTGTATTAAAATAAGCCCCAGAGCAGACAGAAGCTATTACAATGAACACACTGGCAATGGATTGCTCTACGGAACACTCGCCGGGTGAACAAGTTAGAATGAGGACTGGAGGGGCCTGGAGCTTTAAAAGAGACAGAGACCAGGGAACAGAAGGAGAGCTACAACTGCACATTCAATGGGGAAGGTGGATTGGGAGGGTACAGGAGAAAATGTTATAGTTCTTGTCATTTGTACAGCACACCTCTCTTTCTAGCGTGTTCCTACAGGTGCTGTAGCCTCATTCAATTTGTTGCAAGTCGGAAAAAGCCTGGCTTGTTTGACTGACAGTGGAGGGAGTTTTAACTGATGAGATGAGTGGCGCAGTCCCAGGAAAAGCACAACGACCAACAACTTTGGAGGAGCAAGCAAGAGGCTGGCAGAGCTCAAAGGGCAAAAGCTGATGAGGAGAGGAGAAAACTCAGAAATGCGTGGATCTCGGGTGTTACTGAGGATAACAGAGTAAGGGGGAATAAAACGAGTGGCAACTATTCAGAAGAGCAGAAAGAGGAGAGCGAGAAGAGGCTGTCCCAGGGTTTGGAAGAGGGCAAGGGGATCCATTTATAGGCCTTCTCTTCTCTGGTCAGGTACTAATCCCATGGGCATGTGCCTAATTTCTATTATACTTTTAAGGCAGATCTAGATGCTCAATGAAAGTTGTTATTACTCAGTGTCTCAATGTAAAAAGTAATCCTTCATTTGCCTATGCATCATTTTGCGGCCAGTGTCTCATCTCTCGCTCTTATACACTTTCTAGTGGTGTTAGCATTCATCTGCAGGACCAAAGGTACACCAAAACCTCTTGTGGCACATACAAAACAAACCTGTGATGATCCACACAGCCATATGTACAATTTATTAATACAAAGCTGAAAACAACACATTGAGTGATAGTATGAAAATGGAGGTAGACCTCGTAAGGGATTCAGACTTTAATTACTTGAGCTTGAGAAATCGTGTGCCATTTCTGTGAGTAAATGCAGAATGAACGAAGAAGAGTACAAACGTTTCAGTATCTAGTGCCTCACCCTCGATGATGTAAGAAGATTCTTACAGAATCCATTGCACCTTGATGGCTTACCTCCAAATTGTTTCCTGGAATCAAAAAGTTCTTTCTTCAGAAGCTGACCGACTGCCAGACCCTCTCAGATGGGATGTATGATGGAACAATACATGCGTATAGCACGCATGCCTATAGACCGCAGTCTCTACAACAACTGTGTCTTTACCACACATGCCTTTGCCACGCATGTATTTACAACGAAATTCGTAGTAAAAGCATGTTTGGCAAAGGAACATGTGTGGTAAATTCTCCCCCGCACCCTACACCTGACACCATACTCCACCCGCCCAAGCCGGTAAAACTGTCCCTTCCACCCTCCCCGAACCCTAACCCCCGCCCTACCGTACCCTGTCCTAAAACCTACCCTACCCTGTCCTAAAAACTGCCCGACCCCCCCACCCTAAACCCTAAAACCTATCCTTACCTGTCTTAGAAACTATCCCGACCCCCGCTCCCACCCTAAAAGCTACCCTGCCCTGTCCTAAAACGTACCCTGCCATGTCCTAAAAACTACCCTGACCCCCGCCCTAAACC
Source organism: Pleurodeles waltl (assembly GCF_031143425.1). Lineage (NCBI taxonomy): Eukaryota > Metazoa > Chordata > Amphibia > Caudata > Salamandridae > Pleurodeles > Pleurodeles waltl. Next base: position 696,040,761 of record NC_090450.1, read on the forward strand.
CTAAAACCTACCTGTCCTAAAAACTACCCTCCCTGTCCTAAAAACTACCCTGAAACCTAAAACCTTCCCCGCCCTGTCCTAAAAATGACCCCAACCTCTGCCCTGAAACCTAAAACCTACCCGCCTTGTTGTAAAAACAACCCCGACCCCCACCAACCCTAAACTCTAAAAGCGACGCTGCTCTGTCCTAAAACCTACCCCACCCTGTCCTAAAAACGACCCGACCGCCTCCCTGAACTCTAAAACCTACCCTGCCCTGTCCTAAAACCTACCCCGCCCTGTCCTAAAAACTACCCCGGCACCCCACCCTCAACCCTAAAACCTACCCTGTCCTAAAATCTACCCCACCCAGTCATAAAAGCTACCCTGACCCCATTGTCCTAAACCCTAAAATCTACCTTGTCCTAAACCCTACCCCGCCCTGTCCTAAAATCTACCCGAGCTCCCACCCTAAACCCTAAAACCTACCCTGCCCTGTCCTAAAACTACCACTCCCTAAACCCTAAAAGCTGCCCTGCCCTGTCCTACAACCTACCCCACCCTGTCCTAAAAACGAACACACCCCCACCCTAAAACCTACCCTGCCTTGTCCTAAAACCTACCTCCCGGTCCTAAAAACTACCCCACCCTAAAACCTACCCTGCCCTGTCCTAAAACCTACCCCCGGTCCTAAAAACTACCCCACCCTAAAACTTACCATGCCCTGTCCTACAACCTACCCTGCCCTGTCCTAAAAACTACCCCAACCCCACACTAAACCCTAAAACTTACCCTGTCCTAAAAACTAACCCACCCTGTCCTAAAAACCACCCAGCACCATCTCTAAACCCTAAAAGCTACCCTGCCCTGTCCTAAAATCTACCCCGCCCCAGCTCTAAACCCTAAAACCTACCCTGCCCTGAGCTAAAACTACCCCAATCCCCCGACCTAAACCCTACCTTGTCCTGTCCTAAAAACTACCCCAACCCTCCGCCCCCACCCTAAACTCTAAAAGCCACCCTGTCCTAAAAACTACCCCAAACCTTAAAACCTTCCCCACCCTGTCCTAAAAACTACCTGACCCTCTGACCCTGTCTTAAAAACGACTCCCCCACCCCCCACTCCCTTTGCCCCGGCTACTCCTTTCTGTTCCTCCCAGATTGCTCACTCTGCCGTTACCGCGCATATGTGTGGTAAATGCATGACAAACGCATGTGCAGTAAACGCATGTGCGTGGTAATGGCATAGTGGTCAATGCATAGAGTTGCATTGAACGCGTTGCTAGTGATGTTTCCCCTCAGATGTTGTGGGGCTTAAAGATGATTTCAGCTGATCTGCTCCTCGTGAACTACACTCTTCTGGTTTCCGCTCCTATGGAAGGGGAGCCATAATTCCCTCTTGATCTGTTCTTTTGGCAACTTTGCTTATTGTTTTGAAAGACACCACCTGTCCCCGATCTCTCTCTTGCAGGTTCCTTCCTCCTTTCTCCTGTCTGCTGCGGATCTAAACATGCTCAATTCTTCTGGCTGTCCTAAACATTACTCAATTTTACAACTGCTCATATGGGGCCCAGAAGTGTAACTATTTTTGGTTTTGTTTCTTTCCTTGCCAATGAGCCCCTTTGTGTTTCGAAACCTAATGTTATTGCTGCTTTTCCAGCTCATAAACTTTCCCAGTCGCTTCATGTTCGGTCCTCATGTACTGTCAACGAAGTGAGACACGTGCTTTAAATTAAGGCCTCATAACGTTTACAGGTCAGGTAGAGGCCTTTCACTACAGTTAGCCTTGCGTGTGGTAGGAGAGGGATGGCGGGTGAGGCAGCCTAAAGGGGTGCATTTTTCCCGGTTACTTTCATTTCCCAGAATTTCATTTAAGGCCAAGCCTATGGGCAGAAATCTATTCAGTGTACCTTCTATTGCTAGCACACCTTTCCTGGGATGAAGGCATGGTACCTGGCACCATAAAGCATTCGTATGAAGTCTTACTTACTCCCGCCTCCTGTAGCACCACAAACGTGAGTTCTTAGTTTGCACCAATATCTTGTTTTCGATCTCGACCCAGAAGCACTAGCGCGGTCATGGTTTCTTGCATCTGAAAGAATGTGTGGGCAAATATACTAAGCCATTTTGTGATTGTAAACCCTGTGATTAGCAAACATCACTGGGTTTCCCACCGCAAAACAGGCTTTCAGCATGTATTAACCCTATTTTGTAAGTTGCAGAAGCAGTTCTGGCTTGGGGAATGGGTTTGCTGACCCATACCTAATCGATGTTAGGAAGGCTGTGAAAGGTTGTCTGACACATCAAAGGAGGTAGTAACTGAGTCACAAAGGGAAAGGTGTTTCTGTGAATGGTGTCGTAGCTTTGAGAAGGGAGGAGGTGGCAGGGTAATCAATGGTCCAAGGGGCAATTGCCTGCTCCTCCTGATGTTTTCCCAAATGGGAATTTTTCACTTTGGGAATGCAATCAAAGGTAGGCCACCAACCCTGCAGGTATAGCCCATCACAGGGGGTTGCAAATAGTGACCTTTCTGATTACTACTTGTAAGAAATTGGACTATTATTTGGAGTGGGTTATTGCCCACTTTAAGCAATAATCACAACTCCTGTCAGGCTGAACCCTACAAGGCCTTAAATTAACCTAAGCCCTATTCCCTGGTAGCTATGGCACAGACCAGACAGGGCAATATGTAAAGTATTTATGCAGTACCAAAACAGTAATACATTAAAAAAAGCCAAAGAATAAACATCCCAAACTGAACTAAAATATACTGTATAGTAAAATTTCATAAACAAAGTACCTCAAAGTGACAAAAGTCAAAAAGAGAAACGGGAGATATGATTTTTTAAAGTTTTAAGTAGGAAAAAGCTCTAGGTGACAATGATAGTCTATGGTTACAGTTGATCAATACCAAGGTGCAATTTCACGCTAACCACAATGGCGCACGGGTCAGATACTTCAACCTGGTTTGTCCCCATCAAGTGTTTCCTTCTTTTAAGTCCCAGTCTATCACAGCACTACACTTCTAAGGCCAACTAGGAGCTTAGGTGATGCACTTAGAAGCTCACAGAGAGTCAGGCAGAGGACAACAGCAGGGTCTGGTCCAGGTCTGTTTGCCACTGGTCAGCTAGGTACTTCCAGGAAAAGGCCTCTTGCGGCATCTCTCCCTGTAGCCACACAGGTCTGCAAACTGACGCTTGGAACCCACTTCTTTCTCCTGGGTACAGGAAGGAGCCGATCCAGTCCTTCAGGGCTCATCTCAGGTCACAGGTAGCAGGTCTAGCCCTCTTCTGACCTTCTGCAGCTCCAGAAAGTGTTTTGAATTGGGTACCTGGTGGTGGCACAGTTATGACTGTCACCAGCTAGTGGATTGTAGTGACTCCTGGGCATTCCCTAACTAATGGGGTAAAGGTTCATGTGTGCCTTACTACAAACAGGCCCAAAATGATATGTGCCAGGGGAAAAGTCTTCAGCCTCACTAAACTAGCGCTCTGAGTATTGGGTAGGTGTGTGTTGGGGGTATACCATGGTAATGCTAGAGTCCTTCGGCATCTAACACTAAAATCCATTTTGAAGCAGGCACTGTACTCACAGCAAACCAAGAGACAGAAGCGCGGAAGGACAAAAGCAACCAATTGCCTTGGCATCCTGTTCTCTTCCTTTCAAGTGTGTCCCACATATTACAATTGGCTCAGCAGACGTGCTAAGCAGGATTTGACACTGTGCTGTCAAAAGGATGCCCACACCCTGCATCGTCAGAGGAGTCAGCTCTGCCTATTCAGGCTAGACTACTGTTTGCTCCTGGACAACATTTCACATCTATGTCGCACCTACTCATGGCTGAACAAAAGCTGAGAGCTGGCACAGGTTTATGTTAATTAGCCTTCTGACAGGTAAAGAGCAACTTTCTAAAACTTACTTTTTCTTAGTGTTCTTTACAAATCTAATTTCACAGTTGGATTTTAACTTCCTGGGTGCCTGGAGCGAGCTGGTCTCGTCCTCGGCCACGGTTGCCGTGTGCAGGGGACGAGACCAGATCGTCCTGCACCCGGCCCACACACTCCGATCGCTTCCCCTTCCACTCCGACCCCCCCTGTGACATCTGATGACGTCAGTGTGCAATTAGGTCACCTCGCATTGCACTGGAAGCTCAGCTACCAGCGCAATCGGAAGAGAAATGCTTTGATCAGAAGAAAAATGCAAAGCATTTCTCTTTTGACCGAGTGGTGGGGGCAGGCAGAGAGAATGGATCAATTCTGCTTATTTTGTAGCCATAGCAAAACATTTAGATACACAGCTAATCACCTACAAACCTTGGGCCAGCTGCCTCATAATGATCAATTGAATCAGACATTTGCACAGCTGTCTGCCTACAACCCTGGGGCTGGCGGTAACTCTATGACTACTGTGGAATGGTGTGAAGCTGCCCAAAAGTGAGCAAGCTGACAAAGCAAAGTTAGAGTGTGGGTGGGTCTGCAGGTGGCGGGGTTGGAGGAGCAACCTCAGCACTATGAGATAGGTCAGGCAAGTCAACTCATTAAATTCAGAGGCCACAATAGTGGTGAATGGCACCCACAGGTCAGGGTATGAATCACTGTTGGGCGCAACTGCAAGGGAGAGTTTCTCCAATCCCAAGGTATACTGGAGTTTGTGGAGCCCCGCTGAATAATCGGGGACAACGTCTGAGCCACATTCTGCGAGAATGACTTGGTGAGCAGCCCTCCTAGAGTGCACAGGATAAGTTAGGAGGTTGGGGAGCCCCAGGATAGTGTAGGCTGGGAATTGTGGTATTGCAGTGTTGAAGGCCTTGTTTGTGTCATCGAGGATACTTCCCCAATGGCGGACTAGTTATGGGAAATGCCAAAGCAGGTGTATCAAAGTGTCTGATCCACAACACCCTCCAACAGTCCCCGGTGTGACTCAGATTCCACGCATTAATCCTAGCTGGTGGGAGGTACCAGTAGGAGACTATTTTATATGCCGTCTCCATGCTAGCCATATTGTGAGCATTATGACAGGCCCGGTAGTAGATGTCCTCCCAATCTTTAATAGAGAGTGCTCTACATAGCTGTGCCTCCAACCTCCTCTGCCCCGCTGTTTTCGCTATTGGTACTGCCCCATCTAGTGGAGCGTAGATCTCCACAAAAAGATGCCTATCTGTCTTTAAGGAAGGGACGGGTTGCTCTGCATGTGGTCTAATGTTAGGTTGTAGCACCCAGTGTCTCACTTGGAGGTATTGGATCCAGTCTGCCTCCTCTAAAGCATAATTGGCTTTGAGTTGGTCGAACAGGATTATACCCTGAGTGTTGAAGAGGCAGCCTATATATGCTTGCAGCCACCTTCCTGCCAGTGTCAGAAGTGTTTGGGGTGCATTCCCAGCATAAAGTTGGGTTAGCTAGAATTGGGGTCATGGGAGGAGGGAAAGAGGTCAGTCCAACCCTTGTCACCACTGCATCCTAAACCTTGAACACAGAACCAGTCACTGGTGAAGAGTAGAGTCCCCACACCCAATGTTTATGTGAGAGCCAAGGCTCCTTCCATATGTGAGAGCCTGTCACAGTCTGGTACATACAGCACCAGTGTTTCTGGAGGCAGGCCAGCTCCTTTCAACCATAAAGTGTAATTGAGAGGCCTGGTAGTAGAGAGCCACCATGGGTACTGCAAGCCCACCCTCATGTGTTGTGTGGTATAGTAGGTGTCTGTGGAGACCTGGTTTCTTCCGGTCCCAGGTGAACCTGATCCCAAGCTGCAGAGAGTGATGGATGTGTTTGGAAGGACTGTCATCTTAATAGCAGCAATCCTGAAGAGTGGGCAGTATAATTCATTGTTGCCGTTCTGCCCACTGAGTGGACCAGCTTAATGCTGAGGCATATACTTCCCAGTCCACTCAAAAGGGAATAAGGAGAAGAGACATTCTCCTGGGGCTGCGTCAGTGATAAATTCATGACCTAGGTTTTCTGCATGTTTACCTTGAACTCTGATACCTCCTCAAAAGAGTGGAGCTCTGTCACTAGAGCTGGCAGGAATGTTTCTGGTGCAGTGAAGGCAAGGATCACGTCATCTGCATATAGGCTAAAGTGTTGTCTGTCGCCGCCAAAGTGGATGTTCCTGATAACTGGGTTGCACCTAATTCTACAGGCGAAAGGCTACATAAACAGGGCAGAGTGGTGAGGGGAGAGACGATCTTCCTGTAGGGTGCCTCTCTGGATTGGAATTTTTTTGGACAGCATGCCCTAGGGGTGCTGTAAAAGCAGCGGATCCAGCGTCAGAATCTAACCCAGAGGCCAAATTGTTTCAAGGCCTCAATAGATAGGGCCAACTAACCCTACCACATGCCTTCTTGTGTTGATAGAGAGAAGGATAGCATTCTTTTGGGAGCAGTTGATCTTTTCCATTAAATGGAGAATACGTTTGGTATGATCCCCACATTGGCAGTTGAGTGTGAAGCCAACCTGGTTGAGATTCATCAGTCCTGGCATGAGAGGGTTTGGGCGGTGTGCCAGGATGCTAGTAAAGATTTTGGCATCAATATTTAGGAGTGAGATAAGCCTGTAGGACCCGCATAAGGCAAGGACTTTGGAATGATTGAGATGGATGCTTCTAGTATTGAGTCAGTAATGGACGTGGTGTACGCAAAAGAGTTGAAGAGGCGGGTGAGCAATTTGGCTAGATCTTAGCAAAAAGCTTTATAAAACTTGGATGTAAAGCCGTTGGGCCCAGGGAACTTTATTGGCTTCAGACGGGCAATGGCTGAAATCACTGACTTAATCTGGATGGGTTTCTCGAGAGTTATGGGGTGGCAGGGGAGAGACTGCAGACTCCTCAAAATACCTGGGAAGGTCAGAGGGGGTAGTGTCAGTGGCTTTGTATAGTGTACTGTAGAAGTCGTGGAATGCAGCTGCAGTGGGAGTGTCTCTGTGTGCCTCCAAGCCTCTGTTGGTGCATACCGTTTTAATTGCTCTTTTTTGCACGGAGTCAATGTGCAAGCGTAAGGCTGCAGTGATTACTTACTAGGTAAAACGTATGCTTTAGCCGTGCTTTTGCATATACCGCCCTATCGAGGTCTAGGCACTTGAGAAGCAGGCACGTTTTTTTCTAACTCCCTTCACACTCTTGTGGCCCCATTCCATTTATGTATGGCCTCTAACTCCAGCACTTTCTGTTCCAGACTCATACTTTTCTCTTTGTGGCGTCGGTTATCAGCCACTGAGATAGAGATGAGTTTGCCCTGATACCAACTTCAGTGTTTCCCATAGAGAGGCCAGCGGTGTATCTTCGATGTTGTTATTTCGGATGTAATTGGCTATCACCTCCCAGAACTCCTCTATAATGGTTTGAGTTTGAAGGATGCTAACTCTGAGCCTCCGATGAGAGGGCCGTTGTCGACCTGCATCCACCTATATTTGCAAGGAGAGGGGTGCATGGTCCGACAAGGCCATATATAGACCTTCTGTGCAAGGGCCTATATTCCTGAGGATGCCAAGAAAATGATTGATGTGGTCATAGGTTTTGTGTGCTGCGTAGTAGTACGTGTAATCATGACTGTTGGGGTGGGAAAAGTGCCAGATGTCCCCTAGGCCGCAGCCATTCAAGACCCTGTGCCAAAATGGCACCGGTCTGAACAGAGCTTTGGCCAGAGCGATCTAAGTCTGTGTTCATGACTAGGTTCAGGTCCCCTCCCACCAGTACAGCAGCTGGGGATTATAGTATTTTTTTTGGATAAACATCTTTATTGATTTTATTGCTGCAACAACGTAACAACATGTCACATCTATGCCATTGATATACCACAATTGCACTATTCGAGGCAACACTTCAACAGATCATTCCCTTAACACATTGCACGCTCCAAGGAGTTAAACATTTAGCTGTCAATGTCTTAATCTAAGAGTGTATTCATTATTAGGCGTCACAAAACCCCTCCATTTACCCCACACTTTATTATACTTGGCTGGGCACTCCCACTTCTTACAGACCAGCTTCTCTTGCTGGGCATACCAGTCCATCCCCATCTCCACTTGGTTAGTGTAGGGGTTTTCTCTGATCTCCAATTCCCCAGAAAGGCGCGGTCAGCCCTGGTGCTCCCCACTCCCTCAAGGACACCCAACAGGATTAGCAATGGAGCCATCTTCACCTCTACGGTCAACACACTGGAGAGTTCAGCGGTCACCGCCCGCCAGTACTCCTCTATGAATGGGCAAGTCCACACTATGTGGTAAAATCTGCACTAGGTTGTGAGCAGTGGGGGCAGGCAGAGTGGGCCTGAAGATCCGCCCTCTGCATTCTATCAGGGGTAAGATATGGTGTGTGTAAATAGTATTTTTTTACCAAATGGAGGCGTGAAGCTATGGTTTGGTTCCTCAGGGCCATCAAGGCACCGCGCCAATCCTCTTCCTCCATCTGCCCCAGCCAACCCTCCCATCGTTCTCTGAGACTCGTGAGCAGCCCCATTGTGTTAATGATCATGGTACGATATATTTAGGACACACTGTAATTGTCCAGACCACCCATCAGAACCTTCGCCTTGTCTGGGCTAAGCTCAGGGAGGACCATGCCGGTCTGAATGTGGACCCCCAAGGCATGCCGAAGTTGCAGGTATTTGTGGAATTGATTATTTGAGAGAGAATACTGTTGTTGCAGCCCCTGAAAGGATAACATATGAGAGCCCACCCAAGACATCCCCCAGAAGCAAAATTCCTATGGTATCCCATTTGTGAAACCCCTCTAGAGCGGAGACCTCTCAGAGCCATGTTTCCAGCCACAGAGGAGTCTGCTGGGTGAGGTTTGCCCACCAGCCCGTTTCACGCTGGGCCACTCTCCACCCCACAAGCACCACCCTCGTCACTTCAGGAATCTCTCAGGGAAGGGGGGGCATAAAAAAGTTCTAGGAGCTCAGAAAAACCCAGGGTCAGGAGTTCAAGTGGGTACGCCAGGACTGACCATCACCCTCTCAACCAGTCATAAAGTACCAGTAGTTATGTGACTAGATAATAAAGGTATAAATTGGACATCCCAAGTCCACCCTCATAGGTGTCGCATTGACAGATGTGAAATGCTATCGGGGATGGGAGTTGTACCACAGAAATTGCCTTGCCACTTATTCCATCTCTCTGAACTATTGTTTGGAGAGCTGATGGGGGAAATTCTGGAGAAGGTAAAGAAGGCGGGCAGTATCATCATCTTATACAGGGCTATTCTCCCCAGAAGATTAAGGAGCAGGGTTTGCCATCTCTTAAGGTCTTCCCCAATCTTCTGGGTGTGCTGTGTGATGTTGAAGGACCACGCCAGCACAGGTAGCAGGGCAACGGTGATAGCCAGATACCGGAAGCTATTGCTTCTTGCCAATCAGAGCAGTCCCTTGGGGGTGCAACAGAACCAGCAACCATTTGCCAGGGTTAAGAGTCAGGCCTGAGGCTTTTGAGAAAAGATTCATGAGTTGTAAACCCCTGGGTCCACTACTGGCCAGGTTAGCCAAATAGAGGAGTACATCGTCGGCATATAAGGCGATGTGGTCTTCCTTCCCGGTGGGCCAGGGCCAACTGCTAAAGAGGGGATCCTCTATTATAATCTTCGCCAGTGGGTTGACCGCTAATGCAAAAAGGATTGGGGATAACGGACACCCCTGATGGATCCCAAGTCAGATGGGGAAGTGGTCTGAAACTACTCAGCTCACCTGCACCTGGGCAGACAGATTGGAGTAGAGGAGTTGCACCAGCCTCCGATATTTAGGGCCAATCCCTGCTTTTGTTAGTACCTCAAAAAGATACGACCAATCGACCATGTCAAATTCCTTTTTGAAGTCTATGAGGAGCAGCGCCAATCGTGGGAGCAAAGAACGGCGGTAGGCAAAAGCGGCATGAAGCCATCGGAGGCAGTTTCGGGTGCTTCTGGTGGGCATGAACCTGCATTGATCTGGGAGGATTAGGGAATGGAGCACACTCCGCAACCTGGTGGCCAGTATAGAGGAGAAAATCTTTATTTCAGTGTTGAGGAGCAAGATGGAGGATAGGCAGAGCAGCACACTGGGGGTTGTCGGGACTTCGAAATCACTATTATCGCGCCTTGGTCGAGAAATTTCCTGCTTGCTCTGCTTCAGCATATACAGTTAACAAATGCAGGACTAACTGACCCCTATATTTACTGTAGAATTCCACTGGGAGACAGTTGGGACCTGGCGTTTTGCCCGGGGCCAATGCCCTAATAGCCACATTAATTTCATCCAGTGTAATGGCTTCATCAAGGTCTCCTGCTCTGCAGCACAGATTCGGGGGTGGGCACATCGCACAGACATGGGGCCTCCCGCTCAGATCGTGGTCATGGTCGCTCTGCGTAAATCTTAGCATAATAACTGGCAAAACCTCAGGCAATAGACAGGGGCGTCTTACAAGAGCTGCGCAACCCATCAGTGATTTTGGGGATGATTCTGCCAACTCGGGGTCGGGATTCCAGCCAGTACAACAGCTTGCCATTTTTGTCCACCCATCCATATATCTGGGTGGTTGAGGCTCGCCACAAGTGCTTCGGGGATTCAAGAGTAAGATGACAGATTTCTTGCCTAATCAACCACAGTTGCCTGGTGATAATTGTATGGTTGGTAGGAGAGAGCTGCATCTTCCCTCACCCTGAGTAGGTGCCTAGCATGTCCTCGAAAGGTGGCCCTGCGAGCAAGACATGAAGAGCCTGGTGACTGCACTGAGCCAACATTATGGCCCTCATTATATGCATGGCGGTTCAGACCACCATGCCGGCGACGGAGGAAAAGACCGCCACCGGCATGGCGGTCTGAACCACCATATAATCAACACTATGGCGGCCCTCCTCCACCACCAGGCTGCCACCGACAGGCGGCCTGGCGGTGGAGGGAATAATTTTCCAACAAGGCAGCGCTGCTGCCCCTTGGATAATGATCCCTTCTGCCACCAGCCTTTCCCTGGCGGGTTCCCCCACCAGGGAAAGGCTGGCGGAAGGGGTGCTCCAGGGCCCCCCTGGGGGGCCCTGCACTGCACTGCCCATGCACTTGGCATGGGCAGTGCAGGGGCCCCTGTGCAATGCCCCATCTGCGCGATGGGTGCAGCTGCACATGGAGCTGCCGGCAATGTCCCGGCCATACATTCTAATGGGCTGGCGGGCGGAAGCAATGTTTCCGCCCGCTGGCCCAGCAGAATGTTCATTATGTGGCCGGCAGGGTCCCAGGGGGGCTGGCGGTCAGTGAAATGACCGCCAGCATGAACACGGCAGTGAACACTGCAGTGATCATAATGACCCCCTATGTGCGAAGTAGTGTGTGAGTTCCTCATTCAGGGCCTGGACATAGGTGTCGTCCTGATGGTGCCAAGCATCCAAGTGCCACATGTGGCGTTGGGTACTGTCAGGGTCATCTATCCGCACAAGAAGTGGTGCATGTGCGTGTGGGAGTATCTGTGTGTCTGTTACTGAGAGGGCGTCTGGGGCTGGCATAAAAAGGAGATCTATTCTTGCCTGCGTAATGCGCCGCTGATGTGTGCATGTATTGTCGTACTCTAGGGTGCCAACCTGCCACACATCGCAAAGGCCCAGGCCACCGGCCCAGCGGTGCAGCTACCTGGCTCGGGCCCACGGTCCTGCTGATCGGGCGCCGGTAGCATCCGTCTCCGGGTTCATGACTGTGTTGAAATCACCCCCCAAAAGTGTTAAGCCCAAGGGGAATTGTGATGTAACTTCTTGGAGAGTCTCCAAGAACCGCTCCAGTGCACTCGGGGGGATATACACACTCAGGAGATTAACCGGTTGGCCGTTCAGTGTCCCAGATACAGCCACATATCAACCCTTAGTCATAGTGGTCACAATGGCCAGCAAGCGATGCAGAAGTATTGTGGCTCCCCTAGAGCCCCTAGAAAAGCTCCCATGGTATACCCTGTCGTAGCCACCACGCAGGAGCACCGAGTGCACATCAGGTGCGTTTCCTGAAGCAACAATATAGAAGGGGTAAAGCGACGGGGTGCACTAAAATCCGCAGATCATTTGATCTTATCTAATAGTCCATTGACGTTCCAAGACATTAGTGTTCTAGGGAGCCCAGGAGTGTGCGAGGGAACAGTGTACGATTGCATTTAGAACTTCATGTGTGTCTAGATTCCCAAGGGAATGGGTCTGTGGGTGGGAAGCCCATCTATAAGAGTTGTGTATATAAAGGAAACCTAAGTGCATGATGTGACCTCTTGAAAGAAAAGAGTTAGCACATAGAAAATACAACTGTAACTTGCTATCTAAACTTGGTGCGAATAATTCGCCAAACCCCACCAACTGCCCCCCCATACTTCCATCCCTGAAGCATCTATCACCCAGAAGCACAACCTCAAAACCAAGGCGTCTGTAGTAGGTGTGGAGTGGTGAACTCCTCCAGAAAGTCGGATTCCTGCAATAAAGCTCCTGTCACAACCCCATTGTCAGCCAGGAGATCTCACCTCCACCTCCTCTGCATAAATAGGGCATAATTTTTAGTCGTCTGCTTCATAAGGGGGAGGGAGTTTGGCTACAGCTCTGCTTTGTGCACATGTTCTAGCCTTAGCCAGCCACTGCCACTCCCCAGAAAATCAGATGGGTATCTGTTTTGCTTCCCTCAGCTGATGTTCGTTGCGGCCGATCCCACACCGCAAACCAGGCCGTGGTGTTAGGAGGCGATGCACGTCCCTGCTCTAGGTTGCTTCACTTTGCTGCACCTCTCTCTCTGACGTGGGGTGCCATTGCGGGCTTGCGTCAGCCCCACGCCAGTGCGACCTGTTTTCTGGTGGTCACGAACGAGCCCGGGCCGCGTCACAACTCATGGCACCGCTTGGGTCCCGGCTGTGGGCCAGACACTCATCCAGGTCTCCTCTCCTCTCTGGGGGTGGGCAGGGGAGGTGGCCAAGGCCCTGGCTCGTTGTCTCACCAGTCACCTCCTCGCCGCGGCCCCACGACTCGATGCACCTCTCTCCGCCTCCATCCTCTCATCCCTGGTGTGGGGTCAGCCACAGCCGGCACACGTAAGGCAGGCGGCAGATCCCACTCAGCTGCTCACGATCACCCTGGTGTCTGCACGTAGGCCGTTGTGCCTCACCTCTCGGCCAGGCCTCTCCCACCAGGCACAGACCCCCAGCCAGGCTCTACCGCCCGACCTCATGCTCCTCTGACACCAGGGTCCCCCCCGGGACATTCAGAGGGGTTTCAGCCTCGCAGTCAGGGGTGCTGGATGTAGCGTACTGGGGCTAGCGGCAGCAAATGGCAGAAGGGTCCGGAGCACCCTTAAAGTGCGACTGCCATCTTGATGCCCGAAGTCACTCCCACTCCCCCCCAGAGATTATAGTACTAAGGAGAGAGCACTCTCAATAAATGTCTCCTGATGCTAGTTGGGTGTATAAATGGAAGCGAGGGTAAAGTGAAAATTACCCAGCTGTAGCCGTAAATTAAGAAGGCGCCCTTTGATTTCAGCCATCTTAGACCCCTTGAGAGTAAAATCGCCACCACCCCTTCTTCACAGGGACGGAGGACCAATACTGGCACAAGATCCAACAGGTTTTCATCTTATGTTCATCCTTGGAGAGGAGATGGGTCCCTTTTAGGAGGCAAATGTTGCTACCAGAGAGTTCCAGGAGTGATAGGGCAGTGGTGCGTTTTATCGGGTTATTGAGACCCCGGACATTAAGGCTTGTATCTTTAAGCTCCAGGAAATCAGAGGAAAAAAGAGGGGGCAGAAATCTGTCACTCAGGATTAATGCCATTGACAATGGTTGGTTGCAAGGCGGACATGGGCCTGAAAAACAGGCAGAGCATGAAAACCAGTAGGAATAGTAATTCTGTGGGTCTCCCGCCACCACAGACCAAGTTTGAAAGGGTAGTCCCTGGTGTAAATCAAGGAATGGAGGCGCAGATAGTGCAGATGTGCTGGCCATGGATAAGCCTTACCTGTTCCGGACTCCAAGCTCTCCAGTACTGCTTAGTGTCATTGTGCGCATTCTTTAGCCCCGGGGCATGGGTTCTTTCCGTGTTTACCAGCTTTCTATCATTTGGGCTAATGCATGAGGAGCTCCAGGGTAAGCCAGGAATGGATCTAGAAGGGGAGTCCACCGGCATGTCGAGGATGTGGCGCACTTCTTTGACTGTCCTGGGTTGAAAAAGTTGACCCTCCCAACAGAAGATCAGTGTGAAGGGGGGACCCCAGCAATAGGACACCTCTTTGGCATACAGAAAATGAGTGACCTGTTTGAAGTCCCTGCGGCGCTAGAGGGTGAGAAGTGAAATGTCTTGGAAGAGACCAATTTGGTGTCCCTGGAAGTGGACAAGTTTCTGGATTCTGGCTTTTCTCAAGATGTCTCCCTTAGTTTGAAAATTGTGGACGCTGGCTAAAAAGTCTAGCAGTTTGGAGTTATGCCACCAGGGCGGCCAACACAATGTACCCTGTCCAGTTGTAGCTCAGATTCCTCAGCCCAACCTACGAAGTAGGGCCTACATGTATTCCTGAATATCAGAGCCGTCAGAGCCCACCCGGACCTCCTGGAGGTGGACATTATTCCATCGGGCTCTGTTCTCAAGTTCTTTAAAAATTAATGAAAATATAATCTATTTTTATAAATTGTTGTCTTAATTCTTTTGTGTTGGTACTTTATTTAGGTCTTGGCAGGCAAGTTACTCCGTCACAATGGTGACAGATAGGATATAATGGGATTTGTATTTCGGCAGATGGGAAATCCGTTACCATTGTAATGGAGTAACCGGTCTGCCAAGAACAAAATCAAGCTCTAAGTTCCTTTGTGCATGCCTTGCTGCTCAAAACCCATAGCTAACCAGGGTTGAGCTTAAGGTTGTTCAAACAAGCCTGAATGGACTCCAAGACATTCCATTAAATGCTTTTATAAATGACTGCCTGCTTGACAGTCGTTTATATATTAAGCGGGGGTCCTCCATCACAGAGACAAAGTAATATACTCTGTCCCCGTAGCAGAACGGTAGCCCATCCTCCTAATATTCAGTCAGGCCCTACCTAAGTCTCTAGTAACAGCTGTCTTTGTACGTGTCTTTAGAAACTAGTCTTAAACTTGGTATTATCTAAATCATTCATTTTCTTGTGTAGCTGGTCAATAACAGGACCACATTAGAAGCAATACTCAGGGAAAATGCTGATTCTGGCACACTAGAGGTAATTCTTGGTAAATGGAACATGCGTGGCAAAATGCTGTTGCAGGCATACTGAACATACTTCTTGGCATAAAGACCACTCATGGCAAAGTGCTGGTGCTTGACTGCTGGAAATAATTTTTGACTTAAGGGCCACCCATGCCAAAATGCTGGCACGGAAATATGGAAGGTAATTCTTGACAGATAGTGTTACATATCAAAATGTTGACACTGGCATGTAAGAAGTAATTCTAGGCATGAGGAGCCGGCCCTTAGCAAAATGCTAGTTCAGGCACACTAGAAGTATTTTTTTACACATGGGACATGTGGCAAAAATGCTTGCAGTGGCACACTGGACGTAATTATTGGCAGTAGGAAGGACTTCCATTCCTTTTAGCCCAGGGTGTGCAGATAACCACTATGCTTAGCTGGCCCTTGCAGGAGGCTGGCCTGGCTTATAGTGGGCACCTTGTGGTACTTACACCCTGTGCCAGGTCCAGTTATCCCTTATTAGTAGAATAGAGGTGTTTCTAGCAGCTTAGGCTGATAAAAGGTAGCTTGGGCTGAACTAGGAGACATACAAAGCTCCTACTATACCACTTATATCACATAGCACAATATCATAAGAAAACACAATACACAGAGTTACTAAAAATAAAGGTACTTTATTTTTATGACAATATGCCACAAGTATCTCAGTGAGTACCCTCAGTTAGAAGGTAAGTAATATACACAAGTTATATGTACACAAACCCAAATCAGGTAAGTAATAGTAAGAAAAGTAATGCAAACAGTGTAGAATTACAATAGGATGCAATAGGTGAACATAGGTCTAAGGGCAACACAAACCATATACTCCAAAAGTGAAATGCAAATCACGAATGGGAGCTTGTAGAGGGTCGCTAAGACTGTAAGAAAACAGGCAGGGTGTCCAAGATACCCCACCCCAAGACCCTGAAAAGTAGGAGTAAAGTACACCTACTACCCCAATAGGACACAATAGTTGTGATAGGGGGATTCTGCAAGAACCACAAACACCAGCAAAGCACTGAAGACGGATTCCTGGACCTGAGGACCTGCAAGGCAAGAGGACCAAGTCTAATGTCTGGGGGGGCAGGAGCCCAGGAAACACCAGATGAAGGTGCAAGAAGGCTGCCTCCGTATGGAAGAAACCTAGGATTCTGCAACAACGAAGAGAGCTAGGAACTTCTCCTTTGGATGGAAGATGTCCCACGGCATGCTGTAGGTTGCAGAAGTGTTTCCACGCAGACATACCACAAACAAGCCTTGCTAGCTTTAAGGGTCGCGGTAGAGGTTGTTGGGTGCTGCTGGGGACCAGGAAGGACCAGGATGTCGCTCCTTGGAGGAGGAGACAGAGTGGGTGCTCAGCAACTCAGAGAGCCCCCACAGAAGCAGGCAGCACCCGCAGAAGTACCGGAGCAGTCACTTAGAAGATTTGTGAACCGGAGCTGGCTCAGAGTCACGAAGGAGGGTCTCACAAAGTCGGAGTCCAACTCAGTGGGTTGAGCACTGCAGGACGGAGTGCTGGGGACCCAGGCTAGGCTGTGCACAAAGGAATCCTTGGAGAAGTGCACAGAAGCCGGAGCAGCTCCAAATCACACAGAACACAGGTTTGCAGTCTAGCCTGGGGAGGCAAGGACTTACCTCCACCAAACTTGGACTGAAGGATCACTGGACTGTGAGGGTCACTTGGATAGAGTTCCTGTGTTCCAGGGACCAAGCTCGCCAGGATGAGAGGGGACCCAGAGGACCGGTGATGCAGTCTTTTTGTGCCTGCATAAGCAGGGGGAAGATTCCGTCGACCCACTGGAGATTTCTTCTTGGCTTCCAGTGCAGGGTGAAGGCAGACAGCCCCCAGAGCATGCACCACCAGGAAACAGTTGAGAAAACCAGCAAGATGAGGCGCTACAATGTTGCTGGTAGTTGTCTTGCT
Organism: Pleurodeles waltl; assembly: GCF_031143425.1. Lineage (NCBI taxonomy): Eukaryota > Metazoa > Chordata > Amphibia > Caudata > Salamandridae > Pleurodeles > Pleurodeles waltl. Next base: position 696,057,822 of record NC_090450.1, read on the forward strand.
ACTTTGTTGCGGTTTTGCAGGCGTCCTGGAGCAGTCAGCGGTCGATCCTTGGCAGAAGTCGAAGAGGGAAGTGCAGAGGAACTCTGGTGAGCTTTTGCATTCGTTATCTGAAGAATACCCCAGAGGAGAGACCCTAAATAGCCAGAAAAGGAGGTTTGGCTACCAAGAAGAGAGGATTGGCTACCAAGAAAGATAAGAGCCTATCAGAGGGGGTCTCTGAAGTCACCTGTTGGCACTGGCCACTCGCAGCAGTCCAGTGTGCCCCCAACACCTCTGTTTCCAAGATGGCAGAGGTCTGGGACACACTGGAGGAGCTCTGGGCAACTCCCCTGGGAGGTACTGGTCAGGGGAGTGGTCACTCCCCTTTCCTTTGTCCAGTTTCGCGCCAGAGCAGGGCTGGGGGATCCCTGAACCAGTGTAGACTAGCTTATGCAGAGATGGGCACCATCTGTGCCCATCAAAGCATTTCCAGAGGCTGGGGGAAGCTACTCCTCCCCAGCCCTTCACACCTATTTCCAAAGGGAGAGGGTGCCACACCCTCTCTCAGAGGAAATCCTTTGTTCTGCCTTCCTGGGCCGGGGCTGCCCATACCCCAGGAGGGTAGAATCCTGTCTGAGGGGTTGGCAGCAGCAACAGCTGCAGTGGAAACCCCAGAAAGGCCATTTGGCAGTACCCGGGTTCTGTGCTAGAGACCCGGGGGATCATGGAATTGTCGCCCCAATACCAAATGGTATTGGGGGGACAATTCCATGATCTTAGACATGTTACATGGCCATGTTCAGAGTTACCATTGTGACGCTATACATAGGTAGTGTCCTATGTATAGTACACGCGTGTAATGGTGTCCCCGCACTCACAAATTCTGGGAAAATTGCCCTGAACGATGTGGGGGCACCTTGGCTAGTGCCAGGGTGCCCACACACTAAGTAACTTGCCACCCAACCTTCACCAAGTGAGGGTTAGACATATCGGTGACTTATAAGTTACTTATGTGCAGTGAAAAATGGCTGTGAAATAACGTGGACGTTATTTCACTCAGGATGAAGTGGCAGGCCTGTGTAAGAATTGCCTGCGCTCCCTATGGGTGGCAAAAGAAATGCTGCAGCCCATAGGGATCTCCTGGAACCCCAATACCCTGGGTACCTAAGTACCATGTACAAGGGAATTATATGGGTGTACCAGTGTGCCAATGAGAACTGGTAAATTTAGTCACTAGCCTGCAGTGAGAAATTTAGAAAGCAGAGAGAGCATAAACACTGAAGTTCTGGTTAGCAGAGCCTCAGGGATACAGTTAGGCACCACACAGGGAACACATACAGGGCACATACTGTGATCCCTGGGGTCCTGCCAAGCAGGATCCCAGTGACACAAGGGATAAAACAACATACATACAGTGAAAAAATGGGGGTAACATGCCAGGCAAAATGGTACTTTCCTACACAACCCTCCCCCCAAACGTAGGACAATAAGACTAGCCTTGTCCAGATGAGTCTTCATTGTCTAAGTGGAAATATCTGGAGAGTCCATCTGCATTGGAGTGGGTACTCCCAGGCCTATGTGCCACTGTATAGTCCATTCCCTGTAGAGATATGGACCACCTCAACAATTTAGGGTTTTCACCTTTCATTTGCTTTAGCCAAAGTAGAGGTTTGTGGTCTGTCTGAACAATAAAGTGAGTACCAAACAGGTATGGTCTCAACTTTTTCAGTGCCCAGACCACAGCAAAGGCCTCCCTCTCTATGGCAGAGCAACACTTTTCTCTAGGGGACAACCTTCTGCTGATAAAAGCAACTGGTTGATCCTGGCCCTCAGAATTCAGTTGTGATAGTACTGCCCCTACCCCTAATTCAGATGCATCAGTTTGAACAATGAATTTCTTGGAGTAACATGGGCTTTTTAGGACAGGTGCAGAGCACATGGCCTGTTTGAGCTCCTCAAAAGCTTTCTGACACCTAGCTGTCCATAACACCTTCTTAGGCATTTTCTTGCTAGTGAGATCATTAAGAGGGGCTGCTATGGAGCCATAATTCTTGATGAATCTCCTATAGTACCCTGTGAGGCCTAAAAAGGCTCTCACCTGGGTCTGTGTTGTAGGGGGAACCCAATTCATGATAGTTTGGATTTTCCCCTTGTAGGAAAGTCCTTTTTTTTGCCTGATCACCCCCACTCTTTCTGGATAGGTACTGGTGGTTACTGATTCTTGGCTGTGCCCTGGGTACTGCTTACCAGTCCCAGGGCCAGTGCTCTGTGTAAAATGGATATGCAAATTAGGCTAATTATAATTGGCTAAGTTAACCTACCTATAAGTCCCTAGTATATGGTAGGGCATGTAGGTTTAGGGACCACAGCATAGGTGGTGCACACCTAGGTGCATTTCTGAGGTGCCCAGTGTCATTTTAAAAGCAAGCCTGCCTTGCTGGCTGCTTTTAAATTAAAGTTATATGCAAATTCGACTTTGGAATTAAAGGTACTTCCAAAGTCTTAAACTACCTTATTTTTACATATAAGTCACCCCTAAGGTGTGCCCTATGTGCCCCTGGGGCTGGGTGCCATGTAACTATAAGCAGGGACTTTATAAAAATAGATTTATAAGCCCTGCTGAGGTAAAAACAGCCAAATTCGTTTTTCCCTCATTGAAGTAAATGGCCTTCATAGGCTAGAATGGGCAGACTTTATTTTAAATTTTAAAGTCTCCTTAAATGTTACATACCAAGAATTTGGTATCAAATTGATTGTTATAATAAATCCCACAACTTCCAGTTGTTGGATTTAATATAACTAGTTCAGGTAAAAAGTTTAGACTTTACCCAAAAAGTTGCCAATTTCAGCTCTGCATTGTTTTTGCTGCTGTGCTCTGATTGGCCAGCCTGCAGCAGCTTCTGCCAGGCTACTTTAATGAGGTGTGAAGTGGCCTGGCTTCACACAAAGGAATGTGCTTGGGGGAGAGAATCTCCCCTCAGCAGATGGTGAGGCAGGAAGGGGGAGGGCTGCCAAACTGGTCTTCAAAGGCAGAGAAGGACATCTGGAGCACCCAACAACACCCCCACATCCTGCAACCCCAGACAGCTAGGTGCCCCCTTGATTAGATTAGGAGAGGGCAGGAGAGGGGTGTGTTTATGATTTTTAGCCACACCAGTGGGTGGGCTCAGCCAGATCTCTCCTCCAAAAATCAGATTCATCCATTTTGGATTTTTAGAGACTGTTGCCTTCTGGGATGGATTTTTGCCACACTTCCCAGGAAGTGGTCATCACAGGGGGACGACCCTGTCCCTGATTGGAGAACCAGGGCCCCCCTGCTTTTCACCCAGGAGCAAGGATAAAACTGGCAGACCTGCACCCACATCTCAGATCCCCACCAAATTTCAAGAAGAAGGAACTACAAGAAGAAGAAGGACTGCCCTGCTGGACCCCTGGCCTGCACCTGGACCCTGCACTCAGAAAGACTGCACCAGCTGCACACTTGGGCTTCACCACAAGAAGGACTTTGCCTGGCTTCCACTGGTTCAAGGAGGGACTCCCTGTTTGCTACAGGTGAAAAATTGCTATCCAGAGTCCCCTGCACCAACTCCTGAAAAAGTGACCAGCTGACCACTGTCCAGTGGCCAAAAAGGAGTTTGCGCCAGGTGTATTCTGGGAGTTGAAGTCCGCACTTCCCAAGGACCATCACAGAACTTCTGGACCCTTGGGGTGAGCTGTGGACCCCAAAAGAACCTTAAAAGAACCTCTGGGTGAAGCCCCAGAAGTTTGGAAAAGATTGGAGAATTTTTGAAAAAAAGCTCCATAAAGTGACCGACCCGACGCGGAAATTCTAGCCGGCTTGCCTCAACCGCGACCCGGCCTGACTTTGTGGTTCGTCCCAGTAAAGAAAAACATCCAAAAAAGAGACTAAGTCCGAACGTAAAAAGTTGACCGGGACCTTCCAGCCATCGTATCCGGTAAGGGCTCCACGGACGTCGGATCAAGATCCAGGTTTACCCCGGTCGAAGGATTTTCATCTCGAAAAAACGACTAAGTCCGAAGGTAAAAATCACCACCGAGGAAACCGACTTCGCGTATCCGGACAAGGGCTCCAGGAGGTCGGATCCAACTGGCAGGTTCGTCCCGGGGAAGAAAAACATCAAAAAAGAGACTAAGTCAGAAGGTAACTTTTTAACCGAGGCCTCCCGCGACTTGTAGCCGAGCAGGGCTCCATCGCGGTCGGCCTGAAAGTTTGACTTTGCCCCGGTCCTGGTGCAACCAGATGACCCGATTGGCGCTTTTTGTTTCTAAGCGCTAGAAAATAATAATACTTTAAAAATTCATATCTCCGGTTCCCCTGAACCGATTTTAATCGTTTTTGTGTCATTTTAAAGATAAAAATATAAGCTATTTTTATAAATTGGTTTTGGATTTTTAAACTGTTTCCTGTGTTTTATTTAAATACTGTTTTGTGATATTTGAATGCTTTACACTTTGTCTCCTAAGTTAAGCCTTGACGCTCGATGCCAAGCTACCAAGGGTAGAGCTGGGATTAATTTACTGAGACCTAACTGTACTTATGTGGAGGTTTGTGGCTTGTTGCTAGGTGTAGGTACCTACCTGCCCTACCAATAACCCATTTTCCAACATAATTGGAAGCAGCGACGGGATCCTGTACTTGTGTTCAATATCACGTTACAGTTTTAGATAAAACAAATTAAAAATCCTTTAAATTGTCCTAGTGCAAAAATTGTTTTTAATTTTTAATTTTAATTTTTTTTTTTTTTTATTAATTTGGATTAATTTCAATTATTGAATTTTTGTAATTTTTCTAAATTCTTGTTTCCAATTTTTGCAAAAAGTTTTTGTTGACACAAAACTAGGGAACCATGGAGCTTGATCTGGCTAGCCTACCCACACTGACAGTAGTCCAGCTTAGGGGGTTGTGTATTGAGAGAGGGTTGCCTGCAACCCCTGATCTCAGGAAGCAAATCCTGATTAAATCCCTGACAGCATGGGCTGAGGCCCAAGAGGTAGAGACAGAGGAAGCTCCAGAGGGGGAAGAAAAAGGGGAAGATGCTAACTCTAACCACTCAGGGGAGGGAAGGCATCCGAGCCTAAGTGAGGAAGAGGAAGAACGGTCCTCAGTGGATACAGTCACTAGGGGCAGACCCAAAGCTAGTGGTAGGAAGAGGGTCCTTTCAGGAGGAGAGAACCCATCCATCAGGGAAAGAGAGCTGGAAGCCCAGCTAGCCTACATAGCTTTGGAAGCAGATAAGCTTGCCCTAGAAAAGAAAAAGTGGGCAAGCAAAGAAAAAAAAGATGGAGGCAGCGAGAAAGAAACTGAGGTGTCCCTGGGTGGGGGTTTTGCCCTCAGATTACCCAAAGGGGTGGTTCCTGCCTATGTAGAGGGGGATGACATAGATAAGTGGCTGGGGGCCTTTGAGAGGGCCCTCCAGATGAGGAAAGTCAAGCCTCAGTACTGGGGTTCACTCCTTTGGGAGTTAGTTCCCAACTCTGGGAGGGATAGGCTCCTAACCATGAGTGGGGAGGATGCAGACTCATACCCCAGTATGAAGAGTTGCTTGACTAAAAAGTTTGGTCTAACCCCAGAGCAGTATAGGCTTAAGTTTAGGGACACCCAAAAGACAAGCACCCAGTCCTGGGTGGACTTTGTGGACATTTCAGTAAAAGCACTGGAGGGCTGGATACAGGGCAACAGGGTAAGTACCTTTGAGGGGCTGTACAATTTGATTATGAGGGAGCACCTTCTAACTAATTGTGTCCAAGAGAGGCTCCGCCAGTATCTAGTAGACTCTAGGTTGACCAACCCCAGAGAGCTGGGGGAGGCAGCAGATGACTGGTTAAGAACTAGGGTTAACCAGAGACCCCCAGGGGGTGATCAGAAAAAGGGAGGACATGGTTCTTCTCAGGGGAAGAACCAGGGGAAAGATGACAAAAAACCCAAAGAGTCCTCACAAGAGTCCCCAAAAACTTCTCAGGGAGGGGGAGCCCCGAGCCAATTCACTTTTAAAGGGAAAGGGTATCAGGGAAAGAATTATGATCCTGCTAAAGCAGGAAAGTTTCAGGAGCTTGCTAAGGCCGGCAAGTGTTTTGACTGTTATCAGCCAGGACATAAAAGAGGAGATGCTATCTGCACCAAGAAGCCCCCCACTGGTGGGCAATCCCAGGGGATTGCTAGTGTAGGGTTGGGGGTGGAAGTTGGCCCAGGGGTGGAATCAGGGTAGACTGAAGTCACCTTAGTATCCGTGGGTGGGGTGGACATTGCAACTATGGCCACCTTACCTCCCATCATGCAGAGGTATAGGCAGAGGCCTAAAGTCAATGGGACTGAAGTGGAAGCTCTGAGAGATACAGGAGCCAGTGTGACAATGGTTGCAGAAAAGCTGGTTTCTCCAGAACAGGTCTTACCTGGTGTCTTCCACCAGGTGACTTATGCAGATACCAGAACCAAACTCCATCCCATGGCTATGGTGAGTCTGGAATGGGGAGGTGTGACTGGCCCTAAAAAAGTAGCTGTAGCTCCTGCCCTCCCAGTAGAGTGTCTGCTGGGAAATGATCTTGAAGCATCTGAATGGTCAGAAGTGGAGAGAAGGGTCCATGCACAGATGCTGGACCTCCCTGAATGGGTGTGTGCTGTGACCAGGTCACAGGCAGCACAACAGGGAAATGCTGGACACTTGGACCCTGGAACAATGGGCCAAGCCTACAAGAAGAAGAGAAAGGGCACTGGGTCTGGCTTACCAGCCCCAACAAGTACAGAGGGTCAGGAAGAATCCAACCCTGAGGGGGAGGATCTGAACTCTGAGGGAGGGACACCTTCCCTGCAAACTCTGCCTGACTTGGCAGAACTGCAAGGGGCAGGTGGGCCCACCAGAGAAGATTTGTGCCAGGGACAAAGAGAGTGTCCCACTCTTGAGGGCCTGAGGCAGACTGCTGCCAGGCAAGAACAAGGGGATACCAGTGGTACCCACAAGGTTTACTGGGAGGATGGAGTTCTCTACACTGAGGCTAGGACCCTTAAAGAAGGGGCTACTAGGAGAGTAGTAGTCCCACAAAAGTATAGAGAATTCCTCCTTACCTTAAGCCATGATATCCCCTTAGCTGGTCATTTGGGACAGACCAAGACCTGGAGCAGGCTGGTCAACCATTTTTTTTGGCCCGAAATGTCAGAAAAAGTCAGGGAGTTTTGCAGCTCCTGTGTCACCTGTCAAGCCAGTGGCAAGACAGGGGGCAAGCCAAAGGCTCCCTTAATTCCACTGCCAGTGGTTGGGACTCCCTTTGAGAGGGTGGGGATTGACATTGTTGGTCCCCTAGACCCACCAACTGCTTCAGGTAACAGGTACATTGTGGTGGTAGTGGACCATGCCACCAGGTACCCTGAGGCAATACCCCTCCGGACAGTCACTGCTCCCACAGTGGCTAGGGCCCTACTTGGTGTGTTCACCAGAGTGGGATTCCCAAAGGAGGTGGTCTCAGATAGGGGCACAAACTTTATGTCAGCCTATCTGAAAGCCATGTGGGAGGAGTGTGGTGTTACTTATAAGTTCAGCACACCCTACCATCCACAGACCAATGGTCTGGTGGAAAGATTCAATAAGACCCTGAAGGGCATGATCATGGGTTTGTCTGACAAACTCAGGAGGAGATGGGATGTCCTCCTCCCATGCCTGCTGTTTGCCTACAGGGAGGTGCCACAGAAGGGGGTTGGATTCATCCCCTTTGAGTTACTGTTTGGGCACCCTGTAAGAGGCCCATTGTGCTTGGTGAGAGAGTCTTGGGAAAAGCCTCTCAAGGAATCCAAGGAGAATGTGCTGGATTATGTACTAGGCCTGCGGTCTCGCATGGCTGAGTATATGAAGAAGGCAAGCAGAAACCTGGAGGCCAGTCAGGAGCTCATGAAGCTCTGGCATGATCAAAAGGCTACCATGCCTGAGTATCACCCAGGACAGCTGGTGTGGGTTTTGGAGCCCATGGCTCCTAGGGCACTACAGGCCAAATGGACTGGGCCCTATCCAATCCTAGAGAAAAAAGGTGAGGTCACCTACTTGGTGGACCTTGGCACCCCCAGGAATCCTCACAGGATTCTACATGTAAACAGGATGAAACCCCACCAGGACAGGGCAGACATGACCATGCTGATGGTCACTGATGAAGGGAAGGAGGAGGAGGGTGAACCTCTGCCAGACCTCCTGTCCTCAAAGGAAAAAGATGGGTCAGTGGAGGGAGTGGTACTCTCTCCCAAATTGACAGATCAGCAACAACAAGACTGTAAGCAAGTCTTGGGACAGTTTGCTAGTCTGTTCTCCCTGACCCCTGGACTCACCAATTGGTGTGTCCATGATGTTGACACTGGTGACAGCTTGCCTGTCAAGAACAAGCTGTACAGGCTGTCTGACCAGGTCAAGGCCAACATCAAAGCTGAAGTGGCTAAGATGTTGGACCTGAAGGTAATTGAGCCCTCTGATAGTCCTTGGTCCAGTCCAGTGGTACTGGTGCCCAAAGCTAATCCCCAAGGTGGGAAGAAAGAATTAAGATTCTGTGTGGACTACAGAGGTCTAAATGCAGTCACTAGGACTGATGCTCACCCCATACCTAGAGCTGATGAGCTCATTGACAGGTTGGGGGCTGCCAAATTCCTGAGCACATTTGATCTGACCTCAGGATATTGGCAGATTGCCTTAAGTTCAAGAGCTAAGGAGAGGTCAGCATTTTCCACACCAGAGGGCCACTTTCAGTTCAAGGTGATGCCCTTCGGGATGAAAAATGCTCCTGCCACCTTCCAACGGTTGGTGAATAGAGTCCTATCTGGGTTGGAATCTTTTAGTGCAGCTTATCTGGATGATATAGCTGTATTTAGTTCCACCTGGAGGGACCACCTGGTCCACCTGAAGGAAGTGCTTCAGGCCCTGCTCAAGCAGGCCTGACTATCAAGGCAAGCAAGTGCCAGATAGGGCAAAGTTCTGTTGTGTACCTGGGCCACCTTGTTGGTGGAGGCCATGTACAACCTCTCCAGCCCAAGATCCAGACTATCCTGGATTGGGAGGCTCCAAAAACCCAGACTCAGGTCAGGGCCTTTCTTGGCCTGACTGGGTATTACAGGAGGTTTGTTCAAAATTTTGGGACCATAGTGGCCCCTCTAACTGAGCTTACCTCCAAGAAACAGCCCAAGAAGGTCATTTGGACCCCAGAGTGTCAGAAAGCTTTTGACACCCTAAAACAGGCTATGTGTTCAGCACCAGTGTTACTGGCCCCTGACTATAGCAAGGAATTTGTAGTGCAAACAGATGCTTCAGAGGAAGGGATTGGGGCAGTGTTAGCACAAGTTAATGAAGAGGGCCATGATCACCCAGTTGCCTTCATCAGCAGGCGACTACTCCCCAGAGAGAAAAAATGGAGTGCCATTGAGAGGGAGGCCTTTGCTGTGGTTTGGGACCTGAAGAAGTTGAGGCCTTACTTGTTTGGCACTCACTTCCGTGTACAAACTGACCACAGACCTCTCAGATGGTTGATGCAGATGAGGGGGGAGAACCCAAAACTGTTAAGGTGGTCCATTTCCCTACAGGGGATGGACTTCACAGTGGAGCACAGACCTGGGACTGCTCATGCCAATGCAGATGGCCTTTCCAGGTTTTTCCACTTAGCTGATGAGGACTACCAGGGTGTAGGTTAGTACCCATCACCTTTCATCTGGGGGGGGGCAGTGTAGGAAAGTCCTTTTTTTTGCCTGATCACCCCCACTCTTTCTGGATAGGTACTGGTGGTTACTGACTCTTGGCTGTGCCCTGGGTACTGCTTACCAGTCCCAGGGCCAGTGCTCTGTGTAAAATGGATATGCAAATTAGGCTAATTATAATTGGCTAAGTTAACCTACCTATAAGTCCCTAGTATATGGCAGGGCATGTAGGTTTAGGGACCACAGCATAGGTGGTGCACACCTAGGTGCATTGCTGAGGTGCCCAGTGTCATTTTAAAAGCAAGCCTGCCTTGCTGGCTGCTTTTAAATTAAAGTTATATGCAAATTCGACTTTGGAATTAAAGGTACTTCCAAAGTCTTAAACTACCTTATTTTTACATATAAGTCACCCCTAAGGTGTGCCCTATGTGCCCCTGGGGCTGGGTGCCATGTAACTATAAGCAGGGACTTTATAAAAATAGATTTATAAGCCCTGGTGAGGTAAAAACAGCCAAATTCGTTTTTCCCTCATTGAAGTAAATGGCCTTCATAGGCTAGAATGGGCAGACTTTATTTTAAATTTTAAAGTCTCCTTAAATGTTACATACCAAGAATTTGGTATCAAATTGATTGTTATAATAAATCCCACAACTTCCAGTTGTTGGATTTAATATAACTAGTTCAGGTAAAAAGTTTAGACTTTACCCAAAAAGTTGCCAATTTCAGCTCTGCATTGTTTTTGCTGCTGTGCTCTGATTGGCCAGCCTGCAGCAGCTTCTGCCAGGCTACTTTAATGAGGTGTGAAGTGGCCTGGCTTCACACAAAGGAATGTGCTTGGGGGAGAGAATCTCCCCTCAGCAGATGGTGAGGCAGGAAGGGGGAGGGCTGCCAAACTGGTCTTCAAAGGCAGAGAAGGACATCTGGAGCACCCAACAACACCCCCACATCCTGCAACCCCAGACAGCTAGGTGCCCCCTTGATTAGATTAGGAGAGGGCAGGAGAGGGGTGTGTTTATGATTTTTAGCCACACCAGTGGGTGGGCTCAGCCAGATCTCTCCTCCAAAAATCAGATTCATCCATTTTGGATTTTTAGAGACTGTTGCCTTCTGGGATGGATTTTTTCGCCACACTTCCCAGGAAGTGGTCATCACAGGGGGACGACCCTGTCCCTGATTGGAGAACCAGGGCCCCCCTGCTTTTCACCCAGGAGCAAGGATAAAACTGGCAGACCTGCACCCACGCCTCAGATCCCCACCAAATTTCAAGAAGAAGGAACTACAAGAAGAAGAAGGACTGCCCTGCTGGACCCCTGGCCTGCACCTGGACCCTGCACTCAGAAAGACTGCACCAGCTGCACACTTGGGCTTCACCACAAGAAGGACTTTGCCTGGCTTCCACTGGTTCAAGGAGGGACTCCCTGTTTGCTACAGGTGAAAAATTGCTATCCAGAGTCCCCTGCACCAACTCCTGAAAAAGTGACCAGCTGACCACTGTCCAGTGGCCAAAAAGGAGTTTGCGCCAGGTGTATTCTGGGAGTTGAAGTCCGCACTTCCCAAGGACCATCACAGAACTTCTGGACCCTTGAGGTGAGCTGTGGACCCCAAAAGAACCTTAAAAGAACCTCTGGGTGAAGCCCCAGAAGTTTGGAAAAGATTGGAGAATTTCTGAAAAAAAGCTCCATAAAGTGACCGACCCGACGCGGAAATTCTAGCCGGCTTGCCTCAACCGCGACCCGGCCTGACTTCGTGGTTCGTCCCGGTAAAGAAAAACATCCAAAAAAGAGACTAAGTCCGAACGTAAAAAGTTGACCGGGACCTTCCAGCCATCGTATCCGAGAAGGGCTCCACGGACGTCGGATCAAGATCCAGGTTTACCCCGGTCGAAGGATTTTCATCTCGAAAAAACGACTAAGTCCGAAGGTAAAAATCACCACCGAGGAAACCGACTTCGCGTATCCGGACAAGGGCTCCAGGAGGTCGGATCCAACTGGCAGGTTCGTCCCGGGGAAGAAAAACATCAAAAAAGAGACTAAGTCAGAAGGTAACTTTTTAACCGAGGCCTCCCGCGACTTGTAGCCGAGCAGGGCTCCATCGCGGTCGGCCTGAAAGTTTGACTTTGCCCCGGTCCTGGTGCAACCAGATGACCCGATTGGCGCTTTTTGTTTCTAAGCGTTAGAAAATAATAATACTTTAAAAATTCATATCTCCGGTTCCCCTGAACCGATTTTAATAGTTTTTGTGTCATTTTAAAGATAAAAATATAAGCTATTTTTATAAATTGGTTTTGGATTTTTAAACTGTTTCCTGTGTTTTATTTAAATACTGTTTTGTGATATTTGAATGCTTTACACTTTGTCTCCTAAGTTAAGCCTTGATGCTCGATGCCAAGCTACCAAGGGTAGAGCTGGGATTAATTTACTGAGACCTAACTGTACTTATGTGGAGGTTTGTGGCTTGTTGCTAGGTGTAGGTACCTACCTGCCCTACCAATAACCCATTTTCCAACACCCCTGTAGTGGTGCAATCTGTTCTCCACCAACAAGGTGGCCCAGATAAACCACTTTCCCCTGCCCTATCTGGCACGTTGAGGCCTTGATAGTGAGGCCTGCCTTTTGCAGGGCCTCCAAAACTTTCCATAGGTGGACCAGGTGATCATCCCAGGTTGAGCTAAAGACAGCAATATCATCTAGATATGCTGCACTGAAAGCCTCCAACCCTTGTAGGACTGTATTCACCAACCTCTGAAAAGCGGCAGCTGCATTTTTCAAACCAAAGGGCATTATTGTGAATTGGTAGTGCCCTCCAATGGTAGAAAATGCAGTCTTGGGATTAGCATCTTCTGCCAATCTAATCTGCCAATACCCTGCAGTTAGATCAAAAGTGCGAAGATACTTGGCAGAAGCCAGTGTATCAATGAGCTCATCTGCCCTGGGTATAGGGTGAGCATCAGTTTTGGTTACCTGATTGAGCCCTCTGTAATCTACACAAAACCTCATCTCTCTCTTTCCATCTTTTGTGTGAGGCTTTGGTACAAGCACAACTGGGCTAGCCCAGGGGCTTTCAGAAGGTTAAATCACCCCTAAATCCAACATTTTCTGCACCTCTTGTTTGATACAGTCTCTGACATGGTCAGGCTGCCTATAAATTTTACTTTTGACAGGCAGGCTGTCTCCAGTGTCAACTGTATGTTCACACCAGGATGTTGTACCTGGTACAAGTGAAAAGAGGTCTGAAAATTGGCTTAGGAGATTGATGCAGTTGTCTTTCTGTTCTGCAGTCAGACAATCTGCTAAAACTACTCCCTCCACTAAGGCATCTGCTTCAGTGGTGGAGAAGAGATCAGGGAGAGGGTCACTCTCTTCTTCCTGTCCCTCATATGTTGCCATGAGCAGGGTGAGATCAGCCCTATCATAGTAGGGTTTTAGGCGGTTGACATGAATCACCCTAAGGGGACTCCTGGTAGTGCCCAGGTCTACTAAATAGGTAACCTCACCCTTCTTTTCAACTATGAGATGGGGTCCACTCCATTTGTCTTGGAGTGCTCTTGGGGCCACAGGCTCCAATACCCACACCTTCTGTCCTGGTTGGTACTGGATCAGGACAGCCTTCTGGTCATGCCATTGCTTTTGTAGCTCTTGGCTGGCCTGAAGGTTTTTACTGGCCTTTTTCATGTACTCAGCCATTCTGGATCTTAGGCCAAGTACATAGTCTACTATGTCCTGTTTAGGAGCTTTTAAAGCTTGTTCCCAACCCTCCTTCACAAGAGTAAGTGGACCTCTTACAGGGTGCCCAAAGAGGAGTTCAAAGGGGCTGAAGCCCACTCCTTTCTGGGCTACCTCCCTGTAAGTAAAAAGGAGGCAAGGTAACAGGACATCCCATCTCCTCCTGAGTTTTTCAGGGAGTCCCATTATCATACCTTTGAGAGTTTTATTAAACCTCTCAACCAGACCATTTGTTTGTGGATGGTAAGGGGTGGTGAACTTGTAGGTAACACCACACTCCTTCCACATTGCTTTTAGGTATGCAGACATGAAGTTTCTACCTTTGTCTGACACCGCCTCTTTAGGAAAGCCCACCCTGGAAAAGATTCCCAGGAGGGCCTTTGCCACTGCAGGAGCTGTAGTGGTCCTTAAAGGAATGGCTTCAGGATATCTTGTGGCATGGTCCACTACCACCAAGATAAATCTATTGCCTAAAGCAGTAGGAGGGTCAAGGGGGGCAGCTATGTCAACCCCTACCCTTTCAACGGGCACCCCAAGCACTAGAAGTGGAATTAGAGGGGCCTTTGGAGTGCCACCAGTCTTGCCACTGGCTTGGCAGGTCACACAGGGCTTACAAAAGTATTTTGTGTCCTCTGACATATGAGGCCAGTGAAACAAGGGGACAAGTCTTTCCCAAGTTTTCGTCTGGCCCAAATGCTCAGCCAAAGGAATGTCATGTGCTAGGGTGAGAAGAAATTCTCTGTACTGCAGGGGAATGACCAATCTCCTGGCAGCTCCAGGTTTTGGGTCCCTTGACTCTGTGTACAAGAGGTTGTCTTCCCAGTACACCCTATGACTGTCACTGACATCCCCATTTTGCTGCTTGACAGCTTGCTGTCTGAGACCCTTTAATGTGGGACAGGTTTGCTGTGCCACACTCAGCTCTTCCCTGGCAGGCCCCCCTCCACCCAAAAGTTCTGCAGTGTCTGCTGCCAGCTCCTCTGGTGTAGGTTCTGCACAGGGAGGAAATTCCTCTTCCTCAGAAGGGGAATCAACTGTAGAGGGAGGGATAGTGGGTAGGGATTTACCCTCCTTACCCCTAGCTTTAGGGAGCACTTGGTCCATTGTTCCAGGATCCAAGTCACCCTGTCCTTTTTGCTTTTTGGCCTGAGCCCTTGTCAAAGCAACAATATGCCCAGGAATGCCCAGCATTGCTGCATGGGCCTCCAACTCCACGTCTGCCCAAGCTGATGTCTTCAAATCATTTCCTAGTAGACAGTCTACAGGTAAATCTGTGGCTACCACAACTTTCTTTGGACCAGTATCCCCCCCCCCGGTTGAGATTCACAACAGCCATGGGGTGGCTAAGAGTGTTGTTATGAGCGTCTGTCACTTGGTACTGCTGACTAAGTAGGTGTTGATCAGGGTGGAGCAGTTTTTCTATCACCATAGTTACACTGGCTCCTGTGTCCCTGTAGGCCTGAACCTCAACACCATTGATTAGGGGAAGTTGCTTGTACTTATCCATATTAAGGGGACAAGCAACCAAGGTGGCAAAATCAATGCCACCATCAGAGACTAAAACAGCCTCTGTGGTCTCCCTAACAAGACCAACCCAACTACATTGCCAATAGTGAGCCCAGCTACACCCTTGGATTGGCTATTAGTAGTAGATTTCCCACCACCACTGCTATTACTAGGGGCACTATAATTTGCAGCAGGGGTTGTGGTGGTGGGAGGTTTGGTGTTTTTCTTTGGACAAGTGGAATCACTTGCCCAATGGCCTTTGACTTTACACAAATAACACCAAGGCTTTTTAGGTTGATTATTAGAAGGGGATTTGGACCCACCTCCCCCAGAGGATTTTTGTGGGCTTGATGAAGACTCAGAATGCTTACTTTTGTCCCCACCCTTCTCAGAAGACTTACCCTCCTTCTTCTTGCCATCCTTGTCACCCCCTCTATGAACTTTTCTGTTCACCCTTGTTCTGACCCATTTGTCTGCCTTCTTTCCCAATTCTTGGGGAGAGGTCAGATCAGAGTCCACTAGGTATTGGTGCAACAAGTCAGACACACAATTGTTAAGAATATGCTCTCTCAGAATAAGATTATACAGGCTTTCATAGTCAGAAACTTTACTGCCATGCAACCACCCTTCCAAGGCCTTCAATGAACAGTCCACAAAATCTGTCCAGTCTTGAGAAGACTCTTTTCTGGTGTCTCTGAACTTAATCCTGTATTGTTCAGTGGTTAAGCCAAATCCATCCAAGAGTGCATCTTTCAAAACTTTGTAGTTATTGGCATCACTTTCTCTGACAGTAAGCAGCCTATCCCTTCCCTTTCCAGTGAAAGATAGCCACAAAATAGCAGCCCACTGCCTTTGAGGGACCAACTGTACCATACAGGCCCTCTCAAATGCGGCAAACCACTTATTAATGTCATCCCCCTCCTTGTAAGGGGGACTATCTTGTGCAGATTCATGGAATCTTGCTCATTAACAGGATTGCTATCAGAAATACTGCTGCTGCCACCATGGGGAACTAACCCCAACCTCTGACTTTCCCTCTCTATGTCTAGGGATTCCCTATCTAAGGCCAGCTGCTGCTGTTTAAGCTTCAGTCTGGTCTCTTCAACCCTCAACTTTTTGAGTTCCCTTTCTAACAAGTTATCCTCAGGGTGGGTGGGTTGGGAATGCTTTGACATAGAGGAAATGTGGGAAGTTTCAGAGGGGGACCTGTCCCTAACTGTCTGGACCCTAGTAACCTGGCCTCTAGGGGTAAAAGATGCCCTACTGTTCTGGGAGCCTCTATCACTACCAGCATCACTAGGTGCCCTGCTAGGGGGCAGGACCTGATAAGAACCCTCCCCAGCTTTCTCAAGGAACTCCCCTGATTCATACTGGGAAGCTTCCCCATTTTCTAACCTCTCATGAGATGGCCCAGACTGGTTCTGGTCATCTACAATAAGCATGTTAAAGAGAAACTCTTTTGTAGGATTCTTTCCTATACTCAAACCTCTATCCAGGCAGAGACCCCTCAAACTTTTATAGTTCAAACTCTCATATGTTGCATTAACAGTTTTGGGGGTGGGTTCTACAACAGACATGATAGTATAGGTTTAAGGATAGTGAGAAAGAAAAAAGTTTTAGAACTTTAGAAAGCACAGAAAAAACTTTTTCAAACTTTGGGAAAACTTTTAGAAGTTTTCAAAAACTTTTCAGAACTTTGTTAAAAGTTTTAGAATAGAAAAGTAAACTTTTTTGGTTAAGTGTACATATACTGAACTATTTGGTATATGATTATCTTATGAAAAGTACAAACTGACAAAGTGGTAAAGCAGTTGCAAGTACTTATCCCACCGCTGCACCACCAATGTAGGAGGCTGGCCTGGCTTATAGTGGGTACCTTGTGGTACTTACACCCTGTGCCAGGTCCAGTTATCCCTTATTAGTAGAATAGAGGTGTTTCTAGCAGCTTAGGCTGATAGAAGGTAGCTATGGCAAAGCGGCTTAGGCTGAACTAGGAGACTTGCAAAGCTCCTACTATACCACTTATATCATATAGCACAATATCATAAGAAAACACAATACACAGAGTTACTAAAAATAAAGGTACTTTATTTTTATGATAATATGCCACAAGTATCTCAGTGAGTACCCTCAGTTAGAAGGTGAGTAATATACACAAGTTATATGTACACAAACCCAAAACAGGTAAGTAATAGTAAGAAAAGTAATGCAAACAGTGTAGAATTACAATAGGATGCAAAAGGTGAACATAGGTCTAGGGGCAACACAAACCATATACTCCAAAAGTGGAATGCGAATTACGAATGGACCCCAGACCTATGGGAGCTTGTAGAGGGTCGCTGGGACTGTAAGAAAACAGTCAAGGTGTCCAAGATACCCCACCCCAAGACCCTGAAAAGTAGGAGTAAAGTACACCTACTACCCCAAAAGACCACAATAGTCGTGATAGGGGGATTCTGCAAGAACCACAAACACCAGCGAAGCACTGAAGACGGATTCCTGGACCTGAGGACATGCAAGGCAAGGGGACCAAGTCCAAGAGTTGCGATTGTGTCCGGGGGGGCAGGAGCCCAGGAAACCCCAGATAAAGGTGCAAGAAGGCTGCTTCCGGCTGGAAGAAACCTAGGATTCTGCAATAACGAAGAGAGCTAGGAACTTCTCCTTTGGATGGAAGATATCCCACGGTGTGCTGAAGGTTGCAGAAGTGTTTCCACGCAGAAATACAGCAAACAAGCCTTGCTAGCTGCAAGGGTCGCGGTAGAGGTTGTTGGGTGCTGCTGGGGACCAGGAAGGACCAGGATGTCACCCATTGGAGGAGGAGACAGAGGGGGCGCTCAGCAACTCAGAGAGCCCCCACAGAAGCAGGCAGCACCCGCAGAAGTACCGGAGCAGGCACTTAGAAGATTTGTGAACCGGAGCTGGCTCAGAGTCACAAAGGAGGGTCCCACGACGTCAGAGTCCAACTCAGAGGGTTGAGCACTGCAGGACGGAGTGCTGGGGACCCAGGATGCGCTGTGCACAAAGGAATCCTCAGAGAAGAGCATAGAAGCCGGAGCAGCTGCAAATCACACAGTACACAGGTTTGCAGTCTAGCGTGGGGAGGCAAGGACTTACCTCCAACAAACTTGGACTGAAGGATCACTGGACTGTGAGGGTCACTTGGATAGAGTTCCTGTGTTCCAGGGACCACGCTCGTCAGGATGAGAGGGGACCCAGAGGACCGGTGATGCAGTCTTTTTGTGCCTGCATTAGCAGGGGGAAGATTCCGTCAACCCACTGGAGATTTCTTCTTGGCTTCCAGTGCAGGGTGAAGGCAGACAGCCCCCAGAGCATGCACCACCAGGAAACAGTCGAGAAAGCCGACAGGATGAGGCGCTAAAATGTTGCTGGTAGTTGTCTTGCTACTTTGTTGCGGTTTTGAAGGCGTCCTGGAGAAGTCAGCGGTCGATCCTTGGCAGAAGTCGAAGAGGGAAGTGCAGAGGAACTCTGGTGAGCTCTTGCATTCGTTATCTGAAGAATACCCCAGAGGAGAGACTCTAAATAGCCAGAAAAGGAGGTTTGGCTACCAAGAAGGGATGATTGGCTACCAAGAAAGGTAAGAGCCTATCAGCTGGCACTGGCCACTCAGAGCAGTCCAGTGTGCCCCCAACACCTCTGTTTCCAAGATGGCAGAGGTCTGGGACACACTGGAGGAGCTCTGGGCACCTCCCCTGGTAGGTACTGGTCAGGGGAGTGGTCACTCCCCTTTCCTTTGTCCAGTTTCGTGCCAGAGCAGGGCTGGGGGATCCCTGAACCGGTAGAGACTGGCTTATGCAGAGATGGGCACCATCTGTGCCCATCAAAGCATTTCCAGAGGCTGGGGGAGGCTACTCCTCCCCAGCCCTTCACACCTATTTCCAACGGGAGAGGGTGTAACACCCTCTCTCAGAGGAAATCCTTTGTTCTGCCTTCCTGGGCCGGGGCTGCCCAGACCCCAGGAGGGCAGAATCCTGTCTGAGGAGTTGGAAGCAGCAGCAGCTGCAGTGGAAATCCCAGAAAGGCTGTTTGGCAGTACCCGGGTTCTGTGCTAGAGACCCGGGGGATCATGGAATTGTCCCCCCAATACCAGAATGGTATTGGGGGGACAATTCCATGATCTTAGACATGTTACATGGCCATGTTCGGAGTTACCATTGTGACGCTATACATAGGTAGTGACCTATGTATAGTGCACGCAGGTAATGGTGTCCCCAGACTCACAATGTCCGGGGAAATTGCCCTGAACAATGTGGGGGCACCTTGGCTAGTGCCAGGGTGCCCACACACTAAGGGCCATATGTACGAACACATTTTCCCATTGACACAGAATGGGAAAAACCCTTTGCTACATCTGGCCCTAAGTAAGTTGGCACCCAACCTTCACCAAGTGAGGGTTAGACATATAGATGATTTATTAGTTACTTATGTGCAGTGAAAAATGGCTGTGAAATAACGTGGACGTTATTTCACTCAGGCTGCAGTGGTAGGCCTGTGTAAGAATTGCCTGAGCTCCCTATGGGTGGCAAAAGAAATGCTGCAGCCCATAGGGATCTCCTGGACCCCAATACCCTGGGTACCTAAGTACCATATACAAGGAAATTATATGGGTGTACCAGTGTGCCAATGAGAATTGGTAAATTTAGTCACTAGTCTGCAGTGAGAAATTTAGAAAGCAGAGAGAGCATGAACACTGAGGTTCTGGTTAGCAGAGCCTCAGTGATACAGTTAGGCACCACACAGGGAACACATACAGGGCACATACTATGAGCCCTGTGGTCCTGCCTAGCAGGATCCCAGTGACACAAGCGCTAAAACAACATACATACAGTGAAAAAATGGGGGTAACATGCCAGGCAAGATGGTACTTTCCTACAGCCCTGATATACCAAACGTAGTTGTTTTAGATGTCACAAAGGGTACATGGATGGCATCAATAGAAACATTCTGTCAATGGCAATATGTAATTAGGAGGTGCCCTTTTTCTTGGGAAGTCACCATGACAAAATGCTTGCCCTGGCACAATGGAGGTATTTATTGACATGGGGAGGGAAACATCTGCCTGGTTTGAAACAGTGAGGGGCCAGCTTTCATTGGTTTGGTGCATCGTGAAAGTACTTGAATGTTTAGCAGGAGTCCTCTCAGAGCCAGCGCTTAATTTGAGAAAGTGTTGTTGCCAGTGAGGGTCCACATGCACTCATTTTGGGGACCTCATTTATTTTTCCTCATCCGACTTTTTGGAGAGAAAGAGAGGAAAAATTCACAAAGGGGGAAGAAGAAGAAACAAAAGACAAAAAAGTGTCTCAAATTGAGAAAACAGGAACTTGCAAGATTGAGATGAAGAGGCAGGCGTATCTGGAAGTAAACTATAGAGGCATGAGGATTAAAGCCTCCTCAGCCTTGGTAATCGATGCACTGACATTTAATTATGCTGGTCGCGGCTTCTGAGCAGAGCTCTGTGCACTGGCACTCATTCTATTACAAATTAAACACTGCTCAGAACATATGGCTTTTGAGAATATGAATATATAGATTATGCCTCAAAACGCCCTACGTGATTCTTTTTTTTTCTTCAAAATGTTCTTGGTGGGGAGAAAGCGCTTCCGTGCCCTCCCCCAAATCCTCTCCTCAGTCCTTTTCCCAGTTTAGAAGAAATTGGGTTTGCCCGCTCCAATCGGTCCCTCGAATTTGGAGCAAATATTACTCTTAGTTCAGAAAAGCCCTTACAGGGGAGTAACTAACCTCTTGCACCAGTATTGCACCAGTATTACATTAGTTTATGTATTGTCTCTGTATTTACAAATTGTCACTTTGAGTGGAGTGTCTGTGGATTGTTAGCATATTGAATTCTGCCACAAAATAAAAACTGTGCATGAATTCATGCAATTTATTTTAGTCGCTGTTAAGTTTCTCAACTACTTCTGTTCCTCTAGGCCCAGCGTGTGCTGGAGAGGATGTGGAAGCAGTGGAACAAAAATGTGGAGCATAGGTTCTGGAACAATTTTCTCTCTTTGGTTGCTGGCCAAGGGCCCCAGCTCACTGAAACTATTGAAACAAACACAGGGGCAGCTCCTCCGCTAAGATGGAGGAGCGTCGCCCCACTGCCTTCAGCAGAAGAAAAATAAAATTATAACAACAGATCGTTATTATCATTTTATCTTTTGCCCAGCTAGGATAGGGCGGGGCAGGAGGGAGGACGGGTGGTATGTGCACCTTAAGGGCGCATGTCTGTTTGGCCGGCTGTGTTGGGCCGGCCAAACAGACATGAGCACTTTGTGGTTTTCAGCCACAAGGAGAAAGTGCACAGGGTGCCACTCCGTCTGAAAGCACTGAACCAGGCCGCTCACACCAATCACGGCGCTGCTGTCATGCTGGTGACAGCAGAGTCGTGATTGGCTAAGGGGAGTCTGGAAGCCTGTGTGCTTCCGGATGAAGAGGTAGACGGAGGAGACAAACGCGTCTCTCAACCTGACAAGGTAAGTGGATTCAAATTATTTTTTTTAATCCCCGTCCCGCAACCCCCGTTCAGTGTCAGCCGCCACTGAATTTAATACTGCATGAAATGAAAACTGATTGAAAGGTTTTCCACTATCTTTCTGATCTGCCTCCAGGCCTGAGGGTGCCTAACCATCCACCTGCTGCATTCCTCGTTCCAGCGCCCATCAGAGTTTCTCTTACAATCCCTTTGCCATCTCTGCAAATGCCAAGGCTTCCGTATTTTGATTCCACCTTATGCGTTTGTCTTCCACCACCTTTCACTCCCTGTCTCTTTACCTCACTCTTCAGGTGCCTTTTCATCTGTGCTTCTTTCTATTGTCCCTCTTTTTTTCAGGGGCAGCTCCTTCGCAATGGCGAAGGAGCATTGCACCCCTGGCTAAGCCAGGAGCTGAAAGATAAAACAATATTTGTTTATTGTTTACCTTTCAGCTGCTGGCTCAGCCAGCAGGGAGGAGTGGGGCTGGGCCACAGGAGTTGGGAGGCGGGATGAGGAGTGAGTGCACCTAAGTGCACATGTGTGTTCGGCCTGCCACCTTAGGCAGGCCTAACACACATGCACACTTAGCTTTCCCCAGCCCGGCTGTGTTTAACAGCCTGGCTGGAGAAACTGCACAGACCCCAGGGTTGTGTCTGAGCGGCAATCCAAGCCGCTCGGACCAATCCTGATGCTGCTTTCATGCTAGGCTTAGCATGAAAGCAGCGCCAGGATTGTGGAGAGCCTGTGCTGGTGTCCCAGTGAATGCTGTGACACCAGAAGAGAATCGAGGCGGCAGAAAGTGGCGACGACAGCAGTAGCTACGTTTTTTTAAAAATTATTATTCGTTTTTATTCCCCGTCCCTAAAACCCACCACCCCCACCCCCTGCTGCTGCTTTTACTGTTTCTATCTTCCTCCTTCTTTCTCCCTTGTTGTGGGTCAAAGTCTGCTGGTATAAATTTAGATTTGGTTCCCAAAAATGAGTGCCAGGGTCACCACTGCTGGCAACCACCTTCACAAATTAAATACGGCAAGGAGGTAGCAACTCCTTTGTTCTTTCATGTTCCTGCCTGGAGCCACACATCTCCCTCAGAAAAGTCCTGGATATGTAGGGCCTGATTTAATACTCAGCAGATGGGTTACTTTATCACAACGGTGATGGATATCCCATCCGCCGAAAACTAAATCCGATTCTATCCTACGGATACCCATCCTCCGAGTTCTAAATCAAGCCTCTAATATCCCTGGTGTTGAAGGGCGATTAATTAATTTAAATGTTTATTTTCTCGGGATAAAGACTTATGCACCCTCCTTGTAAACGTTTTCCTTTTCCTCATGAGCAATTTGGAGGACTCCAGTCTTCTTACACACTAACTTTTTCAGTTTCAAATAATTATGTGCCAATCTGGATTAAGAGGATTTATGACTATTTCGCATTAAAAATCACATTCTAAATTTAGATGATTTGCAGATAGTATAGTATTTATTTAGCTACTTCAGCTACACCCTGAAGCATGTTTGTGTCAGCTCACCGTTTTGTTACTTGCTCTACATGAGGCTCTTTAATCCTTATTCTGTGGTTGAGGAGAGACGGAATGCTCAGGTCATGTCTCATTATGAATGGAGATCTACAGGTAATAGTGAAGTTGCACTAATGCTGCTTCTTGACTGTTAGATAAAGCCATAAGGTTCTTTAGGGACTTTTATTCGAATCTTACTGTCTTGGTGATTTTGCTGCTGTTTCTCGGTGGTTTCAGTGCATTGACTTGAGTCCAATTTCATGCAGTCAGATTTCTCTTGAGCAGTTGCTACGTTGATGGAGCTCAGAGAGAAGTCACCTGGAGGGGCAGTCCTGCAGCCATGGTCACTCACAGCAGGGGCTCACCAACTCTTAGTGTAGATCACAAAGGGATGAGTGTGCATGCCCTTGGGCTGAGACGCGACCTTGCACTCAAGAGCTGGCCTTATGGGAGTGATGTAGATTGTGCAACAAAGTCACACACAATGGTCAACAAACAAACAATGTGGCGAACTTAGGAAGAGATCCTCCAGCAAGCCTCCTACAATTAAGTGGTCACTTTCCTGGCACTTCTGGTGGGAAGCACAAGGGGGTTTCCTTTGGTTTCTCTGAAGGTGCCAGGGAGAGTTCCTCCTTTTCATCAATCATCTCGGGATTAGGCTGGGCGGTAGCACAGGTCTCTGAATTTTGACAGCGCTTTCAGTAGTGGTTCTCATGGAAGATCAAAGGAGGTAGGCCTTAGTTCTTTGTAAGGAAGGTTCTTAGTATGTAGCGCAGTGTGTGGCTTTCAACCCTCCAGTTCATACCAATACATACTTTCTTTGCAGTCTTTCAAATCTACTCTAGACTTGACCAGGAAGGCAACCAAGCTGTCGTTAGCTGATGTAGTCATTTTCTGACCTGGCATAGAGCTTCTAATGGATTTCGAGGTTAAGGCACTTCACTTCCTCGCAGGGCCTCCCTCTACCCTTAAAAGCCACATTTGGGAGGACCAACCAGCACCTAGCGCATCACATCAATTTTCGGGGCAAGAGAGATAGTAACCCTATTGTCTATTCTTTCTGTCATAGCGACCATCTGCTTGAAGCAGTTGGGGACCTTTATTTTGAGGTACTTTAACCTTTCCACTGCGCACCTTAGTGATGCTACACACACCTTAGACTCTTTAAAAAAAAGGGTCTCCTGTTATGCCAGACTGCATGAATTTGCCAGGTAAAGGCATTAGACATTTTTCCCAGGGTGAATTAAAGTTTAAAAAAGCATCTTGCAATGCAATGGGTCTTGCGTTTGCTCGAGTAAGAGCTATTCGCGTTGTAAATTCCGAACTGGACATTTCTTGCACATAAATTGAAAATAAAAAGTAAAACAGAACCTCACTCGCAGTTGAACGTATTATTCGCAAAAATGCAATTATCCATGTAACAGGGTCGATGTGATGCAAAGCGCTCAACTACTGCCCAGCGAGATCACGCTGGGTAGGAAGAAACAGAAAGAAGTAGTCCAGAAACCATATGGAAAATATGGTGCCTTGTATGTTTTCAGTAGTTTGTCGGTGCGCTCGAAGAGGGCTAAACACCGTAAAAGGCATAACGTGTGCATGCCTTCCACTAATGAAAGCAAGCAAATTTTTAAAGGCAAGCCCACAAACCAACCAAAACTCATTAGGCCTGCGGTGGGCGTGGTTACAAGCCCATTGAGAGACTACAGCAGGGACAGAGCGCTTTGCGCTCGACCCTAAAAAGGCCTGCACAGTATGACTGTATGACTGCCACTTTCTATTAGCTTGATATGCAATTACTTTAATGCACTAGGTTGACAATATTTGTGAAGCAATCTGTATTTTCGGCTTTGGGACAACATTGCCTCTTCTTACAAATGTCAATGGACAAAGTGTGCTTGTGGGAAATTCTGTGTAGCCATAAGAGACAGACAAATCCAGTAGGACAGTCCTCTGAATTGTCAAGGCATCTCACTAAGTTTTACTGTAGTTGTAACTTTTATGGGGCAAAAAATCATAATTGTTAAATTGCAATGAAAAACGTTTCCTTGATAAAAGAGAATGTTGGTATTTTGTGGTTAGATTGGGTCTGTGTTCCCTTATGCCCTGGAGTCTCCCTTGCTTGTGGTTTTCTTGTTGCGGCTACCGGTAGACAAAACATAGTATCTCAAAGTGCCCAATTACAGTTTGGTTTGTCTACTACCACTGAAGTACATTGTTGTACTGGTGCATGTAATGTTTTGTATAGTGGGTGATCTTGATGGACTAGGTTCTTGGAACTTGTAGGTTGCGGTCAATTTTTTTTAGTTGCCCCAGGGATATTTTGCATCCCTGAAGCCTAGCGGTGAGCCGAAGGGCCACTACAAGGCTTTAAATGACTATGTCGTGGGATTTGCCAGTCACAGATGATTAATTTACTTTTGTGTCTCCAAGGGCCTGGTGCTCCCAATAAGTAAGGTTACGGGGCTCGAATGGGGCCTTACGTTCCTCTAAGAGACAAAATAAGTCCACACCAAGCCCATCTCCACAATATGACATATGCTAAATAACAATAGCAACAAAACTGGGGCACTTCCTTTTCTCGAGTAGGTTTGTGTGCAGATTTGTCCATATGATGGTAGGATGGGACAAACCAAGGGGTAAGGCATACAAGTGGGACGGATACAATGGCAGGGAGGGTGGCACAATGTAACCTTGCCTACGGTGACTTAAAATCATTTTAACAGCCTAGTTGGCAAAGGACCAATTCAGAGCAGGCTCACAGTCCACCAGCTGTGTCTCAACCAGACCGAGCACTTCCCATTCTTCCCCTCGGCCTTAGGCTGTTCCTGCTGGCTCTGATGAAACTTGAGTTCCCCACGTGGATAAATGGGAAATGAAACATCTGTTTCATTTTTCTGTTCCTTGCCGAAATGGAAGAGTTTTTTTTCCCTCTTCTTTTTCTTCAAAGGGAAGATGAAGGCTGCTAACAGAGCCAATCATCTAGAGATGGCAGCGAGCCAGAACCACTTTATCAGCCTTACAGGATATCAGTGTCAGGCAACCTCAAATAATACCAGCAGAAACATGGTAAAAATAAAATCAACTAAAATGTGCCAGAAAATGTTCAACCCCCAATAACATTCACATCCCAATTTAGCCCACTTCCGTGGCTAATCAAGGGAGTTTTAAGCCAGGGACCAGTGATAAAGGATATGTGAAGTTGTGAAGTTTTATTTTGCAAACTTCCTCTAAATATCACAAACACCTTGATCAGTGTCGAATTGGGTTATAGGGCACTCAGGCAGGGCTGCCCTGACTGGTCAGTGTGAGGGTCGTTTTTAGGTCTGGCCTTTGAGACTCTCACA
Organism: Pleurodeles waltl; assembly: GCF_031143425.1. NCBI lineage: Eukaryota > Metazoa > Chordata > Amphibia > Caudata > Salamandridae > Pleurodeles > Pleurodeles waltl. The sequence goes on from NC_090450.1 coordinate 696,084,058, forward strand.
GACTACTGGTCTTTTAAAAAATATAATGTTAATTGACATGCATATTGTGGCTTTTGGCCAGCCTTCTTTATCCACTGGTCAGTTCAGTTGTCATTCACGCACCTTGCTTTCACCCGCTATAGCATACAGCATTGGGTAGTAAGCCTGCCCACTTGAGCTATTGGCTTCTCTCTATGTGAGTGACTGCATTTCGCTTGTGCACAATTGTTCACATCCACCATAAAAGTAGTATCTGTCGGTGTTAGAGTTAGTTGAAGAATGCATTATGTTTTTTAAACATACTTTTGCAGCAGGGGTGGCTCCTCCTTAAGGAAGGAGAAGTGTTCCCCTGTCACCCACACCATCCCCCGCCAGGGAATGGGGAAAAGGGGTGGGGCCACAGGGGTGGCGAGAAACGAGGAGTGCTCTGCACTCCCCCTCACTGCGCATGTATGTTTGGCCAGCCGTCTCGGGCCGGCCAAACACACATGTGCAGAAGGGCTGGAGAGAGCCTGCACAATCTCCCAGTCTGCCTGGAGCGCCCTGGCTGGGCGCACCCAGCCAAAACTGATGCTGCTCTGAGCAGCGTCAGGATTGGGCGCAGAGCAGGCTGGAAGCCTGTGTTTGCAGCAAGACAGAGGAGCAGAGCGGCACGTCGAGGAGCAAGGTAAGTGTTTTTAAAAAATCATTTTTATAATGTAATGTGTCCCCCCCACCACGCATCCTGTCACCCCTTCTGCGACGCACGAACCGCAGTTGTTTTGAAGCCAAGTGACGTACTTATCATACCAAGGCACACGTGTAGTGGTTGAAGAGCTTCCAATTGCTGAGAACGACGGAGGATGCCTTCTCTTCACACATAATCGCGTCCACTGTGTGAAAAGTGCTTTTCATTTTGCTGAGTTCACTGAGCAGTATTTAATTTTTTTGTTACTGTGCACGCTGCCTGGCATTCCGTTTTTAAATGTGAAATTTCCTCTCTTTGCATTAATTTTCTGTTTGCGAATTGCTGATATGGTGCTTATTTGTGTAAGCGTGCTCCGGCATTAAATTACACTGAGTTCACTTGCAAAAAGTAAATATACATCTAAAGCTATAAGTGGAAGTGGGGGGCCCTCTCAGAGGGGTGTGGCCGATGTATTTAAGGGTGTGGTTTAAAAACACATAAGCTAAAAACCTGTGCTTAGCATAGTGTGCCATCTGTATTTTGCTGCTTCTTTCTGTCATTGCATCCAGATATTTCAAACGACAAATAACATTACACCTACATAATGCAGGTCTATTAACTTTGTCAGTGGTTGTTAGTTGCGTAAGATAAATAAGCAACAGCTTCTGTGTTTAAATATTTAAAATGCTTCAGTTCCGAAATAAGACTGTGAAAGAACTATAATGAGTCTCTTTGAAGTTACATCAAAGGCAGGTGGTACTGCTGACGAGTTAAGATTTTTATTCATCCCGAGGTTGAGGGCGAAAATGGAGCGCCGAATAGGGACCCGTCTCAGCACCTGCTTTTTGGAACTGCCGGTGCTGAGTACCTGCAGGACCCGGCCCACTTAAAGCCCTACATGCATCTACTTAAATGACAATTCCATGATGGCCTCTCTCTTGATAGCAATGTTTGACCCATCCAAGTGATGCGTTTCTGTTAGTGAGTGCGTCTTTCCCTGCGTGCGCCTAACATATTTTGATGCCTGTGGTGCTTATGTACGTAGATGTACTGTACCAGCATACTACATCTTGTATAATAATCTATTACATCAACTTCATGTGTGGGATACAAGACTTTTCCAGGGGTGGCTCCTCCTTTAGGGCGGAGGAATGTTGCTCCCCGCCAGCAGCGGCAACTGCAAACCTTTACAAGAAAACAATATTAAACAGTGTTTATTATCGTTTTCTCATAAAGGGGTGGGGCCACGGGGTTGACGAGGAGTGAGGGAGAGTGCACAGCCTTCCCTCTGAGAGTGAATGTGTATTTGGCCGGCCGTCTGGGGCCGGCCAAACACACATGCGCAGTAGGCTGTCTCTAGCCCAGCAACACCGTTACCAGGCTGGAGAGATCCTGGATAGGCTCCCACTCTGCCTGGGAGCACCCTGCCTGGGTGCTCCCAACCAATCCTGACGCTGCTCTGAGAAGCGTCCGGATTGGCCCCAGGGCAGGCTGGGAGCCTGTGCCCGCCTGCAGCGACGGAGGAGAGGAGCAGCACGACGGAGGAGGTAAGTGTTTGCTTATTTATTTTTTTTAATTTCATTTTTATGACCCTCCTCCTCCTTCCCCGCCCTGCCCCTTCCGCACGGCACGAGTGGCGACTGTACTTTTCTGGTAATGTATGTTTCACTCACATTCCCATTTCTGTTGCAACAGTGCTCTGCTTTCGTCTCTCATATTCTCTATTTAGGTTGTCACTTAACTGGAATAGCATTTTCATTAAAGTCAAACGAGGGTCCATAGTGGTAATTACTGAATTTATTTTTTAGAATTTTGATCATAATCATATAATAATACTATTAAGTATCAGACAACATGGTCATGGCTGACAATGAACTTGGTGTCACACACTCAATTTTGTTGGGAGTCTTTCACTTTTTGCACAAAAAGAAGCAGCTCAGATTTGCTTTGCGCTTGATTGCAAAAATGCTGGGCAGGGTGAGTGGGGATGTATGTGCAGCGTCAGTGGACTGGCATAGCTGCCATAACTTTGCTTGCTTGCTTGTCAGCCTCACTGTATTTTTCTCTTGCAGAGTGGAACCGAATGAGATCTGCCTCCCTCAAGCACTTGTCCTCAATGCACTTAGCACAAGACAGCAGGAATGTGCAACTATTCCCATTGTTCCTGTTCCTCTTCATCAATACACACATCGTTGCACACAGTAGTTGTGCAGTGATGTTGCTGAAAATGGACATTTAGTAGGGGTGCCAGTGGGTAGAAATCTGCATGTTGGGCTGCTCGTTCTATGATTCGGCGCTGGTAGCGCGTTCTGCACTGAAAAGTCACGTCAACCGGCACCGAGTTGATTTTGCTACCACTAGAGTACAAAATCTACTCAAGAAGCAGCCCTCCCACCACGCCCGCAACCGCTTGCGCCCACCTGTGCTAGAAAATCTCGCTGAAGTGCTCCTAGTGACTGGAAAACATGGTAGGGGGCAATAAGTTTCCCCTGTGCTTGCATTTATAGAGCCTTACGGGAGAAAAAAATCTGCAACGCAGCGATTGGCTAAATTTGGCCAGAACTCCAAGTTATAAGAGGGTTTGCACAGTTCCTTGAGCGGAAGAACATTTTCCACCCAAGCCTAGCATTTATAGCAGCATGGGTAGAGGAAGCATCTTCGCACACCTTCCAGAGCATAGGCTGGTACATAGCAAGTATTTTGTTTTTCAGCAAAGGGGGTAACCTTGCCTGTAATGCTAGTCGCATACCCGCCTGCTGTCCTTTGAAAATGCGCCTGGGCCCCTCAAGCTCATCCATCACCACCTTACAGTCTCCACCATCTGATGAACACATACTTCAATTATCTGAATTGTTGCTTTGTATTAAAAAAAAATGCTTCACAGACACAGGAGATTTGTGTTTCTATTACTTGGTGTCTAGAGCCCTAGAGCAGCATTGTTACTACATGTCTAGCAGTAGAAAATTCCCTGTAAATAAGTCACTTGATATTTGTTGCATCGTCACAGATGCGTTATATAAGTGAATGTGAGTGTGGCTGAGTGTGCATATGTAAGTATGTTTGTTTTATTTTCACAACACATAGATCAGAGTACTGGTCTTGTCAAACAACAACTCTTCATTTGGTCATCTCGTTGCTGCAAATATGGTAAGCTTTACATTAACCCCTTCTGTGCCCAGGACGTAATGGTTACGTCCTGAGGCACAGTGCTGCTGTGCCCAGGACGTAACCATTACGTCCTGGACACAGAGCCCAGAGGGAGCGCTAGCGCTCCCTCTGAGGGGTTCCCCCCCCACCCCCCCAAGGCAGGGATGGAAGGGGAAGCCCTTCCCCTTCCACCCCCGACCCCCCTGTGATGTCAGCGCGCAACTGCGTGCTCATTTGTCACAGGGTCTCCTCCCATCGCGCTGGAAGCTCAGCTTCCAGCATGACCGGAAGAGAAATGCAAAGCATTTCTCTTCCGATCACGTGGGGGAGGCCGAGAGAGGCTTCAAAGGGAAGCAAAGTTATTTCCTTCCCTTTGAAGTCTCTCTCTGCGTTTCAAAAGCCGAATTGCAAAGCAATCCGGCTTTTGAAACGCCCACTAGACACCAGAGATTTATTTTTTTAAATGAAATTGGCATAAGGGAGCGACCCCTTGGGCAAGGGTCGCTCCCAGGGGGGGCATTTGTTTTAAGGCCTTTCCTGCCCCCCCCTGGGGGCAGATCAGCCTATTATTAGGCCGATCTGCCCCCAGGGGGGGCAGAAACCTCTAGGCACCAGGGATAAAAAAAATTGTTTGTTTTGTTTTTGTTTTCTTTTTTCTTTTACAGGTGGGGAGCGACCCCTTAGGCAAGGGTCGCTCCCATAGGGGGCAAATTATATTTAGGCCATTTCTGCCCCCCTTGGGTGCAGATTGGCCTATTTTTATGAGGCCTATCTGCCCCCAAGGGGGATAGAAACCACTAGACACCAGGGAGTTTTTTTTTTGTTCGTGAATTTCACGTAAGGGGAGCAACCCCTTAGACAAGGGTCGTTCCCCTGGGGGGCAAATTTATTTTAGGCCATTTCTGCCCCCCAGGGGGGGCAGATCAGCCTATTTTAATTAGGCCGATCTGCCCCCAATGGGGGCAGAAACCACTAGGCACCGGGGATTTTTGTTGTTGTTGTTGTTTTACAGATGGGGAGCGACCCCTAAGGCAAGGGTTGCTCCCCTGGAGGGGCAAATTGTATTTAGGCCATTTCTGACCGCTTTGGGGGCAGTTCGGCAGATTTTAGGTCAATCTGCCCCCAAGGGGGGCAGAAACCACTAGGCACCGAGTGGTCTTTTTTTTTGCACCGTCACGCAAGGGGAGCGACCCGGTAAGCAAGGGTCGCTCCCCAGGGGGGTAGGGGGGCAAATTTATTTTAGGCCATTCCTGCCCCCCTGGGGGCAGATCGGCATATTATTATTAGGATGATCTACCCCCAGGGGGGCAGAAACCTCAAGGCACCAGGGCTAAAAAAACAAATTGTGTTATTTTTTTTTTTATTTTTTTTTTTTAGAGATGGGGAGCGACCCCTTAGGCAAGGGTCACTCCTCTGGAGGGGCAAATTGTATTTAGGCCATTTCTGCCCGCTTTGGGGGCAGATCTGACAATTTTAGGTCAATCTGCCCCCAAGGGGGGCAGAAACCACTAGGCACCAGGGATTTTTTTTGTTGTTGTTGTTTTACAGATGGGGAGCGACCCCTTAGGCAAGGGTTGCTCCCCTGGAGGGGCAAATTGTATTTAGGCTATTTCTGCCCGCTTTGGGGGCAGATCGTCCGATTTTAGGTCAATCTGCCCCCAAGGGGGGCAGAAACCACTAGGCACCAGGGGTCTTTTTTTTTGCGCGGTCACGCAAGGGGAGCAACCCGGTAAGCAAGGGTCGCTCCCCAGGGGGGTGGGGGGGCAAATTTATTTTAGGCCATTCCTGCCCCTCTGGGGGCAGATCGGCCTATTATTATTAGGACGATCTTCCCCCAGGGGGGCAGAAACCTCTAGGCGCCAGGGCTAAAAAAACAAATTATTTATTTATTTATTTATTTTTTATTTTTTAGAGATGGGGAGCGACCCCTTAGGCAAGGGTTGCTCCCCTGGAGGGGCAAATTGTATTTAGGCTATTTCTGCCCGCTTTGGGGGCAGATCGTCCGATTTTAGGTCAATCTGCCCCCAAGGGGGGCAGAAACCACTAGGCACCAGGGGTCTTTTTTTTTGCGCCGTGACGCAAAGGGGAGCGACCCCGTAGGCAAGGGTCGCTCCCCGGGGGGGTTGGGGGGGGGCAAATTTATTTTAGGCCATTTCTGCCCCCCCTTGGGGCAGATCGGCCTATTGTTATTAGGCCGATCTGCCCCCGGGGGACAGAAACCTCTAGGCGCCAGGCCTTTTCTGACCCCCCCCTGGGGCCAGCTGAGCTAGAGGCCAAAATCCACAGGTAGGCAGTTTGCAAAAAACACCTCTGTTTTCTGCGAAAAAATTTGATGTGTCCACGTTGTGTTTTGGGCCATTTCCTTTCGTGGGCACTAGGCCTACCCACACAAGTGAGGTACCATTTTTATCTGGAGACTTGGGGGGACACTAGGTGGAAGGACATTTGTGGCTCCTCTCAGATTCTAGAACTTTCTGTCACCGAAATGCGAGGAAAACGTGTTTTTTTTGCCAAATTTTGAGGTTTGCAAAGGATTCTGGATAACAGAACCTGGTCAGAGCCCCACAAGTCACCCCATCACGGAGTCCCCTAGGTGTCTAGTTTTAAAAAATGTGCTGGTTTGCTAGGTTTCCCCAGGTGCCGGCTGAGCTAGAGGCCAAAATCCACAGGTATGCACTGTTTTCTGTGAAAAAATGTGATGTGTCCACGTTGTGTTTTGGGCCATTTTCTTTTGTGGGCGCTAGGCCTACCCACACAAGTGAGGTGCCATTTTTATCGGGAGACTTGGGGGAACGCTGGGTGGAAGGAAATTTGTGGCTCCTCTCCGATTCCAGAACTTTCTGTCACCGAAATGTGTATCCAAATTTTGAGGTTTGCAAAGGATTCTGGGTAACAGAACCTGGTCAGAGACCCACAAGTCACCCCATCTTGGATTCTACTAGGTCTCTAGTTTTCAGAAATGCACAGGTTTGGTAGGTTTCCCTAGGTGCCGGCTGAGCTAGAGGCCAAAATCTACAGGTGGGCACTTTGCAAAAAACACCTCTGTTTTCTGTCAAAAAATGGGATGTGTCCACGTTGTGTTTTGGGGCATTTCCTGTCGCGGTAGGCCTACCCACACAAGTGAGGTACCATTTTTATCGGGAGACTTGGGGGAACATAGCATAGCAAAACAAGTGTTATTGCCCCTTGTCTTTCTCTACATTTTTTCCTTCCAAATATAAGAGAGTGTGTAAAAAAGACGTCTATTTGAGAAATGCCTTGTAATTCACATGCTAGTATGGGCACCCCGGAATTCAGAGATGTGCAAATAACCACTGCTCCTCAACACCTTATCTTGTGCCCATTTTGGAAATACAAAGGTTTTCTTGATAGCTATTTTTTACTCTTTATATTTCAGCAAATGAATTGCTGTATACCCCGGTATAGAATGTAAACCCACTGCAGGGTGCAGGTCATTTATTGGCTCTGGGTACCTAGAGTTCTTGATGAACCTACAAGCCCTATGTATCCCCGCAACCAGAAGAGTCCAGCAGACGTAACAGTATATTGCTTTAAAAAATCTGACATTGCAGGAAAAATGTACAGAGTAAAACGTACAGAAAATTTGCAGTTTTTTTCACCTCAATTTCAATATTTTGTTTTTCAGTTATAATTTTCTGTAGGAAACCCTTGTAGGATCTACACAAATTACCCCTTGCTGAATTCAGAATTTTGTCTACTTTTCAGAAATGTTTCGGTTTCTGGGATCCAGCATTGGTTTCACGCCCATTTCTGTCACTGACTGGAAGGAGGCTGAAAGCACAAAAAATGGTAAAAATGGGGTATGTCCCAGTAAAATGCCAAAATTGTGTTGAAAAATTGGGTTTTCTGATTCAAGTCTGCCTGTTCCTGAAAGCTGGGAAGCTGGTGATTTTTGCACCGCAAACCCTTTGTTGATGCCATTTTCAGGGAAAGAACCACAAGCCTTCTTCTGCAGCCCCTTTTTCCCATTTTTAAAAAAATTCTGGGTACCTCTAGAATCCCTAGGATGTTGGAAAAAAAGGACGTAAATTTGGCGTGGGTAGCTTATGTGAACAAAAAGTTATGAGGGCCTAAGCGCGAACTGCCCCTAATAGCCAAAAAAAGGCTTGGCACAGGAGGGGGAAAAGGCATGGCAGCGAAGGGGTTAAACATTGAGCTATGTTTCTTTAGTGACTCCTTATACACTGTTATAATATGAAACATTATGTTACATTTAGTTATTTTTTGTTCTAGATTCATTTAATATTTTTTGTTCATGCGTTCTGTATGTGAGATAATACAATAATGTTTTTAAATATTTTGACAGCTCAAATCAAACACTTCGCAAACAATGCATAGGTTTTATATCAATCCCACATTATTCTATTCCTCAGACCTTCATTAAAATGGTTACTTTCTATATTATGTTATACTTACATATTTCATATACCTTGCCTTGTGCAAAGCTCTGACAGCTTTCATTTGCCTGGCTCTCGCAAAAAGAAGCTTCAACACAAACATGTAAATAAATAAATACTTCTGCTAATTAAACAAATACTATCACTACTCGGGAACTGGTGACTTTTACTCTCATTTCAGTTACAATTTGGATTATTGGTGTAAATGGCAGGTGTTTCACCCCCACCTGTAGGGATAAATCTAGCTACATGTCATGATTTCTGAGCTTAAGAGTGTTACCCCGCCTATATTGTACACCCAGTTTACCACTCCAGTGGGCGTATTGTACAACCTACATAAATAAGGAAGCACTGAAAATTAAGATAGAGCTACCCTACCTGTAAATAGTATATTCTAAACCAAACAATCTTGTAGTTTTGGGCGCACATTTATTTTACCACTTTAGGTGAATTCTGTAAAAGGCAAAACATGATACATTACAGGCACTTTTGCAAGTGTTGCTATTTAGGCAGCTACATTTTCATGCAAGCAAAAAATAACTATTTGTCAGGGGTTGTTTTTCCCTGTCCTATAAATGACAGCTTTTGATGTCTCCACAAAAGTAAGGTACACTGTTCCAAACCTTGAAGAAACAAGAAGAACGAGGACACACGCTCACCCTTTGATGCTTCATCATTGGGCATGCTCCTCGTCAGACAGGCGCTGCAATGTCTGACGGGCTCCCAGTAAAGGGGGCTCTTTGCCGGAGATCTTTTTCCCAATGCCTCTGTGCCGTGAAGGGTGGTGTAACGGACAATGCCGCCTTACAAGCACAAAAAAGGATAGGAGAGCAAAGAAAGAATAAAATTGGCTCAAAACCAATCATTCGTCATAAATTTATTTGATCTGTAAAGGGTTAAGGCCAAGATTAAAAAACAAGAGGAGAGTGAAAGTAGAGATAATGTTCATCCATTCTCTCAATCAGAATAAAGGAGGGGAAGGACACTACCTTACATCCTATATCGATGGGTCGACATGTTTCGCGTCTCAAGGGTCCAAAAGGATCCAACGATGCTTCATCAGGACCAAAACAATCAAAACACTTCTCCTTTATATAACAAAAAGACCTCAATGTGTCTTCAATCGTCAGTCTACTAGGCTCTGGTCACTTACTTAATCAAACTACGCATCAGACTAGTCTAGAAAAAAAGGGGGGTCACCCATCCCAAATTATGAAAACGGCTCCCTAGAAGTACACATGCCAGGAGACAGGTGCAATAGTGACATGCAGCCAGTCCTTCACTGGGGACCTACCCCGGGCAGCAAATTGTCACAATTTCAGGAACACTGCCCCGTTTTCATAATTTGGGACGGGGCGACCCCCTGTTTTTCTACATTAGCCTAATGGTGGTGAAATCTGCTGAGATTGACTTTGTTAATATCCCAAATCTGATTGTCTTTGTCAGATGCCAAGAAGTAACCGTGGTATGTTGCTAGTTGGGACCTGCAGTGTTGGACTAAATTAGAGTTCTATGTTGGCCAGCGCTATAGAGCATATCTCTTCAGTTATCATGTGCCCGTTCAATTGGTGATGGGTGGTTTACTGCTGTGGACTGATGTAATACTGGGTGATGGATATGACCATTAGCAGTTTTGTCTTATGTGCGTGCAATGTGAGTGATATTTCGCCAGGTCACATGTGCACAGCCTCCACCCGCATTTAAATGCCACCGCTGCAAGGCTGCAGGGCTGCTCAGCCACTCCTTTCTATTTGTATTTTTTTTATGTTTGCAGGTTTTTCTTTTGGCATAGTACATGTGTTTGCAAAAACAAAACAAAAACACCTCATGCTTACCAAGGCCAGACATGTTGGATTTGCCAAGGCTTGTTTCGGTTATTTGTGGGCCTGTTTTTATGGTCTGCTGGGCATTCCCAGATGTAAAAACAGACATTGTTTGCAGCAAGCTCAAATCCATGCTTTCTTCCATACCTTGCAGAACACTTATACAGTGTCTCATATTCAAAATTGCCCCAGACTACAAGCATGGGTCACCTTTTCGGCTTTTTAATTCACTTAATGGGGGACACTTATTTTGGTGCGTGGGCCTATTTTCTGCCCCAGTCCGACCCTGATCACGATTATTCAGTCAGCTCAGCTGCATGTCATGTAGATGTCTATGATTGTTTATCATCTTTGAAAAACGTCTTCTCTGGCATTAGTGCCATTTTGAAACTATATTGGCTTTAGTTATTCTGAGCTTTTGCTAGAAATCTGTGAAGTTAATACGCTGGTGCTTCCTAGTGAAAACGTGCATACTCACAACTTCTGCAAGGAGTTTTACGCTGTGGTCCTCGATCATGGTTCTAGGAGGTGGTGTTTTTTCCTGGTACCTGTGTTTTGGTTGCCCTGCGCTGTTGTCCCTCTACCGTGCTGGTGGTCCGGTACAAAGATTGTAAGTCATTTTCTCTGTATTTGCCGGTGGATTTGTGTTTTTACTGTGTGCTGCCCAAGAGGCCCGTCTCTGATTCAGACATTCACAGTCAGCTACGAGTCAGTTTTATAAAACTTTCCATTCTCTGATGAGAACCACATTTCATCCTCCGATGCTGTGTGCGTTGTCCTGCCGCCTGGCGCCGGTCCACACAGGCCCGGCGGATCTGTAACCATGGGCCGGTGCCAGGCGAGGCCACAAGCGGAGGACGGAGGCCCCTGGGCACGTGAGCCAAAGAGAGCAGATGTTGAGAGAGTGGGGAAGAGGGAGCAGAGAATGAGAGATGGAGGGGGACCTGAACACTGGTGAGTAGGGGCGGAGAGGCTCTGTGAGAGCGAAGGAGAGAGGAAAGGAGAGGTATTGTTGGCAAAGGATTAAAGGACTGAATGGAGGTGCTCGAGCCACTGCATGCTCGAGCCTGAAGCCTGTCTCTGACTCAGCCTGGGTCCTGTCGGAACCTAGCGCACATAACGAGACAAGCTTTCACGTGACTTCTGTATGGTTCGCTCTACCCAGGATAGGGTGTCCACATTTTCAGAACAAAAAACTGAGACATCAACTGACATAGAAATAGGACTAAATGTTGACACTGTACTAGCAAGTGGCAACATTGTTTACCTATTTCTATGTCAATGGTATATATATAAAAAACAAAGGTTGCAGGGACATTATAGTTAGGCTCACATTTTAAATGTACAAAACCAAAGAAATTCACCTGTTATAGTTATCTCAAGTAACTATAACTCGTGCTCGAAGGTAATTATAGCTAGCGCCCCCGCCCCGACCATGCACAGTTTTTTCGTCAAAACTTTTACTGCAAATATTACCTTGATATTATAAATCATGTTATCAAAGATGTCATGAGTGCCGTAATTTGTGGGGTAATTAGCAGTGCATGGCGAGGTTGCGAGTTATATTTACCTTAGAGGCACGAGTTATAGTTACTTGAGATAACTCTAACTATAACAGGTGAATTTCTTTGGTTTTGTATGTTTAAATTGTGAGCCTAACTATAACGTCCCTGTAACCTTTGGTTTTTTAAGTTAATTTCTCTATTTTTTAAATTCTATTTCCTAACTATAACGTCCATTTAACCCTTGTTTTTTTCAGTGAATTTCTATGTTTTGTAAAACGTAAAGTAATTTTAATTACTTTATGTTATTCCAGCCTTATTTCAACCACTGCCACACATGGCCTATGGCTGTGTGTGTTGGCCTTTGGCCACAGGGCCTGGGTTGCGGCAAGGCCCTACAGCCAACTCCTATAACAACCCAAACCCATGTTGCACATGGCCTTTAACCGTGTGCAGCAGGCATTGGTCGCAAGGCCTGCACCGCTGACAGATACTGCAGCCAACCCCCCCTAACCACCCAACCCCATGCTACGCACGGCTTTTGGCAGTGCGTAGCAGGAGTTGGCCGTGGCCTGTCTCTCTGGGTGTGAGCATAGGTGTGACAAGTTGTATCTGGGTGTGAGAGTGACTCTGAGGGTGTCTGTGTGGGAGTGGGTGCGTCAGTGTCTTAGTGGGTTTGTGAGTGGGTGCATGAGAGTTTCAGTGGGTGTGTATGTGGGTGTGTGCGAGTCTGAGTGGGTCTGTGAGTGGGGGCATGAGGGTCTGAGTGCAGCTGTGAGTGGGTTCACTAGGGTCTGAGTGGGTCTCAGAGTGAATGTGGATCTGTGAGTGGGTGCATACGTGTCTGAGTGGGCATGTGAGTGGGAGAAAGAGACTGAAAGAGAGAGAGAGATTGAAAGAGAGTGAATGAGATAGAGAGTTTTTTAGGCTTTGATGGATTAAATACTTAGAATGACATATTTCTGGACAAATTGAAAAGAAAAATGTATTCGTCAATTAAAAAGAATGAGATCACCTTTCAATGTGAACCGTAAACTTTTGAAGTTTAAAACAAATTAAAGGAGGAAAACGACCATGGCACACCTTTCAGTTTGAGGGTGTGTGACATTAACCTTTAGGCCAGGTGACTCCTTATTGTGATGCTTCCAGACATACCTATTACAGTCAACCCATGCATGTGATTGGAAAGAAACTTGAATGTTCCATCACTAGGAAGGTTTAACACTCAAAACACTAGTAATTAAACACACTGCCAAACAATACTAGGATTTGAACCTTCAGCCTCCTGAGTTACAACATAAGACTGTGACCATTAGCCCATAACTGACTGTTCTGCTTTGCATTGAAACGTAACTATAACATTCATACCAAACATCTTGTCAGTTTGAAGCTTTGAAGTCATTGTATGAAGAAACCATTGCAATGACAATCTTTCTCTCTCTCTTCCATCCCACTATGGAAGAGAGAGCAAGAGAGAGAGTGACAGGACCCCGGGAAGAGGCTGAAGGCCCCAGAGGTCCTAGCCAGCTTCCCACGTCCTACGGAAGCCGGCATTGCTCCCCCAACCAGGGAGCTGCTTTTAATAGCAGCTTCCTGCTTGCAGGAGAAATGTTTTCATCTGTCTTACCCGCACACATATTTGCATGCAGGGAAGACAGATGAAACTCCGCTTTCTGCCAGCGGGGGCTAAATGACAGCTCTCACTTGCAGAAAGCGGACTTTATTTGTTTTTGCTTGGTTGGAGCTGTCAGCTCGTGCCCTAAGATAAATATAACTCGCACCCTCATCATGCACTGCTAATTACTCTACAAATTATGGCACTCATGACATCTTTGATAACATCATAGATAATATCAATTAAACATTTGCAGTAAATATTTTGAAGAAAAAAATGTGCATGTTAGGGGCGAGAGTTATAGTTACTTTAGAGCACGAGTTATAGTTACTTGAGATAACTATAACTATAACAGGTGAACTTCTACGGTTTGGTACATTTAAAATGTGAGCCTAACTATAACGTCCCTGTAACCTTTGTTTTTTTTAAGTGAATATATATATATTCTTCACATCAATGAAAATCCACTTCATCCACCAGCTGCAACCCCTTGCACACATTCACAGTACAGATATGCTTAGGAGAGAATGACCATCCAACAGGGGATTCTTAAAAAAATGTATTTATTTATTCAGTGCTGCTCCCCATAAGTGAAAAACAAAAAGTGTTGATGCGTTTCAACTGTTGCCTTCCACTGGACACTGATCCTCTTCGCATAACCACTACATATAGATGTTAAGTCCTTTGTGTTTGTTTACAACTACAATGTTAGGAGTATCGTTTAGGCCATCTTTGAATGGAGAGTATAATATCAACAACCTAATTCTCACCCATGATATTGTCTTATAGACATATTTCTGTTGCTCCTTTCATAATTTTTATCAAATCTTCAATATTACATATTTAAATTCATTCACAATTGATAAAACCGTGTCACCAGTTTTGCATATCATTATCATGATTCCCATTTGGAAATACTAATGCACTATATGACCACATAATATCAACTTAGTCTGTGTCTACACATCCCTATGTGTCTTTCTAGTTCATATACACCTGTAGATCATCCGCTCATTTAGGTGTCAATGCATCATGTCTTCCGTTTTTCTCAAAATTAATGTGTGCACAGTATGTCATATCTACTTGGACTATATTCCCTCAAACCGATACATCTTCTGAATTGTATAACAGTGAAAACATTGTGGCACATAAAAATCCAATTTATGCGCATATCTCATTGTCAATGCATTTCTTGTCGGTCAGCTCAGTCTAACTCCCTTATTAATAAAGTGCAGTGTAATATAATAAATGTATATATATATTGTAGAAAAGATACACTGAAAGACAAAAACAATGCTTTAGCATAAGGAAAGACAAATAGGTACCCACTTATTGGTTAATTTGTACAAAGTTAAACCAGAAAACCTGCACAAATTACTGCTTTCCTGGTTAAATTGTGTTACATTAGACAAATGTTGTATTTCACCAAAATGTTTTTTTCTTCTTTATCACGTATGAAGGCACTTTCAAATATATGAGTACAGACTTCCAGTTGTACAAAAATATCACCTTTAATAAGTACTTCTTAGTGTAGTGCTATAATGTTCCCTGTTAGTCTCAAAGCTTCCATATATTAAAGAAATAAACTTTCTGTAATTTTGAAGAGGCTTTATCATAATTTATAACCTGGTTGTTTTATGATTTACAAAGCACATATTTTCAGGGCTTGGCTTGTGGCTCTAGGATATGAGCCAGGCCCTTGGCTCGACTCTGGCTCGGCTCTCCTTGTTAATTTGTTGGCTCGTCCACCTCTAGGACTGAACCCGGGTGAGGATCTGAGAGTTGACTCCGATACAGGGATAACAGAGACTGTGAGTGATAGGGAATGAGGGATAGAGAGGAGCTCGATAAATGTTTAGTTATGGTTCGTGAAGCGCTCTGAGAAGAGAGGGGCAAGGAATAGAGGATTGTTGTTAGTGAGGGATGGAGGGACTGAGCGATGGTAAGCACAGCACCTGCAGAGTGACGGATAATAGGCAATGAGTGAGGAATGGAGAGCTACAGTTAAAGAGGGATTGACGGGCTTGCCAAAGTTGACTGTCAAGCCAAGACTAGGGAAGTACAAATTTACATTTCTTAACTCCACATCTTAATTGATGGCATGCTGGTAGTTCAAATTGTGAAGTCGATATAAGTGTAAGTTGATATTTAAACATTAATGTTATAATAGAATTCCCAAAATGTTTCACACAAACTTGATGTGTGCATGTGAACCATGATTTAGTTATCAAATGTGTAACTAGAGGCCTTTACCGGTTGCTAATGCCTGCCGTAGGATGCTAACCTGCTCTTTGCTGCTGTCTGTTAAGGTTGGTCAGCATTGTTGGGCATGCGTAAACTGTGTTGGTCGTATGTGGTGGTCTGTCAAACGTGTGTTCTTGGCGTTTGTGATCTGTGGGCTTGTGAAGTTCTAACTGATTAGTTATTGCGTTTGTGATGAGGATGTCTCTCTTGTTGTTGGTGCTGCTGGTGTCCATGGTGAGGGCATGTATACCAGAAGGACCAGAGGAGGCACAGCTGTGGCCAGAGTTTGGACGATGGTATTATCGTGAACATCAGTTCAAATGCAGGCGATAAACTTAATGGTTAACATTCATTGTCTTCTGACATTCATTAAAGGGATCCAATCCCTTTCTCCACATCATAGACAACCAGCCCCACAGCCTGACCCTGTATGCGTTCATCTTCGGATTAAAGCCCAAATGAAAGTACCCAGCGGATGCAATAATGGCATCAGTTTGACTTTGGACTCCAACAATTGAAAAGTGGGTGTGGCGGAATGATCTTGCGTGCAATAGACAAGAAAGTGAGGTATTTCTCCTAGGCTCACACTCTGAACCCATAACACTTGCTATTATCCCATTCTACTGCCCATATGCCCCTTATACTTTACTTACCTACTCTCGTGCAAAACTTGCAAAAAATTTGGGAATCTTCCAATAACAGTTAATGTATAGCACTAACAAGCCGGCAATCAACTATTAACACAGCTGTCTTCCAAGCAAGTGCATCACCTCACCTTGGAATGCCCTGATGCTACGTCTATGACAAAACACTTCATACCATACCATCTTGTTACATCCTCCTATACTAATTTCCCTCTGTCCGTCTCATGTACGATCCTTCCTTCTCCACCTACAGTGCGTTGAAGCAGCTTTTGGATGGCATAAGCATTAAACAAACACCACACATACAGTTAACAAGTTTGATAAGAATGATTTATTTCACAAGATAGAGGCCGTGTTGGGCACCTGGACTATGAATGATATTTCAAATGCATTTTTAAGAATGGGCTGTCTATCAAGATCTCCAAACTCAAGGCCAACCATGGTTCTGACTCGAGTGGTCACGTAACAAAGCGTGGTTGTACACCACCTCGTGTTACTGATACCATACATTTCCACACCTGTACTGTTGATTCCTAGTTTCACTTCTTGAATGGGGTATGACATGGGGAAAGTGGTGTTACTGCACCACTGTCCTTTACATGCTGTTCACAAATCCCAGAGCATTTTGTGTGCATCTTTCCACCTGCTTTTTGCAAGTGGATATGCGCCCAGAAATACTGGGAAATTTATAATCCAGTTTTAGCCAAAAACTGAAGTTTTCAGTTGATGGAGGGTTAACGGCCCTCTTGAAATCAGGCCTTATTTGTCAGTCAGAAAGAGAAACATCCAGGCAGACCTGAGACAGGAAGCAACTCAAAAACATCGTAAGTTGTGTTTTGGCCTAAGGCGTCTCGCTTTTCTGAACATAAGGCTGTAAACATGCACTTTGGAAGAACAAAATAAGTTATAGGCTGAAGGCTGTGGAATAGGCTTTCGGAGAGAGGATGAGAGGCCCCAAAAAAACCTTCATTGTAAAGAACAAACAGATGAGAGGCGCTATCAATAAACTCTAAGGAAAAAGGAGGCTTACTGGCACAAATTGTTCCCCAGCAATAGCTCTGAAACGCATCTAAGGAGATCTGTGCATTCAAAAAAGAGCGATACGTGAAGCAATCTTTCTCCAGCAGGGTTTGCAATCTGGAACGTTTACAAAGGAACTAAAACGTCTCCTGTTCCAAAGACTTTTTGGCTGTGGCTGAGAACTCTCACTGCTCCTCGTTCTAAGCGCCATGGACACCTCTACAGTTTGCTTCCAAACCTTCTCTGCATGCACTTTGTGTTCCTCCCCTTTTAGGTCTTTGCTGTTAACGATCTCTTGAGGGACACACAGTGTTTTCTGTGTTTCTTAAATATTTTATTTTTTTACCTTGTTTCTGGAAGTACATACTGATCATATTTATCATTTTCTGTAACACACTTTGGGGGTCATTTTGAGCCCCGCCGGCGGCGAATGCCGCCGGCCTGGCGGGAACCGCCAGAAGACCGTACCGCGGTCGAAAGACCGTACCGCGGTCGAAAGACCGCGGCGGTCAATCTGAGTTTCCCGCTGGGCTGGCGGGCGACCGCCAGAAGGCCGCCCGCCCGCCCAGAGGGAAACCCCCTTCCACGAGGATGCAGGCTCCGAATGGAGCCGGCGGAGTGGAAAGGGTGCGACGGGTGCAGTTGCACCCGTCGCGATTTTCAGTGTCTGCTATGCAGACACTGAAAATCTTTGTGGGGCCCTGTTAGGGGGCCCCTGCAGTGCCCATGCCATTGGCATGGGCACTGCAGGGGCCCCCAGGGGCCCCACGACACACGACACCCGTTCCCGCCATCCTGTTCCTGGCGGTAAAAACCGCCAGGTACAGGATGGCGGGAAGGGGGTCGGAATCCCCATGGAGGATTCCTCAGGCCAGGGGAAAACCGTCGGGAAACCGCTGGTTTCCCTTTTCTGACCGCGGCTTTACCGCCGCAGTCAGAATTGGCCTGGATGCACCGCCAGCCTGTTGGCGGTGCATCCGCGGTCCCCGGCCCTGGCGGTCTATGACCGCCAGGGTCGGAATGACCCCCTTTGTTCCTTTGTTAAGAGCTCTGTTGCCTTTGGGCCACGTTGGCCAACTTGTATAAAACTGCATAAATACAATCAAACACAAATAAAAAAGGGTCATGCGGACATCCTTAGCATGAGGACCTGAGTAATAAATATTGGTTTTTTTAAATGTAGTCACTTTGGAGATCAAACAGCATAATTACTGAGTTAGCACAGAGATGAAGAACCCTCTTGCTTCATTAGAAAATACATCCAAAATAGAGTGATGTAGAAAGGGTTGTGGAATAAATTAGGGGCCAGGGAAGTAAAGTTCGCCCCAGCTAACTCTGGGAGGTTTTTCTTACAACATTGCAGACTTCAAGAAAATCTCATAGTTGGTGAAGTTTGAATGAACAAGAAGGTGAAAATCTTGTAAGTAGGTTTTGCAAATGCAAAAATGTGCAAGACCTTAGTTTAGCAGGAGAGTTATTCCGCCCAAAAACGTTTTGTGGAAAAAATCCTATTTCGGTTTTTTTCAGAAACATCACATGAAGGTGAAGTTGTGTGAAAGTTGCTAACTTAGCAACTTTACTAAGTTTCTGGTTGGTTGGTAATGAAAAATCCTCCTAATTCAGGAGCAAGTACTAAATATGGTGGAAAATCTATTAGTGGAATTTCCTCATCTAAACTGTTCGTAAGGTGGGGAAACACCACTGCTGGATTCTTCTCTAGATTTAGCCCGTCCTCCAGAAACCAGAGTATTTTTCATTACCATCAAAGGCTGAATCAATGACCTTAAAGTCCCAACTCTAATTAATTATTTGCTTGCTTACTACATGGTCTCTGTTGATTCCGACAGGGCAGTAACGAGAGTTAACAAGAGGTACTAGCCCTGTGGGAAATACATAGTCTACCTAAATCTCGGACCTAGGGTGATTTTTACAAAGAGCTTGTGCTGCCATTTAGTCATTTTTTATGATGCAGTGGCAGTGCTCTGTTAGCTTCATATTTACAACGCAATGCATTTGGCCGAATGTATCAGTTTTTTGGGACCTGCGTAAAAAAAAACCTGTGCGGCATCCAGCTGCATCGTGGAGATATTCATGTATGCAGAGTGGGCGTTCCGTTGGAAAAATTCACTTACAACTGACACAGTGATATTTATAAGAATTTCCTTGTTTGATGCTTCTGCCAGATGTGTCACTCAAAGCCTGTAATTCTTCAGAATTCCTACGCCGCCTAAACCCTTGTGTAGGGACTGACGCAATGGCTTTAAAACAGGAATTTTGCCTACTGAGGTCAATTCACACCCTGGAAGATGTCTTTTATTCTCATCCCCACTAGTTGTAGTAGATCTACACATGTACCAGTCATGTTGTAGCAACCCTTGACCAACGTGGGACCATGGCACATATGAAGGCATCATCCTTTGCAGCAAGGCTATGTGACATTGAGTATTTTTTGCAAGGGACAGGCCAGGATTGTCACTTCTCCATGAAGGAAGGGGTCCCCAAGTCCAGGTCTGTGTACTTCAAAGGACGACAGGTAAGTACAAACTTAAGGTAGAACATTACGAGATATATTACATTCACGATCACTATGTCATCCATACTCAGCCACATCCAGGACCAATGAGAGGCTGTACAAGGTGTTATTCACCCATTTTACAGTCTTTCACATTGGTCCCAACACATTAGGCTACTTGCATCACTCAAAGCTGACGCAGCACATCTGAATTTGGAAGCATCGCTTAAGTTGCATCGGTTGTGAGGCCAACTTCAGCGATGTGCATCTTTTAGGGCTGATTCATTACAGCACAATTCCGACAGATGCATCAGAATTTCTGACGTACCTTGGTTCCTTGCACCATGGTGCCTTGTATTGTAAGAACAGCACATCCATGGTGTCGTAACTTATTTTTTGTGCATCGTAACTATTTTTGACGCCTCACTGCCACAACGGAGCGAAGCACCAATTCTTGTAAATACGCCCCCTGTTGTTTTTACCTGGAACCCTCAGCAGCTGAAAACTGAACAGAACCTGATAATTCACCTTGTAGATCTCATGTATCCCCAGCATTGGCAATTCTGGTGGGGCAGGGTTACCACATCAAAATACACCTCATAATGAGGCTCATTGTGTTTTTACCTGATGTGCATAGGTGTATGTTTGAAATTATCATTATTTGCTGTTAAGATTTCCTCACAAAGTTTTGTGCATTTTTTAAGTAGATAATGGTTTATTCCATCAATTATTCACAAAAAGAGGTGTAACTAAGCCAACATTATGAATTGGCTGGAATCCCCGTACTGGACAAAAATTACTGAGCAGTGATTACAAACTCTATGGTAATTACGGCCACATACATACTTGGTATAAAAACAAGTTGATTTGTGATCGAAAAACTGTCTGGAATTCAGAATAAACATGGAAATTGAGCCATTAATACTGATTTCCAAATGTTGTTATTTCCCATTTTTATGTGTGCTTATAAGAGCTAACTTATTACCCCCCCTTTATTTTTGTAATTATCTTACGGATTTAAGGGCCGATTTGTAATGAGGGCCCAGTAGAGTGCCCTTCCTCAACATAGGAGAGTCCAGAAATGTTTATCTTTGTGAAGTAAGAGAAGGTCTTAGGCAGTTGTTAGACACACGGATGAAAACACTCAGAAGGTATGTATACTTTGCTCCATAGTTTTTATACTTTACTCCTCCTTTATTCCACGGGTACCTTTACCCCACCAGCTTTCACCCCAAAGGTTAATGTTTATTTTGTGTTAGGTGTGGGTAGAGGCAAAGGGGGCAAAGGGGATAGATAAAGGTAGGTAGAGGTAAATGCATGCAAAGGTGATTTTAGGGATAATGGGTGGGTAGAGGTAAGGGTGATTGTAGGGTTAAATGATGGGTGGAGGTAAAGGTAGATATAGTTTGTTAATCATGGGTGGGTAGCGATAAAGGGAGGTAATGTTTTTTTTCTTTAAATGGAAGGTTTGGAGGACACTCTCTCTAAAAAAAACTCTATAAAAAGGGTGGTTTCAGGGGTGACCCCCTCCCCGCCAAAAAACATCAAATTAAAGAAAAAGGAGGTGTTTGGGAGATCCCCTTACTCTCTCTCTCTCTCTCTCTCTATATATATATATATATATATATATATACATATATATATATATATAGACATAGACACGCATACATCTTTATTTAAATATATAAATGTATATATTTGTATATGTATATAAATGTATACATATATATATATATATACACATAATTTTAAAAAGCTAAAAAAGTGGAGTGCGATATATATTTGAGCAGTAAAGACTCACATTGTAAAGACTGTTATCATTATTTTAAAAGTAGCTGCGGAGTAAAGACTTGCAAAGTGAAATCCACGGAGTAATCAGATTAGGAGTAAAGGTTTGCAGACTAACATCTGATGTTCCTCTCACAACATTCCTTTCACATATCTCTGTTATCTTCAGCTTTTACTGGCATTGTTCTAACCGTAACATAAGGGGCTACAGCTGAACTTTGTTGATGTCTACACATGAACCTTATACAGGGGTCAGCCATAGACGACCACTGCTAATGCATAACGATTGGATATACAAAATCACACTCTTCACTGATCAGACCATTACATTACAACAACCAACTCTTACGCTCTACATCTACAACAAGAAAACTGTAGGACAGGGTGATGTATGTTTTGCTGTACAGAACCATACTCCTGATAACCTGCTCTGTGTCCCTAGCATCAGGCTCTGCCCAACCCTACTCTTCTGTGGGAAAGCCATACGACACCCACATACATGGCTGAGCATAAAGGGAAAACGAAAAGAAAAAGCATAAGACACATAATGAAAACACATGAAGACGTTTTAAGTTACGTTGTAGTAGCGAGAATTTGTCTAGCCAATGTTCGCTTAGTACTTGGCCTCTTGGCGTTTTGTGAACATCCCAGCCTGCAGATGTGACCCGTTGTCCCTTCCCAAGCCATACTGCTGTGGGTGGGCAGTTTGGAGTGTGCGGGTCATCCTTATGCAGTTGTTCTTCAAAGCGAGGGTGGATCTTGAGACCTTACAATCTAACCCATGTGAATGCTGATTGTGTTGTGGGTTGACTCTGCCTGGTGGTTTGCTTTGGGCACTTGGGTTTACAAGCCCTCAGCCTACCTACCACATGTCAGCTGTAGCAACATTGTCAGACTATTTATTGATCATGTGCCCTTCCGACAACCTCGGTGGGTTTGTGCCAATCTTACTTGTCTAGTTTATCTGGATCTTTAGTTTTCCATTTGTGTTCTGTTGTTCATGATCTGGGTTCCAGTGGAAACATGCTACCCTTGTTTCTTGTTTCCCCATTTCCTTGTGGCTGGAACAGGTGTGCCCGTGTCTTGCATTGTTCGGTTGTTTTTATGTACACTGTTATAAATACATTTGTATTTTTAGGTTATAATGACACAATTGTGATTACCCCTTAATAGCTAACCTCCACCAACAGAAAAAGAAAGGGGAGAGAGCAGGATCAGTCCCCAACCCTCACTTCTTCCTTGTTGGGCCTTGTTCCTTAAGCATTGGACTGTTGTATGATCTATTGTCGGAGCAGAATAATTGTCCCCCAGGCTCGGAACAGGGAACTAGCTGAATAGAAGGAGAAGAAAGGTTCCCACCTTCTAAGGCACTTCTCTGAACCTTTAATACAATCTAGATTAGCAATTCTTTTAACCAAGAATAACCAGTCCATATGAGTAGGAGGTGATTCGGATAACCAATAAATGCAAATCTCCCTGCACACTATTAACATCAAATAGAAAATGAGATGAGCCTGAAGCTTCCCTGCCTCATCACCTAGACTCGTCCCTGCCCCCTTGTGCAGGCCAAATATAACCGTTGGTAGGCTTACCTCTATCCTTTTTCATTATGATTGAAATAGTCTTACCCACTTCTCGTCAGAAGGTTTGGATTTCCGGACACTGCCACCAGAGGTGTACATTGTCTGCACCTTCCAAAGCGTACTTCAAACAGGAACTCTTCCTCAAGGCTCCTAGTTTTGCCAATTTTCTCGGGGTCTAGTAGGCCCTGTATATGGTAAACAAATGGTTTCTTCTAAGGGGTGCAGACTTTACCACACACCAAAGTGTGCACACTGATACTTGCCAGAGATGCGAGAGATTGGAGGCAGGCAGGTCACCTTTTCAAACATCTTCGGGTAATGAGAGATAGGCATCTTCTGCTTGAACTAGTGACCAGTACCATCCTGATACCTCTTTCTTTAGCACCCATGTATTTATTATTTCATTTTCCCAATCCATAGTGAGTCCTACCTCAGATTCTCCTTGTAGCTGGCTTTTAATCTGTAAGTATTTAAACCTAGATAATCTGGCATTGGTCGAGCTGGATAAAGAGTCCCATGAAATCACGGTAACCCCCATGACTAGTTGCCCCCATCGTATGACATCTATTAATGAAATTGCCAGTGCATCCTGCAGGCATACCAGAGTACCAGGAGAGTTCCAAATCAGGGCGATCTCACTATAGTATAGGATACCTAGCTTTTTCCTCACCTGAAGCCAAGTCCTACAGGCCAGATTTCGCTCTGTCAGTCTAACCTTCTTGTAGTACCTTGGCTGACCAAATTTAAAGAGGAAGTAGGAACCCTGTTCCTGAAAGACTTCTGTTAATGCCCGCAGTCGGGGGATGTATAGTCCTTGGAGTAGTAATCTAATATTTTTCAGTTGGAAGGCCCAGCAATATAACTGAAATTTTAGAAGTGCGATTCCCCCATCTCGCTTCTTTTTACGCAGTTTTTTCCAAGCAATTCTTGGGTTTTTGTGTAACCAGATAAAGCTGGATATTTCCCCCTGGAGTTTTTGCAGCCAGTCAGCCTTAAAATATAGAGGCAAAGCATTAAAGATAAAAGTAAATTTAGGCAGGATCATCATTTATATTAAGTTGGTTTTCCCTAGAATGGTAAGCGGAAGGTGTGACCATTGCTGAAGAAACCTCTTCATTCCCAAAAGTGAGGCTTGTAAAGTTTACTTGGGCCATATCCCCCAAGTCTTTCACCACCTTAACTCCAAGATATCAAATTTCCTCTTTTTCTAGGGGATTATCTTGTGGTCCATTCCAAGTCATCAGCTCTGACTTATAAGCATGAGCTAAGCAGCCAAAGAACTCTCCCAAATTTGTTTATAATTTCTAAAGTTGCTGGAAACTACCTTTGAAAATCTAGTGTATAAATCAGTAAGTCATCCATGTAAAGGGCTTTGGGCCAGATGTAGCAAAGGGTTTTTTCCATTCTGTGTCAATGGGAAAATGTGTTCTTACGTATGGCCCTTAATTCTTAACCCAACCTTCATACTGAAAAGGTTGTCTTGCCTAATCCTCCTAGCAAGTGGTTCAATATATAAATTAAACAAAAGTGGGTAAAGTGGACATGCCTGTCGTGTCCCCCTTCCTATTTGAACATGCGGCGAAAGAGTACCATTGTAGATTGTCTTAATAGCTTTAAGGAAATTGTCTCCTAAATTATTCTGCTTAATTATTGCATGTAGGAAAGGCCAACTCACTCTGTCAAATGCTTTTGCAGCGTTGATAGTCATTATAGACAGAGAAGAGTTAGTAGTTGTTGCAAGATTGATAGCAGAGACCAGGTTATGAATCAGTTCCCCTAGATCTCTATCTCTCATGAATTCTTTCTGACTGTAGTGTACCAGCCCACCAATCACTTTGTCCGGCCTCTTAGCCAGCTTTTATGCAAAGATTTTATAGTCATTATTAAGCAGTGAGATAAGTCTATATGACTCCCATCACCTTGGATCTTTCTGTGGTTTTAAGATTAAAGTTATGACAGCTTCGTTCCAGGAAGCAGGGATCAGAGAAGCTTCTATATACAAAGGAGTTCGTCAGATGGGTTAAGACTGGGGTAAGCTCCTCTTTAAGACTTTATACAGCTCAGCTGGTATGCCGTCCAGACCCAGTGCGTCCCATTCTTCAAACCACCAATAATCTTATCTACTTCTACAATTTTAATCTTCTGATTGAGGATTTGGTTCATGTCTTGATCTAACATGGTGAGATTATCTTCCCTCGACCATTTGTCAATTTCCTTCCCAGAAATAGATATGTCGTTTCTATAGAGATTCTGAAAGAAGCTGACAAAAGCCATCTCAATACCTAAGTCTTCTACAGAGTTCTCGCTGGTCTCATGAGTCAATATTTCCTTAATCAAATTTCTGGCACTCTCTGTTCTAACCTTCCATGCTCGTAACTTCCCACATCTCTCACCATACTCAAAATGTGCTAATTTGCTGGCTTCCCATTTTTTTCTCACTATCCCCTCTAGGAATTCCGCAAGAGAGCGTATAACTTCCCGTATCTAATTCTGCAGGGCCATTTGCCCTGTAGGATCATTACATGCTTTAAGAAGACCTTGGAGTTCACCGACCTTTCCCTCCAGCTTCTCCGCTCTATTTTTACATCTATTCTTTCTGAATGCTGCATAGCTAATCAGCCTCCCTCGAATAAAGGCCCTATACGTGTCCCAAATAGTACTTACTGGGGCCGAGCCCTCATTTACGACAAAAAATTCCTTAGTGTCACATTTTAAGAGCTTTATGAACTCTTGCTCTCCCAAAAGTGGCCTATCAAAGGTCCATCTAGTACAAGCAGGCGAGCCACCCAGAAGAAGTTCAGCTTGTACTGCCAAATGGTCTGAAAGGTGGCTTGGCTGATAGGTGACCCCCCACTAGCTTGCTTCGAAGCCTAGCATCTGCCAAAAAGAAATCAATTCTGGAGGTGTGCCTATATTTTTTATTTCGAAAGGTGAACTCCTTAGCTTGCCCCGCTTTGCTTCACCAGGGATCTATCAGACCCATATTCTTCATTATATAATGCAGACAGCCTCTCATTTTAGTTGTACTAACTATTGCTCTGGAGGTGGATCTGTCTAGGGCAGGATTTAACAGGACATTAAAGTCCCCTCCTATTATTATCAAATTCCTGGTCTCTGCCAGATAATTATAAAGCTCCATAAGCGGGGCTGGGTCGTCTGTATTTGGGCGATAATACGACACAAGAGTGTATTTATCCCCATACACCCTAATGTTTGCAATCAGCCACTTACCCTTGGGGTCCACTGTTACATCCACCAGATGACCTTGGATTGTTATTTTTTACTATGATTGCCACCCCCTTCACATTACAGTTTTGGTTTGTACAGGCAAACTGACTAATCCATCTTTGCCGCCCAAGGATTTTCCTTCACTCCTCCTGTCTTAGATGTGTTTCTTGTAATAGGATGACCTGATTATCTGAAAGCCTAAACAATTATCCTTCTCTTGCTACCTACCCTAAGCCCATTTACATTCCAGCAAAGTATTTTTAACTCAAGATCAGTCCCAGGCCCCTTCATCCTATTCCTATTCCTGGTAGTTGCTTCCTGCCCAAAAGAAAATCGTTAATCATGATCAAATTTGAGGACTCTTTCTTCTTTAATTTTCTCCCAAATGCTCCCCACCGTGTGAAAACTTAGCCTAATCTTCCAATTAGTGCTGCCCTTCCCCCCTAAAATACTCCCCACCAGCCCTCCTTGGGGAGCCCTCCCTTTAACCAAGCTGGGTAGTCCATCCTACCCTAGAGCCCGCCTCTCTGGAGGGAATTAGCTTTCCCGTTTTATCTGATCCAATAATAATATGACCTCTTGAGCATCCCTCATGTTATGCTTTTATTCCCCCACATTACTTTCAAGGTGGCAGGAAACTTCAAGGGTGGGGTGGCACCTAATGATTTAAGTTCCTGAACAAACTTCCCTAATTCCCACTGCCGGTTATGAGTTGCCCTGGAGATATCAGATCTAATGGAAAATGACTAATCCCCATGCTTGAAGCTATTACCATTAAGGGCTTCTGTAAGGATCAGCTCTTTTACTGAAGGCCAGGTCTGCTCCCCCGCCGCACTAGCGTTCCCTGCTAGTGCTCTGCCTGCTGCCTGCTCGCCGCTGTTGCTGATCGAAGTTCGAGGCCCTCCTCCACCCGCAGGCTCCCGCCTGCGCCTCATCCCTGGTGGCCCAGTGGTGGGCGGTAAGTATCAAATCTGACCTCTTCCTCTGTCCGTCTTTCTCTCTCCCGATTTCCCTCCTCCTGCTTGTCTGCTGCCCTTAATTGTACTCTGCCTTTAGCCTCTGCTCATTTCTCTCTCTGCCCTTAGCCTGCCTGTTTTGCTCTTATTGTATTAATTTTTTCTTGCCTTTAGCCTCTGCTTGTTTTAATCTCTCTCTGCCTTTAGCTTTCTGCCTCTAGCTTGCCCCTTTTGCTCTCGCTGTTGGTTTCTTTCAGTGCCCTTCTCCCCCCGCCCGCCCCCCGCTCTCCTTTCCCGCCGCTGCCTCCCCTGCGGCCCCGTCCCCATCCTCTCCCATTCGACACCCGCCTCCCAGCTGCTGCTCCTCCCTCCCTCCACCCTTCTTAATGCAGGCCGCTGCGCGGCGAGGGTGCGAACCTTGACCTGTTCTCAGGCCAGGTCCGCTCCCCCGCCGCACTAGCGTTCCCTGCTAGTGCTCTGCCTGCTGCCTGCACTCCGCTGTTGCTGATCGAAGTTCGAGGCCCTCCTCCACCTGCAGGCTCCCGCCTGCGCCTCATCCCCGGTGGCCAAGTGGTGGGTGGTAAGTATCAAATCTGACCTCTTCCTCTGTCCGT
This sequence comes from Pleurodeles waltl, assembly GCF_031143425.1. Lineage (NCBI taxonomy): Eukaryota > Metazoa > Chordata > Amphibia > Caudata > Salamandridae > Pleurodeles > Pleurodeles waltl. The sequence goes on from NC_090450.1 coordinate 696,111,798, forward strand.
CTTTCTCTCTCCCGATTTCCCTCCTCCTGTTTGTCTGCTGCCCTTAATTGTACTCTGCCTTTAGCCTCTGCTCGTTTCTCTCTCTGCCCTTAGCCTGCCTGTTTTGCTCTTATTGTATTCATTGTTTTTTGCCTTTAGCCTCTGCTCGTTTTAATCTCTTTCTGCCTTTAGCTTTCTGCCTCTAGCTTGCCCGTTTTGCTCTCGCTGTTGGTTTCTTTCAGTGCCCTTCTCCCCCCGCCCGCCCCGCTCTCCTTTCCTGCCGCTGCCTCCCCTGCGGCCCGCCCCCATCCTCTCCCATTCGCCACCCGCCTCCCAGCTGCTGCTCCTCCCTCCCTCCACCCTTCTTAATGCAGGCCGCTGCGCGGCGGGGGTGCGAACCTTGACCTGTTCTCAGGCCAGGTCCGCTCCCCCACCGCACTAGCGTTCCCTGCTAGTGCTTTGCCTGCTGCCTGCTCACCGCTGTTGCTGATTGAAGTTCGAGGCCCTCCTCCACCCGCAGGCTCCCGCCTGCGCCTCATCCCTCGTGGCCCAATGGTGGGCGGTAAGTATCAAATCTGACCTCTTCCTCTGTCCGTCTTTCTCTCTCCCGATTTCCCTCCTCCTGCTTGTCTGCTGCCCTTAATTGTACTCTGCCTTTAGTCTCTGCTCGTTTCTCTCTCTGCCCTTAGCCTGCCTGTTTTGCTCTTATTGTATTCATTGTTTCTTGCCTTTAGCCTCTGCTCGTTTTAATCTCTTTCTGCCTTTAGCTTTCTGCCTCTAGCTTGCCCGTTTTGCTCTCGCTGTTGGTTTCTTTCAGTGCCCTTCTCCCCCCGCCCGCCTCCCGCTCTCCTTTCCCGCCACTGCCTCCCCTGCGGCCCGCCCCCATCCTCTCCCATTCGCCACCCGCCTCCCAGCTGCTGCTCCTCCCTCCCTCCACCCTTCTTAATGCAGGCCGCTGCGCGGCGAGGGTGCGAACCTTGCCCTGTTCTCAGGCCAGGTCCGCTCCCCCACCGCACTAGCGTTCCCTGCTAGTGCTCTGCCTGCCGCCTGCTCGCCGCTGTTGCTGATCGAAGTTCGAGGCCCTCCTCCACCCGCAGGCTCCCGCCTGCGCCTCATCCCTGGTGGCCCAGTGGTGGGTGGTAAGTATCAAATCTGACCTCTTCCTCTGTCCGTCTTTCTCTCTCCCGATTTCCCTCCTCCTGCTTGTCTGCTGCCCTTAATTGTACTCTGCCTTTAGCCTCTGCTCGTTTCTCTCTCTGCCCTTAGCCTGCCTGTTTTGCTCTTATTGTATTCATTGTTTCTTGCCTTTAGCCTCTGCTCGTTTTAATCTCTTTCTGCCTTTAGCTTTCTGCCTCTAGCTTGCCCGTTTTGCTCTCGCTGTTGGTTTCTTTCAGTGCCCACCTCCCCTGGCTACATCCTCCTAGGGGACCTCAACTTCCACCTGGAGAACAACACTGACAGCAACACAACCACCCTGCTGGACAACCTCACCAACCTTGGACTCAAGCAACTGGTGAACACCCCCACCCACTACGTCGGCCATACGCTTGACCCCGTCTTCTCCTCCAGCAAGCACATCTCCTTCAGCCACTCCACCGGACTTCATTGGACTGATCACAGCTGCGTCCACTTCAACTTCAGGAGAACCACGACCCACCACCACCCGCAACAGGCTCCCCGCAGGAGCTGGAGCAAGATCACTGCCGACCAGCTCACCACCTCCCTCAGCCAAAACCCTCCCGCCACCGCAACGGACCCCAACGAAGCAGCCCGCAACTTCACAAAGTGGCTCACCAACTGCACCGACGATCTCGCACCTCTGAAGAACCCACCCAGCAAACCCGGCAGCAAGAAAGCCTTGTGGTTCACCAACGAACTCAAAACATCCAAGAAAAACTGCTGCACCCTCGAGAAAGCCTGGCGCCACGACCAAACCACAGAAAACATGACAGCCCTCAAGAACGCCACCCGCATACACCACCAGCTGATCCGCACCACCAAAAGAGCAACATTCAAAGAACGACTGGACAACAACACCCACAACAGCAAGGAACTCTTCAGCATCGTCAAAGAGCTCTCCAACCCCAGCGCCGGAAACAACGACATCACACCCTCGCAAGACCTCTGCGATTCACTCGCCTCATTCTTCCACCGCAAGATCGCGGACATACACAACAGCTTTGGCGCACAGACCGCGCACCCAACCACCGAACCAACGCCCCCCACCACCACCCTCTGCAACTGGACCCCGGTCAGCACCAAAGACACCACCCGCACAACGAACACCATCCACTCCGGATCCCCTGCTGCCCCCTGCCCCCACCACGTCTTCAACAAGGCCGACTCCATCATCGCACCCCAACTCTGAGACATCATCAACATCTCCTTCACCACCGCCACCTTCCCGGAGAGCTGGAAGCACACCGAGCTCAACGCCCTCCTGAAGAAACTGACAGCGGACCCCACCGACCTCAAGAACTTCCGCCCCATCTCGCTCCTCCCTTTTCCTGCCAAAGTCCTTGAGAAGACCGTCAACAAACAGCTCACCGCCTTCCTCGAGACCAACGGATCCCTCGACCCCTCACAGTCCGGTTTCCAAGCCAACCACAGCACCGAGACCGCCCTCATCGCAGCCACCGACGACATCAGATCCCTGCTCGACAACGGGGAAACAGCTGCCCTCATCCTCCTGGACCTCTCTGCAGCGTTCGACACAGTCTGCCACCTCACACTGATACAGCTCCTCAGCAACACCGGAATCCAAGAAAAGGCATTGGAATGGATCATCTCGTTCCTCGACGGAAGAACCCAGAGAGTCCGCCTCCCCCCGTTCCGGTCCGCAGCCACCGAAGTCATCTGCGGCGTACCTCAAGGATCCTCGCTCAGCCCCACCCTCTTCAACGTCTACATGAGCCCCCTCGCGGCCATCGCACGCCAACACAACCTCAACATCATTTCCTAAGCCGACGACACCCAGCTGATCCTCTCCCTCACCAACGACCCCGCCACCGCCAGAGCCAGCCTACACGAAGGAATGAAAGACGTCGCCGAGTGGATGAAGAACAGCCGTCTGAAACTGAACTCAGACAAGACGGAAGTCCTCATTCTGGGATCATCTCCCTCCGCCTGGGACGACTCCTGGTGGCCCCCTGCCCTGGGCACCACCCCCAAGCCAACGGACCACGCACGAAACCTGGGCTTCATCCTGGACTCCTCCCTCTCGATGACCAAACAAGTCAACGCCGTCTCGTCATCCTGTTTCAACACCCTGCGCATGCTCCGAAAGATCTTTTGTTGGATCCCCACCGAAACCAGGAAAACGGTCACCCAAGCGCTCGTCACCAGCCGACTGGACTACGGGAACGCCCTCTACGCAGGAACCACAGCCAAGCTTCAGAAAGGACTCCAGCGCATACAGAACGCCTCCGTACGACTCGTCTTGGACATCCAGCGCCACGCCCACATCTCCGCCCACCTGAGAGACCTGCATTGGCTCCCCGTCAACAAGAGAATCACATTCAGACTCCTCACCCACGCACACAAGGCTCTCCACGACCTGGGCCCCAAGTACCTCAACAACCGCCTCACCTTCTACACGCCCACCCGCCAGCTGCGATCGACCAGCCTCGCCCTCGCCGCCGTACCACGCATTCACAGAACCACCGCCGGAGGAAGATCCTTCTCCTACCTGGCGGCTAAGACATGGAACTCCCTCCCCATCCACCTACGCCAGACCCAGGACCATCTCTCCTTCAGGAAGCAACTCAAGACCTGGCTTTTCGAGCAGTAATGGACCCCCACCCCCCCTACCCAGCGCCTTGAGACCCTTGCGGGTGAGTAGCGCGCTATATAAATTGTTGATTGATTGATTGAATATGAACCAAAATTAACAAGATTTGTCCTGGGTCTATCTCTATTGAGATTTCTCCTAAAGGGGTCTCTGTAGCTCTAAGTCAAGATTAATGTGGGTTACAGAAGGAATATGCTCATTAATTAGGGTTAAAACAAACTCTTTGATGTTGTCACCTTCTGCCCCTTCTGGAATATTGAAGAGTCTTAAGTTGTTCTGCCTGCAGTTATTTTCCAGGGATTTAACTTTTTCTCGTAGTTCTTTTTCGCTTTGCTTTAATACCTGAATTTAATTCCTGTTATTTTCCACCTCTACCTTTAGTGCTCCCAAGGAGTCCTCCATGGCCCCTAACCTTTCTGTTAAGCAGGTTATTTTTATGTCTAGGTTGTTACAGACCCCCTGAATTTTAGCTTGATTAGATTCAGATATTGCAAATTTGTTTCTCGTCTCGTCCAACAGTGAACGTAATACAGAGTCAGTATGGCTTGTGGAGTATTGTAAACAATCCGCCGCATGTGTTAATACTGAACCCCCCATTTCCGCCTTTGGAGACTAAGGCCCTCATTCCGATCCTGGCGGTCAAAGACCGCCAGGGCCGGGGACGACGGAATCACCGCCAACAGGCTGGCGGTGCTTCCCTGCCCATTCTGACCGCGGCGGTAAAGCCGCGGTCAGAAAACCGGGTCCGGCGGTTTCCCTGTTGAAATGGCCCCAGCGGTCTTTTGACCGCGGAGCGGCCATATGGCGGTTACCGAATGAGGGCCTAAGTGCTCTGAGAGAGCCCTCAAGCCTGATCTGTAGCCTGATCTGTAGATGCAGAGCCTGTTCCTTCCAGGTCATTTGACTGGGGTAACAAGGCAGGTTCCATATTTAATGGGGTTGAGATATGCTGTGCGTTAGATTGCTTAAATTAAAGTGTTTTTGAATCTTCTGTATCCTAAAAAAAGGATTTGATTGAGGGGGTAATTTTTACTTTGTCAGTAGGTGTCCCACTGTGGCCCCAGCTTCTTCCCTGTTTTATGTATTATTGGAGAGGCTTGCCTACTATGGTTAAAATCTCCTTCCTCATGTCACAATTCTGGCAGATTTGAAATCCTACCTTTGGTATCACATCTGCTCCTCGCTCCAGGACCAATTAATGTTTGATTTTGGGAAGTTGTGATGCCATGGTCATCCGCGATCATATTTGAGGCAGACTTAATTGTTAACGATTTCCCTGACCTTGTTGCTTACCATCTTGTCTTGGACCCATCCCCTGGTACACGTTTTGGGGTCATGTGAAAATCAGGGAGGACCCATGTGTCCTGTGTGACTGGTGCAGGACAATTAGAACACCCAGCGAGGTATTGGTTAGGAAAAGTTCCTAAAGATTGCAGGCAGCTTGTGATGACTCTGCCTGAATTCATCCGGAAGCCTGACTTAGCTGAGACACTTCTGCCGCAGTGGAGCCGCCGGGCTGCCTGAGACCACAGCATGAAAAGCAGTGAGGTTTCCGCCCTGGCAGCGAAAGAGTCCACTGATTCCAGCATTGGTGAGCCCATTTGTTCAGCGCTGAGCCGTCATCACCGCTGCCGACGAACTCCACGCGAGTAAACCAGGGTGACTGAATACTTAATCCATGTATTGCCCCAGAGAGGTGGAGAGCTCGCGGCTGGCGTGCTTGGTTGGCCGCCATGTTCCCCGAGCACAGACTTGAGAAACGTGAAAACAGGTAATGATTGTTAATACGATTACAATAAAGGTGAAAGTCAGGCTTAGGTTCAAGTTAATAGTTTGTTTTTAATATCTCTTAATATTTCAGTTTCTACCTCCAGCTAGTCACTGTGATGTTCCAAAATTCTATGGGTTTATATCCGTTTTTATACTGATTGAAGTCTGACTTGGCCCCACCAGGTTTCCACCTTGTGCCACGCATGTCGCACAGATGTTAGCAGGAAGTACCAAACCCACTGAATCAAACAATCAATCAGTCAATCAATAAATTTGTTGAGCGCGCTACTCACCCAGTAGGGTCTCAAGGCGCTGGGTTGGGGGGGTGCGGCGGGGTGCTACTGCTCCAAGAGCCAGGTCTTGAGGCGCTTTCTGAAGGACAGGAGGTCCTGGGTCTTGCATAGGTTGGTGGGGAGGGAGTTTCAGGCTTTGGCGGCGAGGTGGGAGAAGGACCTGCCGCCGGATGTGGTGCGGTGAATGCGAGGGACTGTTGCGAGGGTGAGGTCGGCGGAGCGGAGCTGGCGTGTCGGGATGTGGAAGTTAAGTTGATCGTTGAGGTAGGCCGGTCCGGTGTCATGGAGGGCTTTGTGAGCGTGGATTAGGATTTTGAAGACGATCCTTTTGTTGACGGGTAGCCAGTATAGGGTTCTGAGGTGGGCGGAGATGTGTTCATGGCGAGGGAGGTTGAGGATGAGACGTTCTGAGGCGTTCTAGATGCGCTGGAGTTTTCTCTGGAGTTTGGCTGTAGTTCCCGCATAGAGAGCGTTGCCGTAGTCCAGTCTGCTGTTGTCGAGGGCGTGGGTGACCGTTTTTCTGGTTTCTACGGGAATCCACTTGAAGGTCTTGCGGATCATACGAAGGGTGTTGAAGCATGAGGACGAGATGGCGTTGACTTGCTGGGTCATGGAGAGGGAAGAGTCTAGTATGAAGCCGAGGTTGCGTGCGTGGGTTGTGGGTGTCGGGTGGGCCCTAGGGTGGGCGGCCACCAGGAGTCGTCCCAACCGTTTTACGCTTACATTTGGGACTAGAGAGTTTATGGCAAGAGTTTGCTCTGAGCTAAAGGTGTGGTTTACGGCAGGGGTTGCTGCTAGTTGTGTTCCAAGGGATTTTTGTCATTTTAGCATTCATCATAATTATTTCTTTATTACTGTACATCTCATTTTTAGGGTCGGTGGTTAAATTGGTCCAGCAGGTGCAGTGGCACCAGCGCCCATAGGCCTAAGGTGCCCGCTGGACCCTCCATAGTCTGTATTTTAGAACTCAAACAGCAGCCATAAGCCTTATTACGTTCGTTGCACTGCGGTTTTTGACACACTGGCTACGTTACTGACCACTTTAAATGTAATTCGTGCCTTAAAGTGTTCGCCAATACGGGCTTCTCATAAGTGTATTTTTTTATTACTGTATATTTTTTATTTTCAGGTAGATGGGTAGGGTTGCCCTGCAGGTGTTATTAAAAGACAATGGCTCATTCAGACCCAAGGAACAATCACAGTCTTACCTTGTCTGCAGGCAAGAGGCAATGCAAGTCTTTGAATGGAGTGCTTTAACTGGGCTTGCACTGACATGTACTCATTACCTGAATTTCTTTAAATTTCTAGGCAGGGTACCAGTACTTTTCAGCAGGGCCACAATACTTTTAATTAGGAATGCCCAACGTCACAGACGCAAACTGGAACAATGGCATAGTGACAGTGCTTAATTTGTAAATAAAAATGTGCCGGTCCCCAAAGCCGCCCTCATATACACGCAGCTGCTGCAATTAAATGTGGGAACATGGAATACCGAGGCGGCGTAAACCTGAAGCCATATCGGGGACTCTTCAAACCATATAAAGCCACTCCCTGCCCCTTCAGCTCACTCTAGCAGCTTTCTACTTTCTCCCTTTGTGACGTTTTTTGTTTTTCCCTTCCTCCGTCTTTTCCATATGTGTCTTTTGCTCGCAGCAAATGCTTGAGGCAGAAGAATACGCCCCGGCCCTCAAAAATAAGTGCTGGTGCTCATCACCGGAAACAACAAGCACAAATTAAGTACTGCAGAGTGAGTACCTGCACTTTCATGTTTCCATTTCAAGCACTTTGTATTGTTGAAAACTCTGAACTAGGACCTCTGCCAAACCGAGTCGCTGTCAATGCACTGATTTTTTCTACCTGTTTATAAAAACTCGAGGGCCTTCAAATCACCTGCCTACTGTCACAGAAGTCAGGGTGGATATTTTTGGAGTCCCAGTGACTCAAAGAAACTATCTCCTTTCGTGAGAGAACACTGAAAACACTCATGTCTGGCCTTCTTCGAGTAGGTATATTCATATGTTTTATAATTTTGCCTTAATTGTGGTCCTTTTAGCAAAATGCATTTTTATCTTGCTGCAGGGCAGTGAAGTAGACAGTCGTCAGGTCGTGGCGCCGCTTAATACGGCGTCCTCCTCCAACATGAAGTTCGCTACATGGCACTGCTTTAGGTGTCCCATGCAGTCAGTCCTGAGGCCTAGGGGTGGGGGAGGTGGGGCCGCTAAAGGGAGGAGGATTAGCTAGGACAGAGGCCAGCATCATGGGCTGCCCAGCGCGTGTTCTCCTGTTGACAGAAATAATTCATTTTAATCAGCTCCAGAATTTTATCAGTCAAGAAAACAACAAAACGTGAAGAAAAAACGCAGTCCTTCATTTGGAAAATTTTCCAACCGATGGAATCTTGTGACTTGGCCGAGAGTCAGGGGCAAATTTTTTATGTGGTAAACAAGTTGCAGTCAGGGTTGTGTGAGCTTCTAGAAGCGTCCAGCACGTGCAGCTGCCTCGCGCTCTGTCACAGCACGAACGTGGCGTGAGCTAATCAACCACCTCAAGAAAGATCATGTCAGAGGTCAGCGTAGCTCTTTACCATATTATTTATAAGTAATCTTCATTACTCCGAGTTAAGAGACCGTGACCTCGAGAAGCTGATGGCAGCAGAAAGGGTGAGGACAGTTCCTTAGCTTCACCTTTCAAGTTTCCTGAATCTGTTGCATGTGCAACAACACGAATTGTAGTTATTAACCCTTCTTTCTGAGTTCCTCGTCCCAGCCCTTCCTAATGAGGTTTTCGCCTCCATATGCAAACCATGGTCTGACCATAAAAACTGAGCCCAGAGTCAGGGCACCTAGGACTGTGAAGAGGATGACTGCCTTGAGGTAATGAAGATTACTTGTAAGTAATCTGGGCTGAGATTTGGCATAGGGCAGCCTAGCAAGTCACCAACTTGCTGCGCTGCCCTATGCCAAAGTGAAAGGGCAGGATTGCACTGTATTTATGCAATACTGTGCATTCCTGTCCTTTCCCCCTACACTGGTGCTGTATCGACAGATTAGCACCAACACAAGCACCCTTGCACAATGGTGCCTGTGTTGTCTGCAGGATTGTTTTTGTTGTGCAGGAAGGGACACCCAAAAACAGGAAGGCGTTTTCTTCTTTCACCAACTAAAGTCTTAGTAGAAATATATCTGCTAAAAGAGGTAATCATGTTGAGGTGGTACTGTTGGTAAAACCAACGGATTAATTTTGGCTAGATTCTAAGAATGCTATGGTCTCCTTTTCCACGAAGGTGCTACTAGAAGCAATTGGTTTCACACCTTCATGAACTTTCTTAGCATCCTAGACAAGAGAGGAATTGGAGAATACAGTAAGAATGGCCATTGCAACTTGAGCCCATGCCTTCTAGGAGGGGATCAGAAACTCAAAAAAGTTTTACTGCTTGATCCTGCGTAAATTAATGGGAATTCAGAAGAACTCAAAAACTGCTACCAATTTCCTCCAGCTAAGAAATTCTGGCCTCTCTTTCAGTCAGCAACCTTTGTCTGGAATTAGGATCCAACACATTACCCCAACCCTTGATGTCCTTGATGCTGGCATCCACTGTCATTACTTTTGGTACTAGCAGATTTCATGACTCCTTTCTAGAACTTTCTAAATTCAACCACCAACCCAGATGGATATCATTGGTCTAGCAAATACTGAACCAAGGGATGGAGATACAGCTGAGACCATCTCTTCCTGCATCCACAGCCATTTTCTGTCTGTCGCACTCTGCAGCCCCAGCCTCACTGGGCTTGGAAGGAAATATTTGCCCATATCTATTCTCAACATTGCTCCTGTGTATAGAAGTATCTGAGTAGGATTCAACTGAGCCTTCTTGAGATTTAAGGGAAATCTGTGCTTTTACAGAGCTGGCATACTTCCTAGATATCCTCTTGAGCTTTGGAACAGGAAGAGGAAGCAATTAATACACCGTTCAGGTAGGAAACCACTGACTTCCAAATCACTCAGCAATGGTGCTCTTTGGCAAATACTCCTGTGGAAAAAGAAAGGTCAAATGGCAACACTGAACTAGTAAATGTTGATTCCAGAAATGCAGGCAAAGCATTCAACAAATCCAGGGACTCCAAGAAATCTCCCTTGACAAATCAATAGAAGAGTTGACTGTGTTGTCACCATCTTAAAGGGTTGTCTTTGTAGATAGTGATTCGGTGTCATAGATCCAGAACTGGTCTGAACTCACTGGATGCTTTCTAGACAACAAACGTTAAGGAGTAACATCCCCTCTCCTTTTTTGTCTCTCTCGCTACTACATATTTCAACAGCAAATCTTAAACCCCATGAAGAATTGTCTGTTTCTGTAAGGAATTCCTCTGAAGATCTTTTAATCGACCAGAATGCCAAGAATCCAAGTATCTGAAATTGACAGCTTCCATGTTTCATAGAACAACAGATGCCGCCCCACCTATGGGACTGGCATAGCTATGACTTCTGGACAGCAAGGGTGAGTTGCTTTCGTCCAGACTTAGCCCTTGGAGAGGATTGACCACCAACCTTTGCCTGGGGCTCTAGAAGGTGCCATCAACTTACTGTCTTCAGCTTATTTCGTCACAAGGTCTTCCAACTCTGCACAAAAGAGATTTGTTCCAGTTGTTGGCATATGAATTAACATTGCTTTCTGCACAGTATTTGCTTTCCAGGAGAGCATGCCTACATGTCTTCTCAACTTTATAGATGACTCCGAAGCTGAGACACACAGATAGTCTAAGGATATATCCAAACAAAAATCTAACTTCATCCCCTTCCTGAATCTCTTCTGCTAAATTCTGAATATCCCGAAATAACTACCATAATGGATATGAAGAATAACAACATGTCCATATTGAAAGATCTGAAGCAGAAGACACCAACTGTTTTATTTATTGGATCAGCAAGAGTAGCATCGCCATCCAATGTAATTGATCAATGTAATACCAAACCAGCTTTTGGCGAATCTTCCTACACAGTAGAAGGAAACACTTCCAGCAGGCACCTTTGTGAACTTACTTAAAATGTAAGAGACCTTTAATCAAACATATGTCCATGGAGACCGGAGGACTTGAACACCTAACTTTTACACTAGGAGTCTAACCCTAAACAACTAGGCTGCAAGTGACTCTTTCAATTGCACAATGAACAGGCAGATAACTCTATTTCAACCTTCTTGTTGCCAACAGAAGTGCCTCTCCTGTATATAGGTAACAAAGTCCTTTTCAAAATAAACCCTTTGCATAGAAGCCTAATATATCAGTTAAGTCAGTCCCATGCCTTAATATTCAGCTTGGGCAATCATACCTTGCAGCTTGTGCTGTGTGGGATAAGAGGGGGATTCACCCTAGTCATTGCTTTGATACCCAGGGGACTCTTCAGTATGGCATCTTTTTATTTATCTTTCGCAATACCACTATCTAACTGTAAAGATGGCAGCCCCACGCTTCTATACATATCAACCCCTGTTAGAGCCTCTATGCCCAGAAGGAGGTTTTACAGGTAAGATGCATGTGTATTACCTGCCTGACTGTGCAGATGGTGGATTATCCAGTGCATTTACACAGACTCATCCAAATTCCGGTACAGTGGGAGCAGATACTGCCAGACTGCTAAACCCTTTCTGAAGGCAGAATCAATGAATTTACAGTTACACACTGTAGATTGGCTTGCACACGCCATGTTTAAGTACACATTTAAAAGGAAGTCAAATTAACACTTATATGAGATGAAGCACGTCTTGGGAGACAAAAAATATACCAGAAAGAGCCTGTCATTAGTCCCTCGTTAGTGTTGAGGTAGTAGGAAGGGTCTAAGGTTCAGGGATCATATGTATTTTTCAGATTTATTTAGAGAGAGTAACCATGGTCTGCCTGTCAAGACAATAGCTTCATTAGTAAGCACTGTAACGAGGAACACTAGAGGAGCTATTTATTGACTTAGTTCATGTTGTTGAGGTCTCACCATGCCAGAAAACTAGACACATTAGAAAATGTAGTGAGTTTGCTTTCCTCTGGCAGGCATGTGGAATGTATAGCAGTTCCAGCACTCTTCCCTTTCTCCATTATTTTTCTACTTCAGAGTGCAGTTTTGAGTTTGAGAGCAGTATGAAATGCTCAGGCTACACTAATCCGCTATTATTTTTAGGTTTGGCTTGACACTGCAACTGTGCCTGGCCTTATTTGATCAAACAAAAAAGAGTTTTCAATGTACTACTGAGAGAGGGGGTTGGGTGAGACCCACATATTGATTGATTTTGTTGTGTTTGTGTGTTTTCAGTAAAAAGGCTGCTTGAATTGCACTTTTTGGCTTGGCAGAGCTTATACTTGATACAGCGAATTGAGATGGCTACGGATTCAAACCAATGTTTGTAGGCCTGATCTGTTTATTATGAAATGTTATGACCAAGGCACTAGGACTGACATATTTATTGAAAAAACATATGTTAAAGTTATTAGGCATTTAAAGATGGATTGTTATTGTTCTATAGTAAAGTCTACAGATTGGTATTTTCTTATGTGGATGTTTACAGATTACTGTGGTAGGCAGAGGATTTGTCTCGTGTGAAAACTATGGTTATAGGAGGTTTGCTTTGTGAGAAACCTTGTTTAGCCTTATTAAAAGAGATAGTAGCGTGCTTAGAAAGCTGTAATTGTAATACCTTTATAGTGTTATGACTGTGGGTCTTATGGTTGCTTTGTGTGAAAGCTTATGTTCACAACTGTAGACAAAAGTTGGTTATTGTGACATGCTATAGGTCTGATTGGTACACTGGGAATGTTATGTCTGATTCCTTAGGTTTGGTCTGCTTAATATGAAATATTATGACAAAAACAGTTGATCAAGTTTATTATTTGTGAAATGCTTTTGTTAAAGCCAGTAAGCCTTTAATAGTAGTCTGTTATTGTAGGAGGCTGGACTGGCTTGTAGTGAGTACGAAGGGGTACTTGCACCTTGCACCAGGCCCAGTTATCCCTTATTAGTGTATAGGGTGTCTAGCAGCATAGGCTGATAGATAATGGTAGCTTAGCAGAGCAGCTTAGGCTGAACTAGGAGACGAGTGAAGCTCCTACAGTACCACTAGTGTCATATGCACAATATCATAAGAAAACACAATACACAGATATACTAAAAATAAAGGTACTTTATTTTTATGACAATATGCCAAAAGTATCTCAGTGAGTACCCTCAGTATGAGGATAGCAAATATACACAAGATATATGTACACAATACCAAAATATGCAGTAATAGTATTAGAAAACAGTGCAAACAATGTATAGTTACAATAGGATGCAATGGGGACACATAGGGATAGGGGCAACACAAACCATATACTCCAAAAGTGGAATGCGAACCACGAATGGACCCCAAACCTATGTGACCTTGTAGAGGGTCACTGGGACTATTAGAAAATAGTAAGGATTAGGAAAATAGCCCACCCCAAGACCCTGAAAAGTGAGTGCAAAGTGCACTAAAGTTCCCCAAAGGACATAGAAGTCGTGATAGGGGAATTCTGCAGGAAAGACACAAACCAGCAATGCAACAACGATGGATTTCCAGTCGAGGGTACCTGTGGAACAAGGGGACCAAGTCCAAAAGTCACAAGCAAGTCGGAGATGGGCAGATGCCCAGGAAATGGCAGCTGTGGGTGCAAAGAAGCTGCTACTGGACAGTAGAAGCTGAGGTTTCTGCAGGAACGACAAGGGCTAGAGACTTCCCCTTTGGAGGACGGATCCCTCACGCCGAGGAGAGTCGTGCAGAAGTGTTTTCCCGCCGAAAGACCGCCAACAAGCCTTGCTAGCTGCAAATCGTGCGGTTAGTGTTTTTGGATGCTGCTGTGGCCCAGGAGGGACCAGGATGTCGCCAATTGTGTCTGGGGACAGAGGGGGCGTCGAGCAAGACAAGGAGCCCTCTCAGCAGCAGGCAGCACCCGCAGAAGTGCCAGAAAGAGGCACTACAAGGATGCGTGAAACGGTGCTCACCCGAAGTCGCACAAAGGAGTCCCACGTCGCCGTAGAACAACTTAGGAGGTCGTGCAATGCAGGTTAGAGTGCCGTGGACCCAGGCTGGACTGTGCACAAAGGATTTCCGCCGGAAGTGCACGGAGGCCGGAGTAGCTGCAAAAGTCACGGTTCCCAACAATGCAGTCTGGCATGGGGAGGCAAGGACTTACCTCCACCAAACTTGGACTGAAGAGTCACTGGACTGTGGGAGTCACTTGGACAGAGTTGCTGGATTCAAGGGACCTCGCTCGTCGTGCTGAGAGGAGACCCTGGGTAACGGTGATGCAGTTCTTTGGTGCCTGCGGTTGCAGGGGGACGATTCCGTCGACCCACGGGAGATTTCTTCGGAGCTTCTAGTGCAGAGAGGAGGCAGACTACCCCCACTGCATGCACCACCAGGAAAACAGTCGAGAAGGCGGCAGGATCAGCGTTACAGAGTTGCAGTAGTCATCTTTGCTACTTTGTTGCAGTTTTGCAGGCTTCCAGCGCGGTCAGCAGTCGATTCCTTGGCAGAAGGTGAAGAGAGAGATGCAGAGGAACTCGGATGAGCTCTTGCATTCGTTATCTAAGGAATCCCAAGAGACAGAGACCCTAAATAACCAGAAAAGAGGGTTTGGCTACCTTGGAGAGAGGATAGGCTAGCAACACCTGAAGGAGCCTATCAGAAGGAGTCTCTGACGTCACCTGCTGGCACTGGCCACTCAGAGCAGTCCAGTGTGCCAGCAGCACCTCTGTTTCCAAGATGGCAGAGGTCTGGTCTGGAGCACACTGGAGGAGCTCTGGGCACCTCCCAGGGGAGGTACAGGTCAGGGGAGTGGTCACTCCCCTTTCCTTTGTCCAGTTCCGCGCCAGAGCAGGGCTAAGGGGTCCCTGAACCGGTGTAGACTGGCTTATGCAGAAATGGGCACCTTGTGTGCCCATGAAAGCATTTCCAGAGGCTGGGGGAGGCTACTCCTCCCCTGCCTTCACACCATTTTCCAAAGGGAGAGGGTGTAACACCCTCTCTCAGAGGAAGTCCTTTGTTCTGCCATCCTGGGCCAGGCCTGGCTGGACCCCAGGAGGGCAGAAGCCTGTCTGAGGGGTTGGCATCAGCAGCAGCTGCAGTGAAACCCCGGGAAAGGCAGTTTGGCAGTACCAGGGTCTGTGCTACAGACCACTGGGATCATGGGATTGTGCCAACTATGTCAGGATGGTATAGAGGGGGCAATTCCATGATCATAGACATGTTACATGGCCATATTCGGAGTTACCATTGTGAAGCTACATATAGGTAGTGACCTATATGTAGTGCACGCGTGTAATGGTGTCCCCGCACTCACAAAGTCCGGGGAATTGGCCCTGAACAATGTGGGGGCACCTTGGCTAGTGCCAGGGTGCCCTCACACTAAGTAACTTTGCACCTAACCTTTACCAGGTAAAGGTTAGACATATAGGTGACTTATAAGTTACTTAAGTGCAGTGTAAAATGGCTGTGAAATAACGTGGACGTTATTTCACTCAGGCTGCAGTGGCAGGCCTGTGTAAGAATTGTCAGAGCTCCCTATGGGTGGCAAAATAAATGCTGCAGCCCATAGGGATCTCCTGGAACCCCAATACCCTGGGTACCCAGTACCATATACTAGGGAATTATAAGGGTGTTCCAGTAAGCCAATGTAAATTGGTAAAAGTTGTCACTAGCCTGTTAGTGACAATTTGAAAGAAATGAGAGAGCATAACCACTGAGGTTCTGATTAGCAGAGCCTCAGTGAGACAGTTAGTCATAACACAGGTAACACATTCAGGCACACTTATGAGCACTGGGGCCCTGACTAGCAGGGTCCCAGTGACACATACAACTAAAACAACATATATACAGTGAAAAATGGGGGTAACATGCCAGGCAAGATGGTACTTTCCTACACAACCCCCCCCCCCCCAAACGAAGGACAATAAGACTAGCCATGACCTGATGAGTCTTCATTGTCTAAGTGGAAATATCTGGAGAGTCCATCTGCATTGGAGTGGCTACTCCCAGGTCTATGTTCCACTGTATAGTCCATTCCCTGTAGGGATATGGACCACCTCAATAATTTAGGATTTTCACCTTTCATTTGTTTTAGCCAAAGTAGAGGTTTGTGGTCTGTCTGAACAATGAAGTGAGTGCCAAACAAGTATGGCCTCAACTTCTTCAGTGCCCAGACCACACCAAAGGCCTCCCTCTCAATGGCAGACCAACGCTTTTCTCTAGGGATCAACCTCCTAAATAAAAGCAACAGGTTGATCCTGGCCCTCAGAATTAAGTTGTGATAGGACTGCCCCTACTCCTAATTCAGATGCATCAGTTTGGACATAGAATTTTGTAGAGTAACAAGGGCTTTTCAGGACAGGTGCAGAGCACATGGCCTGCTTCAGCTCCTCAAAAGCTTTCTGACAGTTTGCTGTCCATAATACCTTTTTAGGCATTTTCTTGGATGTGAGGTCATTAAGAGGGGCTGCAATGGAGCCATAGTTCTTAATGAACCTCCTGTAATACCCAGTGAGGCCTAGGAAGGCTCTCACCTGAGTCTGAGTAGTAGGGGGAACCCAATCTATAATAGTTTGGATTTTCCCCTGCAGTGGTGCAATCTGTTCCCCACCAACAAGGTGTCCCAGATAAACCACCTTCCCCTGCCCTATCTGGCACTTTGAAGCCTTGATAGTGAGGCCTGCCTTTTGCAGGGCCTCTAAAACTTTCCATAGGTGGACCAGGTGATCATCCCAACTGGAGCTAAAGACAGCTATATCGTCCAGATATGCTGCACTAAAAGCTTCCAGCCCTTGCAGTACTGTGTTCACCAACCTCTGAAAAGTGGCATGTGCATTTTTCAATCCAAAAGGCATTACTGGGAATTGGTAATGGCCTCCAATGGTTGAAAATTCAGTTTTAGGTTTAGCATCTTCTGATAATTTGATCTGCCAATACCCTGCAGTCAAGTCAAAAGTGCTTAGATACTTGGCAGATGCCAGTGTATCTATGAGCTCATCTGCCCTGGGTATAGGGTGAGCATCAGTTTTGGTTACCTGGTTGAGACCTCTGTAGTCTACACAAAACCGCATTTCCTTCTTTCCATCCTTGGAATTAAGTTTTGGTACAAGTACCACAGGAGAAGCCCATGGACTTTCAGAGTGCTCAACCACTCCTAGTTCTAGCATTTTCTGCACCTCTTGCTTTATGCAGTCCCTGACATGGTCAGGCTGCCTATAGATCTTACTTTTGACAGGCAAGCTGTCTCCAGTATCTATAGTGTGCTCACACCAAGAAGTGGTACCTGGCACAGTAGAGAAGAGTTCAGAAAACTGACCCAGGAGATTTATGCAATGGTCTTTCTGCTCAGCAGTAAGACAATCAGCCAAAACTACACCTTCCACTAGAGCATCTTGTTCTGTGGAAGAGAAGAGATCAGGTAGAGGATCACTGTCTTCTTCCTGTCCCTCATCAGTTGCCATGAGCAGGGTGAGATCAGCCCTGTCATAGTAGGGTTTCAGGCGATTGACATGGAGCACCCTAAGGGGACTCCTGGCAGTGCCTAAGTCAACTAAGTAGGTGACTTCACCCTTCTTTTCAACAATTATGTGGGGTCCACTCTATTTATCTTGGAGTGCTCTTGGGGCCACAGGCTCCAAGACCCACACTTTCTGCCCTGGTTGGTACTGAACCAAAACAGCCTTCTGATCATGCCATTGCTTCTGGAGCTCTTGGCTGGCCTGAAGGTTTTTACTGGCCTTTTTCATATACTCAGCCATCCTTGATCTGAGGCCAAGTACATAATCCACAATATCTTGCTTTGGAGCTTTTAAAGGTTGTTCCCAACCCTCCTTAACAAGTGTTAGTGGACCCCTAACAGGGTGTCCCAAGAGGAGTTCAAAGGGGCTGAAGCCCACTCCTTTCTGGGGTACCTCCCTGTAGGCAAAAAGGAGGCATGGTAAAAGGATATCCCATCTCCTGCGGAGTTTTTCAGGGAGTCCCATAATCATGCCTTTGAGAGTTTTGTTAAATCTCTCCACCAGTCCATTTGTTTGTGGATGATAGGGTGTAGTGAACTTGTAGGTCACACCACACTCTTTCCACATGGCCTTTAAGTAAGCAGACATGAAATTGCTTCCCCTGTCTGATACTACTTCCTTTGGGAAGCCCACCCTGGAAAATATTCCCAGGAGGGCCTTTGCCACTGCAGGTGCTGTAGTGGTCCTTAAAGGAATTGCTTCAGGATATCTTGTGGCATGGTCCACTACCACCAAGATAAACCTATTGCCTGAAGCAGTAGGGGGGTCAAGGGGGCCAACTATGTCAACCCCTACCCTTTCAAAGGGAACCCCAACCACAGGCAGTGGAATAAGGGGTGCCTTTGGGGTGCCACCTGTCTTGCCACTGGCTTGACAGGTTTCACAGGACTTACAAAATTATTTTGTGTCCTCAGACATTCTAGGCCAATGAAACAAGGGAACAAGCCTGTCCCAAGTTTTCATTTGTCCCAGATGTCCAGCTAGGGGAATGTCGTGGGCTAGAGTTAGGAGGAACTTTCTGTACTCCTGAGGAATCACTAACCTCCTGGCAGTTCCAGGCTTAGGATCCCTTGCTTCAGTGTACAAGAGGTTATCCTCCCAGTAAACTCTGTGAGAGTCACTGACATCCCCATTAGCTTGTTTGACAGCTTGCTGTCTTAGACCCTCCAGTGTGGGACAGGTATGCTGTGCCACACTCAGCTCCTCCCTGGCAGGCCCCCCTTCACCCAAAAGCTCAGCAGTGTCTGCTTCCAGCTCCTCTGGTGTAGGTTCTGCACAGGGTGGAAATTCTTCTTCCTCAGAAGTAGAATCCTCTGTAGAGGGAGGGATAGTAGGAAGTGCTTTACTTCTACTAGCCCTAGCTTTAGGGAGCACTTGGTCCATTGTTCCAGGATCCAAGTCACCCTGTCCTTTTTGCTTTTTGGCCTGAGCCCTGGTTAAAGCAAAAATATGCCCTGGGATGCCCAGCATTGCTGCATGGGCCTCCAACTCCACATCTGACCAAGCTGATGTCTCCAAATCATTTCCTAGTAGACAGTCTACAGGTAAATCTGAGGCTACCACAACTTTCTTTGGACCAGTACCCCCCCCCCAGTTGAGATTTACAACAGCCATGGGGTGGCTAAGTGTGTTGTTGTGAGCATCGGTTACTTGGTACTGGTGACCAAGTAGGTGTTGTTCAGGGTGGACCAGTTTCTCTATGACCATAGTCACACTGGCACCAGTGTCCCTGTAGGCCTGAACCTCAACACCATTTATTAGGGGTAGTTGCTTGTACTTATCCATGTTAAGGGGACAAGCAACCAAGGTGGCTAAATCAATAGCCCCCTCAGAGACTAACACAGCCTCTGTGGTCTCCCTAATCAGACCAACCCCAACTAAGTTACCAAAAGTGAGCCCAGCTACTCCCTTGGATTGGCTATTAGTAGGTTTGCTCCTACCACCACTGCTATTAGTAGGGACACTAGGTGTAGCAGTAGGGGTTGTAGTGGTAGGAGGCTTGGTGCTTTTCTTTGGACAACTGGGATCTGTTGTCCAATGGCCTTTTATTTTACATAAATAGCACCATGGTTTCTTTTCTTTGTTTTGATTTGAAGAGGATTTGGACCCACCACCCCCACCAGAGTGTTTTTGTAGGCCTGATGAAGACTCATGTTTAGATTTGTCCCCACCCTTGTCAGAAGACTTACCATCCTTCTTCTTGTTGCCATCTTTGTCCCCCCCTGTATGAACTTTTCTGTTCACCATTGTTCTGACCCATTTGTCTGCCTGCTTTCCCAATTCTTGGGGGGAGGTCAGATCAGAGTCCACCAAGTACTGGTGCAACAAATCAGACACACAATTATTAAGAATATGCTCTCTCAGGATCAAGTTATACAGGCTTTCATAATCAGTAACTTTACTGCCATGTAACCACCCCTCCAAGGCCTTCACTGAATGGTCAATGAAATCAACCCAGTCTTGTGAAGACTCCTTTTTGGTCTCTCTGAACTTTATCCTGTATTGTTCAGTGGTTAAGCCATATCCATCCAGGAGTGCATTCTTAAGAACTGTAAAATTATTGTCATCACTTTCTTTCACAGTAAGGAGCCTATCCCTACCCTTTTCCACTAAATGATAGCCATAGGATAGCAGCCCACTGCCTTTGAGGGACATCCTGTACAACACAGGCCCTCTCAAGTGCAGCAAACCACTTGTTAATGTCATCCCCCTCCTTATAAGGGGGAACTATCTTGTGCAGATTCCTAGAATCATGCTCTTTTGCAGGATGACTATTGGGAATACTGCTGCTGCCACCATGGGTTTCTAAACCCAACTTCTGTCTTTCCTTCTCTACTTCTAAGGACTGTCTATCCAAATCCAGCTGTTGCTTCTTGAGCTTCAGTCTGGTTTGTTCCACTCTCAATCTATTGAGCTCCCTTTCTAACAATCTGTCATCAGGGTGGGTGGGAGGGACATTCCTTGAAACAGAAGTGTGGTGAGAATGGACAGAAGGAGACCTGTCCCTTACAGAAGTCACCCTAACAGCTTGGTTAACAGAAAGATCACTTCTACTGTGGTGAGAAACAATACTTTTGCTATGATGGGAGATAACACTATCTGTATGGTGTACCTCTTCATCATTACGAACTATGCTAGACTGTCTAGTAATGGGCAGGCTAGGAAGTTTCTTTCCTGAATCTTTTCCTAGGGGAGTCCCTGGATCAGATTGGGAACCATTGGCTACTTTTTCAACAGATGGGGCCCTTCTGGCCTTATCTTGTTCTCTAAGCATGTTAAGCAATAATTCCAAAGAAGGATTCTTCCCTACACTCAAACCTCTTTCTACACAGAGACTCCTTGCTCCTTTCCAGCTAAGGTGGTCATATGCAAGTTTGGACAGATCAACATTTTGGCCTGTGCCAGACATTTTTAGAAAGAGTTTTTTTTAAGTGAGAGAAAAAGAGAAAAAAGTTTTCAGAACTTTTAGAAAGACAGAAAAAAAACTTTTTAAACTTTTAAGAACTTTTTAGAAAGTTTAGAGGTACTTTTCAGCACTTTAGAAAAGAGGTGAGAAAAGAAATGCAAAACTTTTTAGTTATGTGTACACACACTGAACTTGTTTTGTATATTTTTCTCTTATGAAAAGTACAATGACAAGAGTGGTAAGTAGTCTCAAAGCACTTATCCCACCGCTGCACAACCAATGTAGGAGGCTGGACTGGCTTGTAGTGAGTACCAAGGGGTACTTGCACCTTGCACCAGGCCCAGTTATCCCTTATTAGTGTATAGGGTGTCTAGCAGCATAGGCTGATAGATAATGGTAACTTAGCAGAGCAGCTTAGGCTGAACTAGGAGATGAGTGAAGCTCCTACAGTACCACTAGTGTCATATGCACAATATCATAAGAAAACACAATACACAGATATACTAAAAATAAAGGTACTTTATTTTTATGACAATATGCCAAAAGTATCTCAGTGAGTACCCTCAGTATGAGGATAGCAAATATACACAAGATATATGTACACAATACCAAAATATGCAGTAATAGTATTAGAAAACAGTGCAAACAATGTATAGTTACAATAGGATGCAATGGGGACACATAGGGATAGGGGCAACACAAACCATATACTCCAAAAGTGGAATGCGAACCACGAATGGACCCCAAACCTATGTGACCTTGTAGAGGGTCACTGGGACTATTAGAAAATAGTAAGGGTTAGGAAAATAGCCCACCCCAAAACCCTGAAAAGTGAGTGCAAAGTGCACTAAAGTTCCCCAAAGGACATAGAAGTCGTGATAGGGGAATTCTGCAGGAAAGACACAAACCAGCAATGCAACAACGATGGATTTCCAGTCGAGGGTACCTGTGGAACAAGGGGACCAAGTCCAAAAGTCACAAGCAAGTCGGAGATGGGCAGATGCCCAGGAAATGCCAGCTGTGGGTGCAAAGAAGCTGCTACTGGACAGTAGAAGCTGAGGTTTCTGCAGGAACGACAAGGGCTAGAGACTTCCCCTTTGGAGGACGGATCCCTCACGCCGTGGAGAGTCGTGCTGAAGTGTTTTCCCGCCGAAAGACCGCCAACAAGCCTTGCTAGCTGCAAATCGTGCGGTTAGTGTTTTTGGATGCTGCTGTGGCCCAGGAGGGACCAGGATGTCGCCAATTGCGTCTGGGGACAGACGGGGCGTCGAGCAAGGCAAGGAGCCCTCTCAGCAGCAGGCAGCACCCGCAGAAGTGCCAGAAACAGGCACTACGAGAATGCGTGAAACGGTGCTCACCCGAAGTCGCACAAAGGAGTCCCACGTCGCCGGAGAACAACTTAGGAGGCCGTGCAATGCAGGTTAGAGTGCCGTGGACCCAGGCTGGACTGTGCACAAAGGATTTCCGCCGGAAGTGCACGGAGGCTGAAGTAGCTGCAAAAGTCGCGGTTCCCAGCAATGCAGTCTGGCGTGGGGAGGCAAGGACTTACCTCCACCAAACTTGGACTGAAGAGTCACTGGACTGTGGGAGTTACTTGGACAGAGTTGCTCGATTCAAGGGACCTCGCTCGTCGTGTTGAGAGGAGACCCAGGGTACCGGTGATGCAGTTCTTTGGTGCCTGCGGTTGCAGGGGGACGATTCAGTCGACCCACGGGAGATTTCTTCGGAGCTTCTAGTGCAGAGAGGAGGCAGACTACCCCCACAGCATGCACCACCAGGAAAACAGTCGAGAAGGCGGCAGGATCAGCGTTACAGAGTTGCAGTAGTCGTCTTTGCTACTTTGTTGCAGTTTTGCAGGCTTCCAGCGCGGTCAGCAGTCGATTCCTTGGCAGAAGGTGAAGAGAGAGATGCAGAGGAACTCGGATGAGCTCTTGCATTCGTTATCTAAGGAATCCCAAGAGACAGAGACCCTAAATAGCCAGAAAAGAGGGTTTGGCTACCTAGGAGAGAGGATAGGCTAGCAACACCTGAAGGAGCCTATCAGAAGGAGTCTCTGACGTCACCTGCTGGCACTGGCCACTCAGAGCAGTCCAGTGTGCCAGCAGCACCTCTGTTTCCAAGATGGCAGAGGTCTGGAGCACACTGGAGGAGCTCTGGGCACCTCCCAGGGGAGGTACAGGTCAGGGGAGTGGTCACTCCCCTTTCCTTTGTCCAGTTTCGCGCCAGAGCAGGGCTAAGGGGTCCCTGAACCGGTGTAAACTGGCTTATGCAGAAATGGGCACCATGTGTGCCCATGAAAGCATTTCCAGAGGCTGGGGGAGGCTACTCCTCCCCTGCCTTCACACCATTTTCCAAAGGGAGAGGGTGTAACACCCTCTCTCAGAGGAAGTCCTTTGGCCATCCTGGGCCAGGCCTGGCTGGACCCCAGAAGCCTGTCTGAGGGGTTGGCAGCAGCAGCAGCTGCAGTGAAACCCCGGGAAAGGCAGTTTGGCAGTACCAGGGTCTGTGCTACAGACCACTGGGATCATGGGATTGTGCCAACTATGCCAGGATGGTATAGAGGAGGCAATTCCATGATCATAGACATGTTACATGGCCATATTCAGAGTTACCATTGTGAAGCTACATATAGGTAGTGACCTATATGTAGTGCACGCGTGTAATGGTGTCCCCACACTCACAAAGTCTGGGGAATTGGCCCTGAATAATGTGGGGGCACCTTGGCTAGTGCCAGGGTGCCCTCACACTAAGTAACTTTGCATCTAACCTTTACCAGGTAAAGGTTAGAAATATAGGTGACTTATAAGTTACTTAAGTGCAGTGTAAAATGGCTGTGAAATAACGTGGACGTTATTTCACTCAGGCTGCAGTGGCAGGCCTGTGTAAGAATTGTCAGAGCTCCCTGTGGGTGGCAAAATAAATGCTGCAGCCCATAGGGATCTCCTGGAACCCCAATACCCTGGGTACCTCAGTACCATATACTAGGGAATTATAAGGGTGTTCCAGTAAGCCAATGTAAATTGGTAAAATTGGTCACTAGCCTGTTAGTGACAATTTGAAAGAAATGAGAGAGCATAACCACTGAGGTTCTGGTTAGCAGAGCCTCAGTGAGACAGTTAGTCATAACACAGGTAACACATACAGGGCAGACTTATGAGCACTGGGGCCCTGACTAGCAGGGTCCCAGTGACACATACAACTAAAACAACATATATACAGTGAAAAATGGGGGTAACATGCCAGGCAAGATGGTACTTTCCTACAGTTATCATATTGTGTTACATGTAATCTCACAGATTGACCTAGTAAGCAAGGGTTTTGGCATTGACCACCCACTATGACAAACCCTTGGACTTTTTAATGTGATGATTCTTGTTAGGCCCTGTTGAGAGGGGTTGTATATTGCAAGATGGTGGCCGGCTGAGACGGCCTAACGGAGCTCCCCCCGACTACTCTGCATGGAGCTGACTCCGCAGTATGCTCACTTCCTGGAGCTGTAAGTAAGGAAGACCCTTGGTGCCTGAGACTCTCCATAAACTGCAGGGCCTATTGCAGGCGTGGGAGCAGTCTAACGTCGACATTAAACATTCAATTGCATTCCGACTTGCGGCTTGGCTCCTGACGACAGTGTGGATGGGGCCCAAAGTTGCCGCTACGAGCAGTGGAATCAGCATGGGCAGTGGCAGGCACAAGCCACTGTCGGGTACGGCGGCTTTCCCGATAGCGACTGGGAGTGCTCGCCTGCCAGAACTAGCAGTAAATGCAGCAAGCATGGCGAGTCACACCAGCGCCACGAGACAAGCTGGGAAGTGGGGACCAGCAGGTTCAAAACAGAGGCCCAGCGGAAGAGGGCACAAGCTGACAAGGAGGAACCTGACCTACTTATTGTGAGTAACATGTGTGGAAGACAATGCACTGTTAAGGATGGATGGTTATTATGCTTTGCTAAATCCTCTAGGCAGATATTTTCTTGCATACAATTTCACAGATGGCTGGAGTAGGGAAGTGTTTTGGTTTCGGTGTTGGTGATCCATGGGGTTAGAAGATTTCACTACAAACATTTTTGTTAAGCTGTTTTAAGAATTGTAGTATTTTGCTTTGTCAACTCTAATTTTGAATACATTTGTACTTTTAGGACTGTATGCCAGATGGTTGCCTCCTGGAGAGCTTACATTCAGCACAGTAGGTTTGAGTTGGCTATGGTGACAACCAGTGATGAAGGGTATAGACCTGATTGTTTATTATGAAAAGGTAGAATAAATGCCTGCATACAGATTCTGAAAAACACAAGTTAAAGTCAATAGACATTTAGGGGTGGATTGGTTTTAATCTGAATCAAAGCTTGCAGGCTTTCTGTTACATAAAATCTCACAGATGACCTTACTAAGCAAGGTCCTTGTGTTCGCTCCCACCCCTGGCAAACATGTATGAGACACTTGTTAAACCCTGTTTGTGGAGATGGTGTTTTGATTTGCCCACTGTAATTTTGTCTAAATGTGTAATTTGTGACTGTATGCCTGGTGGTTGCCTTGTGGGAAAGCGTACAGCCTGTACAGTATGCCTGATTTAGTTGTGGTGACACATCAGAGATAAAAGCTTTAGGCTTCATTATATACACTGAAATGTTAACCCAGACTCCATAGGTCTGGCCTGTTTATTATGAAAAGCTATCACAAAGTCAGCAGGCCTGGGATACTTGTGAAAAGCATATGGTAAATAGGCATCTACAGCAGATTGGTATCACATTATATTACAGGCCACAGAAAGTTATTTGGTTACATGTACTCTCGTAGAGGACCATAGTAGGCAAGGGATTTGGTATTGGTCTCCCTCTCTGACAAATTCTGGGGGGGAGAATTTCTCTGTGATGATTCTTGTGATGCCCTGTGAGAGGAGTTGTACATTGTTTTGCCAACTATACTTTTGCACATATTTGTAATTTGTTTTATAAATGTTTGCCAGCTAAGGCATACCTCAGTATGCCTCTGTAGTATACAGTGTCAATACACCGGCAAAGGCTAGAAGCCTTATTAGTTCAACGGGAAACAGTGTGTTAGATTCTTAGGTGTGATCTGCTATAATGAAATGGTATGCTAAAGCAAGTAGACATTACTTATTGTGAAAAAATATTTTGAAGGCATTAGGCTTTTAAGGGTGGATTGTTCTGACATTGAGCTACTGCCAGTAGGCAGGTAATTTCTTACATGCAATCCCGCAGACTGGTATAGTAGGCAAGGGTTTTGGTATTGGTGACCGAGCTGAACAAACCCTGGGGATAGGCTTCTGGCACTAAGTTAATTCTTATTAGGCTATATTATTTGTTATGCTAACAAGCCAGTTATAACAGCTGGAGGTCAAGTTGGTTCACTAGGACAAAATATTTTCAATGCCATTAATCTGATCTGTTTTGATGAAAAGGTATGCTAAACGCAATAGGCCCGGCATACTGATTGTTGAAAGCATATTTTAAAGTCAATAGGTATTTGAGGGTGGATTGTTATTTCTCTCTATTAAAGCCTACTGGTAGGTATGAAATGTCACAGACTACCTTTGTAGGGAAGGATTTTGGTGTTGATTACCTCCTTTGACAAGCCGTAGAGGGAGCAGATTTGTAATATAATAATTACTGCTAGAATCTCTCCTTAGCCCTCTGCCAGGATCTTGTAATAAAAAAAGAATACATATTTCATAAATGGAACCAACCACAAAATTCCTGCCTACTACAGTAATCTGTGAGATTCCATGTAATGTAACAAAAATGTTCTCTGCAGGCTTTCATACAGAGTACTAACAATCCACTCTCAAACGGCAGGAGGGCCTGGTGTTTAGGAGCGTCGGGGCATGATCCTACTATTCTCAAGCAGATTAAAACTTAGCCTAGGGCTGCAGTTAGAGTGAAGCAGTCCAAATGGTGTTTTGTAGTGTAAGGGATCAGGGAAGAGGGAGTGGTTGAAACAGTACATGTGCTGGCCGTGGTTTTACTCGTCCTTGAGCTCCAAACTAGTACAATGATGTCGGGAGCAGTGGACATAACCTGTTTAAGCGGCTTTGCAAAAGTTTGCTCACGGGCGCTGATGGCTGTGGCCTAGGGCAAAGTCAACAGAGCACAAGCATGTAAATGGTTGCGGGCAATCCTGGCTTATGGTGTCATGCAGAAGTGGATGTTGCTAAGGAGATATGTTGGGGGAGAAGTTTTGTACCTCATTCCGGGGCCTGGAGCCGGAGGACTAGATGCACTGAGGAATAAAGTACGTGTTGCCTTGGTATGCTGAAGAGAAGCTGCTCCTCTCAATCTGATGCTGACTTATCTAAAATGATTTTCATGACTCCTTGAACAACAAAGCTACACAGCCCTCATTCCCTCTCCCTGCAGCTACCGAATGACCTGAGGTCATCATTAGCACAGCAGCCAGGCTCAGGCCTTCCTTCACCACTGCACCATATATATGCACTTTGCAGATGCACAGACACTTGTTAAGAGGAATTTTACTTTCCCCAGCAAAAATCAATATACAGGGAGTGCAGAATTATTAGGCAAGTTGTATTTTTGAGGATTAATTTTATTATTGAACAACAACCATGTTCTCAATGAACCCAAAAAACTCATTAATATCAAAGCTGAATATTTTTGGAAGTAGTTTTTAGTTTGTTTTTAGTTTTAGCTATGTTAGGGGGATATCTGTGTGTGCAGGTGACTATTACTGTGCATAATTATTAGGCAACTTAACAAAAGAAAATATATACCCATTTCAATTATTCATTATTACCAGTGAAACCAATATAACATCTCAACATTCACAAATATACATTTCTGACATTCAAAAACAAAACAAAAACAAATCAGTGACCAATATAGCCACCTTTCTTTGCAAGGACACTCAAAAGCCTGCCATCCATGGATTCTGTCAGTGTTTTGATCTGTTCACCATCAACATTGCGTGCAGCAGCAACCACAGCCTCCCAGACACTGTTCAGAGAGGTGTACTGTTTTCCCTCCTTGTAAATCTCACATTTGATGATGGACCACAGGTTCTCAATGGGGTTCAGATCAGGTGAACAAGGAGGCCATGTCATTAGATTTCCTTCTTTTATACCCTTTCTTGCCAGCCACGCTGTGGAGTACTTGGACGCGTGTGATGGAGCATTGTCCTGCATGAAAATCATGTTTTTCTTGAAGGATGCAGACTTCTTCCTGTACCACTGCTTGAAGAAGGTGTCTTCCAGGAACTGGCAGTAGGACTGGGAGTTGAGCTTGACTCCATCCTCAACCCGAAAAGGCCCCACAAGCTCATCTTTGATGATACCAGCCCAAACCAGTACTCCACCTCCACCTTGCTGGCGTCTGAGTCGGACTGGAGCTCTCTGTCCTTTACCAATCCAGCCACGGGCCCATCCATCTGGCCCATCAAGACTCACTCTCATTTCATCAGTCCATAAAACCTTAGAAAAATCAGTCTTGAGATATTTTTTGGCCCAGTCTTGACGTTTCAGCTTGTGTGTCTTGTTCAGTGGTGGTCGTCTTTCAGCCTTTCTTACCTTGGCCATGTCTCTGAGTATTGCACACCTTGTGCTTTTGGGCACTCCAGTGATGTTGCAGCTCTGAAATATGGCCAAACTGGTGGCAAGTGGCATCGTGGCAGCTGCACGCTTGACTTTTCTCAGTTCATTGGCAGTTATTTTGCGCCTTGGTTTTTCCACACGCTTCTTGCGACCCTGTTGACTATTTTGAATGAAACGCTTGATTGTTCGATGATCACGCTTCAGAAGCTTTGCAATTTTAAGAGTGCTGCATCCCTCTGCAAGATATCTCACTATTTTTGACTTTTCTGAGCCTGTCAAGTCCTTCTTTTGACCCATTTTGCCAAAGGAAAGGAAGTTGCCTAATAATTATGCACACCTGATATAGGGTGTTGATGTCATTAGACCACACCCCTTCTCATTACAGAGATGCACATCACCTAATATGCTTAATTGGTAGTAGGCTTTCGAGCCTATACAGCTTGGAGTAAGACAACATGCATAAAGAGGATGATGTGGTCAAAATACTCATTTGCCTAATAATTCTGCACTCCCTGTATACCCATAACTGCTCCTGGTTTCCTTGGCAATGCACAATGCCATTAATATTCTGGAACACTTTGTTGGCTTTGAATTTTTCAAACTGATGACTTGAGAAACATCTTTGTTTTTGTTTGTTTTTTGATTTTACTAGTGCTTGTGACGTTTTTCAGAAAAGGCAGTAGTCGATGATTTGGTGCTTTGCCCAGCACCGTTTAATTGAAAACACCAGTTTTCAAACGCAGATGTTAACACACAACTACATTTGCAGTGGGATAAATGCCAGTCAAATGTAATTAATTCACGTTTCTGTTCTTCTTTTTTCCGTTTCCAGTTAAAATTTGTTTGAAGTTGCTTCAAAGTCCGGTGCAGTGTGCCACGGCAGCTTTGAAACTAGTCTGCACTGACCGTGTTGTTGTGTACCAAAGTCTTGGAGATTCGAGAGATATTGTGGTCCGCTGCACTATTAACGGAATGGTCTGTGGATTCTGAGGCTGAAAGGGAATAAATAGACACATCAATTGATATTGATTAATTGTGGGGTATTATTACAGTATGTGTGGAAACCTGTCGCAATATTGGAGCCATTTGCAAGCGGATTTCCATCTTTTGTGATAGCAGATGACTTTAATGGTTCATGGATGTATTATTCCTCATCGATTTGAGGGTTAGGGGTGACCGACTGGCACCCCACACTCCTGCGGTAGATCCCTGTCCCAGGTTTTGCATGAAGGTGTTAATTATCAACGTATTTTCTTACATATAGTTTCAAAGGAAAGTATGGGGCCCGAGATTCATGTGACAGTTCCTCCAATCCATAACTGCAATGGTGGCAAAAGAACAGGAGTTCTGAGGTAGTTGGTTGGTTTTGTTTTGCTAGAATGGGGTTCAAGTATAACCCTGAAATATCAGTCCTGGGGTGGAAGAAAATGATGCTGGTTGAGGAATATATGGCTGTGATGCGTTGCCTTGTGTTCATATTATGGCTGAGAGCAGGACTTCTTCATCTCATTTATCTGTATGGATGCAAGTATCTGTCAGGATTTCATTTATCTTTCAAATATACTGCATTCTTTGCAGGTTGGATGTGAAGCACAACCTCTTACTCGTCCTTGGGGACATCACTGGTGAGAACTGTGCGTTTAGCAGTACTGCATGTGTATGCCTTATGGTGCTGACTACTGTGGCCTATAATAAAAATCAGCAGACCACCAGCTTGCAAAGGGCCAGGGACTACCTAACAGGTGATGTTAATGTGGGAATGGGTGTGCTGAGGGAAGAATTCAGCATGGACGTCATTTAGGGGTCACCACGGGTCGCAGCTGTGACCCCCGGCTTGGCCTTTGCGACCCCTGTCACTGCCCTTGGGACTCATGGCCTTCAGAGGTGGCAAATTCAGTGCTAGAACCACAGTGGCAGCTCGTAATTATGGACGTCATTTGGGCCTCCGCTCTCTTTGTTTTCTGTTAATTGTTTTATTACACTAATAGTGAATAATAAAATATTATCCACTATTAGTGGAATAAACGTGTGACTATGCCCTTCCGTGGCAGCTGAGGTAAGTAAAAATGCTTTTAAATGTATGCCGTTTGGGTGAGATGTGTTTATGTGTGTGTATGTGTATGTGTAAGTATGTGTATGTGTAAGTATGTGTGTGGTAGTGAAAGTGGAGGTTAAAGGGCACGTGATGTCACCCCTGGCATTTTGGTGAATTGACGCCCATGGAATTCAGCAAGACCTATTCCAGAAGGACGTGACCCGAGCAGTGAACTGCAGCAGCCTGCAATCTTGTCTCTATTTTTCCTCCTTGACAACTACTGCCATCAGGACGAGAGAGCCATCCAAAGCCATCCACCAGCTAGTCACTGTCAGCGCTGTGGCCAGGTCCTGGTCTCCTTCCACTATTACAGCAGCGTGCACCTTTGCTCCTCTTTTGTGCTCACACTCAGGCACTACTGTTTATAAATATATAGCTCCAGCACATCGAAATGCAGCAACGCCAGGTATAAATCCTGTGCCTGTACATTCGATTATGGGTAAAGTACCCGCCAAACGAGAGGAAACTCTGTTTTGGATGGGATAAGGATTCCACCTACCATGTAATTCCCATTAAAAGTGAACTTCAGCCACAACCGCAGTATCCTATAAAACATGAAGCAAAAGCACCAGTGAGAGAAATACTCACGCAATTAGAGTACCAGGGTGTGATTGAACCCTGTGTCTCTCCAATGAATAAACCTTTATTCCCCGTAGCTAAACCAGACCATTCACACAGAATAGTCTTAGACTACAGACATCTAAATAGTCATACACGCACCTATGCTATACAAAACTCACACAGCACTGCACTAATGAGCAACATAGTGCGTAAAAAATACAAAACAACACTAGACATTTCCAATGGGTTTTTCTGCCAGAATATAGCACCTGAAAACAGAGACTTAACAAGCTTTAGCGCACTAGGCTTTCAGAAAACATTCTCTTGTGTTAACTCAGGGGTATAGGAACAGCCCAGGACTGTTCGCGGCTAGTGTCACTGCCATTTTACACAAGATCGACCCTGAAGCATTGTCCTATGTAGACGATATATATCTCACGGATGATGAATTACTACAACATTTAAGATGGGTAGCCCGCATTGTTGTAGGGTTTGCCGAATTTGGCTACAAATTTAATTAAAAAATAGTAATAATAATAACCTTCCTCAGCATCCTGTTTCTAGGATATAAGCTGTCAAGTGAAGGCCTTGCGCCACAATTCTTAGAAAAGTGAGCACAGTTACAACCACCGAATATGATAAAAAAATTCCAATCATTATTGGGTTTCTTAAATTTTGGCAGAACCTACATTCCAGATTATGCTACGCGCATAAAACCTTTATATCACCTAATACGTCCCGATTTTTCAAGTAAATTCTGGACAACTGAACATACGCACATTCTTAGAGAATTGCAGACAGACATGCTTGCAGCACAATATTTACACACAAAGGACAACAAAACACATTTGTCACTGTCTTACAGGAATTGCAACAGTTCCGTGATGATAATTCTTCCAAAAGTGCCTCCTCCACAGGAATTAAGGATGTGCCGGTAACATCTACTGGCTGGATTCCCAGAGTTGGGGATCTTGTACGTGAAAAAGTCGCAGTGAAAAAGGAATTTGGCCCTTCTTATCGAGAACCAGTCCCTGTACTAGGGATACACGGTACCAGAACTGTTATTCTACCACCGTTGGCAGGTGCCAAAGAAAGTCGTTTTGTCTCTATTGACAATGTCAAATTACGCCATGTGACCGATCCTGCACAGCAGACCAAGAGGAACATCCAGTAGTTCCCGAATCCCTCTCACTACTGGCGAAGAAGTCCCACTACAAGTTGTTTATACCAACACCGATACCTCTCCGAGCTTGGAGAGGGTGGAAGATGATGCATTAGTTCCACCAACGTCAACTAACTTAGAAACATTCAACCAAGTCAATTTGACTACAAGCCAAACGGATGGTGCTGTCTATAGTGTGTCACCACAGGAAACACCAACTCCACCACTGACAACGGCTACGCCATTTGCACGAACTGCCTCTAGTTATTTTGCCGACTTCAACGATGATTTCTCAGACTCATTCGCCTCTTTGACAGCTGATTTGTCAAGTACACGTAAGCTAACAAACTGGCTTAAAGAAACGTATTTCATTTTTCCATTGAACTATATATGGCTTTTTCTGACTGTCCTAGCCGTTCTACTTTGGATTGGTTTTGTTATAGCATTTTTCCTATTAATACATGGTCATTTTCTTCCTGAAAGATCAACAGTTGAACAGGTGGAGGAGGTTTTCAAACCACATTTTTCATCACACAAAGTCCGAAGAGATTTATCATTTGTGAACATTTCCACAGTGCCAATTCCTTATGGGATTGTTTGGGACAAAGTAATGTTTGATATAAATGGTCCCACGGAAATTATTCAAATACTGTATGTGTTCAAATTATCAATGAATGATGTAGTGATACCAGGCATTCTATCTAATGATTGGGATGTGAAAACAGTTGATTCTATGATGACAGAATTGCAATATTTTACTGTCTTTGAAAATGAAGATGTTTACCAATTCAAAGAAAATTATGGTGATATGTTTTGCTATAATTATTATGGGCACCACTTCATGCATAGAGCGAGCAGTCCCAAAATGGTATTTAATTACACCCAATGGGAACATTGTCCAACTCCACCGCAAGGGAGTTCTAAAATATATTCTGAAATGTTTGCATATTTTTCTGGGCACAACCAAAAGAATGCTGAGTCGTATTACTTTAAGGTACCACCTTCTAAGGATATACACATGTTATTGACTAATACGAAATTTATATATTCGGAATCCTTTGTTTACCGGCTATCGATAGAGGGCTATGAATATTGGTCCAAATCAATTGATCTGAAAAGTGTCTGGGGAACAAAAAATTGGCAAATTAAGTAAAAAGAAACATTGTTTAGAGCATGTCTTATTCCTGTTCAAATTATCTTCTTAAATGAAACAGTGCAACAAACGAGTTGTTTAGGCTTAGCTACAATTAGGGAATCAAACACGCCTAGTATTCCTGCCCCTGCAAAATTTTACAAATGGCAAAAATACACGAATGCAACTAAAGATGAGCTCAATGAGTGGGTCCAGAATGGTACGTTTAATGCTTTACTGACACGTCCAGGCGGGTGGTTATTGTGGCCAATAGATACCAATGGGTGTCATCAACGTTTTATTAACTCCTCGGGGGTTTTAGGACGAGTAGGCCAGACCCTCGCTATATATCTCCAGAACATGCAGATATCATTACAACATATAGGCCCTCATTTCGACCCTAGCGGTTGGCAGAGAAGTGGCGGTCTTACCGCCAACAGGCTGGCGGTAAAAAAATTGGTATCATGACCATGGCGGTTACTGCCATAGTCATCCGCCACTTCTCCGAACCGACTGCCAGGGTGGAGATGACCGCGGGGCTGGAGAATTGGGTCTCCAGCCTGGCGGCCGTCACAAGACCGTTGGCAGTATCATGACCCGGCTGACCACCATGGATTTCATGGGGTTGGGTACCGCCATGAACTCCATGGGGGTAAGCACTATCAGTGTCAGGGAATCCCTTCCCTGCACTGATAGGGGGTCTCCCCCACCCTCACCCCTGAGTCCTTCCCCGACACCTCCCACCCCCCTGCCACCTCCCAAAGATGGCAGGACCCCCCTCCCCACACCAAACATCACTACACAGACACACACCCAATACGCATGCAGACACCACCAACACCCATACCCGCACACACACAAACAAACATGCCAACACACACACACACAGTCATACATGCACACCCACATTCAGACATACACGCACACATCCATACAGACATACATACAGGCAGACACACACACATTTCCGAACACATTACACCCCGCATGCATACACGCACTCACACACCCCCTTTTCATACTCACACGCACACCCCCATGCATGCACACAACAACCCACCACCCCTAACGGACGATCAACTTACCTGGTCCGTTGATCCTCCGGGAGGGGACGTGATCCATGGGGGCTGCTCCGCCGCCAGCACCCCGTCAACAGAACACCGCCACGCCGAATCACGTAACGTGATTCGGTGGGCGGTGTTCTGCTGATGGGGCTGTGGAGGTGGAGCAACCTCCACTTCCCCGCCGACCGCCAATATGGCTGCTGGCGGCTCTCCATCCGGAAAAGGACGGAAGGCTGGCAGCAGTCATAATTCGCTGAGCGGAAAACCGCCACCACTGGTGGTCTTCAGCACGGCGGTCCCTCAGCGGTCTTGTGAAAAGACCGCCGAGGTTGAAGTGACCCCTATAGTGTAGGAAAATTATGCCAACAGTGGCTAAAGTCATACTCACTGAACGCGGTTAAAGAACACCTCAATCTCCTGTCTAACTCCACTGACTTACAAGATTTCTTGTCAGGCCCCAGAACACCACGTAGGAAGCGTTTCTTATATGCAGTATACAAGAAATATGGAAACTTTCCCAACAAGATGCTGCTGCCCGGTTAAGACAAATAGACCTGGAAAATCTAGAAAAGGCATTAGCTGTTGTGGATAATGGGATTAATACCTTGTCCGACCAGATATATACAATTAACAACATTGTCTTTTCTGCTATGGACATTATAAAATCTGATATGTCTTCTTTATACAATGGACAAAGTCAGATCAGGTCCATTATGCAGTTGGGTTGGACGATTCAAAATAATTGAAGGCGGGTCGCGTTCCATGGCAGCACGTCAGTGCAAGGAAGATATTTTCTTCTTTTAATCTAACGCGACAACAACAACTAATGGCTAAGAAAGAAGCGACTTATGTCATGCTTAACACTGAGAAATTAGAAAAGTTGCCTTTTACCGTGGCCAAAATACCATTGGCAGAGTGGTTAATACATGGGGTTATTAATCTGCCTATTTCAACACTACAATTCACCTCCTGTTTGAAACACATTCTGGTAGGCAGATATGAAAAGCTGGGAGATAGTTTCATCCATGAGGTGTGGGAGCTTCCCTTCTTGTACAAATCCTTCAATGGCATGAAAGAAGTCTTTCTTAGCGGCAGTGAATGCGAGACTTCAGTCAGTCATTCGATGATTTGTAAACAGTTGTTCTTGCATGGGGCGTGTAACGCCTCGGCTGCAAACTTGGCTTGTTATCTTAAGGGAGTTCCAGTCCCCTTGATTAGACCTACGTTCCAGGTGCTTTCAAACGGCAGCTGCGTCCTTCTCAACATTGAAGACTGTTGTGGCATGCGAACCGGAATTGTTTACGTTGTTTCGGTCTCTAAGGTCGTTACATGCTGCGGGAACGTACTGTTTCCCCTCACTAAATTTAAGGAGGTAGCTGATATCTGGCCTTACATTGCTACTTCAAATGTGAATTTTGACAAGTTAAGTAGACTCAAGGCTTTATTGTTTCAAAAGCATGTGGCTCTTACATCTGCACGCAAGACCTATGCACTTCAAGTGGCAAGGTCATCAGCAGAAATACAGTCCCTGTTAAATACGAACTTTCCGAGACACTTTGGTGAACTCGCGGGACGAACATTTAATGCATCTAGCACGACTGGAATAGCACATTTTTCAAAGCTGTTGGTTCTGGTATTGTTCACACCTTTTCCTCCATATTCAGTTTGATGCCTTCAGCTATCCAGTCAATTTTCAGTAGTATTTTTGGGGGATTTTCGATAACTTTGGCTTTATGAGCTGGCATCCTGCTGTTGCTGTTGTTTATGCGCAATGGCTGTCCCGCTGCAACAAGGACAAATGACGGCGCTCCCATCAGCGCAGCTGTGTCGTGAACGTATGATGCAGCATTTTGGAGCAACACTCCTGGAGCATTTGGAGTGTGACTGGTCTTTGTCATTCAGACCGGTTTTGTATTGTGTGCAGCCCGTGTTCCAGTGCCTCTGGTGCTCTTTCGAACATGCACTGGAAGTTTGTCTTTCACAGCAGCGCCCCCCACAATAGATGATGATCTGTTGATGTTCTCGCTGAGGGTTCATTACCAGACATGCGCACTGAGGCTGCGTTTGCCACGTGAAGCTAATTATGAGTTACCCTTCCTGGAGGAAGTTGCCACCAACTCATCAATGGGCACTCCACGGGATGCTGCATTGGTTGACACTGGGGCTATGGAACACACTTGATCTTCGATCATTTTTGTCACGGACTTTCTGGTTCTGTCACCTGCTGAAGTGGAAGATCTCCTACTTTCCATGACTCGTACTTAATTTGGAACTTTTCTAAATTGACATTATCATTGAATTCGGTTATAAGCCACATGCTCACGTTTTAAATTGCCAAGTAGTGTGCTTGTGTGTCCTTTTAATTTGTCAAAATTGACTAGGGTTTTATATATATCTTAGGTTGAGAAATTTTTGTTTTGGCTTGAACCACTTTCAACCGACAAGGGGAGGATGTTGTGTAGCCATTTTAGTTATAGCTCCATGCACATTAGGCCGCTGTACACTTTGATCTAGATATATTTTATTCGGCTTTGCATTGTTATTTTTACAATAGCCAGTTTTACGGTCTTGTTTTAATTTCTTCCATCTAACTGTTTTGCTTAGCCCAGCACTGTGTTCTCAAACAAGACATTCTTGATCACTTTGTGCTTCAGTCAAGGCTACAGTTTGGTACTTTGCCGGTGAACGTGGTAGAAGTTTAGTCTCCAACATTCGTAGAAAATTCACATCCTTATGTAGGGACATTTTCTTAGAACATTAGCTGTGTTGTTATAAAAACACTTCCTAGTCCCATTACACATCCAGGGGGAGATTCCAGCCAGGGAACCACGACTGTATGCTGATTGCTGAATGCTTCGCTGCAGATGCTAACGCAGACTACAGGCCTTTGCTCAGGTATGAGGGTCGATGTCCTCCCGGGGGAACCTGAAGGGCAGGATTAGAGCTTAATATGCTGTGCTCAAATTATGATTCAGATAGGAAATAGTCCATCAATTCTAGTGGCAATATGATAGCGTTATTCTTATGCTTCACTCTCATCGTCACCATTTTAATATTGTCATGTTGTGTTGTTCTGGTTATTGCAGCTCACGCTTCGCTATCTAAAATGCAGTTGTTTTATTAAACCAGTTTTTAAAACCTATACTGCTTTCATTGTCATTTATATATGAGACCGAATTGTGAATGAGAGAACCGGATGCGACCTGAGTGACCACGACTTCCCTGAGAAGTATGATATGAAATGTGGCTACCACTCATCTCTACCTTTCGGGAGAGATGAGGCACTGCTAGTTAGCCGGAGCAAAACCTGGATTTAGAGCGACAGGTGTCACCCACAGTAGGTCAGACTCAGTCTCCCACACCGTGGACAATCTTGCTGCTCAAAATCGAGTAGTCTCACTAGAATAATGAGAGCCTACGGGACAAGTGGAAGAACACAGCTTTGCCCTAAATAACTCCTGTACTCAGGAACCAATACGTGAGGCAGTGTCAGCCTCTCTTTCAGTGATACTTTCAAAGCTATGTTTTAGTTGATTATTTAAGATACTGTGACAGCTGCTCTGTCGAACCAGTCCTAAAAACAGTGTTGACACCTGTAAGGAAATGCCTCCTTGGCATGGTTGCCCCCTGACTTTTTGCCTTTGCTGATGCTATGTTTACAATTGAAAGTGTGCTGAGGCCTGCTAACCAGGCCCCAGCACCAGTGTTCTTTCCCTAACCTGTACTTTTGTATCCACAATTGGCAGACCCTGGCATCCAGATAAGTCCCTTGTAACTGGTACTTCTAGTACCAAGGGCCCTGATGCCAAGGAAGGTCTCTAAGGGCTGCAGCATGTCTTATGCCACCCTAGAGACCTCTCACTCAGCACAGACACACTGCTTGCCAGCTTGTGTGTGCTAGTGAGAACAAAACGAGTAAGTCGACATGGCACTCCCCTCAGGGTGCCATGCCAGCCTCTCACTGCCTATGCAAGTATAGGTCAGTCACCCCTCTAGCAGGCCTTACAGCCCTAAGGCAGGGTGCACTATACCATAGGTGAGGGTACCAGTGCATGAGCATGGTACCCCTACAGTGTCTAAACAAAACCTTAGACCTTGTAAGTGCAGGGTAGCCATAAGAGTATATGGTCTGGGAGTTTGTCAAACACGAACTCCACAGCACCATAATGGCTACACTGAAAACTGGGAAGTTTGGTATCAAACTTCTCAGCACAATAAATGCACACTGATGCCAGTGTACATTTTATTGCAAAATACACCCCAGAGGGCACCTTAGAGGTGCCCCCTGAAACTTAACCGACTGTCTGTGTAGGCTGACTAGTTCCAGCAGCCTGCCACACTAGAGACATGTTGCTGGCCCCATGGGGAGAGTGCCTTTGTCACTCTGAGGCCAGTAACAAAGCCTGCACTGGGTGGAGATGCTAACACCTCACCCAGGCAGGAGCTGTAACACCTGGCGGTGAGCCTCAAAGGCTCACCCCTTTGTCACAGCCCAGCAGGGCACTCCAGCTTAGTGGAGTTGCCCGCCCCCTCCGGCCACGGCCCCCACTTTTGGCGGCAAGGCTGGAGGGAACAAAGAAAGCAACAAGGAGGAGTCACTGGCCAGTCAGGACAGCCCCTAAGGTGTCCTGAGCTGAGGTGACTCTAACTTTTAGAAATCCTCCATCTTGCAGATGGAGGATTCCCCCAATAGGGTTAGGATTGTGACCCCCTCCCCTTGGGAGGAGGCACAAAGAGGGTGTACCCACCCTCAGGGCTAGTAGCCATTGGCTACTAACCCCCCAGACCTAAACACGCCCTTAAATTTAGTATTTAAGGGCTACCCTGAACCCTAGAAAATTAGATTCCTGCAACAACAAGAAGAAGGACTGCCTAGCTGAAAACCCCTGCAGAGGAAGACCAGAAGACAACAACTGCCTTGGCTCCAGAAACTCACCGGCCTGTCTCCTGCCTTCCAAAGAACTCTGCTCCAGCGACGCCTTCCAAAGGGACCAGCGACCTCTGAATCCTCTGAGGACTGCCCTGCTTCGACGACGACAAGAAACTCCCGAGGACAGCGGACCTGCTCCAAAAAGACTGCAACTTTGTTTCAAGAAGCAGCTTTAAAGAACCCTGCAACTCCCCGCAAGAAGCGTGAGACTTGCAACACTGCACCCGGCGACCCCGACTCGGCTGGTGGAGAACCAACACCTCAGGGAGGACCCCCGGACTACTCTACGACTGTGAGTACCAAAACCTGTCCCCCCTGAGCCCCCACAGCGCCGCCTGCAGAGGGAATCCCGAGGCTTCCCCTGACCGCGACTCTCTGAAACCTAAGTCCCGACGCCTGGAAAAGACCCTGCACCCGCAGCCCCCAGGACCTGAAGGACCGGACTTTCACTGCAGAAGTGACCCCCAGGAGTCCCTCTCCCTTGCCCAAGTGGAGGTTTCCCCGAGGAAGCCCCCCCTTGCCTGCCTGCAGCGCTGAAGAGATCCCTTGATCTCTCATTGACTTACATTGCGAACCCGACGCTTGTTCTAACACTGCACCCGGCCGCCCCCGCGCCGCTGAGGGTGAAATTTCTGTGTGGGCTTGTGTCCCCCCCGGTGCCCTACAAAACCCCCCTGGTCTGCCCTCTGAAGACGCGGGTACTTACCTGCAAGCAGACCGGAACCGGGGCACCCGCTTCTCTCCATTCTAGCCTATGCGTTTTGGGCACCACTTTGAACTCTGCACCTGACCGGCCCTGAGCTGCTGGTGTGGTAACTTTGGGGTTGCTCTGAACCCCCAACGGTGGGCTACCTTGGACCAAGAACTGAACCCTGTAAGTGTCTTACTTACCTGGTAAAACTAACAAAAACTTACCTCCCCCAGGAACTGTGAAAATTGCACTAAGTATCCACTTTTAAAGTAGCTATTTGTGAATAACTTGAAAAGTATACATGCAATTGAAATGATTCAAAGTTCCTAATGTACTTACCTGCAATACCTTTCAAACAAGATATTACATGTTAAATTTGAACCTGTGGTTCTTAAAATAAACTAAGAAAATATATTTTTCTATAACAAAACCTATTGGCTGGATTTGTCTCTGAGTGTGTGTACCTCATTTATTGTCTATGTGTATGTACAACAAATGCTTAACACTACTCCTTGGATAAGCCTACTGCTCGACCACACTACCACAAAATAGAGCATTAGTATTATCTCTTTTTACCACTATTTTACCTCTAAGGGGAACCCTTGGACTCTGTGCATGCTATTCCTTACTTTGAAATAGCACATACAGAGCCAACTTCCTACATTGGTGGATCAGCGGTGGGGTACAAGACTTTGCATTTGCTGGACTACTCAGCCAATACCTGATCACACGACAAATTCCAAAATTGTCATTAGAAATTGATTTTTGCAATTTGAAAAGTTTTCTAAATTCTTAAAAGACCTGCTAGGGCCTTGTGTTAGATCCTGTTTAGCATTTCTTTTAGAGTTTAAAAGTTTGTAAAAGTTTGAATTAGATTCTAGAACCAGTTTTAGATTCTTAAAAAGTATTCCAACTTTTAGAAGCAAAATGTCTAGCACAGATGTGACTGTGGTGGAACTCGACACCACACCTTACCTCCATCTACAGATGAGAGAGCTAAGGTCACTCTGTAAACTAAAGAAAATAGCAATGGGCCCCAAACCTACCAAAGTACAGCTCCAGGAGCTTTTGGCAGAGTTTGAAAAGGCCAACCCCTCTGAGGATGGCAACTCAGAGGATGAAGATAGTGACTTGGAGGGAAATTCCCCCCCTCCAGTCCTACTTAGGGAGAGCAGGGCTTCTCCAGCCCTGACTCCACAAATAATAGTCAGAGATGCTGGTTCCCTCACAGGAGGGACCAACAACTCTGAAATCACTGAGGATAACCCCAGTGAAGAGGACATCCAGTTAGCCAGGATGGCCAAAAGATTGGCTTTGGAAAGACAGATCCTAGCCATAGAGAGGGAAAGACAAGAGATGGGCCTAGGACCCATCAATGGTGGCAGCAACATAAATAGGGTCAGAGATTCTTCTGACATGTTGAAAATCCCTAAAGGGATTGTAACTAAATATGAAGATGGTGATGACATCACCAAATGGTTCACAGCTTTTGAGAGGGCTTGTGTAACCAGAAAAGTGAACAGATCTCACTGGGGTGCTCTCCTTTGGGAAATGTTCACAGGAAAGTGTAGGGATAGACTCCTCACACTCTCTGGAAAAGATGCAGAATCTTATGACCTCATGAAGGGTACCCTGATTGAGGGCTTTGGATTCTCCACTGAGGAGTATAGGATTAGATTCAGGGGGGCTCAAAAATCCTCGAGCCAGACCTGGGTTGACTTTGTAGACTACTCAGTAAAAACACTAGATGGTTGGATTCAAGGCAGTGGTGTAAGTAATTATGATGGGCTGTACAATTTATTTGTGAAAGAACACCTGTTAAGTAATTGTTTCAATGATAAACTGCATCAGCATCTGGTAGACCTAGGACCAATTTCTCCCCAAGAATTGGGAAAGAAGGCGGACCATTGGGTCAAGACTAGGGTGTCCAAAACTTCCACAGGGGGTGACCAAAAGAAAGGGGTCACAAAACCTCCCCAGGGGAAAGGTGGTGAGACAGCCAAAAATAAAAATAGTAAAGAGTCTTCTACAGGCCCCCAAAAACCTGTACAGGAGGGTGGGCCCAGAGCCTCTTCACAAAACAATCCTGGGTACAAGGGTAAAAACTTTGATCCCAAAAAGCCCTGGTGTCGAAACTGTAGTCAGTCTGGACACCAAACTGGAGACAAGGCCTGTCCCAAGAAAAGTTCCACTCCAAACTCCAATCCAGGTAACACTGGAATGGCTAGTCTCCAAGTGGGATCAACAGTGTGCCCAGAGCAAATCAGGGTCCACACTGAAGCTACTCTAGTCTCTGAGGGTGGGGTGGATTTAGCCACACTAGCTGCCTGGCCGCCTAACATGCAAAAATACAGGCAGCAGCTCTTTATTAATGGGACAAGTGTAGAGGGCCTGAGGGATACAGGTGCCAGTGTCACCATGGTGACAGAGAAACTGGTTTCCCCTGGCCAATACCTGACTGGAAAAACCTATACAGTCACCAACGCTGACAATCAAACTAAAGCACATCCCATGGCAATGGTAACTTTAGAATGGGGAGGGGTCAATGGCCTGAAACAGGTGGTGGTCTCCTCAAACATCCCAGTAGACTGTCTGCTTGGAAATGACCTGGAGTCCTCAGCATGGGCTGAGGTAGAACTAAAAACCCATGCAGCCATGCTGGGTATCCCTGAACTGGTGTGTGTAAAAACAAGAGCACAATGCAAGGCACAGGGTGAAAAAGTAGAGCTGGAGTCTGGAAAAATGGCCCAGCCTACCAAGAGAAAAGGAAAGTCAGTTGGGAAACCAACTGCAACACAGTCAGAAAAAGAAAACCTCTCTTCTCAGGAAGAAGTTCTGCCCTCTGAGGGAACTGAGCCTTTGGAGCTTGAACCTTATCAGGTTGAGCTCTTAGGCCCAGGGGGACCCTCTAGGGAGGAGCTGTGTAAGGGACAAGAAACCTGTCCCTCTCTTGAAGGCCTTAGGCAGCAAGCTGCTGAAGAGTCCAAGGGCAAGAAAAATGGAACACATAGGGTCTATTGGGAAGATGGACTCCTGTACACTGAGGCCAGAGACCCCAAACCTGGTGCCACTAGGAGAGTGGTAGTGCCTCAGTCGTTCAGAGAGTTTATTCTGACCTTAGCCCATGATATTCCCCTTGCTGGGCATTTGGGACAAACCAAGACGTGGGAGAGGTTAGTCAACCACTTCTACTGGCCCAATATGTCCCAGAAGGTTAAGGAGTTTTGCCTCTCCTGCCCCACCTGTCAATCCAGTGGTAAGACAGGTGGGCACCCAAAGGCCCCCCTCATTCCACTTCCAGTGGTGGGGGTCCCCTTTGAAAGAGTGGGTGTGGACATAGTTGGTCCACTGGAACCTCCCACAGCCTCAGGAAATATGTACATCCTAGTAGTAGTGGATCATGCTACTAGGTATCCTGAAGCTATTCCCCTTAGGTCGACTACTGCCCCTGCAGTAGCCAAGGCCCTCATTGGTATCTTTACCAGAGTGGGTTTCCCTAAGGAGGTGGTGTCTGACAGAGGTACCAACTTCATGTCAGCATACCTAAAACACATGTGGAATGAGTGTGGAGTGACTTACAAATTCACTACACCATACCATCCACAAACTAATGGCTTAGTTGAGAGATTCAACAAGACATTAAA
Source organism: Pleurodeles waltl (assembly GCF_031143425.1). NCBI lineage: Eukaryota > Metazoa > Chordata > Amphibia > Caudata > Salamandridae > Pleurodeles > Pleurodeles waltl. The sequence goes on from NC_090450.1 coordinate 696,155,422, forward strand.
AGGCATGATCATGGGGCTCCCAGAAAAGCTCAAAAGGAGATGGGATGTCCTCTTGCCATGTCTGCTTTTCGCTTACAGAGAGGTGCCACAGAAGGGAGTAGGATTCTCACCCTTTGAACTTCTGTTTGGTCACCCTGTAAGGGGACCACTTGCTCTTGTTAAAGAAGGCTGGGAGAGACCTCTTCATGAGCCTAAACAAGACATAGTGGACTATGTACTTGGCCTTCGCTCTAGAATGGCAGAGTACATGGAAAAGGAAAGCAAAAACCTTGAGGCCAGCCAACAGCTCCAGAAGTTTTGGTATGACCAAAAGGCTGCAATGGTTGAGTTCCAACCAGGGCAGAAAGTCTGGGTTCTGGAGCCTGTGGCTCCCAGGGCACTTCAGGACAAATGGAGTGGCCCTTACCCAGTGCTAGAAAGGAAGAGTCAGGTCACCTACCTGGTGGACCTGGGCACAAGCAGGAGCCCCAAGAGGGTGATCCATGTGAACCGCCTTAAGCTCTTCCATGACAGGGCTGATGTAAATCTGTTGATGGTAACAGATGAGGATCAGGAGGCAGAGAGTGAACCTCTCCCTGATCTTCTGTCATCAGACCCAAAAGATGGCTCAGTAGATGGAGTGATCTACTCAGACACCCTCTCTGGCCAACAGCAAGCTGATTGTAGGAGAGTCCTACAACAGTTTCCTGAACTCTTCTCCCTAACCCCTGGTCAGACACACCTGTGTACCCATGATGTGGACACAGGAGACAGCATGCCTGTCAAAAACAAAATTTTTAGACAGTCTGACCATGTTAAGGAAAGCATCAAGGTGGAAGTCCACAAGATGCTGGAATTGGGAGTAATTGAGCGCTCTGACAGCCCCTGGGCTAGCCCAGTGGTCTTAGTCCCCAAACCTCACACCAAAGATGGAAAGAAAGAGATGAGGTTTTGTGTGGACTACAGAGGGCTCAACTCTGTCACCAAGACAGACGCCCATCCAATTCCTAGAGCTGATGAGCTCATAGACAAATTAGGTGCTGCCAAATTCTTAAGTACCTTTGACTTGACAGCAGGGTACTGGCAAATAAAAATGGCACCTGGAGCAAAAGAGAAAACAGCATTCTCCACACCTGATGGGCATTATCAGTTTACTGTTATGCCCTTTGGTTTAAAGAATGCCCCTGCCACCTTCCAAAGGTTGGTGAATCAAGTCCTTGCTGGTTTGGAGTCCTTTAGCACAGCTTATCTTGATGATATTGCTGTCTTTAGCTCCACCTGGCAGGATCACCTGGTCCACCTGAAGAAGGTTTTGAAGGCTTTGCAATCTGCAGGCCTCTCTATCAAGGCATCCAAATGCCAGATAGGGCAGGGAACTGTGGTTTACTTGGGCCACCTTGTAGGTGGAGGCCAAGTTCAGCCACTCCAATCCAAGATCCAGACTATTCTGGACTGGGTAGCTCCAAAAACCCAGACTCAAGTCAGGGCATTCCTTGGCTTGACTGGGTATTACAGGAGGTTTGTGAAGGGATATGGATCCATTGTGACAGCCCTCACTGAACTCACCTCCAAGAAAATGCCCAAGAAAGTGAACTGGACTGTGGAATGCCAACAGGCCTTTGACACCCTGAAACAAGCAATGTGCTCAGCACCAGTTCTAAAAGCTCCAGATTATTCTAAGCAGTTCATTGTGCAGACAGATGCCTCTGAACATGGGATAGGGGCAGTTTTGTCCCAAACAAATGATGATGGCCTTGACCAGCCTGTTGCTTTCATTAGCAGGAGGTTACTCCCCAGGGAGCAGCGTTGGAGTGCCATTGAGAGGGAGGCCTTTGCTGTGGTTTGGTCCCTGAAGAAGCTGAGACCATACCTCTTTGGGACTCACTTCCTAGTTCAAACTGACCACAGACCTCTCAAATGGCTGATGCAAATGAAAGGTGAAAATCCTAAACTGTTGAGGTGGTCCATCTCCCTACAGGGAATGGACTTTATAGTGGAACACAGACCTGGGACTGCCCATGCCAATGCAGATGGCCTTTCCAGGTTCTTCCACTTAGAAAATGAAGACTCTCTTGGGAAAGGTTAGTCTCATCCTCTTTCGTTTGGGGGGGGGGGGTTGTGTAAGGAAATGCCTCCTTGGCATGGTTGCCCCCTGACTTTTTGCCTTTGCTGATGCTATGTTTACAATTGAAAGTGTGCTGAGGCCTGCTAACCAGGCCCCAGCACCAGTGTTCTTTCCCTAACCTGTACTTTTGTATCCACAATTGGCAGACCCTGGCATCCAGATAAGTCCCTTGTAACTGGTACTTCTAGTACCAAGGGCCCTGATGCCAAGGAAGGTCTCTAAGGGCTGCAGCATGTCTTATGCCACCCTAGAGACCTCTCACTCAGCACAGACACACTGCTTGCCAGCTTGTGTGTGCTAGTGAGAACAAAACGAGTAAGTCGACATGGCACTCCCCTCAGGGTGCCATGCCAGCCTCTCACTGCCTATGCAAGTATAGGTCAGTCACCCCTCTAGCAGGCCTTACAGCCCTAAGGCAGGGTGCACTATACCATAGGTGAGGGTACCAGTGCATGAGCATGGTACCCCTACAGTGTCTAAACAAAACCTTAGACCTTGTAAGTGCAGGGTAGCCATAAGAGTATATGGTCTGGGAGTTTGTCAAACACGAACTCCACAGCACCATAATGGCTACACTGAAAACTGGGAAGTTTGGTATCAAACTTCTCAGCACAATAAATGCACACTGATGCCAGTGTACATTTTATTGCAAAATACACCCCAGAGGGCACCTTAGAGGTGCCCCCTGAAACTTAACCGACTGTCTGTGTAGGCTGACTAGTTCCAGCAGCCTGCCACACTAGAGACATGTTGCTGGCCCCATGGGGAGAGTGCCTTTGTCACTCTGAGGCCAGTAACAAAGCCTGCACTGGGTGGAGATGCTAACACCTCACCCAGGCAGGAGCTGTAACACCTGGCGGTGAGCCTCAAAGGCTCACCCCTTTGTCACAGCCCAGCAGGGCACTCCAGCTTAGTGGAGTTGCCCGCCCCCTCCGGCCACGGCCCCCACTTTTGGCGGCAAGGCTGGAGGGAACAAAGAAAGCAACAAGGAGGAGTCACTGGCCAGTCAGGACAGCCCCTAAGGTGTCCTGAGCTGAGGTGACTCTAACTTTTAGAAATCCTCCATCTTGCAGATGGAGGATTCCCCCAATAGGGTTAGGATTGTGACCCCCTCCCCTTGGGAGGAGGCACAAAGAGGGTGTACCCACCCTCAGGGCTAGTAGCCATTGGCTACTAACCCCCCAGACCTAAACACGCCCTTAAATTTAGTATTTAAGGGCTACCCTGAACCCTAGAAAATTAGATTCCTGCAACAACAAGAAGAAGGACTGCCTAGCTGAAAACCCCTGCAGAGGAAGACCAGAAGACAACAACTGCCTTGGCTCCAGAAACTCACCGGCCTGTCTCCTGCCTTCCAAAGAACTCTGCTCCAGCGACGCCTTCCAAAGGGACCAGCGACCTCTGAATCCTCTGAGGACTGCCCTGCTTCGACGACGACAAGAAACTCCCGAGGACAGCGGACCTGCTCCAAAAAGACTGCAACTTTGTTTCAAGAAGCAGCTTTAAAGAACCCTGCAACTCCCCGCAAGAAGCGTGAGACTTGCAACACTGCACCCGGCGACCCCGACTCGGCTGGTGGAGAACCAACACCTCAGGGAGGACCCCCGGACTACTCTACGACTGTGAGTACCAAAACCTGTCCCCCCTGAGCCCCCACAGCGCCGCCTGCAGAGGGAATCCCGAGGCTTCCCCTGACCGCGACTCTCTGAAACCTAAGTCCCGACGCCTGGAAAAGACCCTGCACCCGCAGCCCCCAGGACCTGAAGGACCGGACTTTCACTGCAGAAGTGACCCCCAGGAGTCCCTCTCCCTTGCCCAAGTGGAGGTTTCCCCGAGGAAGCCCCCCCTTGCCTGCCTGCAGCGCTGAAGAGATCCCTTGATCTCTCATTGACTTACATTGCGAACCCGACGCTTGTTCTAACACTGCACCCGGCCGCCCCCGCGCCGCTGAGGGTGAAATTTCTGTGTGGGCTTGTGTCCCCCCCGGTGCCCTACAAAACCCCCCTGGTCTGCCCTCCGAAGACGTGGGTACTTACCTGCAAGCAGACCGGAACCGGGGCACCCCCTTCTCTCCATTCTAGCCTATGCGTTTTGGGCACCACTTTGAACTCTGCACCTGACCGGCCCTGAGCTGCTGGTGTGGTAACTTTGGGGTTGCTCTGAACCCCCAACGGTGGGCTACCTTGGACCAAGAACTGAACCCTGTAAGTGTCTTACTTACCTGGTAAAACTAACAAAAACTTACCTCCCCCAGGAACTGTGAAAATTGCACTAAGTATCCACTTTTAAAGTAGCTTTTTGTGAATAACTTGAAAAGTATACATGCAATTGAAATGATTCAAAGTTCCTAATGTACTTACCTGCAATACCTTTCAAACAAGATATTACATGTTAAATTTGAACCTGTGGTTCTTAAAATAAACTAAGAAAATATATTTTTCTATAACAAAACCTATTGGCTGGATTTGTCTCTGAGTGTGTGTACCTCATTTATTGTCTATGTGTATGTACAACAAATGCTTAACACTACTCCTTGGATAAGCCTACTGCTCGACCACACTACCACAAAATAGAGCATTAGTATTATCTCTTTTTACCACTATTTTACCTCTAAGGGGAACCCTTGGACTCTGTGCATGCTATTCCTTACTTTGAAATAGCACATACAGAGCCAACTTCCTACAACACCTTCCTGCTAGAGCCCATCCTCAGCCTGAAGGTTGGTGTGAAGTAGGCACCTGAAACAGGCCCTGCCTTGTACAATTGCAGCACAAAGGGTAGTAGAAGGAGAGAAAAGAGGAAACATTGGAGAGATGAAAGCATGATCCTTATTGGGTTTAATGGGCTCACTTGCTGTCAGCCATTCCGGATATGGGGCCAAGTGGGGGATATTTATGTTTTTTGTTTTTTTTAGCTTTGCCCCTGAAATGATTACATAATGTCTGCTCTCGCTGCATGGCCCTCCCCATGCCCTCAAATCCATTCATAATTCAGGACATGTGAACTACTACTAAACTGTCCCTCCACAACGCAGGAGGGGCCTTTTACCCTTTGCAAATGTGTGGCCATGGTTTTAGGAATTTTTACCCTGATATATGGATTCCCACCCCCGCCAGGTGAAACATTCATTCACATCCCATTTAACTGATGATGCCTGCAGCAAACAGGATCTCCATAAAGATCAAGCACAAATCACAGGCGGAGCCCAGGAATGCGTGATGTCTTTCTTTGATTGGCTTTAGGGCAACAAAGGGGGCACCTCTTCCCCGCTGGCGCTCAGGGCGTTTGGTTGCAAAGAAGGTGAGAAGGAGAAGAGGGGCTCGTGTGTCTTCCAGTGGATGACTAAGGATGCAAACGGTAGGTATTTGGAGAGATTTGGAGAGATTTATCTGCAGTGAGTCGTGTGTTCTGTTTGAACAAAATGTTCTCTCCAGTCATATGGAAGTCAAAGTACAGTTTCAGACTGAGATGAGTTTCTTGGAATAAAATGAGGATTTTTATGTTACTTGTGGGACATACGTACAGTCTCTTAGTTAAAGCACGTGGCCACTTGGGCACGTGTGTTAGGCATGCTTCCGCATGAACACATCCTTTTTATGCAGATTTGCCCTTCCTGTGTTTTTATTTGACATTTTATAGTGCGCAGACAGCATCATTTTGGACGGCGCAATGCTATATATCGTTTTAAACGTTATAAAATTGTATAAACATTCTTTTAGAATATACAGTATGCATTGCACTTCAAAAAACTGAAATAACGCTCACATTATTATTAGAATAGCAGGTTTCTTCCTAATTTTTACACCTACTGGATACCATATAAAAGAGGGGGGCAGGGTTTGTGAACTCATGTTTTTCTATTATTTGACCGGGTAAAGTTGTCATAAAAGGAGCTTGATCCCATGCGACTTTTAAGACATCTTTTGAGAAGAGCAGTTCAGAAGCCATTATAGAACTGGGGACTTGATTATGGGCTGAAGGTGTGGATTGATGATTTATTTTAAGGTGTAAAGTAGTCTTGTTTCTGAGAAGGTTTGAGTTAATGATCAAATTATTTGAATGCTATTTTTGTAATCGGGAGTGAAAGAAGTCTCTCTTGTTTGTATTTACTTTTAGGAAAGTGGTTTGTGAAAAATGATGGTATCCTCTCGAGACCTTTTTAAGTGTTTTTAATAAAGCGAAGTGTCATCAGCGAATTGATGCACATTCGGACCATGATGCATCCATTCTTAATTGTTATTTTAGGTATGTTATGTTATGCAGATTTGTAAAGTGCGCTAACGCCTGGGAAGGTTCCATGTGGTGGTTAAAAAGTGGAGGCTTGTACGGAACTTTGTAGCAACCCACACCCAGCTTGTGCAGACTCAACCACACTGGTCTATGAGTGCATGCGTGTGGTATTTATGGAGCACAAGCCTAGTCAAAAAGGCAGCGGATTCCTTTGCAGGGTCAAAGGCAAGTATATATAAATGAGTTATAGGAGAGGTCGCTTGTTATTGTATTTACGTATGTGCACATACCACCTCCACACAAGGTAGGGCTGCACAGCTCCACTCCTGTCCCCTGGGGTGCAAGTACCTCTATAACAAGGGCTCCACACAAGAAATATGCAGATTCACCCACTTTGGGATGTAAGTGGTGTGCTAAACCCCTCACAGTCCGGCCTATGCTGTGAAGATTATATTTTTTGGGAGCTAGATGTACCTGCCACCAAATGCACATGGCGCGACTTTGCAGATTCGCCCTCCTTGGGGCATTAGTAAAGGTCCACATCATCCCCACGTATGGAGAATTCTGGTGAAGAGTGACATTACTAAAAGTATGGGCACCTGCCACCCAGTGCTCACAAGAGGACTGTTGATTGAACCCTCTAGGGATAATAGTAAATATTGCAAACATATTTTTCACTAATAAGAGCGGTTGTATTGCACTGTTTGCTTTGTGGCAAAAGCAGGACTGTTAGAATTGTGTTTGGGGAGGACCAAGAAACTGAATTGGTTGTGATGACAAGGCAGTGATCATGATTATAGGCTGGATCTGTTTAATATGAACTATAATACAGGAGTGGCTCGCAGGGTGTGAAAGGGGCGGGGTGGCACGCAGGGAGGAAGAAATAAACATTTAAAAAAATAATATTTACATTGCTCCTCGCCGCGCTGCTCCTCTCCTCTGTCTCGCTGCAGGCACAAGCTCCCAGCCTGCCCTGCAGCCAATCCTGATGCTACCCAAGGCAGCGTCAGGATTGGCTGGGAATGCCTACGGGGGGCACTCCCAGGCAGGCTGGGAGCCTGTGCAGGCTCTCTCTTCATCGAGAGCACACTGCGCATGTATGTTTGGCCTGCCTGAGATGGCCGGCCAAACATACATGCGCAGTGAGAGGGAGAGCTGAGCACTCTGCCTCACTGCTCGTTACCCCCTGTGGCCCCGCCCTCTAAAAGAAGAGGATAATAAACAATCCTTTTCTTTTAAAGGTTTTGAATCTGCCGGCGGGGGCAACACTCCTCCACCCTAATGGAGGAGTCGCCCCTGCTATAATATGAACTATTGTGATGAAGTCAGTAGGCCTGATGTATGTATTGTGAAATGCATGTGTTAACATCAATTCACTTAAGGGTGGATTGTTAATACTCTGTAGGAAAGTCTGCAGAGAAAGATTTTGTTACATGAAATTTCACAGATCACTGTAGAAGGCCCAAATTTTATCATCATCAGTACAACATTATTTGATTTTCTGAGAAAATCACAAAAGTGTACACAATAAACAAATATACAAACAGAGAAATATAAAACGATCTAAAACACACCCATTACAATTCACACAAGGCAAGTAAAAAATACGTGACCAAATTAAAAAACCTAAAACCCTCATTAAAAAGTGCAGCAGTGCCAAACTATAAACATAATGAACTAGTTCAGTGCACATGCAGGATCCCAGATAAAAAGCAAATCATAAAAAAGCAAATAGTGGTAGACTTTAAAAACATTAAAAAGACTGCAAAAACAAAAAGGCTGTTCTCACTTGGCTAAAAATCAGAGGCAAAAGAAGCGGCCTCATATACTTGTGACTGGGGCTATTAAATCTTAAACCAACTGTAATTTTGTGTACTTTTGTAATTTTATGAATTTGTGCCTTATAAGTGCCTTGTGGAAAAGTTTGTGCACAAAACAGTAGTCCAGATTGGTTATGATGACAGGCTATAGGCCTGACTGCGGTACTGGGAAACATTCTGTCCAGTGCCATGCATCTTGACTGCTTATTAGGAAACATTATAACAAATGCAGTTGTTATAGCTTATTAACTGTGAAAGACATTTGTTATATGTAATCTCCCAGATTATCACAGTAGGCTAGTGATTTGTCCTTGACCACCCACTTTTACAAACACCGGTGGGTTTCACTGTGATGATTCTTGCTAAGCTCATTCCTAGAGGATATGTATTGTCTTGCAAGCTGTATTTTTCTACACATTTGTAACTTTATAACTGGATGCACGATAGTTGCCAATGTATGTACACATGGACAGGCCAGTGTTGGTTACAGTGCCAAGCCAATGGTATGGGATATAGGCCTTATTGGTTAATTGGGAAAACTAATTACAGGTTCAACGGGTGTGAGCTGTTTATTATAAGCCATTACAGCAAAGCTTGTGGGCTTCATTATCTTACTGTGAAAAACATATGTTAAAGACAACAGGGTCTTCAGAATAGTTCTTACACATGTTCTGAATCCTGAGTTTACTATATAACACACATGTTAAAACCAATATGGCGATAGCTTTCTCACGGTGTTAACACCTGCAGTCACGTACTTTGTTACATACATTTGTGAGTAAGAATTTTGATGTTGGTTACTCCATGACAAACCAATCTAGATATATAGAAGGCCATTGCATCAGATCTATTCTACCATTCCTCTTTCTGAATGTAATTTACATCTACCAACGACAGCGTACTGCATAGGGTAAATGTTCAGACCACATCAGCCAATGGCTCTCCTACCCTGCGAATTACTGCTTTTTTTCATCACTGGTGGGCATCAACCTGGAAATGACGCCTCTTCGGTCTTAGGACTGGTTGGCTAGTCTTTTACTTTTCAGTTTTCTCCTTTTATAGTTGCTGTTTAATTTTCCTCCCATTCTTTTTTATTTTCATTTTCCTTAATAGGATACTACAGTTCCTAAGGCAGGGGTAGTGGAGTGATTACTTTCTGCTCCGTTCATCTGCAGTGCTACGCATCCCACATGGATACATTCTTTAAACCAGGTGACCATTATGGAGTACTGTTTTGTCAAAAGTGTATCACTTTTTACCATCCCAAAGTACCCAGCATCTTGATTCTCAATGAAGCAGCCATGTTAGAACTTTAAAACAAGAACAGACTTGACTTGATACACTACCAATGACACCTGTTGCCCCCTGCTATATTTAGTTTCATTATTGCAAGCATACACCTGCCATGTTTAGACAGCAGCATGTTTTCTTTTTCCTACTTGCATTCTTTTAAATTATTTTGGAAAAGTTGTTGAGCTTGTGTGTATTTTATTATGGTTGTGTCAGAAAGTGACTGCAAGAATGAGTCAAATGATGGATAGGTAAATGGATGCATGAGCACAAAGAAGAGTGACAATGTGCATCTATGATGAGTGACTGAGTGCCTAAACCAACAATTGAAACAAAATGCACTTCCATTCATAAGTCAGGACTGTTGCCATGGTCAATGCTGGTTTTAAGTTTGCATGGCTCTAGGAGGGGAGGAATAGAGTAGGATGTAAGGGGAGAGAGAAAGAGTGAGTGAGAAAGAGAGAAAAGGACGGATACTTGACAGAGCTAAGTCCAAGAAGAAGCCTGTGGGGATTGCAAGAGAAAATGGTAGAGAAGAACAAAAAACGAAAAGATGGCGTATGAGGTAGGAAAAGAGTAAGTGTTGGAGTTTGAGCAAAAAGGCTGGTACCTTAGTGCATTAGTGATAGTAAGCAAACGTGCCGAACCCTGTTTTTTTTGTGGCTCGGCTCGTGCTCTTAGAGCTAAGCCAGACCCTTGGCTCGGCTTTTTCCACAAATTGTTTGGGTCCAGGCTCCCCCGCCTAACGTGCATGAATGCGCTCGACACGGCGCTGTGTAGGATTCTGTTCCTTGAGGTTAGTAAAATATGTTGCATTAGATTTTAATGTGCCCTGCTGAGTCAGGACGGGATTCCCAGCGAGTTTGCCTAAAAAAGAATTAAAACAAAGCCGGAAGCGTGCGCAGCGCTGGGAAGGAATGTCTGGCGGCGCGAGGCAGGCGGGATCCGAGCTGCCTGGGGGTCACCTCACGCGCCCGGCGAGCCTCCCGGACTCCCTCGTCACTAGTGTAAGACCCTCGGCAGCAGCGCCGAGCTGGGCGCCTACTTGCTCCTTCAAGCTGCACAGTGAAAGGCGGAAAGCACGAGGACAAATACCGCCTCCTATGGCTGCTGTGAAAAAAAGTGGTAACCAGGGCAGCGCGAGGGATGCTTACTGCCCTGGAGTTAAATTGTAAGAAATGGCAAGCAGCTACTTCATGCTCCCTGCTGCTACAGTGTAATACGTAGCAAGAGGGGCAGGGTCTCTTAATGCCATCCGAAGCTGCAGTCTGAGGTGATGTTAACGGCAAGGGAAGATATGGTTGCTGACTAAATAGGGCAACGGGAGAATCTTCCTGCCCCCTCAAACACCGTTGTATGCAGTGCTTAATTTGTAAATAAAAAGTTGCCGGTGCCCAAAGCCCTCCTTTCAAACACGCGGTTGCTGCAATTAAATGTGCGAACACGGTATCATGAGGCAGACGAATCCTGAAGCCATATTGACCTCTTCAATCCATATACAGCCATTCCCTGCCCCTTCAACTCACTCTTGCAGCTTTCTACTTTCTCCCATTGTGACTCTTTCTCTTTTTTCCCTTCCTCCGTTTTTCCCATATGTGTAAGTGCCGGTGCTCCGTACTGGAAACAACAAGCACAAATTAAGCGCTGGTTGTATCAAATGTAAAGCAGGACATGTGGCGTAGCGTGGGTTGTCAGCACCCGGGGCAAGGCAAGTAATTTGCGCCCCCTAACCCGTGGATTTTAGCACTCGCGAGTGCGAGCGCGCCCCCCCCCCCCAGATGTTGCGCCCGGTGCGGCCGGCCCCCCCCCCCCCCCCCCCTGCACCCCCCACGCTACGCCACTGAGCAGGACAGCACAAATTCACTTTGCTTACTGCTTCCTGCATTCAGTCTCTAGGAGACAAGGGGTTGGCGGGCCCATAGCTAAAACGGGTGCAGCAGGTCCAGTGGCACTGAGGCCCAATTGAACCCTGATTTTTGTTGTGGTTAACCCCAACAGCAGTCAAAGTGGCCAGTTTCACTGCTTGCTCAAGGGCCGAGGGGATTCTTGCTCCTTTGGTGGCTTTAGGGATGATTTGAGCTTTAAAAGTGGCCATGGAAATACTTAATTACTGTCTCCATGTTACACTGAGCAGTTATGAACAAAATGGGACACGGGGCGTGTGTGAAATGGCAAAGATTCTTATTTCAAATGATGTGTAGTTAATTTCAAAGCTTTTCAGTCTTCGAGGATTTCATGAAATGTTTGCCATTTAAAAAATAAGACTGGTGAGGAAAAGTCACCTAAAAGTAAGTTTGCAGGAAAAAGACTCCCAAAAATCCACCTTAACAAGAACATTTTCTCGCAAAAATGTAAGCTTTGTGAAGCGAATTTAGAATCTCGGCTCACACTGCACAACCTACGAAGTTTGTCTAATTGGCTCACCCTAAAAGAAGAACATTTCTTCCACTCCTCAAGCGTCCCAGGGACCTACTGGCCATTCAGGACTCTGGAAAATCGTTGGTGGGCTGGTGGAGAGTGAGCTGCTCTTAGGCTGGAAAGCTAAATGAGTCTCCACCCACACAGAAGCCTTGCCCAAGTGGAACACAATTTGCCATGTGTACATACGAGATTTACTGCTGCGATGGAAAAGTACTCCTATAGTCTTGCGTACCACGCCAGAACCGGAAAACCTGTTGTGTACTCACCTATGCATGTAAGTTCTAAGTGGCAACAAAGGGTGCTTACTGTCCTACTGAAGCTTCATTTTAGAGTAAGAAATGATGCTGCCTTGGTCTTGTGCAAAAACATACGAGAATGGCCTTCTCTTCACAATCTGTATGTAGTGTAAAATGTGGCTTCGTGTCACCTCATGCTGTGCAAGTAGCCTCTAAGAGCTAACTGCTCTACTAAGAGTAATTTGTAAGAGGTAACTAGTGGTGCATATACCTGAATGCGGTTATTATCCTCCCCTTGCTTTTTATCCCGAGAGGTGCTCACTGCCCCACTGCATGAACTCTTGGAGAAGCTAGCATAGCAGTGAGGTTCCTAGCAAGCTTCCACTGCATGAATCTATAGATGATAGCGGTGCACGCTGTCCCTCTCACACCTTTCTTACATGTATCATGTACGAGGTAGCATGGCTTCTGTAAGAGGCTGTTGGCCAGTGGTGGCTGGTGAACTGTGAAACTGGTGGGGCTAATATCCTTGTCTCAGAATTGCACCAAACATAAAATAAGCCAACCCAACTCCAAATGGAAGGGGTAATTCCCACATGATTTTTTTTTAAATATGGACAAATGCGGCAAAGTCCCTACAACAGGTGCAGCCCTGCAATGACACTAAGCAAGCTTTCTTTACATAAAACAGGTTCCTTCTTATAGTACACTGAAAGTGTCCTGCAAAAGCAAAGCCCCAGCCAGGTAAGAGTACTATGTAGTACCTGTAGCATGTGTAAGTATTATTCATTGCTCCTCTCGATGCTTTTGTCATTGGAGTTTTCACTGCTGTTACTAAATCTCTCCCTTTCCTTTGTGATAGAAGCTTGCATTTTGCCCAGCCTATGTGTGGTCTCTTAAAGATCCTTCCACTATGGTATTGAAGTGCTTTATCTATTGTAAGGAAAGTTTTCACCAAGATTTGGTACAAGGAAACATCTGAAAGTAGATTTGTCAAGGCGCATGAAGAGTAATTTAGGGAAAAAAGGCATTTTGTTAGGAGCGATTTGAAATTAAAGAAACCTGATGTAAAACCGGCGCAGAAGAAAACAGAGTAGTCTTCAATTGCATGGTAACGATTTTTAATTACCTTTGTGTGTCAGGTCCTGGTCTCTTTGAGTTACTCTGAGTCTGCATGACTATGGACCTTGGAAGCAATGACTAGTCAGCATCGGCCCTGGTTAGACTGGCGGGTCACAGAGACACAACAGTAGACAGTGCACACTACTAGGTATGTGGTTGTGTAGCCTTAGGCCTGCAAGTGTGGGGCATGTACCACCATATGGTTTGTGTGGTACTAAGGATGCAACAGGCTCGTTCAGGCCCAGCAGGCAAGGGTGTAGAGTGGCACTTATGACCTGCCTTACTTACCATCGATGGACCTCCTGTGATAGTTCCTAAAGAAGGCTTCAATGCCTGTATATATGTAGAAAGGTTTACATAGCATAACTTACCTATGGAGCAACTGAGATCTATTCAATGGATCACTGAGATACCCTGGCAGATAATAAGGAATATAACTTCCCAGAAGCTACACAGCAAGGACGTGCATTACGGATTCAAGAAAAGTTCCATGGTATATCACCAACAGCCCTTGATTGTTACCAGTTCCCTTTCCCCTTCCACAGCTCCACGTGTAAGGTTAGGTCTGGAGGGCCCAGCAGCATTCTGAGGTATAGCTAGTATAGATCTGGGACCAGGACAGCTCTGGCTCCAGAGCCATACCACCCATCTCTCATGACCTAGTGCGAGGGAGTAGCGTGCACGAATCATAAAATGCATTCAACGCTTCCAGTCAGAAAAGCACTGCCATATTAATATAGTCGTTGTTCATTGATTCCAAGGTTGCTCTGTGTTTTGCTATTTTAACTGCCAAACCTAGGAGCTTGACGAAGCCCTCTGGGGATCTATTCAGAGCTGTATAAATCCTGCACTCACCCACTCTGTACTCCCACTGGCTGCTCTCCCTCCTGGCACAGTGGATATTGTTTTGCTTCTTTTGTGCTGTAATTGTGCAATTTTCATTGTTTACAGCCTCGGCACGTGTCCTCTCACTCTCTGTAACCTGCAGATGGTTCTCGGAATTTGGACCCTTCATATGTCCTGCCAAGCATCTGACAGAGGCTTCCGGAGATGAAAGGAGACAAGCAAGATCCTGGCACTGAGAAGTGCACAAGATCATACCACCGGGAGAAGGAGGAGGACGCACCGTTTGTCATGCCGGGGGGTATTTATACAGTGCTGAATTGAGGTCCACTGTGCGCATACGTGTGTGCTTCTGAAAGTTAACCTGTCTGGGTATCTCTATAGACACATGAGCAGTGTGCTATATGTTTGAAAGCTAGGTGCTAGAAAGATCAGACTCCTGGGATGGACTTGAAGACGTAGGGCCCTGTGGGAAAGTCTGGGAGGTGATCTGCAGCTTCAGTCTTTGATCTGCGCAAAATATTCTGTATTTGGTGAAGGTTCCGGTGAGGAATTTGTAGATGATGGTGGAATGGAATATGGGCCCCTACCCTTATCTCACCAGGGGAAGACATGAGTTTTCGTACTTGCTTGGTTGATGCATGTTTTCTTTCGCGTTTGTAGATCTTTTTCTTCTATAGAATGACCAGCAGTGTTCCCATCAACCCTTTAAGGACGACTTAACGCCTAAACATCCGAGATGAAGAGTTAACGGCTGAAAGAGTGTTGAAAATGTCACTAACAGATGTAGAGTTTCAAAAGTAGTTGCCATATAGGTAGATTTTCTCACCCTGTAAGTGTTAAAGGGAAAGTGTGTGTGTGTTTTCCACATTGTATGCCGAAATTATTGCACATGAACATTAATGCATGAGTATTAAATTAAATGGTCTCGCTGCCAAACAACCCCCAATTAGTTATTTATTGCCATAATGAATAATTGAATGGGCTTTCACTTGACAACTCAATTATTAACTTACTTTGTCTTGTGGTCGAATCCATTATCACCTACATTTTTGCCCAGCCTCTTTGTAAGTATGAGCCATGTAACTGAGACAAAAACCGCAAATTCCACAACCTTGTGCTTTCGGGTCAAAAAGGGAGAATGTTGTTAAAGAGTTTTGGGTGAAAGAAAATAGACATAACTACAGCTGAGAGCGCAGGCACTATTGGCAGAATCCAACCCGTCTGTCTGAATCCCCAGGTTTCAGACTTGGCTGGGCCCATGAGGTTAGGCAGCCGGATGTTGGCTAGCTGAATTGTCACCTCGTTTACAGCTCAGTTTATCCTGTGTTCACCTGTAGCTTGTATGCTCAGCTACTCAGTTTAAGACTGTCCCAGGTGAGCTTGTGAAGTTGTTGGGGGACTTTCATCCTAATGGAATTCTGATGGATCACCTTGATGGCCCTCACAGTCTTTGAAACCATTAACAACCCCATCTGAGCCAACATGTTGCATAACTCCAGGCGAGTTACTCTAGAGTTAACAAATGCAAACGTAGGCCACAACGTTCAATGAAAACAACACACAAGTAATGAGTTGAAAATGATTGTTAAAAAATGAAGAGCTTCTACAGGAAATGAGAATCATGTTGAGTGAAAGAGCAGGGTGGTGGTGAGGGCGGTGGTGGTGTGGATTGTGGCAATGGGGAGTGTGGTGGTGGTGGTGTTGAGAACGGTGGTGGTGTTTAGGATAAGGGTGGTGGTGGTTAGATAGTGGTGAGGGTGTTGGTTGTGATGGTGATGGTGAGGGCAGTGGTGGTTTTGAGGGTGGTGATAGGGTGTTGGTTAGGGTGGTAGTGGTAAGGGTGAAGATGGAGAAGGTGGGAAGAACACACACCAATAAGGAGGGAAAGGCAAGAGTGGGAGAGAAATAGACCAGAGAGGGGAAAAAGAGGAGGTGGGGGTTGGTCTAAAGTTGGGGGGGGGGAATGAAGCAGGCGGTATTTTCTGTTATATTAACATATTTGTTTGGTGCTGACATACTGTTATGAAACCAACGAGTAGGAGAAAGCAGTAGAAGAAAAAGTATGAGGTCCGAAAAGACCATGGATAATGGGGCCCTCGAAGCAGGGGTGGGCCTGTGTCATAATGCCATACAGCTGTGCACTGCAATAACTGTCTGTGAACCTGTCCTGACCCTTGCAGCCCCTCCCCCCTCCTGCTTTACAGAGTAACGTGCGGCGTTTCTCCGCACGGCAGCCCTGGTTCAATGGCATAGGTCGTGTGCATGCACCATCTACAAGTCAGTTACAGAGGCCTTGCGATGTTACGCAGCGTAAAGCACAACCTACCCAACCATAATCTGGAACTGTACCCATGATTTAAATTAATTCCATTTACTTTGCTGTCTGAGGCCTGAGCTGGCAGGGCCCACGGAACATGTATGGTAGCTCCTCTGTCTGAAGCTAAAGCCAGGGCCGGCTTTTGGGCTGTGCGACCTGTGCAGCTGCACCTGGCACTGACTTTGGGAAAGGCGCTCTGTTCAGAAATCACTCTGGGGTTTAAAAGCACCCGCTGTCCTTGGGTGTCTAGCAGTTCTTATGCAACTCTAAAAATGTCAAGATAAGGCAGGTGATTAATGTTTCTGCTGGAGAGAGATCAAGTTTTGTCTATAAGGTGTTTTCACCAATCATAAAGTAGTGCAGAGGGATAAGATAAATAAATATATCCAGGATTTGCAAAGGGCAGCAAATCGCCTGTGAGGGTCTCAAGGCGCTGAATTGTAGGTAAGAGAAGATTAAGGGGGTCATTCCGACCCCGGCGGGCGGCGGGCGCTGCCCGCCGGGCAGAGACCGCCAGAAGACCGAACCGCGGTCAAATGACCGCGGCGGTCATTCTGACTTTCCCGCCAGGCGGGCGGGCGACCGCCAAAAGGCCGCCCGCCCGCCCAGCGGGAAAGCCCCAGCAACGATGAAGCCGGCTCCGAATGGAGCCGGCGGAGTTGCTGGTGTGCGACGGGTGCAGTGGCACCCGTCGCGATTTTCAGTGTCTGCTAGGCAGACACTGAAAATCATTATGGGGCCCTGTTAGGGGGCATGCCTGTGGCATGGGCAGTGCAGGGGCCCCCAGGGGCCCCACGACACCCGTTCCCGCCATCCTGTTCCTGGCGGTTTTTACCGCCAGGACCAGGATGGCGGGAAGGGGGTCGGAATACCCATGGCGGTGCTGCGAGCAGCGCCGCCATGGAGGATTCTTTGGGGCAGGGGTAAAGCGGCGGGAAACCGCCGGTTGCCCTTTTCTGACCGCGGCTTTACCGCCGCGGTCAGAATTTCCCATGAAGCACCGCCAGCTTGTTGGCGGTGCTTCCGCGGCACTCTGCCCTGGCGGTTTTCAACCGCCAGGGTCAGAATGACCGCCTAAGTGATTTTCCCATAATCACAGGCTGTTGTGCCGACACCGAGACTTAAACCTGGTTTACCCAACCCCAAAGTTGGCAGCTCAGGCCATTACCCCACACCCTCTATGCCTGCTGCAAAGAACGTGCACATGCATATCACAACGCAGTAATCCTCAATGGTTTGTGTAACATCTCCTATAGACTAATTTACATATGTAAGATTAGTTTCCGCTGTATAAAGTGTGTATAATGTAAAGTGCTCTGACACCCTAGGGTTGGTATGAGTACCACTATAAAACAAAAAAAATGCATGTGTGAGAGAGGGGCTGTGTAGAGATGAGTGGCACTGTTGGAAGGTGGGAGTGAGGGAATCTGTGGAGAAGGCGGTCACTTGGGGGAGGGGACCACCAAAAAGGATTGTTACCCTAATGCCAGCCCTGGCTAGGGAGTGGCTGTAACAGTAACAATTTATAGGCCCAGAATAGCATTCCAAGCACCTCATCAGAGGTAGTAAGTGCTATATAAATGAAATCAAAGTAGAACTTGGTGGACATCTCTGTTGATAGGGTCTGGGCCTGTGCCCTTTGAGTTCCCTGATGAATAGTTTAGCTGTTCCAGGCTTCATCCTGTACATCCTAAATTGAAGGTGAGAAAGTAAGTTCTGTTGTACGAGGCCGGAGGTTGTACATTATGTGTAACTAGAAGGATAAATCTGCTGTCTGGAGCCAGACCCTGGCCTGGGCATGCTCTGCTAGCCAGTGCTTAATTTGTAAATAAAAATGTGCCAGTGCCCAAAGCTCTCATCTGAAACACGCGGCTGCTACAATTAAAGAGCAGATTTATGGAAAGTGGCGGTGCACCGAGTGCAGCGCCAATTCCCCTGCGCCCCCTAGTGCCCCCCTACCGCCACCATGTGTGAGTCTTATTTAAAGTACGTGCACCATGGCGCAGGGTAGGGGGCAATAGCATTATTCTATGTGATGCTATTGATGTAGTCTGCAGGAGTAGTGCCAAAATATTGGCGCTACTCCTGCAGAGTACATAGGGGCCCATTCTAAATAATGTAAGCCCCCTTTTAACACCTGCTTTGAGCAGGCGTTAAAAGTGCCGTAAAAATGACGCAAGGAAATCTCTTAGATTTCCTTGCGCCATTTTAAGCCCCCGAACAGGGGAATGCCCCCTTTGCATACATTATGCCTGGAGCAGGCATAATGTAGCGCAAAGGGTTACAAGGAGGCACAGTGTATGCATTGCGCCACTTTGTAAATGTGGCACAAGGATTTTGACCTTGTTGGGCCACATTAGCCTAAAACAAAGGACACTAACGGTGTCACAAGGGCCTTATAAATATGCCCCTAAATGTGTGAGCACAGAATACTGAGGTAGCGTAATCCTGAAGCCATCCAGGGCCTCTTTAACCCAACACCCATTGCATTTTAACGCTGTCCCAGAATTACGAGATTTCGTAAATCTGAGGCAGTGCCAAAATCTAACTCCACCCCAGGGGTGGCGTTAGCATGGTGTAACAAGGAGAAACGCTTTACTTTCTTCTCGTTTTTTGCTCTGTGTGTGCTGCATTGTGCAGCACACATAGAAAAAGCAAATTGTCATAGAAGATTGTTTTTGTGCAGGAGGCGTCCCTTCCTGCACAAAAACAATCTCTCCCTCAACGCAGCCATCCTTGCACTATGGCGCAAGGGTGGCTGTGTTGGCGCTCGGCAGCAACTTTAGCACTGGTACAGGGTATTGTAAATACAGCACATCCCTGTGTTTCCAAACTGGCGCAGTGCAGCTAATTTTGGCACAGCACTACGCCAGTTTATTGTAAATCTGGACCTACATCTGTAACAGTGGTGTAACACAAACTGAAGTTGCTGCACTGCTGAATGTGAGGAGGAACCCCTGAGTCTCCCATGTCTCATAGATTTTCATTGACCTTGGGCTGCTTTGGCCCCATCAAAGCGGTGGGGACCTCTGTGC
Organism: Pleurodeles waltl; assembly: GCF_031143425.1. Classification (NCBI taxonomy): domain Eukaryota; kingdom Metazoa; phylum Chordata; class Amphibia; order Caudata; family Salamandridae; genus Pleurodeles; species Pleurodeles waltl. Next base: position 696,174,843 of record NC_090450.1, read on the forward strand.
GCCACAGTGGCCTGCGTTATGCCCTTGACCTGCAAAGGTGAAGGGATGGTTCTGCTGTCTGTAGTGTGAAGTTCTACTTTCCAGGTAACAACATACCACAGATCTCAGAACATAACAAGACAGCAGCCCAAATACACAATTAACTGGCTTTTAAGACACCTGCCACATTAAGACATCCAGCGGTGCTTACCGCCATCAGTTGCATACTACACAAGTACATTTGCTGGTCAATAGGCACTTGTACTACCTGAAGAAATGTGTAAGTAGTTTTATACAGCCCTTCATCCTCATCCACCAAAAACTCACAGTGTATTAAACCTGACCTACTTATGCTACTGACCGCACACATTCACAAAACCGAATCAGACACTGATTTCCTATGGTAATTGGAAAGCCATAATCGGGCCTATTGAAAGGTTCTGCTATGCATGCTATTAGCACATTGTACACTATGCAAATGCTATCTGAGAATAATAGTAGCTAATCTTTCTGAGGTGTAACTACATAACATCTATATTAACTGCTCTGCTATCTAAGGCAAAATTTGGTAAGATTTGTGGAAACCAATAAATAACTCAGCTGTCTGAGGTCTTTCTCTTTTTTCGTGTAGGTGCAAAAGTCAACACCTGAAAGTCTTCCCCTGTTATATGATGTCTTTGAAAAAAATAATAATATATAGATATCTATATATATATATATATATATATATATATATATATATATATGTTGACTGTGAACAAGCCTCCTGAGGGAGTTGAAACGCGTTGGTGGCTGTTATTTGGAATAAATATGCACTATTGATACCTCGTGGAGTGCAGTGAATAATTTTTATGATTTGTATTTTTCAAGACTGGTCCTCTCCGTCACTGGCACCGGCAATGGAGTGCGCCACCCAGCAACTTTTAGACCACATTTAAAAGAAGAGTTGCGTCTTGGATCAAAAAACACAAACTGCTCGCACAGCAGAATAATGCTTATCAAAGAAACATTTTATTTAAGGGCAACGCGTTTCGACCCTTCGGTCTTTATCACATCACAGTTTGGTAGAATGACTTGTGATCCTTATGGCATCACGTGTAGTTATTCTGGAAGCTAAATGGGGCACTTGTCTTCCTAATTTTAAAGCATTAGGCTGGACTTTAAAAACAAAAATAGGTAGAAACTTATTTGATGCAAGACACCATGCTTTAGCTGACCATAATTTACTACAATTGCAAATGGACGAACAGATTATCCATTAGATGTGTTTTCAGGAAGCATTTCATTTTTCCGCTTTGCAGCTCTTATTTCCATTTTTTTGAGTCCATAGGTTTGCACCTCAGTTTAAGAATGTACAGTTGACCCATTTATAACCTGTAGAAATAAAATAAATGTTCAAAGGACAAATGGGTACAATACCTTAATAGCAAGAGGTTATGCGACTTTCCTTTTCCTGGTTAACAGTAAACAGAGAGATGGATAGTAGGAAAAACAACAGTTTTTGTATTCTTCTGGAAAGCATTAAAGAATAAACTACTCAGAACCGACAGGAAAGAATGACACATTTCACGTGGATTCATATTGGAAGACGATCCTACACATGTGATTGTTTCCTGTTATTCTTGCACTAAGGCTGTAGCAAGTGCTGACACAACCAATAATCTTAATTGAACACAGTGTACTATGGAGCAAGAAAGCATGGAGGAAATTACAAGCCAGCGTGAAGCTCGGCTCGCGTCACAGCCTCCAGAACATTAACTCTGAATTGAGGATTAGAGCTTTATCTGTGAGCTGCCACTGTATCATCCAAGGAAACATGGAGAAACCTCTTCTGGCTTATGCCTACACATATAAGATTTATGTAACCTAGGGGGTATCTCTGGGTCTAAGGCCTGTGCCTGAACAGAGAGTGTGTGTTGTAAAAGGCTTGACTATAGCTGTTACTTGAGAGACAGTTCTGCGTTCTCCTTATTCTATAGGTTAATTCTCCTGTCTTAAATCAGAGTATGTGCATTTTGTGTAACCTGTCTGAAAACTGACCAGGCATGAGGGGTGTGTGATTGGAGGGATTGTTTTTTTCACTAACATCACCAATAGAGTTAAATGCTTGCACCGTGAGCTGTGAATAAGTCCCAGGTCACAGGTTTGAATCTCAGCACAGCTCACTCTGGCGTTTATTTTTACAAGGATGACACATTCAGAATTGTTATATAGTGGCGGCTGTCACAAATCTCAAGGGGGGGTGGGAACAATAAAAGAAAAACAAAATGAAAAAAAAAACGTACCTGTCCGCTGCCGGTCGCCTTGCTCCTCTTCCGATGGTGTTGGTGTCCCAGCAGTACCTGGGACACCAGCACAGGCTCCCCCATGCAATCCTTGCACTGCTCTCATGCTATACCTGGCATGAGAGCAGCAATAGGATTGGTCTGTCGCACAGACAGTTCAATGAAGTCTGTGCTGTTTCTCCTACCCGGCTGTGCAACACAGCGGGTTTGAGAAACCTAAGTGGGAATGTCAGTTTGGCCTGCCTAAGACTGCCAGCCAAACTGATATGCGCACTTAGGTGCACTCACTCCTCTCCTGCTCCACCCTCCCATGGCCCAGCCCCACCCCTCCCCGCACATGCTGGCTCAGAGCCAGCAGCTGAAAAATAAAACGATAATCAAATATTGTTTTATTTCTCAGCCCCTTCAATATTACGGGTGACCCGCCTTAGTTGTTATAATTGGTAAGCATAACATTTATTTATGTTACAGGGCTATGGAACAGACTCTATGAATATTATGGAAAACAACAAAACACGTCTAAAGCCTGAAACATTAAGTCCCCGATTTATAATTTTTGATGCAAAACTGCGCTAACGCAATTTTGTGTCAAAAAGGTAGTGCTGACTAGCACCATTTTTTAACGCCACTGAGGCGTGATATTTATACTATGACGCTGGGTGGCACAAAAACATTTTTAGAGTCATTTTTCCAACATTAACCATTGCGCCTTTTCGTAAGGCAAAATTACGTTAATGGAAGAAAAATTACTCTAATCCGGTTTACAACATGTAAACACGTCGCAAAATGGAAATGTACCATTTTTGCCCGCAACAGCGTCAAAAACAGACGCTAACGGAGAGAACAGTGCAAAGGAGCCCCAAAATGGAGCCAGGAAGACAGGAGAGACCCCAGGGAGACACCATTCAACCAGGAACCAGCCAGGAGGACACAGACAAGATCCAGGGGAGGGAGAAGAAAAAGAGGAAGTGTCGTTTCAGCGCAGAGAAGCATGAAATACTGGTGAGAGAGGTGATGGAGCATCAAAATCAACTCTTCGTCACCTCTAAATTGCCAATTGGAAGGAAAGAGGCAATCTGGCAGCAGATTGTGGATAAGATCAACAGTGTGGCAGAGGTCAGGAGAACTGTGACTGAGTGCAGGAAACGCTGGCATGACTGCAAGAGAAGGACAAAGGAAAAAATGGCATGGAACAGAAAGGCAGCACTGCAAACTGGAGGTGGGAGTACAGCACTGCAAGAGGACTTGGACAAGATGGAGGAGATGGTTATTCTGGAGGAAATCGTCACAGAAATACAAGGACAGGACAGTGCAGAATACCAGGAAACACCACAAATGCAGGTAAGTTGCATGGGGGAAATATATGCTTAAATGTCAATTGCAAGAATGGGGAGTCACGTAGGACTCACACAATGGATGTCAAAGTAGCGCAGAGGGACACAATGCACATTAAGTAAGTTGCACCATGCCAACGTTAGCTACACATGTACCTACGCCTTGTTAGTGTCATGCACGGTTGTACGACGGAATGCCGACTGACAAAACAACGGGTGCCTAAACAACGAGGTCGGAACACCGACCTCGTTGTTACTACTAATGCCTTTACCATGAATGCCTTAACAACGATATTTCGTTGTAAAGGCATACCTGGTAAAGTCATTAGTAACAGGCACCCATTGACCCTGCATGCCTCACCCCACCCCACCCCACCCCCCCAGCCCCACCCCAAAACCTAAAACCCCCCACCCCCTCCCCAAAACCAAAAACGCCCCACCCCCCCAACCCCACCCCAAAACCTAAAACCCCGACCCCCCCACCCCCTCCCCAAAACCAAAAATGCCCCGCCCCCCCAACCCCATCCCAAAACCTAAAACCCCGACCCCCCACCCCCTCCCCAAAACCAAAAACGCCCCACCCCCCCAACCTCACCCCAAAACCTAAAACCCCGACCCCCCACCCCCTCCCCAAAACCTAAAACCCCCCACTTACCTGAGTCGTCGCCTCATCTGCGTCGTCCTCCTCAGCCGACTCCCTTGTTTGTACCTTAACCATGCATGTTCGTTGTTCAGGACATGCGTGGTTAAGGCACAAAATAACGAAGTTGTGGTTAAAGAAAGCGTTGTTCCGCTTTCGTTAACCAGGACTTCGTTATAAAAAAGTCGGCATAAAGGATGTTTCCCGCCATGCACCATTGACACATACACAACCTGGACATAATTAGAACACCATACCTACATACCTACATGTGCAAATGCAGGACATGGGCTGGATGGCATGTATAATCACAGTGCCACTGGTTGTGACATCACAATATCCCTTGCATGTAGTCACATCAACACCACCAACACGACCAAGACCTCAGAGACCAGGTAGTCAGTCAACACCATTCCTGGGGTTACTTCATAGTGGTGTCCCTTGCAGTAACACATTGCAACTGCCTTGCCTCACTGCCCAAACGCATGTTTGCTGCATCTCACAGCACACAAGTCATTGCAACTGTCCGAACAGTACCCAGGCATGTTCTGAAAGCACCACCACACCGCACATAGACATCATATTCATATGAGCCAGCCATCCCTACATCAAGAAGTCAGGGTGTCCCCTGGGTGCATGGAACAATTAACTCAACAGGCGCTTGGGGAATAGCAGGCTGGACCTGTAACATTGGTAACATGCCACTATCCAGACTAACTAAACTGAATTTTTGTTGAACCACACATATTGATGCTGAACTGAAGTGTGCCACTATAGAAAATATGTACCACAGATTGCAAATAGTAGGTCACAACAGTCACAGGCTGAGCCAACAATTACTCGGACACAACCATGTCAGACACATGGGAAATGGGGAAATAAACACACACGTACAACACATGGGGTATGGCTGTGAACATAATGGCGGATAATTCCACATCAATGGGTGGGGGATGGTGCATGGGCAAGCCTGGTGTTGGTAAGACTGCCAGTGCAGTGTACCCTTTTCACTTGGCAGTATGAGTCACACATTAGGATGGCGGCTGGAAATCTGTCTGCTCATGGTAGCTCTGTGGGGCACTTAGTAAACATTTTTGATGGATCATATAGAGTCAGTGCCAATTTTGGCATGCATTGGGTATAACAGGACGTGCTTCACTCAGCCCTGCAAATCAGGCAGTGGAATGGGCAAAGGGCCTTGGTATGTGACCCCCTGCACTGCCCATGCCAAGTGCATGGGCTGGGCAGGGGCACCCAGGGCCACACCACACCACATCACCAACAACCATTTCATGGGTTTTACACCGCCATGCAAAGGCTGGTGGAAATGCAGAAAAAGACCTGGTGGGTAGTGTTGAACATATCACTGGTCTGGTGTCCCAGGGCAGATGCCATCGCTAGTCTGTAAGCTGTTGGTAATGTGCCATGTCCAGGCCATTGACCCACGGGGCATTCTACATTCACAACAGTTGCCACTACCACTTGTGCTGTTGGGGGTGGTCAAATACACAATGGCAGTCAGGTGCCCCTTGGACTGATGCACATGAAATGAAAACTTGCTTCAGGCCCTGACCTAATAACAACTCCTGTTAAATGGCTGTGTCCATACGCACATTTACCATCAGGCACAGTCACATACAGAATGATGTACACAGCAGAAATGTCATACCCATACTGCCTATTCCTGGGTTCAGCCCTGTGCTTGTGTCAAATGAGCTGTACTGTCACCATGCCACACTCATGTATCATAGTGCAAGGATGGCTGCACTGAGTGGGAGGACATAGGTGTTTAATAAGGCAAACACACCTACACAGACAGGAGTTGAAACAGAACTCTTCCAGGTCCATGAGTTCCATGCAATGTAGCATACAAACACAAACGGCAACATGAGGATCCATCAATGGCAACAAAAGCACAGTGTCCCGGCAATGCCATCCCTGGGGTGGTGAAAGGTCTCAGCACAGCATGGATGTATGTGAAACATGTAAGACTGTGACAGGTGGAAATCGCCATGTGTGGTGCTGTGGCATAAGCACAGCAACACCCATTGCAAGGCCTCACCATGCAAATGGATGCAAAGGGAGGGTAGAAAATGAAAAGACAGCGTCATGCCACAAAAAGGATAGACAACACATTTAGAAGATATGACACAGCCAATTGTGCCAACTGGGCTTCCATTCATGTGACATGCAGATGAGGCATGGGCTGTAGACTGCAGCTACGATGTACTGGAACAATCCTTTGGAACTAAGGGGTGCATCACAGGCCCCTAGCACCACAGGAGCGTCACTTTCAGTGATGCTCCTGTGTAGCTAAGCACTGCGTCGTATTGACAAGATAGCATCAAGCCACTTTTCGTGGCTTAGTGTCACTTTGTAAATACAGACCCTCCTGATCATCATAGTGCAATGGGTGTTGCTGTGGGCGTGCCACTGCAACGGCCATTGCATTTTGATGCTGCCCCAGATAAATGGAATTTTGTCAACTTGAGGCAGGGTCAAAACTCTAATGCCAGCCCCAGGGGTGGCATTAGCAGGGTGTAGCGAGGAGGAATACATTTATACCTCCTCCTTTTCTGATTTTCCAATGTGTGCTGCATTCTGAAGCATGCATAGGAAGAGCAAATGCCAGAAATGATTGTTTATGTGCGTGAAGGTGTTCCTTCCTGCAAATAAACAATCATATGTAAATGATGTTTTGGCACTTCTGTGTGTGCTGCATTCTACAGCTCACACAGAGTGCCAAAGTGCCATTAGTGATTGTTAATGTGCAGGAAGGGAAACCTTCACACACTTAAACAGTCACACCCCTCAATGCATACATCCTTGCACGATGGTGCAAGGATGCCTGCGTTGACGCTGGCAGCTGAATCTTGCATCAGCGCGGGGAACAACACAGGGGTGCCCCATTTTCACTTACATATGGCACATCCTTGTGTTACCAAAGTGACACCGCATTGTGCTGACTATTTTTGCACAGCACCGCACTGCACCACTTTTACATAAATATGGCCCTAATATACAACACAGGGGTGCCCCATATTCACTTACATACGGCACATCCTTGTGTTACCAAAGTGACACAGCACATTGCTGACTATTTTTGCACAGCACCGCACTGCACCACTTTTACATAAATATGGCCCTAATATACAACACAGGGGTGCCCCATATTCACTTACATACGGCACATCCTTGTGTTACCAAAGTGACACAGCACAGTGCTGACTATTTTTGCACAGCACCGCGCTGCACCACTTTTACATAAATATGGTCCTAATATGACAATGAGCCTCAGATTTCAAGTCAGTGTCATGACTTGTCAACTGCCACAACACAGATAGACTGATTTTACACCATCTCCTTGCAGAGGATGATGGCTCTCCTGTGGATCTGCCTGTCCTGGAGTACCCTGATAACATGGATGTCCAGCTGGCAACTATCAGCCAAGATACACTCCAAGAAGTCCTTGTAAACCTGCAGTCACCACCTCCAGTCTCAAGGAGGAGTACTGATGTAGCAGACATCCCACATGCCCCACTTAGCACCCCAATAGTACGACCTGCCAGCACCGACACAGCAGAGGACACTGAGGACCCAGGTACTAGCTTTGAGAGGACAGTGGTAGGATTCCAGTGGGAGCTGGCCAAGGAGGTGCGGGTGGGGATGCAAACTATGGCTGCCAGCCTTGATGGGATGCGGATGTGCATGGTCACGGCAACAGAACAGACTGAAGCCAACCGACGCACACACTTCCCAATGCGTGGAGTCCAGGTGTGTCTGAAGGACATAGCTGCTGCCAGGAGGAAGAGGCCACAACAACTGCCCTCTCAAACTGGCATCAGCGTGCTTGAGGACAAAATGGACTCCATGCACTGGGAAATGGTCTCCCTCAAGGCAGACATGGCTGCCTATCACAGGGATGTTGCAGTTATACTTAAAATCAGCAGCTCCTCCTTGCTGCAGTGATGCCATATGCAGTGCCACAGATGACAGCTGCCAGGAATTGGAAGTCTACCTCTCTAACCACTGAAGTGTGTGTGGCCCCCTCTACCTCTCCACTACCACCATCAAGGGTAGAGGAGGCACCACACACATCAGAGGATGAAGATGTGGAACAGATCATCTTCGCCCGTAGGAGTTCCTGATAGCATGCGGCCCACGCCACATGGGCAGTGTTTTCCTTTGTCCTGTGCTTGACATCATGCCAGTATTAGCACTGTTGCAGAAATGTACTCTCAACACACTGTTGACCTTTCTGCTGTGGACTGCAATTGCCTCTAACTTTTCAATTGGCAATTTTTGTTCCCCTGCACTGAAAGACACTTTACCCAAACATGCCCCATGACATGTCCCTCAACCCTGGACTTGTGTTGTGTCACAATTGGATGGTTTCCACGAATGGGGTCACAGACCTGGCCATTGTAAATATTGCACTATTACACTTTTTATTAAACACCATCTACACAACCAGCATGTTCATGTGTGTTGTGACACATCTGCTATGCCTAGGATTTGTGCTGTGTGTAATATATCTCAAGTCACAGAGTTGTCAGTACAAGAGTGCATGAATATGCGGGCACATATTTATGCACATGGTACCTACACGATGTACGTTGATGCTGGTCTCATCCGCTACAAGCAATTCACTGAGTATGAGAAACACGTTGAACACATGTATGCAACATCCACTACATACGTCAGGAATGGCTGTAAAACAGTTCTCAAGCAATATCGTCAGCTGGGAGTACCAATAGAACACATTGGTGTGAAACAGAGGGACTCAACTTCATCTATAATTGTCACTGGTCAGTTTAGCAGGATAGGAATGAAATGTAGGCTGTTGTCAAATGTCCCACAGTGCCCAACATTCCGTAACAAAACCCATACAATGACAGCTGAATTACCACACCTACCTGTCCAATACATGGTCAACATAGTCACCTTGAGTGGTGGGTACACTAGATGGCAGATGCACAGATAAGTAGATGTGTTGTAGCTGCCAATGTGACAGTTCAGTCATAAGGAGGTGATGAACATGTCGAGAGAGGGATCTGGATGCAGGACGGAGTCCCAAGGACAACACACAATTTTCACTGTACACTCATGTGAAGACCCTGAAGTAAGGGAGTACCCAGAATTAATTATTTAGATAATCAAAAAACTAAAAATATTATGAACACCTATCCTAACCTAAGCTAACCTAACCTATCCCAACTATACATAACCCACAACAGACCCTAACTACTCTATGCTAGACTTACCTAATACATTTAACAACATACTCTAAACATTCGCCCCCCCCCACCACCCCCTTATATCACAAGACACATGCAGGACAACATAAACTAAACTACACATTTACTAACTATTACTAAACATATATATATATATATATATATATATATATATATATATATATATATATATATATTTATTTATTTACATTTTTTATATAAACACATAAAAGCCCCAACATCACCCCCCACCAACCCACCCACATAGTAAAACATAAGTAGAAAATCCACCCCCCAAACCTACTTATCCTAACTAACCCACTAACCTATTCTAACCTACAACTAACCCTCTAATACCCACTAAAAACGTATAAAAATTAGGAGGGAGGGGACTGAACTTGGGAGGAGTGACATCATGCCATTCAGAGGTTGGCCCTCTTGAGTTTCCTCTTAATGTACTTGAGGGTCTTCGTGTTCTTAGCCACCTCCTTTTCCATAGAGTCCAACTTTATGAGGACTGGTGTCACATCCCTCTGTAAGTCTCTGATGGCACTCATGTCCATGGCAGCAGGTGTGGTTGGTTATGGGACCGAAGTAGATGGTGCAGCAGCTGGAGCAATAATGATGTTGGCAGCTGTGGGCCCATGCACAGCTGTGGTGCTTGGTCCACCCTGTGTGGGTAGTGTGGATCCCCCTTGGCTGAATGCCCGCCACTCACCAGTGGATCACACTGAGCGATTGCGTCGTGCCACCCTCCTGAACCCAGATTCCACTGCTAATTTGTGCCGATAGCACACTGCCCTCTTCTGAAAGGCACGGAGTTTGTTGTTATTCATGTTGGCAGCTGTTAAAATGAGACAGGCAACCATCAGTTTCAGCATTGTGTGGAGTATGTACAGAACATTAGCTTACTATCTACATCGATTTGCACATGCACCTCTACTCAGATTCTGAATAATACCATGGTCCTGATGGATGAAACGACAACGCTGCCTTAGCACCATTTCTTTGACACCATAGCCACCCACAACAAGATTATGAAACAAATTAAATGAGATCAGCATAGATTCTGTACCATGCGTGACAATGCAAGGCAGCATCAACTTCACATTGATCAGGGCCACTATTCCTCATCATGTGTGTCAAAGTTACAAACATACATCACCAGAAACTTGTATCTGTTATTGGGAGTATGGGATGCAGTTAGTAACCATAAGGGTTCAGTGTTTATAGGTACACATGTAAGCCGGATCAAAATGACTGTCACCTACGCTAAGAGCATCACATCTACCTACAAATGTGTTGTTCCCACCCCCTGTGCTTCAGGGGATATGACCGTGTAGATCATCATCTCATCTGTCCAGGTCATCCACCAAGGCATGCCCACTCATACATGGAGTCAGGGAGTGGACCATATGTTAGGTGATGACAAATATGTAGCTGGTATTCATCCGTCCAATACATCTACATTCATGTGCCCAGGTGTAGACACCCATCAATCAGCCAATACCATTCTTCACACACCCATAACCATGCCAGTAGATGATTGGGCTTGACCTCTGTGCAGGCTTATTACATTCCATATAAGTGTCACGTAAGTGGAGTACAAAATTAGTGGCACCACGCTGGGGGACAATAGCCCACCCACTCCTACATGTACATTACAATACAGGGAGGCACCAATTTGTCTACACAATGGTGCATCACTGTGTTGTGAGAATGACGGTGTGTTCCAGTGCCATTATTTTCACAACAGTGCACATCCAAGTCACATATGGGCCTACATGCGGCTCGTCATCACCTTGTTTACACAATGCTGCCCATTGAGCGCCACAAGCCTCACAAGATATGATTCTCTGCATGTGCATGGGGAACCATTTAAATATGACACAGTGTCACTATCCAGCCTACTTTGATTTCTGATAATTTTACAGCTCATCACTTCTAGCATGGGGTGCAACACTCATGACTCACTCACACAAAACACTTAAACACTACACAGGACAGACAAAATCACACTTACTGGATACATCTGGGTCCTCAAATCTTGCCACTTCGCCTATGGTGTAAGGGGCAGGTCCACCTGAAATATATGGATGGAAAACCAAGGTTAGTATCATAATACTGTCACTACTAGTGGACAACATATTGCATTGTGTACTATTTAGGAGGAGTGAGGCAATTATCCAGGTTGTGGACAGTGCAAAAGACACACCACTGCAAACTCACAATGAGACTGACACTCAGGTGAGTGAGAGCCACACATCTACACTCTTACACTGGGCCTGAGACTCATGTAGTGCTACACCCTCCAGCAACCATATGTGGACAATCTGTAGAAGATGGAACTCCATGGAATGAGAGGGAGTTGGGTGACAGATACATGGCACTACCCTTGTGCTCTGCAAGACAACTGACTTGGGTATTCTGGCTTGCCCTGCAAGACACACAGAAGTACTTTGTGGAGGACAAGCGGCTACATTTCTAGTCTGCAATTTTCATGCACTGAGTAATTCATGACTGATGTGTCACAGTTGGCTGATGGTATCAAATGCCCTGTAGCCCCGTAAGGCGGGTATGCCCCCTTTGCAAACATAATGGCAGGGATGATGTATGTGAAAATCTGACAATGTTGTGCCTTACATGGATTGTCCTACTTTGTTATCACAATCCACTTACATATGGTATGCTGGCGGAGTCTTGGCTTATCATACATGACATAATGCTGGGGCACAGATGTTGCCAGGACCCCTGAAATGTGTAACCTAGGGATGGTTGTGCATGACTCACCTAACATCTGACTTGCATTGGTAAAATGGTAGGATATGTGAACCCCATGTCTATGCTGGCACAGTGACACTTCATTCTGGTTGCATGCAACCTGTACACAAGCATTGCATGCAGCACGCCAACACATCTGCTACTGTCATTCAAGTGCGGTGAACAGTAAATAGTTTGCCAATGGGAGACTCACCAACAGCACCACCAATCACCACACCAAGATGGTCCAGAAGATCTTGCTCCCTGGCCACCAGATCAGCCCAGCGATGCTTGAGCTGGTGGTCTTTGCGACTGCTGTGGTAACCCTCTTCAGGTGGTGGAGCACCTTGCCCCACTACTGCCGCCCCGCCTCCATCCTGTAGCTCTGTATCACACTGCCACCCATCTCCAACATTAATGGGAGGTAATGGGCTACCAGCCACCCAAAGCCTCCCAGCTCCTCCTCCCCAATTCTGGTCTGCCTCCCCCTACCAGACATTGCACTGGGGTACAGGTTGAAAATGAGTACTCAAGTAGTAATGAACAGAAGTTAGGAAAATAAACTTAACACCCCAAAAATAAGTAACCTACCTATACAACTAACCCAGCCAGGCACCCCACAGCACAGGTACAAGGTAAAATACAGTTAACACACAAATTCACAGACACTGGGACAAATAACAATCAAATTCAACAGAAAACACAACAGGAGGGACACCACAAGAGACAAAAAAGAGCAGTAAGACAACACCAACTCCAGGACACAACCACACAGTCAAAAGATGCACAGACTGTAAAGAGAAAGTGAAAGTACACCCACTGTACCATTCCTGTAAACAGGATATCCTATTACATAACTTCCTGTGCCCTTGCATCACGTTTTCTGTTATGTGTGTATTTTTTTGATGCATCTGATATTTGTGTATTTCTGACGCATTACTTACATGCGCCTTTTTATATTGACGGATTACCTTTATGCGTTGATTTGACAGTAAATCAGCATTGCGATGAGTGCGAAGGTGTAAATCACGCTAAGGGCCCATTGGTCATGTACTTTGCATTTGTGGATGTTTTCGACGCATTTGCGTCATTTCTTTTTAACTCTATTCCTGATTGCGTGATTTTGTCAATTGTTAATGGATGCACCCTGTATCAACATAAAAAGTTGAATGGGCTGGACTGCAGTATGGCATTTTGTGTATGGTCACATGTGGTAGTCCATTGAAAAATGGGACTGTGTGATCAGTCTGTTACACCAATGTGTGTGTTACAGAATCAACAGCATGCAAGTGTATACACGTCATGCATATGTTTCTGTGTGTGACAACAGGGTATCCACATATGTATGACAGTCAATACTATGCAATAGTCATGGTATGTGATTGTGAATTGTGTTCACTTATGTGCTGTGTGTAGTTGTCTTACAGAGCATCACATTTCAGACGACATGCACAGCTCAGGCATTGTTGATGATGGCTGATGAATGCAATCTGGCAAATGTTACCTGACAAATGTCTCCATATGTTGATCTTGAGTATATGGATGACTTGTGTGTGGACTACACATATGTCTGAGGTGTACATATTTGGTACATACTGTGTTTGACACACTCTGCCTACATTCTATCCATATCATGTATTGAACACAGTAGACAGTAGAAAATCATAACATTTTGCATTGTAAGAAAAAAAAAAAATTGTGGTGGACCTGCAGCCCTGGCTGCATATGTTCTCATCCATTCTGATGTCCATGTACCCTGTGACAGGATTGGGCCCCATGGCAGTGGCAGGAGTGATTTCCGTGGATGTACTGCGCAGGCTCAATTTCTCCCATTGCTTGTCATACCTGGGCTAATCATGTTGAGCATTGTCGCCAATGATGTTCCCCCTTGTCATACATGCCCCATGCAGCCATTGCAACTTTCACACTGAGTTGTGTTAGTGGTCTGTTCAAACATTACTGTCTCACCATATTTTGACATCCACTGCCTCATGCGTGAGCCCCTCGTTTACCTCCTATTTGGACATGTTGTTGTTGTGTGTGAAGAGCTATTGTTGTACAAGTTGATAACATGGATGCAACTGATATGTTGTGGCCCATAGACTGTGTCTTTGAGTTGTCACATTCAAGTGATGAGGCTAATTGTGATGTGTGTGATGGTAGCAGTTCACTCTTACGCTTCACATGTGATGTTGCTACAGTACTCTTCAGATTAGTGTTTGTGACATGCTCCCTGAGGTAAGACTCATAATCCTAAAGTATATGTTTAAGAGATTGAAGACACCAAAGCCAGATTGTGTGAATAAGTGAGGTGTTTTTTGACAAAATCTACAAGGTGAGTTACGTGATTATTGAGTGAAGACGTTTTCAACAATGTGCAGTCTGCGGCGTATTCTAGAAGCTCATTTACTTCTCTACCATCCTTCTCCTCTTCCTCAACCAGGTCATCGACCTGCTCATATAAGAGGACGTTCATCAACACACATATGTTGTGCAGGATGGCACATGTCATAAGCAATTTGCAGACAATGTGTAGGGCATATAGGATGCTGCCTTCTGTGATGTCCAGGCACCTGAATCTGGACTTCAGGATGCCAAATGTCCTCTATACAATAGTCCGTGTCCTCCGATGTCACTCATTATATGCACGCTCTGCTGCTGTGCTTGGGTTGGGAAATGGGGTCATTATCCATGGCTATATGCCATAACCCTGATCCGCTGCAAAATATTAAAGGAGTAATTTGTTGTTAGGGCTTGCAACAGGTATGCCATGTAGCATGGCAGTTGATATTAAGAGCTGGTTGTGACTCATATGTATTTGTGGCTTGTTGTGAGTTCTTATCCTTGTGTAATCTTTTCTCAGCACTATGTTGTTGGACATGACAATCTTGTATTTGGCTCAAGGACCTGGAACATATGTATTGGATTCCACACTGATAGTCATTATGTATGTACCATGCGTTGTGTAGCGCACCTTTGTATCAGTGTGCTATCACTAGAGAGGACATGACACATCCTAACAACACAATGAGATCAGATGTGGTGGCAACATGTTAGCACTACAGAGCCTGGACTTCCCATCCCTTTTGAGATGTGTCTTTGCAGATGAGGTGTGACACTTAAGGCCTTTGAAATTGGTTAGTGAGAATGCACTACATGTCTCCAAAATTGGCTGCCCTGTCCTGCAACATTTTGACTATGCAAGAATGCCCCATGTGTGACATGTTACTCGGCTACCCTTTGCTGTCCCCTGCACCAGTTGCTCATGTGCAGCCATGCACCAACACTACATACCCTGCACCAGGGTACTTGGCTATCTGCCTGGTGGAGGTGGATGTATCTGTGCAGGACGGTACACCACCCTGAACATATGCTTTTTTGATGGCCAATTGACTCTTCCTGTGTGTGCAGCAGTGTGCAGCATGCATTTGTGCCACATTCATCTTAGTTCATAGCACAGTCTACTTCCTTTTTGCAACCTGCATACAGCCCCCCTGGGGTGGTATTTGTTGTTGGCACTTCCTCATGTGAGTCTGCATCATCATGCAATGGATCTTGTGGTGACAGACCTGCAGCGATAAACATTGCACACCCCTTTCACACTACATCCAGCATGGGAGGGTGGCCAATTGACAATGTGGCTTCAAGTAATAATAATCTGTCAAGATGTGCATACAGTGAAGGCCATGACTATGGAACTGTGGGCTATTACATTGGTCCCTTGGTGTTCCAGCGTGGCAGCTAATGTTTGTGTCAGACATGAGGTGTCCAAGGGTGTGTATATCATTGTCACAGGATGATCAACATAACTACCAGTGTCTCTCATATATCCAAAACATTAATGTGCATTTATACCTTCGACACATGCACAGTGCAGGCTATAGGATGGAGCGCAGCTACTTAGCAAATGTGTCCCTTGGCACAGTGCATGTGAGGTCAGTGGTGTCCTGTTTTCTCTTACTGGGTCGCACTATGACTTCCATGATCTACACTGTCTGACTGTGTCTCTGTCCCCTGTTAGGTAATTTCTAGTATCTGGTACAGGCATGATGGGGTTGTGAGTCAGTGAGTGTTGCATGTGAGGTTGCACCACTTCTCACACAACTGGCACATTATATGTAATGGGCATTGCTCTTGTATTCCTATGTGTGTGAGCCAATGTATCAGGCAGATGTCTCTGAACACTGCAGTTATGTTAGGTATGTGTTGAGATGCAGTTGATATAGGTGCAAGTTGTGTGGTGTATGATATTTGTTCTGTCAGTGATTTGCACGGCATGACTTGAGACATCTGTGCCTATTTGAAAGTTACATGGGCATGGTGTATGCCTTTGACAGTCTGTGCTATTCTTTGTTTGGTGTAGTGATGTGTATGTAGTGGGCAACCTGAGGGCACTTGTAGTGGTCTGTGTAGTTCTGCTGTTGTCAAAGGGTACATGTCTGTACCTGTCCTTCCTTTGATGTGCCTGTCAAGTTGTGGGTGTGTTAGGTACATGTGGGTATATGTACTAGTGTTGTGCACTGATTGTGCTGTACTCCAGCATGCTGAATATGTGTTATCACTTGCATATGTGTGTTACCCTGGCCATATGTTACTGTTGTGGTGTATGTCTTGTGTGTCCGACAGGGTTGGTGTGTTGTGTGTACATTACTAGATTTGTTGACTTACCCATAAGTAGGCCATTTCCAAATTTTCCATCCTGAAATTGTTCATTGATCCTGCTGTGCCGGAATATGTAGGTGTCATGGACACTCTCAGGATACTTGACCAAAATGTTTATAAATATTCAGTAGTGGTTCGCTATGCCCTTCACATTAATGGAATGCGTGTGCTTGCGATTCTGGTATAAGTGCTCTGTTGCTGCAGGTGGTACGAGCAGGACATGTGTGCAGTCAATTGCACCTAGCACATGCGGGAAGCCATGGATTTGATAGAACCTCTGTTTGTTTTTCTGCTGCTTTTGATGGGTGCTGAGGAAGCTTATGCGTCTAACACCTTTGGCAGGAATGCAGAGAATGACGGCTGTGAGACACCAGCAACCAGTGCACCCGTTGTTTGGAAGGAACCACTTGCTAGCATGTGCAACACAGCGAGCAGCTTTGTCATAGGTGGTATGTTGTGTGGGGTCTGTAGGCTGGCTGCAGTTTGTGGCTCAATGTGGTGCAGCAGGTGTAGTATGGCTTGCTGGTTGAGGGTGCAGGTCCTAATTATGTCCAGGTCCCTGAGGCCAAGGAGTGTTGTCCTGGTTCTGAAGACCCTCTCTTGCCTTCTGCGTTGCCTTTGAGGGCCACGTTTTCGTGGTGGTCCGTGCAGGAGCTGTTGCTGTCCTCTGCGCCGTCTAGCAAGCTGTATCGGTTTCACCTCCATCTTCTCCTAGGGGTTGTAATGTAGCTTCTGTGTGATCTCCTTAAGTAGTGGAGTGTTTGCCTCATTTTAATGCCTGCCCTGACCCAGGCATTAAATTTTGACGGTAATTGGAGTTAACGTCATTTTTTGGGTCTGCCTCCCACCCGTGCGCCATTTTTGCCTGGGAGGTTTAATATGGCGCAAGGGTGTTTGTGTCATTTTTTGGACGGGAACTCCTACCTTGCATCTCATTGACGCAAAGAGGTTTCACGCATCCGAAAAATTATGTAACACCAATATTTCGACGCTAGATGGGTCTATCGTCAAAATATAAATATGGCGTTGGGTTTATGCTGAATTAGCGTAAAAAAAAAATAACGCTAATTCAGCGCAAACAGAGTATAAATATGCTCCTAAATTTGCATAATATGGGAGATGGCTCTGCTGCCAAGGTTACTGTCTATCAGATATGTTCAACTGACGGGTAGCTCTGCATTTTGAGGCCTCTATTATGCTGCCAGCTCCGGGTAAATGGGAGCGCCAGCCGGTTGCTAGTATGCAGTGGTTATCAGGGCAGCAGGCCTAGCAATACATCACACAGGAGACATGGTGATCATTGTTGCGTCAGTCCTGGTGCAGGCGGTCTCCTTGACTCTGCCTGCCCGCGCTAATATTTATTAATTGCGGCCCACGTGGTACACTGAGCCACTCCAGACAGACGCATGGGATGGGTAACATATTCAGAACACCCCTCAAACATTTGGGTGTGTCTTTCGTACTCATCCTACCAGTTACATCGCTGGTAGGACATTAGAATCCTTTTTTTAACAGAAAACAAACAAATGCATAACAACAGCAGAAATAACGTCCCCCACCACTTTTCATTGAATTCTATAGCTCACATTTTACTTTAGGGCTGTTCAAAAACAACACTGAGCATATTCCCTAGTCTCCCATATGTATCTGGCTCTCTAACTGGAACATGAAGGTCACAGTACATGGTCCTTCATGCGAGTGGAAGGAGAATGATTACCTCTCAATCCATACACGGTATGGGTGCTCCAATTCCCCATCCTGCCAGGCTGGTTCCCTGTCAGCCATTGAAGGTACAGTAGGGGTGGTTTCATTTCTGCCTCCACCCACTAGTTCTGGGATGTCAGCTGAGGAACCAGCGCTTAGCGATGTGTCATCCTGGTCACCTGGGTTCCCCTTAGACCTTTCTTGTTCATGCCAGGTGAAACTTGCAGAATAAGAGGTGTTGGCAAAAAAATAAATGTTTCTCGTGACATCTTCAACCCTCGGGGTGATTACTTTGGTGCCATTTTAATGGAAGATGAAACTTGCTTCCAGAGAATCTGTCCTTAACAAGTACCATGTCTCCTACTCTCTGGTTGGACTCTTGGGCTCTACAGCACCAGCTGGCCCAGTTGTTGTTGTTGGTACGTCGTTTCTCAGGTACCTGCTGATCATGAAGAGGAGCGGGGTGGACTCCGAATGGTGAGGAATGGAATCTTGGACCACTTGCCCCATGATGAGATGTTCAGTCACTTGTTCCGTGGTGGATTGTGGGGTCTGGCAATACTCTTGTAAGAAAGCGTAGATGGCCCATTCAAGTTGCTGTTGATCAGCATTGGCGATTCTGGTGACACACAAAGCATTCCACTTTGCTGTTGGCTTGTGGAAAACGAGGAGTGACTTTCCTGTGCTTGATGCTCAATGGTTCCACATACGTAGCCATTTCCTGTCTTTGTAAAGGTGGGCCATTACCTTTCCTCTGTTCTTTGAGTAAGCTATGTGTGGACATCATCTTTTCCAATTTGAAAATCACTTCATGCACTCCTAAAGATCTCCACCTCCGGATACTTTGAGTAATCATTAGTGAGAACTAACACGTACCTCCCGTCTGGTAGACTTCCAAAGTCTAGACTGGCGTGTAGGAAGGTAGCCTCTTTCTAGCCTTGTTACCCCCACTTTTGGCCTGTTTGTGAGTATATGTCAGGGTGTTTTTACTGTCTCACTGGGATCCTGCTAGCCAGGGCCCAGTGCTCATAGTGAAAGTCCTAGGTTGTCAGTGTGTTTGATATGTGTCACTGGGATCCTGCTAGCCAGGCCCCAGTGCTCATACGTTTGTGGCCTATATGTGTTCCCTGTGTGCTGCCTAACTGTATCACTGAGGCTCTGCTAACCAGAACCTCAGTGTTTATGCTCTCTCTGCTTTTTAAAATTGTCACTGCAGGCTAGTGACTAATTTTACCAATTCTCATTGGCACACTGGAACACCCTTATAATTCCCTTGTATATGGTACCTAGGTACCCAGGGTATTGAGGTTCCAGGAGATCCCTATGGGCTGCAGTATTTCTTTTGCCACCCATAGGGAGCTCAGACAATTCTCACACAGGACTGCCACTGCTGCCTGAGTGAAATAACGTCCACGTTATTTCACAGCCATTTGTCACTGCACATAAGTAACGTATAAGACACCTATATGTCTCACCCTCACTTGGTGAAGGTTAGGTGCCAAGTTACTTAGTGTGTGGGCACCCTGGCATTAGCCAAGGTGGCCCCACATTGTTCAGGGCAAATTCCCCGGACTTTGTGAGTGCGGGGACACTATTACACATTTGCACTATATATAGGTCACTACCTATATGTAGCGTCACAATGGTAACTCCGAACATGGCCATGTAACATGTCTAGGATCATGGAATTGTCACCCCCAATACCATTTTGGTATTGGGGTGACAATTCCATGCATCCCCGGGTCTCTAGCACAGAACCCGGGTACTGCCAAACTGCCTTTCCGGGGTCTCCATTTCAGCTGCTGCTGCTGCCAACTCCTCAGACAGGTTTCTGCCCCCCTGGGACCTGGGCAGCCAGGTCCCAGGAAGGCAGAATAAAGGATTTCCTCTGAGAGAGGGTGTTACACCCTCTCCCTTTGGAAATAGGTGTGAAGGGCTGGGGAGGAGTAGCCTCCCCCAGCCTCTGGAAATGCTTTGATGGGCACAGATGGTGCCCATCTCTGCATAAGCCAGTCTACACCGGTCCAGGGATCCCCCAGCCCTGCTCTGGCACGAAACTGGACAAAGGAAAGGGGAGTGACCACTCCCCTGACCAGCACCCCCCAGGGGAGGTGCCCAGAGCTTCCCCAGTGTGTCCCAGACCTCTGTCATCTTGGATGCAGAGGTGTTGGGGCACAATGGACAGCACTGAGTGGCCAGTGCCAGCAGGTGACATCAGAGACCCCTCCTGATAGGTGCTTACCTTTCTCAGTTGCCAATCCTCCTCTGTGGGCTATTTAGGGTCTCTCCTCTGGGCTGTTCCTCAGATAACGAATGCAAGAGCTCACCAGAGTTCCTCTGCACTTCCCTCTTCGACTTCTGCCAAGGATCGACCGCTGACTGCTCCAGGACGCCTGCAAAACCGCAACAAAGTAGCAAGACTAATACCGGCAACAGTGTAGCGCCTCATCCTGCCGGCTTTCTCAACTGTTTTCTGGTGGTGAATGCTCTGAGGGCTGTCTGCCTTCACCCTGCACTGGAAGCCAAGAAGAAATCTCCCGTGGGTCGACGGAATCTTCCCCCTGCTAACGCAGGCACCAAACTTCTGCATCACCGGTCCTCTGGGGCCCCTCTCACCCTGACGAGCGTGGTCCCTGGAACACAGGAGCTGCGTCCAAGTGTCTACCACAGTCCAGTGGCCGTTCTGTCCACATTTGGTGGAGGTAAGTCCTTGCCTCCCCACGCCAGACAGTAATCCTATGTACTGCGTGATCTGCAGCTACTCTGGCTTCTGTGTACTTTTCCAAGGATTCCTTTGTGCACAGTCTAGCCTGGGTCCCCAGCACTCTGTCCTGCATTGCCCAACTTGCTGAGTTGGACTCCGATGTCGTGGGACCCTCCTTTGTGACTCTGAGTCGACCACCGCTGTCCTCAGATCTTCTAAGTGCCTGTTGTGGTACTTCTGCGGGTGCTGCCTGCTTCTGTGGGGGCTCTCTGAGTTGCTGAGCGGCCCCTCTGTCTCCTCCTCCAAGGGGCAACATCCTGGTCCTTCCTGGCCCCCAGCAGCACCCAAAATCCTCAACCATGACTCTTGCAGCTAGCAAGGCTTGTTTGCGGTCTTTCTGCAGGGAAACAACTCTGCATCCTCCAGCACGCTGTGGGACATCTTCTGACCAAAGGAGAACTTCCTGGCACCTTCCGTTGTTGCAGAATCTTCGGCTTCTTCCACCCGGAGGCATCCAAAAATATGGAGTAAGGCAAGGCATCGCAGACCGCTTTGTTGCCTTACTCTGTGCAATAGGGACGTTCCATGGATGTTGGATGGCTGTTTCCACGCAAGTCCCATGGTTTAGGACGCCTTTCCTAATTTACTAAACCTGGCAAACCTGGGAATGGGCTAACAAGATATGCCTCCCAGGAGAGGCATAATGAGGAGAAATATCTTGATTTCTCCTTGTTTTTTCTGCTTACTATGTGTGCTGCATTCTGCAGCACACATAGAAAGAGGAAGAAGCCTCTCAGGGTTGTTTTTTTGCAGGAAAGTGTCTCTTCTTGCACAAAACAATCCTGTATGTAACACAGGCACCCATTCACCATGGCTAGCGCTAGGCTGCCAAAAGGCCGTATTGAATAAATACTGTGCATTTCTTCCCTTTCCCTGTGACGCAGGGCAGTGCAGCAAGGTAACATGCTATGCTACCCTGTGCCTCAAAACCTATTTATATGGGCCTGCTTTTGTGATGGAAAATTACTGAAATTATGTGATTACACCAGTTTGAGTAGCTAAGAGTAATTTGGGGCCAAAATCCTTCAGTAAGAGCACAGGATGCAAGAGTGCATTTTGCTTCTAAAAAGATAGCACTAAACGCTGGAGTATGCACCTCATGTAATTACAGTAACTATGAGTAACTACGCTAGAGAGAATTACACTAGTTATGCCCACCCCTAGTAGGGAAGTTTGTGTATCCTGAGTTCCACAGTGCAAACTCACTTGTTTTATAGTGTCTTCCATTTGGCCTTTGTATAGTTCTTTGCTTCTGCGGACCGGAAACCTTATGCAATACACGTCTGATTTGTTGCTAGTTCAGGGGGATGCTTGAGGATTGCATGTTCTGTGTTGAACGGTAGGACCTGTGAGACCTGTGTTATGCCCGTTGATAACACAACAGCAATCGGATGGAAACCATGAACAAGGTTACTAGGTGAAGGAAGACTAACAAGCATTTGCAATGCAATGGGTCTTGCGTTTGTCGAGTTAGAGCTATTAGCGTTGAAAGGTCCTAATCGGACTTTTTTTGCCACAAAAACTGAAAATGAAAAGTAAAACAGTTTTACTTAAGTGAGCTGACAGCCGCCACTAGCCTGAATGATTCACACAAAAGGAAACAGAAGTTCGCTTGCAGTGAAACATATCTGCAAAAGTGCAGTTATCCATATTACAGGCAAAAGGGCAATTATCCATGTAACCGGAAAAAGTTCAATTATCCATGTAACTGGGTTGATGTCATGCAAAGCACTCGACTACTGCCCAGCGAAATCACGCTGCCTACGAAATAGGAAAAAGTAGTCCAGAAGCCTTACGGAAAAATGGAGCCTTGTACGTTTTCAGTAGTTGGCCAGTGCACTTGAGGAGGGTTAAACACCGGAAAAGGCATGACATATGCATGCCTTTCACTAATGAAATCAATCAAATTTTAAAAGGCAAGCCCACAAACCAACCAAACTGATGGGTGTGACATGGGCGTGCTTACAAGCCCACAGAGAGATTACAGTAGGGACTGAGCACTTTGTGTGTTCGACCCTAAAAGTAAAGTTTACAGTTTCTTTCAATAAAACAGAAAGGGAAGAAAGTGAGCCAAAATCTGAGGGGAATTTGTCCCGTTCTTGAGTTGCAATACAGAAAAGGCCCTGTAATTGTTGCCAGTTTTGGAACTGGCCTTTTGGGCTATTTGGCAGTCATGCACCTCCGGATGGACCAGATTAAAAGGGCTAGTGTGTGGTCTAGTTAGTGGGGCCTGACGGGATGAAAAAAATAACAAGCATTGGCAAAGCCAGTAGGTCTCACCTATGTTAAATCTATTGGCTATAGGACTTTGCGATTTTTTTGGATGAGTGAACCTACCTTGAGTCAACGAGATGCAAGGTAGGCGTTCCCATCCCAAAAATGGTGTTATCCTCATAGCTCCATATTTATCCCCCCATGCTAAAATGATGCACGGGTGGGAGGCGAAACTAAATAATGGAGCAAAGGTTGCTTAACACTATTATTTAACATCTGGGTCAGACCAGGCGTTAGGGGTCCTGTGGAGCCATTTCCATGGTCAGACACCAAGGAATGGGTCCACAGTTGCCCTCCACAAGCCCCAGGAACATCCCCACCCCCACCAGAGGGACACCGGAGGATGGGGACTCCATTCCAGGTAAGCCAAGGTAAGTATTTCTAATACCGTATTTTCTGGCATATAAGACGACTGGGCGTATAAGACGACCCCCTACTTTTCCTGTTAAAATATAGGGTTTGGGCTATATTCACCCTATAAGACTACCCCTCTTCCAAAGCACACCAAATAAAAATGAAAAAACATCAGATTTTATTTTAATATGGTAATTTTAATTCAAATGCTTATGACATGCAGGTACTTAGTAGGAAAACTGTCACTTATAAACATAAGGCTGTTTGTCATCAAACATGTAAACATAAAACAGTGCAAGTGGATTAAACTTTTCCTAATTCACTCTAAAGCTGAAAGGAAGGATAAGACAATAAACCCATGGGAACTGCCATGCTGTTTGTTTTCTAAGCTGTGAACCAAAATGGAACTGATGATGATAGGAGGAAGATTACAAACAATAGAGAGAGAGAGCAAGTGCTGGTCAAGTCCCTGGCGAGTCAGCAACGCCCATCATAACTCCAAGCTATTTTTACAGGATTTGCTGGCATGACAGTTTCCCTTTAAAAGCCTTCAAAATCCTCCTGTTCGTCATCTGATATCATAAGTAAATCAATGACATCGTGTGGTACATTTGTAAGGCAGTCATCGTATGGATGTAATTCCGTATCAGATGGTGTGGTCTCAGCTTCGGCTTTCTCTTCATCTTGCCACAAGTAGTCTTCCTCCGTACCATCTAATGAATTTGATATGCCACACTTCTTGAAAGACTTGATTACTGTTTCTGCATCAATATCATTCCAGGCTTTTATGACAGACTTGCACAAAACATCCAACTGTGGAGCACGCATGTTTCTTCCTTTTGTGAATGACTTTTCGCCACTAACCATCCACTCATTCCACTGTTCTTGAATGCGATCTTTAAATGGCTCATTAAGGCACATATCCTGTGGCTGTACCAATGATGTCCATCCTTCAGGAATAACTGCTGCATCTGTGTTTATTCTTGCCAGCCTTTGCTTGGTGCTGGGAGTTAAATGAGCCCTGAACATATCCCACACCAGTAGACTACGTTTTTGAATAAGTCCACCTGGTCGCCTGCGCCATACATTATCAAGCCATAGCTTTACCCCTTCTTCATCCATCCAGCCTTTTTCATGTACATGTACAAAACAACCAACAGGAAACTTGAGTTTCGGCATTGTTTTTCTTTTAAAAATAATCATTGGTCTCAATTTGGCACCATCAGCTGTGCATGCTGGTACCACTGTAAAACTGGACTTCTCATGTCCTGTTGTTTTAATTAAAATTGTTTTTTCACCTTTTGGATGGACAGTTTTATTTCCAACCATATCAAAATTCATTGGAGTTTCATCCATATTTCCAATACTACTTAACGCATAGCCATGTTTATTGCGCTGTTGTATTACGTATCAATGGAAACTATTTACTTTGGCATTAAGATCTGCAGATAATTTTTGTGCAATTTTCGTCTTTTGCCTCAGTACCAGATTATGCCTTTCGAAGAATCTAGTACACCAGGATACAGTGGCCTTAAATCTGTTGCTGTGATCTGGGTTAGATTTGGCCCACTGAAGTGCAAACAAACGTATTTGATTTCATGTCACTATATAACCGCTGTGGCGATGCTCATTCACCATGTCTGCTACATGTTTTTTTCGAGTTCTGGCCAATGTGGGGTGCCTCTTCTTAATGCACACTTACCCCTTGGCATACTCTTTAATGCTTTTTCATTTGCTTTCCAGTCCCGAACCATCTTTTCGGTTACTCCATATTGTCTATTCAAAGTGCTATCCCCTCTTCATGGTTAATGGCAATAATCGTCCCCTATCTTCAAAAATGGTAATAGGCTTGACCCCCTTTGCTATAGACCCATCTCTCTTATTGACCCCACGGCAAAGATCTTGGGGAGTGTCATTTTGACCCGGCTCGAGGATTGGGTTGTAAGGACAAACATTCTATCGCCAATTCAATATGGGTTTAGGCCTGGATTAGGCACAGTGGATCAGGCCCTAAATTTACATCTTATCCTTAGCAAATATGTTATTGCAAAAAGGGAACCTATCCACTTAGCCTTCATAGATCTGTCCAGTGCATTTGATATGGTGAATAGAGCAAAACTGTGGGATATAATGGATACAATGGGGATTGAGCAAGATTTGTTGGATTTGATCAAACGCTTATACTCTGACCTTTCTATTATAATTCAGTTTGGACAACATGGCGAAAGGTCTTATCCCTTTGCTTCCAATCGGGGTGTTAGACAGGGCTGCACTTTGGCACCTTTTTTATTTCTACTGTATATAAATGGCTTGTATAGTTATTTAGTCCAAAATGGTAAGGATTTCCCAAGGATGAGTTTTAGACAATTGCCAATTTTATTATATGCCGATGACGCCGTTTTAATTGCCCGCACGGCCAATGGTCTACAAACCCTTTTGGATCTTTTTTTAACACGTACACGTGAGCTTGATTTGAAAGTCAACTTTAAAAAGTCACACGTCATGACTTGCGGTCCTAAAAACACCCGCACCAAATGTTTTACAATGGGGGGGAATACCTTAACAAAGGTAAAAGACTTTTGTATCTAGGCCTGTATCTAAGCTCCACTCTGTCATGGAAATTCCATTTGAACTTTAAGTTCCAACAATTGGAAAGAAATGTTGAGGCAATCTTCCGCTTTGCCCGTAGATTAGGGCATAGACCGGTCCATCAGATCATCACGCTCTACAATTCTAAATGTGTCTCGGCGGCGAGTTACGGGGGTGGCCTTTGGGGATATACCAGTCCAAGTACTTTACAGCTGGCAGAGAATAAATTCCTTCATCGGTTACTTATGGTACCTAAGAACATAGCGAATATTTTATGCCATGAGGAGTTGGGAATCCGCTATATCACAGATTTGATAGATATTGCCCCCCTTCTGTTATGGATAAAAGTATGGTCAAATCCGGCGGCTACTTTAACACACGATTGCGTAAAAGATTGTATTTCATTAACAAATTGTAACGAAATTCCATGGCTAAATTTTGTTCACAATGGTTTTCGAAACATGGACTTGGAGTCATGTATTTTAACCCAGAGCTTCTGCCCGCCAATGCGAAAGAAATTGTTAAACTTCGACATAAAGAGCATGTTAAGAACCTTAGATATCAAGTGGCAGAGAAATTGAGCTCTTTTAATTTATATGTACAAATTCCATCATCGGACTTGTTAGAACCTTATTTTGTTTGGTTCCCGATCCCTTCTTTATATTCTTTACTTGTACTTTTTAGATTTAATATGATCCATTTTAGAGTGGCGTTCCCGACAAAATGTTTGTGGGAAAAAACACTACCGCCATGTCCTTGTGATAATTCTTCAAAACAAAGTACTTGCCACTTTATTTTGTTTTGTACACTTTATTCAGCTCCTAGGAAAACCTTTCTATTACCTATTTTGCGCAATTTGCACACTTTTTCCTACAAAGAATGATTGACTGGTATTCAAAGCCTCTCATCCAAACAAATGTGCAGTTCTATTCTTAGTTTTATTAAATCCGCTATCACCATTAGAAACTGATATGAATTGGTAATGTGACTATTTATTAAGAGAAACTAGATATTGTCTTATTGTTATACACGATTTTATAAGTATTTATTATTTTATACCGATTTAGTAAGCTTAGGCGGTAAGCTTAGATTCCATAGATTTGCCTTTGAATTATGTAATAAGTACTGTATTTTATGATGACTTTTATTTATGTATGTGTACTTTTATGGCAACACGCCGAATAAAGTTATTTTGACTGACTACTCCATATTGTCTTGCAGCAGCACAGTTATTATGTTCCATGGCAAAGTTTACAACTTTAAGTTTGAAACCGGCTTCATATTTCTTTCTTCTTGCTGGTGGAGCCATGATGGGGTCTTGACTGTTAGCCATTTGTATACTGCACTGTATGTACTGGTGCTGTACTGTATGAACCGGTACAGATACTGGTACTGGTGCTGTGCTGTACTGTATTCGCCGCCACATGGATCTGCTCACCAGATAGAGGGGGTTATTCTAACTTTGGAAGAGTGTTAATCCGTCCCAAAAGTGACGGTAAAGTGACGGATATACCACCAGCCGTATTACGAGTTCCATAGGATATAATGGACTCGTAATACGGCTGGTGGTAAATCCGTCACTTTTCCGTCACTTTTGGGACGGATTAACACCTCCTCCAAAGTTAGAATAACCCCCAGACTGCCTTCCCTCAGAATCACCACTCCCAGTATACAACAACCAGCCAATCACGGAGAATTAATATTACACGTAAGATTGTAGAAACTGCAGTACAACCAAAGTTAAATGCGGTCAAAATATATATTTTTTAATAATATTGTTATATCCCAATCCAAAATGGCCGTTACTATATGCTAATCTCCTAATACATGCCATGCGCGAGAAGAAAGAAACAGAAAACAAATGTCGTTGCTATGGTTATCGCGCTTGGAATAGCCTGCGGCACGTGCAGGAACACGTGCCTGTCCAGACAACTGCCAGCAAGGATTGTGGCACACGGTAAGAACAGCTCAACTCACGCGCGACCGATCAGCTCTGTGTCCACAAGTAACTGAATCTTGTGGGATCTGGAACCCATTGTACGCTTGGAATCGAGTTCCAAATGCAGCGCACGGTGGCTCAGCCACAGGGCGCCTGTCCCTGAAGTTTCAGCACGCCGTATACCGGCCTATTTTCAGGGGTTAAAAAATCGTCTTATATGCCGGAAAATACGGTAATTATTTGTTTTTGCCATCGGGAGCCCTAACTTGGGGCCCCTGCATGGCACGGGGTGCAGTGGCCATGCCCATTCACAGAGGACACTTGTCCCCTTTGTTAGCCATTGGGATGGTGGGCGTGGCTCCTGTCTTTCCTAAGACAGGAGTCATGTCTTTGGTGGTTGTGCGGCAGGAAATGGCGCCACTCTAATTAGAAGCATTTTTTGTGCCTCTAACCAGGCTAGCGTCATTTTTTTAGGCACAACCTACTCCTTCCCTACCACCCGGCTAGCGTTGTTTTTCAGGACACTAGCTGGGCCTTACCACTGGCTTGCGGCATTCTATTAATATGATGGCCGGCATGCATCTGATAATGATGCAAGTTGGCTGTATAGTTTTTAATGCAAAACTGTGTTAACGTAGGTTTACACCAAAAACTATAAATATGGGCCTTGGTGTTCTTATTTTGACCATGTGTAGCAGACTTTTTCATTACCTTACAGTTAAATGATTGGGTATGTTTCAATGTTGTTCTGCATTTGTGGGATCTTGCTGATTCATACATATTCTTTTTTACCCCTCCAAACAAGTAGTTCAGTCCTGCTGATTTCCGACATGATTTTGTTTTAAGGTGTTTTGGAAGAGATTGTTCTCGTCTTGTTTTATGCCTCCTGCGATAATGTACCTTAAACACAATTCACACTTAAGAAATAACTTGTTTTTGGACAGTTTTATTCAGAGTTTCTATATCTCTATGCGTTGCAAATAATATCTAATAGATGGAACGCTGAATAAAACTTGCTAGGATTCCAACTCGTGACCTACAGATTATTACATATTTCAGCAGCGAGCTTTTAACTTAAAGCACCATCATTCCTGTGTAAAATCTACGAGTATTGCACTTTCATAATTTCAGTCTTAAATGTTTAGAAGACTAGTACTAAACTGTTAGGAGCAGGACTGCGCCTTCACATTTCCTCATGTATACACAACAAAGAATACAGACATTTGTCCTTCCTTTGCATTGTAAATTAATAAGACTGGGCACATTCATAAAGGAAAGTGTTCTTTTATCTTATGACCAGTACAAAAGTTAATTATTTTCACTCCCCTAGCTCTATAGGACAGTGTAGGAAGTTGGCTCTGTATGTGCTATTTCAAAGTAAGGAATAGCATGCACAGAGTCCAAGGGTTCCCCTTAGAGGTAAAATAGTGGTAAAAATAGATAATACTAATGCTCTATTTTGTGGTAGTGTGGTCGAGCAGTAGGCTTATCCAAGGAGTAGTGTTAAGCATTTGTTGCACATACACATAGACAATAAATGAGGTACACACACTCAGAGACAAATCCAGCCAATAGGTTTTTATATAGAAAAATATCTTTTCTTAGTTTATTTTAAGAACCACAGGTTCAAATTCTACATGTAATATCTCATTCGAAAGGTATTGCAGGTAAGTACTTTAGGAACTTCAAATCATCAAAATTGCATGTATACTTTTCAAGTTATTGACAAATAGCTGTTTTAAAAGTGGACACAGTGCAATTTTCACAGTTCCTGGGGGAGGTAAGTTTTTGTTAGTTTTACCAGGTAAGTAAGTCACTTACAGGGTTCAGTTCTTGGTCCAAGGTAGCCCACCGTTGGGGGTTCAGAGCAACCCCAAAGTCACCACACCAGCAGCTCAGGGCCGGTCAGGTGCAGAGTTCAAAGTGGTGCCCAAAACACATAGGCTAGAATGGAGAGAAGGGGGTGCCCCGGTTCCGGTCTGCTTGCAGGTAAGTACCCGCGTCTTCGGAGGGTAGACCAGGGGGGTTTTGTAGGGCACCGGGGGGGACACAAGCCCACACAGAAATTTCACCCTCAGCAGCGCGGGGGCGGCCGGGTGCAGTGTAGGAACAGGCGTCGGGTTCGCAATGTTAGTCTATGAGAGATCTCGGGATCTCTTCAGCGCTGCAGGCAGGCAAGGGGGGGGTTCCTCGGGGAAACCTCCGCTTGGGCAAGGGAGAGGGACTCCTGGGGGTCACTTCTCCAGTGAAAGTCCGGTCCTTCAGGTCCTGGGGGCTGCGGGTGCAGGGTCTCTCCCAGGCGTCGGGACTTTAGGTTCAAAGAGTCGCGGTCAGGGGAAGCCTCGGGATTCCCTCTGCAGGCGGCGCTGTGGGGGCTCAGGGGGGACAGGTTTTGGTACTCACAGTATCAGAGTAGTCCTGGGGTCCCTCCTGAGGTGTTGGATCGCCACCAGCCGAGTCGGGGTCGCCGGGTGCAGTGTTGCAAGTCTCACGCTTCTTGCGGGGAGCTTGCAGGGTTCTTTAAAGCTGCTGGAAACAAAGTTGCAGCTTTTCTTGGAGCAGGTCCGCTGTCCTCGGGAGTTTCTTGTCTTTTCGAAGCAGGGGCAGTCCTCAGAGGATGTCGAGGTCGCTGGTCCCTTTGGAAGGCGTCGCTGGAGCAGGATCTTTGGAAGGCAGGAGACAGGCCGGTGAGTTTCTGGAGCCAAGGCAGTTGTCGTCTTCTGGTCTTCCTCTGCAGGGGTTTTCAGCTAGGCAGTCCTTCTTCTTGTTGTTGCAGGAATCTAATTTTCTAGGGTTCAGGGTAGCCCTTAAATACTACATTTAAGGGCGTGTTTAGGTCTGGGGGGTTAGTAGCCAATGGCTACTAGCCCTGAGGGTGGGTACACCCTCTTTGTGCCTCCTCCCAAGGGGAGGGGGTCACAATCCTAACCCTATTGGGGGAATCCTCCATCTGCAAGATGGAGGATTTCTAAAAGTTAGAGTCACTTCAGCTCAGGACACCTTAGGGGCTGTCATGACTGGCCAGTGACTCCTCCTTGTTTTTCTCATTATTTTCTCCGGCCTTGCCGCCAAAAGTGGGGCCTGGCCGGAGGGGGCGGGCAACTCCACTAGCTGGAGTGTCCTGCTGGGTTGGCACAAAGGAGGTGAGCCTTTGAGGCTCACCGCCAGGTGTGACAATTCCTGCCTGGGGGAGGTGTTAGCATCTCCACCCAGTGCAGGCTTTGTTACTGGCCTCAGAGTGACAAAGGCACTCTCCCCATGGGGCCAGCAACATGTCTCGGTTTGTGGCAGGCCGCTAGAACTAGTCGGCCTACACAGATAGTCGGTTAAGTTTCAGGGGGCATCTCTAAGGTGCCCTCTGGGGTGTATTTTACAATAAAATGTACACTGGCATCAGTGTGCATTTATTGTGCTGAGAAGTTTGATACCAAACTTCCCAGTTTTCAGTGTAGCCATTATGGTGCTGTGGAGTTCGTGTTTGACAGACTCCCAGACCATATACTCTTATGGCTACCCTGCACTTACAATGTCTAAGGTTTTGTTTAGACACTGTAGGGGTACCATGCTCATGCACTGGTACCCTCACCTATGGTATAGTGCACCCTGCCTTAGGGCTGTAAGGCCTGCTAGAGGGGTGTCTTACCTATACTGCATAGGCAGTGAGAGGCTGGCATGGCCCCCTGAGGGGAGTGCCATGTCGACTTACTCATTTTGTTCTCACTAGCACACACAGGCTTGTAAGCAGTGTGTCTGTGCTGAGTGAGGGGTCTCTAGGGTGGCATAAGACATGCTGCAGCCCTTAGAGACCTTCCTTGGCATCAGGGCCCTTGGTACTAGAAGTACCAGTTACAAGGGACTTATCTGAATGCCAGGGTGTGCCAATTGTGGATACAATGGTACATTTTAGGTGAAGGAACACTGGTGCTGGGGCCTGGTTAGCAGGGTCCCAGCACTCTTCTCAGTCAAGTCCGCATCAGTATCAGGCAAAAAGTGGGGGGTAACTGCAACAGGGAGCCATTTCTTTACACAAGCCCCCCCCAGCCCACAGGCCAGGAGACTCAGCCCAAGCTGGGAGAGTCTTCCTAGTCTGTCAGGCGAGGAAGAGTAGGAGAAATAGGCTGGTTAGTTGCAGGGCCTACTCTGCCTTACATCCTTCTGTTCAGGTCATTCCCTTTGGGGAACTGACCTACTTCCACAGTGATAGGACCTAGTCTGAATTGCCTCTTGTCTGCCTCTTCAATGTCTCCACCCATTCTTTCTATCTTGGTCTTAGAGGTATCCACCTCTGCTAACCTTATCTTGGCCAGGGTTACCCCTAGCTTACCCAGAGAGGTTACCCAGAGCTGGAGTAACCCCACCATGACCAATAGGGTCAGGGGGCCTAACTTGCTATTTGGCATGGGGTCAGACCACCATGCTAAGGATAGTGCAGCCATAAAGGCTAACACCCAGCAGAGGCCACTGACAGCTGTCAGTGCCCAGAACCACACCTTTAGCTCTTCACCTAAAAGGGAAGGGGCTAAGTTACAGGCTTCTTTGGGTTCAGGTTGCCTGTCTGCTGTATTGGAGTGGGGGGTTACCACATCTTGTAGTAAACACCCTTCTTCCACTCTTTCTTCTGTTAGCTGAGGAGCCACCCACTCAGGTTTAACAGTTGCCTGACTAGCCAGGACTTCTTGTGGGTCAGGTTGGACTTTATCAGGGCCATTTTTGGAGTTCTCCCCTACTGGAGCAGAATCTCCTTGGCTTGCTGTAACCTTGGCTAAAGGTTGTCCACCCTTCCTACTCTGTTTTCTTTTCTTCTTCTTCTGGGGCCTGCTTGCATTTACTGCAGAGGCAGGACTTCCAGAATCCTTGGGAGAGGACTGGCACTGGACCAGTTCCTCTCTTGAGCTCTGACTAACCTCTGGGTAGTCATTTCCAAGGAGACAATCAAGGGGGAGGTCTGTACTGACTACTACCCTTCTCCAGCTAAGAGTGCCACCCACTTCTATGGGCACTAAAGCCACAGGCCTCTTAGTGACCCTGTCTAGGCTAACTCTTACCCTGGCAGTCTCACCTGGGATGTACTGGTTTGAGAGCACCAGCCTGTCATGCACAATAGTGTGACTGGCACAAGTGTCTCTCAGGGCAGTGGTTGGGATTCCATTCACCAGTAGGTGGTGGAAGTGTCTACTTCCCTCTGGAATCTCCAACTCACCTGTTGGGCCCTGTTTCCAGTTGAAGGCTAGGAAGACCTCCTCATCTGAGGAGTCATCTCCCATGGCTACACTGGTTACCCCTGGAATTTTGTTCTGGGGTTTGTTTTTGGGACAAGAAGTGTCCTTGGTGTGGTGCCCAGACTGTTTACAGTTGTGGCACCATGCCTTAGTGGCATCCCAGTTCTTACCCTGGTACCCACCTTTGTTTTGGGTTGTGTCTTGGGGCCCACCCACCTGTTCTGGTTTTTGGGGGCCTACAGAGGGCTCTTTTTCTTTGTTTCTAGTGTCACCCACTTTCTCCTGGGGAGTTTTTGTAACCCCTTTCTTTTGGTCACCCCCAGTGGAAGTTTTGGTTACCCTAGTCTTGACCCAGTGGTCTGCCTTCTTTCCCAATTCTTGGGGAGAAATTGGACCTAGGTCTACCAGATACTGATGCAACTTTTCATTGAAGCAGTTACTTAAAATGTGTTCTTTCATAAACAAATTATAAAGCCCAACATAGTCACACACTTCATTTCCAGTTAACCAACCATCTAGTGTTTTTACTGAGTAGTCTACAAAATCAACCCAGGTCTGGCTCGAGGATTTTTGAGCCCCCCTGAATCTAATTCTATACTCCTCAGTGGAGAATCCAAAGCCCTCAATCAGGGTACCCTTCATGAGGTCATAAGATTCTGCATCTTTTCCAGAGAGTGTGAGGAGTCTATCCCTACACTTTCCAGTGAACATTTCCCAAAGGAGAGCACCCCAGTGAGATCTGTTTACTTTTCTGGTTACACAAGCCCTCTCAAAAGCTGTGAACCATTTGGTGATGTCATCACCATCTTCATATTTTGTTACAATCCCTTTGGGGATTTTTAGGATGTCAGGAGAATCTCTGACCCTATTTAAGTTGCTGCCACCATCGATGGGACCTAGGCCCATCTCTTTTCTTTCCCTTTCTATGGCTAGGAGCTGCTTTTCCAAAGCCAATCTTTTGACCATCCTGGCTAACAGGGGGTCATCTTCACTGGAGTTATCCTCCGTGATTTCAGAGGTGTTGGTCTCTCCTGTGAGGGAACCAGCATCTCTGACTATTATTTTTGGAGTCAGGGTTTGAGGGACCCTGTTCTCCCTAGATAGGACTGGTAGGGGGGAATTTTCCTCCAAGTCACTATCCTCTTCCTCTGAGTTGCCACCCTCAGAGGGGTTGGCCTTTTCAAACTCTGCCAAAAGCTCCTGGAGCTGTATTTTGGTAGGTTTGGGGCCCATTGTTATTTTCTTTATTTTACAGAGTGACCTTAGCTCCCTCATCTTAAGATGGAGGTAAGGTGTGGTGTCGAGTTCCACCACAGTCACATCTGTGCTAGACATTTTGCTTCTAAAAGTTGGAATACTTTTTAAGAATCTACAACTAGTTCTAGGTTCTAATTCAAACTTTTACAAACTTTTAAACTCTAAAAGAAATGCTAAACAGGATCTAACACAAGGCCCTAGCAGGTCTTTTAAGAATTTAGAAAACTTTTCAAATTGCAAAAATCAATTTCTAATGACAATTTTGGAATTTGTCGTGTGATCAGGTATTGGCTGAGTAGTCCAGCAAATGCAAAGTCTTGTACCCCACCGCTGATCCACCAATGTAGGAAGTTGGCTCTGTATGTGCTATTTCAAAGTAAGGAATAGCATGCACAGAGTCCAAGGGTTCCCCTTAGAGGTAAAATAGTGGTAAAAATAGATAATACTAATGCTCTATTTTGTGGTAGTGTGGTCGAGCAGTAGGCTTATCCAAGGAGTAGTGTTAAGCATTTGTTGCACATACACATAGACAATAAATGAGGTACACACACTCAGAGACAAATCCAGCCAATAGGTTTTTATATAGAAAAATATATTTTCTTAGTTTATTTTAAGAACCACAGGTTCAAATTCTACATGTAATATCTCATTCGAAAGGTATTGCAGGTAAGTACTTTAGGAACTTCAAATCATCAAAATTGCATGTATACTTTTCAAGTTATTGACAAATAGCTGTTTTAAAAGTGGACACAGTGCAATTTTCACAGTTCCTGGGGGAGGTAAGTTTTTGTTAGTTTTACCAGGTAAGTAAGTCACTTACAGGGTTCAGTTCTTGGTCCAAGGTAGCCCACCGTTGGGGGTTCAGAGCAACCCCAAAGTCACCACACCAGCAGCTCAGGGCCGGTCAGGTGCAGAGTTCAAAGTGGTGCCCAAAACACATAGGCTAGAATGGAGAGAAGGGGGTGCCCCGGTTCCGGTCTGCTTGCAGGTAAGTACCCGCGTCTTCGGAGGGTAGACCAGGGGGGTTTTGTAGGGCACCGGGGGGGACACAAGCCCACACAGAAATTTCACCCTCAGCAGCGCGGGGGCGGCCGGGTGCAGTGTAGGAACAGGCGTCGGGTTCGCAATGTTAGTCTATGAGAGATCTCGGGATCTCTTCAGCGCTGCAGGCAGGCAAGGGGGGGGTTCCTCGGGGAAACCTCCGCTTGGGCAAGGGAGAGGGACTCCTGGGGGTCACTTCTCCAGTGAAAGTCCGGTCCTTCAGGTCCTGGGGGCTGCGGGTGCAGGGTCTCTCCCAGGCGTCGGGACTTTAGGTTCAAAGAGTCGCGGTCAGGGGAAGCCTCGGGATTCCCTCTGCAGGCGGCGCTGTGGGGGCTCAGGGGGGACAGGTTTTGGTACTCACAGTATCAGAGTAGTCCTGGGGTCCCTCCTGAGGTGTTGGATCGCCACCAGCCGAGTCGGGGTCGCCGGGTGCAGTGTTGCAAGTCTCACGCTTCTTGCGGGGAGCTTGCAGGGTTCTTTAAAGCTGCTGGAAACAAAGTTGCAGCTTTTCTTGGAGCAGGTCCGCTGTCCTCGGGAGTTTCTTGTCTTTTCGAAGCAGGGGCAGTCCTCAGAGGATGTCGAGGTCGCTGGTCCCTTTGGAAGGCGTCGCTGGAGCAGGATCTTTGGAAGGCAGGAGACAGGCCGGTGAGTTTCTGGAGCCAAGGCAGTTGTCGTCTTCTGGTCTTCCTCTGCAGGGGTTTTCAGCTAGGCAGTCCTTCTTCTTGTTGTTGCAGGAATCTAATTTTCTAGGGTTCAGGGTAGCCCTTAAATACTAAATTTAAGGGCGTGTTTAGGTCTGGGGGGTTAGTAGCCAATGGCTACTAGCCCTGAGGGTGGGTACACCCTCTTTGTGCCTCCTCCCAAGGGGAGGGGGTCACAATCCTAACCCTATTGGGGGAATCCTCCATCTGCAAGATGGAGGATTTCTAAAAGTTAGAGTCACTTCAGCTCAGGACACCTTAGGGGCTGTCATGACTGGCCAGTGACTCCTCCTTGTTTTTCTCATTATTTTCTCCGGCCTTGCCGCCAAAAGTGGGGCCTGGCCGGAGGGGGCGGGCAACTCCACTAGCTGGAGTGTCCTGCTGGGTTGGCACAAAGGAGGTGAGCCTTTGAGGCTCACCGCCAGGTGTGACAATTCCTGCCTGGGGGAGGTGTTAGCATCTCCACCCAGTGCAGGCTTTGTTACTGGCCTCAGAGTGACAAAGGCACTCTCCCCATGGGGCCAGCAACATGTCTCGGTTTGTGGCAGGCCGCTAGAACTAGTCGGCCTACACAGATAGTCGGTTAAGTTTCAGGGGGCATCTCTAAGGTGCCCTCTGGGGTGTATTTTACAATAAAATGTACACTGGCATCAGTGTGCATTTATTGTGCTGAGAAGTTTGATACCAAACTTCCCAGTTTTCAGTGTAGCCATTATGGTGCTGTGGAGTTCGTGTTTGACAGACTCCCAGACCATATACTCTTATGGCTACCCTGCACTTACAATGTCTAAGGTTTTGTTTAGACACTGTAGGGGTACCATGCTCATGCACTGGTACCCTCACCTATGGTATAGTGCACCCTGCCTTAGGGCTGTAAGGCCTGCTAGAGGGGTGTCTTACCTATACTGCATAGGCAGTGAGAGGCTGGCATGGCCCCCTGAGGGGAGTGCCATGTCGACTTACTCATTTTGTTCTCACTAGCACACACAGGCTTGTAAGCAGTGTGTCTGTGCTGAGTGAGGGGTCTCTAGGGTGGCATAAGACATGCTGCAGCCCTTAGAGACCTTCCTTGGCATCAGGGCCCTTGGTACTAGAAGTACCAGTTACAAGGGACTTATCTGAATGCCAGGGTGTGCCAATTGTGGATACAATGGTACATTTTAGGTGAAGGAACACTGGTGCTGGGGCCTGGTTAGCAGGGTCCCAGCACTCTTCTCAGTCAAGTCCGCATCAGTATCAGGCAAAAAGTGGGGGGTAACTGCAACAGGGAGCCATTTCTTTACACAAGCCCCCCCCAGCCCACAGGCCAGGAGACTCAGCCCAAGCTGGGAGAGTCTTCCTAGTCTGTCAGGCGAGGAAGAGTAGGAGAAATAGGCTGGTTAGTTGCAGGGCCTACTCTGCCTTACATCCTTCTGTTCAGGTCATTCCCTTTGGGGAACTGACCTACTTCCACAGTGATAGGACCTAGTCTGAATTGCCTCTTGTCTGCCTCTTCAATGTCTCCACCCATTCTTTCTATCTTGGTCTTAGAGGTATCCACCTCTGCTAACCTTATCTTGGCCAGGGTTACCCCTAGCTTACCCAGAGAGGTTACCCAGAGCTGGAGTAACCCCACCATGACCAATAGGGTCAGGGGGCCTAACTTGCTATTTGGCATGGGGTCAGACCACCATGCTAAGGATAGTGCAGCCATAAAGGCTAACACCCAGCAGAGGCCACTGACAGCTGTCAGTGCCCAGAACCACACCTTTAGCTCTTCACCTAAAAGGGAAGGGGCTAAGTTACAGGCTTCTTTGGGTTCAGGTTGCCTGTCTGCTGTATTGGAGTGGGGGGTTACCACATCTTGTAGTAAACACCCTTCTTCCACTCTTTCTTCTGTTAGCTGAGGAGCCACCCACTCAGGTTTAACAGTTGCCTGACTAGCCAGGACTTCTTGTGGGTCAGGTTGGACTTTATCAGGGCCATTTTTGGAGTTCTCCCCTACTGGAGCAGAATCTCCTTGGCTTGCTGTAACCTTGGCTAAAGGTTGTCCACCCTTCCTACTCTGTTTTCTTTTCTTCTTCTTCTGGGGCCTGCTTGCATTTACTGCAGAGGCAGGACTTCCAGAATCCTTGGGAGAGGACTGGCACTGGACCAGTTCCTCTCTTGAGCTCTGACTAACCTCTGGGTAGTCATTTCCAAGGAGACAATCAAGGGGGAGGTCTGTACTGACTACTACCCTTCTCCAGCTAAGAGTGCCACCCACTTCTATGGGCACTAAAGCCACAGGCCTCTTAGTGACCCTGTCTAGGCTAACTCTTACCCTGGCAGTCTCACCTGGGATGTACTGGTTTGAGAGCACCAGCCTGTCATGCACAATAGTGTGACTGGCACAAGTGTCTCTCAGGGCAGTGGTTGGGATTCCATTCACCAGTAGGTGGTGGAAGTGTCTACTTCCCTCTGGAATCTCCAACTCACCTGTTGGGCCCTGTTTCCAGTTGAAGGCTAGGAAGACCTCCTCATCTGAGGAGTCATCTCCCATGGCTACACTGGTTACCCCTGGAATTTTGTTCTGGGGTTTGTTTTTGGGACAAGAAGTGTCCTTGGTGTGGTGCCCAGACTGTTTACAGTTGTGGCACCATGCCTTAGTGGCATCCCAGTTCTTACCCTGGTACCCACCTTTGTTTTGGGTTGTGTCTTGGGGCCCACCCACCTGTTCTGGTTTTTGGGGGCCTACAGAGGGCTCTTTTTCTTTGTTTCTAGTGTCACCCACTTTCTCCTGGGGAGTTTTTGTAACCCCTTTCTTTTGGTCACCCCCAGTGGAAGTTTTGGTTACCCTAGTCTTGACCCAGTGGTCTGCCTTCTTTCCCAATTCTTGGGGAGAAATTGGACCTAGGTCTACCAGATACTGATGCAACTTTTCATTGAAGCAGTTACTTAAAATGTGTTCTTTCATAAACAAATTATAAAGCCCAACATAGTCACACACTTCATTTCCAGTTAACCAACCATCTAGTGTTTTTACTGAGTAGTCTACAAAATCAACCCAGGTCTGGCTCGAGGATTTTTGAGCCCCCCTGAATCTAATTCTATACTCCTCAGTGGAGAATCCAAAGCCCTCAATCAGGGTACCCTTCATGAGGTCATAAGATTCTGCATCTTTTCCAGAGAGTGTGAGGAGTCTATCCCTACACTTTCCAGTGAACATTTCCCAAAGGAGAGCACCCCAGTGAGATCTGTTTACTTTTCTGGTTACACAAGCCCTCTCAAAAGCTGTGAACCATTTGGTGATGTCATCACCATCTTCATATTTTGTTACAATCCCTTTGGGGATTTTTAGGATGTCAGGAGAATCTCTGACCCTATTTAAGTTGCTGCCACCATCGATGGGACCTAGGCCCATCTCTTTTCTTTCCCTTTCTATGGCTAGGAGCTGCTTTTCCAAAGCCAATCTTTTGACCATCCTGGCTAACAGGGGGTCATCTTCACTGGAGTTATCCTCCGTGATTTCAGAGGTGTTGGTCTCTCCTGTGAGGGAACCAGCATCTCTGACTATTATTTTTGG
This sequence comes from Pleurodeles waltl, assembly GCF_031143425.1. Taxonomy (NCBI): domain Eukaryota; kingdom Metazoa; phylum Chordata; class Amphibia; order Caudata; family Salamandridae; genus Pleurodeles; species Pleurodeles waltl. Next base: position 696,215,126 of record NC_090450.1, read on the forward strand.
AGTCAGGGTTTGAGGGACCCTGTTCTCCCTAGATAGGACTGGTAGGGGGGAATTTTCCTCCAAGTCACTATCCTCTTCCTCTGAGTTGCCACCCTCAGAGGGGTTGGCCTTTTCAAACTCTGCCAAAAGCTCCTGGAGCTGTATTTTGGTAGGTTTGGGGCCCATTGTTATTTTCTTTATTTTACAGAGTGACCTTAGCTCCCTCATCTTAAGATGGAGGTAAGGTGTGGTGTCGAGTTCCACCACAGTCACATCTGTGCTAGACATTTTGCTTCTAAAAGTTGGAATACTTTTTAAGAATCTACAACTAGTTCTAGGTTCTAATTCAAACTTTTACAAACTTTTAAACTCTAAAAGAAATGCTAAACAGGATCTAACACAAGGCCCTAGCAGGTCTTTTAAGAATTTAGAAAACTTTTCAAATTGCAAAAATCAATTTCTAATGACAATTTTGGAATTTGTCGTGTGATCAGGTATTGGCTGAGTAGTCCAGCAAATGCAAAGTCTTGTACCCCACCGCTGATCCACCAATGTAGGAAGTTGGCTCTGTATGTGCTATTTCAAAGTAAGGAATAGCATGCACAGAGTCCAAGGGTTCCCCTTAGAGGTAAAATAGTGGTAAAAATAGATAATACTAATGCTCTATTTTGTGGTAGTGTGGTCGAGCAGTAGGCTTATCCAAGGAGTAGTGTTAAGCATTTGTTGCACATACACATAGACAATAAATGAGGTACACACACTCAGAGACAAATCCAGCCAATAGGTTTTTATATAGAAAAATATATTTTCTTAGTTTATTTTAAGAACCACAGGTTCAAATTCTACATGTAATATCTCATTCGAAAGGTATTGCAGGTAAGTACTTTAGGAACTTCAAATCATCAAAATTGCATGTATACTTTTCAAGTTATTGACAAATAGCTGTTTTAAAAGTGGACACAGTGCAATTTTCACAGTTCCTGGGGGAGGTAAGTTTTTGTTAGTTTTACCAGGTAAGTAAGTCACTTACAGGGTTCAGTTCTTGGTCCAAGGTAGCCCACCGTTGGGGGTTCAGAGCAACCCCAAAGTCACCACACCAGCAGCTCAGGGCCGGTCAGGTGCAGAGTTCAAAGTGGTGCCCAAAACACATAGGCTAGAATGGAGAGAAGGGGGTGCCCCGGTTCCGGTCTGCTTGCAGGTAAGTACCCGCGTCTTCGGAGGGTAGACCAGGGGGGTTTTGTAGGGCACCGGGGGGGACACAAGCCCACACAGAAATTTCACCCTCAGCAGCGCGGGGGCGGCCGGGTGCAGTGTAGGAACAGGCGTCGGGTTCGCAATGTTAGTCTATGAGAGATCTCGGGATCTCTTCAGCGCTGCAGGCAGGCAAGGGGGGGGTTCCTCGGGGAAACCTCCGCTTGGGCAAGGGAGAGGGACTCCTGGGGGTCACTTCTCCAGTGAAAGTCCGGTCCTTCAGGTCCTGGGGGCTGCGGGTGCAGGGTCTCTCCCAGGCGTCGGGACTTTAGGTTCAAAGAGTCGCGGTCAGGGGAAGCCTCGGGATTCCCTCTGCAGGCGGCGCTGTGGGGGCTCAGGGGGGACAGGTTTTGGTACTCACAGTATCAGAGTAGTCCTGGGGTCCCTCCTGAGGTGTTGGATCGCCACCAGCCGAGTCGGGGTCGCCGGGTGCAGTGTTGCAAGTCTCACGCTTCTTGCGGGGAGCTTGCAGGGTTCTTTAAAGCTGCTGGAAACAAAGTTGCAGCTTTTCTTGGAGCAGGTCCGCTGTCCTCGGGAGTTTCTTGTCTTTTCGAAGCAGGGGCAGTCCTCAGAGGATGTCGAGGTCGCTGGTCCCTTTGGAAGGCGTCGCTGGAGCAGGATCTTTGGAAGGCAGGAGACAGGCCGGTGAGTTTCTGGAGCCAAGGCAGTTGTCGTCTTCTGGTCTTCCTCTGCAGGGGTTTTCAGCTAGGCAGTCCTTCTTCTTGTTGTTGCAGGAATCTAATTTTCTAGGGTTCAGGGTAGCCCTTAAATACTAAATTTAAGGGCGTGTTTAGGTCTGGGGGGTTAGTAGCCAATGGCTACTAGCCCTGAGGGTGGGTACACCCTCTTTGTGCCTCCTCCCAAGGGGAGGGGGTCACAATCCTAACCCTATTGGGGGAATCCTCCATCTGCAAGATGGAGGATTTCTAAAAGTTAGAGTCACTTCAGCTCAGGACACCTTAGGGGCTGTCCTGACTGGCCAGTGACTCCTCCTTGTTTTTCTCATTATTTTCTCCGGCCTTGCCGCCAAAAGTGGGGCCTGGCCGGAGGGGGCGGGCAACTCCACTAGCTGGAGTGTCCTGCTGGGTTGGCACAAAGGAGGTGAGCCTTTGAGGCTCACCGCCAGGTGTGACAATTCCTGCCTGGGGGAGGTGTTAGCATCTCCACCCAGTGCAGGCTTTGTTACTGGCCTCAGAGTGACAAAGGCACTCTCCCCATGGGGCCAGCAACATGTCTCGGTTTGTGGCAGGCTGCTAGAACTAGTCGGCCTACACAGATAGTCGGTTAAGTTTCAGGGGGCATCTCTAAGGTGCCCTCTGGGGTGTATTTTACAATAAAATGTACACTGGCATCAGTGTGCATTTATTGTGCTGAGAAGTTTGATACCAAACTTCCCAGTTTTCAGTGTAGCCATTATGGTGCTGTGGAGTTCGTGTTTGACAGACTCCCAGACCATATACTCTTATGGCTACCCTGCACTTACAATGTCTAAGGTTTTGTTTAGACACTGTAGGGGTACCATGCTCATGCACTGGTACCCTCACCTATGGTATAGTGCACCCTGCCTTAGGGCTGTAAGGCCTGCTAGAGGGGTGTCTTACCTATACTGCATAGGCAGTGAGAGGCTGGCATGGCCCCCTGAGGGGAGTGCCATGTCGACTTACTCATTTTGTTCTCACTAGCACACACAGGCTTGTAAGCAGTGTGTCTGTGCTGAGTGAGGGGTCTCTAGGGTGGCATAAGACATGCTGCAGCCCTTAGAGACCTTCCTTGGCATCAGGGCCCTTGGTACTAGAAGTACCAGTTACAAGGGACTTATCTGAATGCCAGGGTGTGCCAATTGTGGATACAATGGTACATTTTAGGTGAAGGAACACTGGTGCTGGGGCCTGGTTAGCAGGGTCCCAGCACTCTTCTCAGTCAAGTCCGCATCAGTATCAGGCAAAAAGTGGGGGGTAACTGCAACAGGGAGCCATTTCTTTACAGACAGGAAACCACAAACGAACTGATCCAGCCGCAGCCTCCATGCATCGCTTGCACTTGTGTAAAGTAAGCACGTTTAGTGTAGCTAAAGGCATTGGTCAATTTGCCATCCGAAAATACATCCATCTCAAATAATTCGCAAAAAGCCAAATACCCCAAGACTTCTGAAAACAGAGGCAAGTTCTTTCATTATGATATTGATGCAAGCTATAGACAATAGTTATTAGGGTCGAGCCTGCGTTGCATGCGCTTGCGCATGCGTTTCACTTGCGAGACGCTTTAGGAGTTAGAAAAGGGCTTGGAGCCCCGTCCACGTCAAGTCAGTGTCTTTCATTGGTTCGTGGGCTTGCCTGTTAAAATCTGCTTGCATTCATTAGTGGAAGGCACACATACGTCATGTCTTTTCCGGTGATTAGCCCTCCTCGAGCGCAGCGACCAAGTACTGAAAACATGCAATGCTCGCTTTAGGAGTTAGAAAAGGGCTTGGAGCCACGTCCACGTCAAGTCAGTGTCTTTCATTGGTTCGTGGACTTGCCTGTTAAAATCTGCTTGCATTCATTAGTGGAAGGCATGCATACGTCATGCCTTTTCCGGTGATTAGCCCTCCTCGAGCGCAGCGACCCAGTACTGAAAACATGCAATGCTCGCTATTTCCTGTCAGGTTTGTGGACTACTTTTTATCTTTTGTTCGCATCACGATCTCACTTGACAGAAGTCGAGCGCTTTGCATAACATCAACCCTGTTACATAGCTAATTGCACTTTTGCCTGTTATGTAGATAATTGCACTTTTTTCGATAGGTTTCACTACGAGTGAACTGTAGCAGAGCGATCGTGCTCTTTTTTTCCATTCACTGTGGCAAGAAAAATCCGTTTGGGAGTTTACAACTGCTAATAGCTATAACGCGGAGAAATGCGAGACCCTATTGCATTGCAAATTCTTGTTAATTAACAGTGACCAGTGTGCCTATACTTATCTGTGTGAACACTTATAGTGGGAGGATGGAGATGAGAGGGAAGACGCCAGGCGACAACGGTATGGTTGGGAGTGGAAGAAAAAAGGTAACCTAAGCAACGAGAGGGTGGGAGGTGAGGGGGAGGCAAGGACGACAGGGGAAGAATTAAAAACAAGAAAAAAAGTGCAAGCCCTATGGAGGGAGCAGCAGGCAGAGGGAGTTTGCGGGGTGGAGATAGTACCTTAATCATGTTGGGAGCAGCAGACGGGCACAGATTAACTTCAGTCAATTTGTACTTGGTCCTTGCTCCACAGAAATGACCGGAAATGACGTTTCACATGCACTGTCCAATCAAGGAGCCTGTAAAAAGAGTGGCGTGAAGTCAATAAATGGTAAATAATAGGTGGGCTCCAAGCCCTTTTCTGTATTCAATAGTGTCTCACAAGCAAGATGCATGCCCTAGTGCATGGTCTTGCAGACTCGACCCTAAACAGCCTAAACATTTGTCCTTTCAAGCTGTCCCATCTGACAGTGTTAGACTGCAAATCAACCGCAAAGACCAGTCCCAAAACTGGCCTTTTCTGTGATCACAGACTCGCAATGCAAGAATGGGACAAACTCCCTATAGATCTTAGCGCAAAAGGCCAGCCCAATGCTGCCTGTCATAGACTCGTAGAGAGAGACAGCCTAACCCTACGAACGTTCAACAGAATCTGGGGTGTGTGGCTGGAACTTGAAGGTCAGAAAAGAGGGAACCAAGACGTGGATTTTATGATGAACAGTGTCCAGTCAGAGCCGGCCTTTGTGTCATTAGCGCCCTGAGCAGAACAAATGTGCCACCCTCAATACTGATGGCGAATTAAATGAGGCAGCTGACCCTTTTCACAGGCCAGTCCCTAGCTGGCTACATCAGAGCAGCACCTTACCTCTGAACACACAGCTTCACATCTCCCCCAGCTCATCCAAATCACCAACAATGTAGCTCCATCAGGGAGACTCCAAGTTGTTTTTGGGTTGGGGAGGGAGTGTTGATATGTGGCGGCAGGGAGTTAGAAAAAGTTGGGAGGGCAAGGAGGGTCGTTGCTGTTTGCAGGACCTTTATGCAGACATTTCTTTTTGCCCCCCTGAAGACTGGCATCTCGGGCCTTGGCCCAGCTTGCCCATGCCAAAAGCCGGCCCTGTGTCCATTGACCTAAACGGAACTCTTAGGTCCAGAATGGGGAACAGGCCAGAATGGGGGAATGTGGTCACAGTGCCAGGCTTCAGAGAGCAGGCATCTGTTTGAGTGTCCAGCACTGATCGGAGGCTTCTCAATTGCTTTTCTGGATGCCCAGGTATTGCTGGGTCCAAAGTACGAAAATTTATTTAATTTCAGGAAAACTGGCGGGATACCAGTTTTCAATCTTGGATGACACTTTCATAAAGCTTCTTAGAATTGAGGCCTGATCGGTGATGTTTGCATTAAAGAGCAGAAAGGCACACTTTCTTTTCCACCTCAACATTTTTCTTTCTCTCCCTGCGGCTTTGTCAGATTGTTTACCCAGTTTGGGGGTCAACTCATATGAGAACTCCAAGGATCTCAAAAACAAGTGAAACTTGCACTGCTTATGTGTTAGCGCTACCTGTTCTATGTAAGAGGCTGTGTGTATGGGTAGGGTGGCATTGATATCTTGCAGTGCTACTGTCAATCCTGTAAATGTTCTCTGCATGTGAATAAAGCTTGCACTTCTGTTGTGGCTCCAACTGTTCTGTGCATGTGATCCGAAGGAAGTCAGCATTGCTGTTGCCCATGCTGTACCTGTTCGGTGTGAGTGGTGTTCTGTGCATATAAATGAAGTTTGCACTTCTGTCTTGGCTCCATTTGATCTGTGCATGTGATCCAAAGTAAGTTAGCACTGCACTAGCCTATGCTGTACCTGTTCTAAGTGTGTGAGTGTGTGTGGGATGGGCGTTGCACTGCCGCCTGTTGGCGCTATAAATGTTCTGGGGATGTGACTGAAGCTTGCACTTGTGTCTTGGCTCCAGTTGTTCTGTGTATGTGATCCAAGGGAAACGATCATTACTCTTACACACTGTACCTGTTCTGTCTGTGTGGGAGGGTGGGGTCGGGGAGTTTGCACCTTGAAATGCTGCATTTTGTTCTGTAATGTTATTCTGTGCATGCCAGTGACGCTTGCACTTCTGTCTTGGCTCTAACTGTTCTGTTTATGCAAACCAAGGGTAGTTAGCACTGTTGCTGTCCATGCTGTACATGTTCTGTGTGTGTGTGGTGTGAGGGGAGGATGGTATCTTGCAATGCTGCTGTCTGTGCTGTCAATTTTCAGTGCATGTGAATGAAGCTTGCACATCCTTCTGGACTCCAGCTGATCTGTGTACCCATTCCAAAGGATGTTAGTACTGCTGTTGCCGATGCTGTACCTATTCTAGGTGTGTTGGTGGGAGCGTTGGTGTATTTCAGTGCTTCTGTCTATGCTTTAAATGTTCTGTGCCTGTGAATGACGCTTGCACATTTGTCTTGGCTCTAACTGTTCTGTGTATGGGATTCCAAGGCAGTTAGCACTGCAATTGCCCCCACTATACCTGTTCAGTGTGTGGCAGGTCAGTTTCTTACACTTCAACTGTCTGTCCTGAAATGTTATGTGCATGTGAAGGAAGCTTGCACCGCCTTAGCATGTGCTGACCCTGTTACATATGTGTGAGGTAAACTTGAGCCACTGCTGCCCGTAACGTGCCTGCACTGTGGGCATAGGTATGAGAACTTTGATGGCACAAATATCTTGACTTTTGGGAGCCAAAAACCGTTTTTGCACGTGTTGGAACCCATGGGTGCTAAAGTGGTTTGACTCTGTGCCCTGCGTAACAGCGCCAGGCAGACCATAGTCCCATGTTGAAGTCTACACCACACGCTTGCTTTGTGGGCCACTTCACTCCAGCGCCCACGCTGGCACCTGGAAGGCTGGCGAGGGCTAGACTGATAGGCATCCTGTTTGCCTTGGGTGGATGCTGAGCCTTGGCACAGGCAGAGCAGCAAAAGGGAAGCTCGATCGCCTCCAGAGCCTAAATCAACTTCATATGTGAGTCTGTGCTGCACTCTCACAAAAGTCCCTTTGTTGTCCTAGCCAAGCTCTGGCTTCACCTGTCCACCAGTCTTGCGCCATTTTGTTGTCTGATTATAACTATTTAATGAACACATGGGGAGCATATTTCCCCTCAGTATGTCCTGGGATTTTTAGAGCACGAAGAACATGTTAGACAAATAGGATATGTGTGCTTAAAAAGTATGCACCGTTGTGCCGTAAGTCTCCATTGCTTTCATTTTTAATGCACATTAAGGCCCTGATTTAAGCAAAGTGGTGCTGCACCCAATGCAGCGCCACTTTTCTTGCACCTCTCAGCACCCCCCCAACGTCACTGAGTGTTCCATATCTAGAATATGGTGCACCATGGTGGTTGTTAGGAGAACTAGTGTGAACATTTTTAATGCTAGTTTGGAGCTTTGCAGGATTAACATCAAACATTCCTGCAAAGTCCATTAAGGCCCATTGAAACCAATGGAATGCCTCCTTTTAACAACTGCTCAGAGCAGGCGTTAAAAGTGCCAAAAAAATGATGCAAAAAAACTCTCTTAGATTTCTTTGAGCTATTTTTTCGGCCGCCCTAATGGGGGAACTCCCCCTTTGCATACATTATGCCTGGCATAGGCATAATGTAGCGCAAAGGATTACAAAGTGGCGCAATGCATGCATTGCACCACTTTGTAAATCTGGTGTGGCGATTTTGGCTTTATTGGGACACATTAGCGTAAAAAAATATATGCTAATGTGGAGCAAGGAGGCTCTAGGGACTCTTAAATCTGCCCCTAAGTCTTCTTTGTTTCGGCACATGGTTCTGCCTGTTAATCTCCATCTTTTTATTAGTTTATAATACACATACATACACATATCATTGCCTACACCCTCTGGCTGTTTAGGAGCATACGAACATTCTTAAAGCTGTTTAGACTTATCAACCCACTTTCCCCAATCCCCTCTCCACACTTAGTTAAATAACTTTTGAGGCAATAGAGGAGAATGTATTAGTGTGTCATACATGTGTATTGGGTGTCGAGAGGATCAGCAAACGCAATGATCCTAGGGACTATCATGCACTTCATGTGTAACAGACGTAGGACTTTAAGATATTTTGTCTCTGGAGTGAATTGAAATCAATGGGGCTCAGTAAGTTTCATATGCTTTTCGTTTATGTGCTATGGAAAGTGCGATCTTTACCATGGTGAGTGTTTTAGCCAACTTCCCAAACCGGTGGTACTCCTATTAGGGCAAGTATTGTCCTTATCACCATGACTATTGTAGTCTGTTTGTGGCAGGTCGAACAGTATGAAGACCACTGAAGCGTTATTTTGTTAGTGGTAAGTGGTTTATTTTTAGTTATACGGGAAGTAGGGTATGTTAACAAAACCACAAGGGCTATTGTCTTTCTCCTTCGTTCTGTTCTTCTTTCGTATCTTTTCCCAGGTTCGTGATTTTTATGTTCGTGCTTCTTGTTTTACAGGTGACCCATCTGTCTTGCTCGCTCGCCGGAGTCCAGGGTGATGCCGGAAATAGAAGGGAAAACGCTAAGGTAAGTATTGGTTTATAATTGGGGTTCTCCCCTCTCTCTATTCTCTGGACTGGGAAGCGGTAAACACAAAGGGAGGGGGTTGGTGCCGGTGAGGTGGGGTTTTATAGGGAATAGTGTGATCACATCTAATCTTAGTGCAGGAATAAGTGCCACTAGTGTGATAATTATAGTGCCCTTCCTTCTACCTCCCTTTCCAACCCTCCTTTATGACCCCTCCCCAGTCCCCTTTCCTCCAATTTCCCTTCTTCTTGTCCAAAAGGACCGTACCTTGTTTAGCCACGACCCTCCAGGGTCGTGGCTGGCTTGGTAGTGTTCCTCCTGCTGGTCCCCTTTTTCCAGGTTCTGGGGCTCTTCTTCACTCTCTCCCTCCTCCTCCTGCTCCTCGTCTGCTTCACTCCTCCTGCTCTTCCGTTCCTCCTCGCTCTCCTCCGGTTTCGCGGTCTCCGTGTTCCTGTCTCTCCCCCCTTCTCCCAGCGCGTCTCCCTCTTGTACTCCTCCAGCCCGGGAAACTGAATTCGTTTCCCGGGCAACGCCGTCCCGCCGGCCTCGCTCGCGCCGCGTCTCCCCGGCAACGGGAAGACGCGGAAATGACGTATCGGCCTCGTCCGATACGTCATCCGACTCGTCTGTAGCCGGGATCGCTCGGCTACACACCTCTCCCCATGAAAGGTCCTGCTCGAGGACCGTCGCAGAGTCTGGGAAGCGAGATAAATAGTCAGCTGGGGCCTGTTGGTGACCTGGTATGTGACGGACCTGAAATGAAAATGGTTGCAGTTCAAGGAACCATCGTAAAATCCGAGAATTGGTATCCTTATGGGCAGACAACCACGTGAGGGGAGCATGATCCGTAAAAAGGATAAAGGGTCGGCCTAGAAGGTAATATTGTAAGGTATCCACGGCCCATTTTATAGCCAGACATTCTTTTTCAATGGTCGGATAGTGTTGTTCCCGGGGAAACAGTTTCCTACTGACGTATACTACCGGATGATCCCTACCTTCCCCGTCGGGTTGGGCCAATACTCCCCCTAAACCAACACCTGAGGCATCAGTATAGAGATGAAAAGGTTTCGAAAAATCCGGGCATCTGAGTATTGGGTCTTTGGTCAGGTAGGACTTCAGTTGTTCAAAGCTGCTTTTCTGTTGATCCGAAAAGGGTGCTAGCCTATTAGGATGGGATTTAGACAGAAGGTCCATGAGAGGGGCGGCCAAGGTAGAATAATCAGGTATGAATCTTCTATAGTAGCCTACCAATCCTAGAAAGGATCGTAACTCTTTCTTTGTTGTCGGTTTAGGTGCATTTAGTATGGCCTCTACTTTTTTTGGTTGAGGTTTTAGGCTCCCATGACTAATTTTGTAGCCCAAGTATGATATGTTGGGTGTTCCTATAACGCACTTTTTAGGATTGGCAGTTAATCCAGCGGTAACAAGAGTGTGGAAAACCTGGTGTAAATGTTTTAGATGATCGTTCCAGGTTTCACTAAAAATCACTACGTCGTCTAGGTAGGCTGCTGCAAAAGACTGAAAGGGGTTTAAGAGTTTATCCATTAACCTTTGGAATGTAGCTGGTGCTCCATGGAGACCAAACGGTAGCACAGTGAACTGATAAAGACCGGACTGAGTGGCGAACGCGGTTTTCTCTTTATCCTCTGGGGCTAAGGGAATCTGCCAATACCCTTTTGTCAAATCTAAGGTAGACATATATTTGGCTTTTCCTAGTTTCTCTAATACGTCATCAACTCTGGGTATAGGATATGTGTCAAACATGGAGTTTTCGTTAAGCTTCCTGAAATCAATACAGAATCTAATAGTACCATCGGGTTTTGGCACCAAAACAACCGGGGAGCACCAGGGACTATTTGATGGTTCAATCACACCCTGTTCTAACATTTTCTGTATTTCAGCCTCCATAATCTGTTTCCTCGCCTCAGGAATACGATATGGCCGTAACCTCACAATTTTCCCTGGTGTAGTTCTTATTTTATGGGTTATCAAGGTGGTTTTACCCGGTAATGCTGAAAAAAAATCCCGGAAGTGTTCTAGTAAGCTGAGTACCTGTCCTTTCTCTGCTTTTGGTAAGGTTTCATTTACTGCGGGTAGACCTTCCCCATTGCTGTGTTCGGTTGGACAGAACTCAATACTTAACTGGTTATTCGGACATAGGAATCCTGCCAACACTCTGGCAGCGTTCGAGTTGTCTGGTTCTTCCCATTTTTTAAGGAGATTTATGTGATAAATCTGTGATTTCTGGGGAGTGTTCGATAATTCAACCAGGTAGGTAACCAGAGAAACTGCTCTTATTATTTTATAGGGGCCCTGCCATTTGGCGATTAGCTTTTGTTCTGAGGTTGGATGCATTATTAAAACCTGATCTCCTGGTTGTAAAACCCTTAACTTACTCCCTCGGTCATAATATTGTTTTTGAATGTTTTGAGCTTGTTCCATATTCACTTTGACCGCGTCCCATAGACCTTGTAGCTGAGACCTTAGATTGTGGGCATATTCTAGAAGGGGCCTTCCCCCTTCTTCTGCCTCTTCCTCCCATGTTTCAATGGCCATGTCAAGAAGAGATCTCGGCTGTCTTCCGAACACCAGCTCAAATGGGCTGTGGCCTGTAGAGGACTGTTCATGGGTTCGAATAGCATATAATACTAAGGGTAATTTTTGATCCCAGTCTCTCCCTGACTCTTCCATCAATTTTTTCAGTAGGGTTTTTATTGTTCTGTTATATCGTTCCACTAGTCCATCCGTCTGGGGATGATATACCGACGTACGGATTTGGGAAATACCTAAGGTCTTACATACTTGCTTCATGAGAGTAGACATAAAAGGAGTCCCCTGGTCGGTGAGTATTTCATGCGGGAACCCAACTCGAGAAAAAATGTTTATCATTGCCTGGGCCACTGTTTTGGTTGTCATACTTTTTAAGGGCACGGCCTCAGGGTATCGTGTGGCATAGTCAACCATGACTAGGATATACGTGTGACCCCTTGTGGATGGTACTACAGGCCCATCCAGGTCCATTCCTATCCTACTGAATGGGATGTCTATGATGGGTAGGGGCATCAGAGGTGCTTTCTTAGGTCTACCGGGTTCAGTGAGTTGGCATCTGGGACATTGGGAACAATATTTACGTATGTGGGCAAACACTCCCGGCCAATAGAACCGCCTAAGGAGGTATTCTTCTGTTTTTTCCCTCCCATAATGACCCCCACCGGGTTGACAATGTGCCATCGTTAGAACCTGATTTCTATAATGATCGGGTACCACTAATTGTTGTTTATGTTCCCCGGTATCAGTAGTGGTTATCCGGTATAAGAGGTTTTTCTTAATGAGGAAGTAGGGACCCACCTCACCGGTTTCTTCTTCTCTGGCCGACTTCCAGGCGTGGGCGAGAGAAGGATCTTCTCTTTGTTGATGGGGGAAACTGACAGGGACTTCATGGGTTTCCGCAATAATGCCTGTGCTCGGTCCTGATCTCTCTTTTCCCAAGTAATTCAATTTTTCTACTCGTTTCTCTCTGCGTGATAACTTCCTACGGATTGTGGGACTTTTTATACTGCTATCAGAAAATGGAGCGTCTCTCCACCAATCCTGTGTCAGTTTGGGTTGTCGAACATAATCCAGTATTTCTTGGAAATGTTCATAATCAGTTCCAATGATACACTCCTCAATCAGATTGGTCATTATACCCATCGGTAGGACATCCCGGTGTTTTCCCCATTCTACTGTGGTGTCATATAAAGGGTATTGCTCTTTATCTCCGTGTATGCAACATATATTCACCCATTGCTCTGTTCCTTTATCTACTAGGGTTACTATGGGGGTGATTCTGATTCTGGCGGGCGGCGGAGGCCGCCCGCCAGAATTCCGCACCCATTATACCGCTCCGCGGTCAGAAGACCGCGGAGGGTATTATGAGTTTTTCCCTGGGCTGGCGGGCGGTCTCCAAAAGACCGCCCGCCAGCCCAGGGAAAAACCCCCTTCCCACGAGGATGCCGGCTCGTAATCGAGCCGGCGGAGTGGGAAGGTGCGACGGGTGCAGTGGCACCCGTCGCGTATTTCAGTGTCTGCAAGGCAGACACTGAAATACTTTGCGGGGCCCTCTTACGGGGGCCCCTGCCGTGCCCATGCCATTGGCATGGGCACAGCAGGGGCCCCCAGGGGCCCCGCGACCCCCCCTACCGCCATCCTGTTCATGGCGGCTTTCCCGCCATGAACAGGATGGCGGTAGGGGGGGTCAGAATCCTCATGGCGGCGGAGCGCGCTCCGCCGCCATGAAGGATTCCCCCGAGCAGCGGTAAGTCGGCGGGAGCCCGCCGACTTGCCGCTTCTGACCGCGGCTGAACCGCCGCGGTCAGAATGCTTGTGGGAGCACCGCCAGCCTGTTGGCGGTGCTCCCGTGGTCGTTGGCCCTGGCGGCCACCGGCCGCCAGGGTCAGGATGACCCCCTATGTCTTTTCTCACCACCGACTGGCTACACCCTGAATCAATAAGGGCCCATACTGTTTTCCCGTTGACTTTCAGAATCTGTTTAAACTTCTGGTTACCTCTTCCGGTACACAGTACCCGTCGCCTAGTAACTCCGATTTCCATTGGCTCACTACTATCCTGTTTTCTGGGGCACATTCGGGCAATGTGGCCCCATTCCCCACAGTTGTAACATTGGGGTCCGGCTATCGGTGGAGGGTCAGGCAGTCGGTGAGGAACTAGTTCCTCCGAAAGGTTTCTTGGTGTGATTTTAGGATTGGAAGGCTCTGGCTTTAGGCTGGGTCGGGTTGATATACTTCTTACATCGGTGGAGCGATGATAAGCACATGCTAGGTCAATTGCCATGTCAGTAGTCACCTTTGGATGTTGACGGATCCAGTGCTTTGTGGTGGTAGGCAGGGACTCTAAATATTGTTCAAGGACAATTGTTTGGATCACTTCCTCCCTACTATTTCCGGAAGAGCCCAACCACTTTATGGCCAAGTCCTTTACCCGATAATAAAAGGTTCGGGATCTTCATTCGGTCCCCATTTGATTTTTCTAAATTTAACCCTATAGTATTCTGTGTCATGTCCCACACGTTCTAAGATACTAGTCTTTATCTCTTGGTATGGCGTGGTTCCACCCGGGTTGGCTGCTTGATATGCTGCTTGTAATATCCCTGTAAGTAAGGGGGCGACATACTGACCCCATCTATCCTCAAGCCATTGGGCGGATGACGCCACTCTCTCAAAATTAGTAAAAAAGGCTTCGGGGTCTTCTCCATCTTGATATTTCTGTAACACGGAACTGGGAACATTGGGGTGAACTTTACTACTAGCAATAGTCTCAGTCAATTTTTTCATGGCCGTCTCATGGACCAGCTGATTATTCGCAAGGATGGTCGCCTGACTTTTCAAAGCCGACTGTAATGCTTCCCTGTCCTCTTTAGCTTCTCGCTGGTGTGCCTCCCACACCAGCTGTAGATGACGTTGGCCCTCGGCCAATTGCTTTATCATATCCTCCAACAAGGGTTTGTCACACATTGTTATACTGTTCGATTACTGCGAGGAGGCCGCACAGGTCGAAATCCCACTTCTGACACCACTGTGGCAGGTCGAACAGTATGAAGACCACTGAAGCGTTATTTTGTTAGTGGTAAGTGGTTTATTTTTAGTTATACGGGAAGTAGGATATGTTAACAAAACCACAAGGGCTATTGTCTTTCTCCTTCGTTCTGTTCTTCTTTCGTATCTTTTCCCAGGTTCGGGATTTTTATGTTCGTGCTTCTTGTTTTACAGGTGACCCATCTGTCTTGCTCGCTCGCCGGAGTCCAGGGTGATGCCGGAAATAGAAGGGAAAACGCTAAGGTAAGTATTGGTTTATAATTGGGGTTCTCCCCTCTCTCTATTCTCTGGACTGGGAAGCGGTAAACACAAAGGGAGGGGGTTGGTGCCGGTGAGGTGGGGTTTTATAGGGAATAGTGTGATCACATCTAATCTTAGTGCAGGAATAAGTGCCACTAGTGTGATAATTATAGTGCCCTTCCTTCTACCTCCCTTTCCAACCCTCCTTTATGACCCCTCCCCAGTCCCCTTTCCTCCAATTTCCCTTCTTCTTGTCCAAAAGGACCGTACCTTGTTTAGCCACGACCCTCCAGGGTCGTGGCTGGCTTGGTAGTGTTCTTCCTGCTGGTCCCCTTTTTCCAGGTTCTGGGGCTCTTCTTCACTCTCTCCCTCCTCCTCCTGCTCCTCGTCTGCTTCACTCCTCCTGCTCTTCCGTTCCTCCTCGCTCTCCTCCGGTTTCGCGGTCTCCGTGTTCCTGTCTCTCCCCCCTTCTCCCAGCGCTTCTCCCTCTTGTACTCCTCCAGCCCGGGAAACTGAATTCGTTTCCCGGGCAACGCCGTCCCGCCGGCCTCGCTCGCGCCGCGTCTCGCCGGCAATGGGAAGACGCGGAAATGACGTATCGGCCTCGTCCGATACGTCATCCGACTCGTCTGTAGCCGGGATCGCTTGGCTACACTGTTTTTCCCTCAATGATTTGTGGAATCTGTCTCTTTTATAATGTAGTCATAATAAAACCTCTCTAAGAATCTAGATGCCAAAGGCTTTATAAGTGTTAACATGTTCTCCCAGTATCTATGGAGCCTGGGATACGACTACAAGAGGTGTTCCAGGGTAACTGTGCACCACAATTTCTTCCACATGAGTCTGACTTTGATTTGCTATCTTATCTGGGGATCCGCACCAATGTGTGAAGATTTTGTATTGTGCCTCTCTGGGTTTTCTCTGTTAGAGGAGGTCGCAGCAGATGTTTTGATATCGTAAATATTAAGGGCCAAATGTCCAGAGTTTGGATTTGTGATGATATATATGCAACTGCCAAATCCACTAATTCCTATGGATTCGTATTCACAATTAGGAAATTGCAATTTTGAAAATCATAAAATTGCGATTTCCTAATAGGAAACCGCAAATTAGGAAAACCTGCATTCTGGGTGCAGAGTGATGATGCCAGACAACGAAGTCTACAAATACAGGGTGTGGCCTCAACCTAGAGGCCTAGAAAGGTGCTGGAAGGGAGGAGTGCATCTGTCTGACTGCTGGCAAAGGAATAGCTGTGACTGCACTGCATCATGTCCAAAGAGGATGGGGATAAGGAATCTGCAAAAGGAAGCGGAAGCTCAAATTCTCTGAAAAGGAGCCGGAGCTAACTAACAGATCAACGTGTGGCCCACATGGACCAGCTACTGGGAAAGGCCTCTCTTTCTTCTCTGTTCCTGAGAGGTCAGAAGACCAAGATATGAAACAGCATCTTGGAGAAGGTAAAGGGGACGCTGGAACAGGAAAGTGTGGTTGAAGTGTGTGACATTGACAGCTCCACCATTGCAGGCACCAGTCATGGTAAGTCAGCTCACCTTTACATTTTCCACATAGTGTAATGTTTGTAATTCCTCAAAACATCAAAACAAATCAGAATCCATTAACATGCTTGCAGGACCTTGCCAATGCATTGTGAGAGTTGTAGTACACCATAGCTGCATGCCCTGTCCATCAGCATCATGTTACACACATGAAGCCGGGTCTGGTGGCTTAGTGTACTATGCGACCACTGTATAGGCCTGTGTTCGACCTCATTGCCACAGGTTTGACATCCTAGCGGGTCCACTCAGCCTTTCATCTCTCTAAGGTCGATAAAATGAGTACAGTTGAGTTGGGTAACTATAAACATTTGTTATTCAATGCCAAGATACCCTTCTGGGTGAACATGCGCTTTTCAAATACACATGTTATGAAGCATTGTTACAACAATACTTTGAACAGACATAAACCATTTATTTACACTAACTATATACATGCATTTCATTAGTTCACACCCAGGATATGCCAGAAACAATTGAGGCTGAAGAAGCTACAGTCACACAGTGAAATGGAGGCCAGCACATCAGCAACCTCTATGCCCATCAATCCAATTCCAACTGCTAGGGGAAGAACCGTTCCACCACTTCCTGGCTTTGTGGACGGTGATGAGGGACAAACTCAAAGCAGAGACACCAACATATCTGGACACACAGGCACCTTAGAGCCCAGCCAGCTACGGTCCACAATGACCATGTTCCAGACGACATGGCAGATAGCACTCCTTTGTTTGGGGGCCTGGAGATGTCCATCATCTTCGTGCACCACCTGCAAACAAAACAAATTAAGACTATCAGTAGGCAGCTGGGTACAGAGACACAGGCACAAGCAATACCTGGCATGCTTTGATGCCTTCACCCATTTCATCAATCGATTGGCAGTAGCCACAACTCTTGTAAAGGGCACTGGCTCCATTTAGAATGGCATTGGGCATTGTTGTCAGGATGTTGCCTGTGGTGACCACAGCACTTGAGAACATATAGACCCACAATCTCTCTGTCACTAACATACTGTTGCCAAGAGAGTGAATACAGCTCTAGCATAAGTGCCACATCTATGCAGGAGGTGTGCTGTACCATGCGTACACGTCAGAACACTTCTGGGTCTGACATGTCTCTTCTCCCACAGGCCAGTGATTCTAACGAGGCACCCAAACCCAGAAGAAGTGAGAACCCTGAACACTCAGAGTCATGAGTCCCCTGTTTATTTGTTTGTAATGGCACACTTTGTTGCCTAGTTGACACAATGTTGCATCCACAATAAATGCAGTTGCTTTAGGAGAGTGACATTATTGCAACAACCTGAATAAAAGGTGATCTTTCTATTATGCACCATGCATTACCATCCTGTGTGTTGTCCATTTCTTAGATGTTGTAATGACTCTTACCTCAAAAATAGTTGTTGGTGATATCTATGTGTCGTTCACCACTGTCTGCTGCACATGTCCCGTTTTGCTGCACCTGTAGTGGTGGTAAATCATCACCTGAGTCAGATTCCTCCTCAGTGTTGATGTTGTGCAGACCCTTCCTCATGGCGATGTGTAGCATGGCATATGTGGTGATGATCTTACAGCACATGTGAGGTCTGTACAGCACTGCTCCCCCAGTCGTGTGGAGGCAGCAAAACCTGGACTTCAGTATCCTGAAGATCCTCTCAATGATGGAGTGCATTGTCTTGTGTGCCCTGTTGCACTGCCTCTCTCTTCTTGTTCTAGGAGTCAGGTGTGATGTGAGAATCCAGGGACACAAGGCGTATGCACTGTCTCCTTAAGGGCATGAGAAGGAATAGCAGGAGGTCACATTACACATACAGGTCTGCCCACTGTATTCATGGAGTCAAGTAAGAAACCAAGTAAGAAACATTTGCCAAATTCACACAGTGATAGTCTGTTTTGTATACCACTGTGGTTGTGGCAGGACATGAAGGAGTCATGGGTGCTGCTTGGGAATCTGGCCATGAGGTCTGTTATGATACATGTGGCATCACCCAGTACCTGCACATTGAGTGAGTACGGGCTTTTCCTGTTTCTATATATGTCGTAATTTGCTGAATGGGGGACATCTGGCAATATGTGTCCCATCAACATAGCCGATGACACTCAGGAACTGTGCTACTCAGTAAAACATTAGTTTGGTCTGTTGCAGATACTGGGGTGTTTGGAGAATAAATGTATGGGTTAACCTTGCTAACCATGATGCCACATCCGTGAACAAACCTAGAAAAAGCACTTTGTGACATCCCACGTCCACTGCTATGACCCCATGGTAACTGCTAGATGCTAGGAGGTGTAGGCAGCACAATACCTGCACATGTGATGGGATTGCATTTCTCTGGAGTGTTGGGATCTGTAGCTGAGGTTGTAACTCAGCAATAACTTCCAGGATTACCTCACTACTGAATGTATAGATCTTAATTATCTCCTCCTCTCTCTGTTCAAACAGGGTGACCTTCACCCTACATATCCTCTCGTGTCTCCTTCTCTGCCTGCCAGCCCAAATCCTCATCCTCCTTGCTAAAACATACAGGGTTGGCATTCTGAAAGAGGCTGATGCATTTTGGGTGTTTTTTCATAGTTTGCACGTGGTCACCACTAGATCTAGATTGATGGTAATTGGATTTCCTAAATAGCCATTTTGTGACTATTCACAATTAGGAAATCCTGTGTACATGCGGTTAGTGAGTCGCCTTTTAAAAATTGCTATTAGCGATTTCCTGTTCTGTGATTTCCAAAATGCGATTCCAACTGGATAAAAATCAAATTTTTCACCACTGCAAATGCCTTTCGTATATAATGAAATCCCATTTCGCATCTCCTAATGGCCCAAAATTGCGACCTGCATCTTTAGGAAAAGCCAAATGCCTTTGTACATATGGGCCCATGTCCCTACCTTCAATCAATCACTGCATTTGTAAAGCGCGCTACATAACCACGAGGGTCTCAAGGCGCTGGGGAGGGGGGGGTGCTACTGGTCGAAGAGCCAGGTCTTGAGGAGTCTTCTGAAGGCCAGCAGGTCCTGGGTCTGTCGTAGGAAGGTGGGGAGAGTATTCCAGGTCTTGGCGGCTAGGTAGGAGAAGGATCTGCCGCCGGCGGTGGTTTTTCAGATGCGGGGGACTGTGGCGAGGGCGAGGTTGGCTGAGCGGAGGCTTCGGGTGGGGGTGTAGAAGCTGAGTCGGTTGTTGAGGTAGGTGGGTCCGGTGTTGTGCAGTGCTTTGTGTGCGTGGATCAGGAGCTTGAAGGTGATACTTTTGTTGACGGGGAGCCAGTGCAGGCCTCTCAGGTGAAGTGTGATGTGGCTGTGGCGGGGGACATCGAGGATGAGTCGGGCCGAGGTGTTCTGGATGCGTTGGAGTCGTCTCAGGAGCTTGTTTGTAATTCCTGAGTAGAGGGTGTTCCGTAGTCGTTGGTGATGAGGGCCTGGGTAACGTTTTTTCTCGTGTCGAGGGGGATCCATTTGAAGATCCTGCGGAGGGTGTTGAAGCAGGACGCGGAGACGGCGTTGACTTGCCTGGTCATGGAGAAAATGGAGTCGAGGATGACCCCCAGGTTGCGTGCGTGGTCTGTGGGTTCCGGGGCTGTGCCTAGTGACGTGGGCCACCAAGAGTCGTCCCAGGCTGATGGGGTGGGTCCGAGAATGAGGACCTCCGTCTTGTCTGAATTCAGCTTCAGTCTGCTGTCCTTCATCCAGTCGGCTACGGCCTTCATTCCTCGGTGGAGGTTAGCTTTGGCGGTGTGGGGATCTTCGGTGAGGGATATGATCAGCTGGGTGTCGTCGGCGTATTAGATGATGTTGAGGTTGTGTTGTCGTGCGACGTGGGCGAGGGGGGCCATGTAGATATTGAACAATGTCGGGCTGAGGGAGGATCCCTGTGGGACGCCGCAGATGATCTCAGTGGTTTTGGAGCGGAAGGGTGGGAGGCGGATGCTCTGGATTCTGCTGGAGAGGAAGGATGTGGTCCAGGCCAGGGCCTTCTCTTGGATACCGGCGTCATGGAGGCGTGCTGATAGGGTGCGGTGGCAGACCGTGTCAAAGGCTGCTGATAGGTCCAGGAGGATGAGGGCGGCTGTTTCTCCTTTTTCCATCAGGGTCCGGATGTCATCAGTGGCGGCGATGAGGGCGGTCTCGGTGCTGTGGTTACTGCGAAAACCCGATTGGGAAGGGTCCAGGATGTTGTTGACTTCGAGGTAGCGGGTCAGCTGTTTGTTGACAATCTTCTCGGTCACTTTTGCCGGGAAAGGGAGCAGGGA
Source organism: Pleurodeles waltl (assembly GCF_031143425.1). Taxonomy (NCBI): domain Eukaryota; kingdom Metazoa; phylum Chordata; class Amphibia; order Caudata; family Salamandridae; genus Pleurodeles; species Pleurodeles waltl. The sequence continues at coordinate 696,235,545 of NC_090450.1, forward strand.
GATGGGCCGGAAGCTCTTGAGGTCCTTGGGGTCCGCCTTGGGCTTCTTCAGAAGGGCATTGATCTCGGCGTGCTTCCAGCTTTCTGGGAAGGTTGCTGTCTCGAAGGAACAGTTGATTGTTTTCCGGAGGTGGGGCGCGATGGCTGCGCTGGCTTTGTTGAAGACGTGGTGAGGGCAGGGGTCCGATTGGGATCCGGAGTGGATGGAGTTCATGGTTTTGATGGTGTCTTCGTCGCTGACGCTGGACCAGACGGTCAGGCTACTGGTGTGAGTGGTAGTCGCAGGGGTGGTGGACTCGGTGGTGGGTGCGGGGGGTCGGGCTTGAAGCGGTCGTGGATGTCGGTGATCTTGCGGTGGAAGAAGGTGGCCAGGGAGTCGCACAGGTCTTGAGATGACGGGATGTCATTGGTGATGGAGCTGGGGATAGAGAGTTCTTTCACGATGCTGAAGAGCTCTTTGGTGCTGTGTGCGTTGTTGTCTAGGCGGTCCTTGAAGGTGGTCTTCTCGGCGGTCCTGATGAGTTGGTGATGTCTGCGGGTGGCGCTCTTGAGGGCTGTGTGGTTGTCTGGTGTTCAGTCGTGGAGCCATTTCTTCTCCAGCTTCCGACAGGTGTGCTTGGAGATCCGGAGGTCCTCGGTGAACCAGGCGGCTTTCTTGTTGGTGTGGTTGGTTGTAAAGGTCTTGAGAGGGGCGAGGGTGTTGGCGCAGTCATTGATCCACTGTGTGAGGTTGGTCGCGGTGGTGTCTGGGTCGGTGGGGTCGGTGGGTGGTCTCAGGGCGAGGGCGGTAGTCAGTTGGTCCTCGGTGACCTTGCCCCAGCAGCGGCGTGGTAGCTGTTGGGTGCGGTGGTGTGTGGTGGGTTTTCTGAAGGTGAAGTGGACGCATCTGTGGTCGGTCCAGTGTGGTTCGGTGGTGTGGTTGAAGGAGATGTGGGGGCTTGCAGAGAAGATGGGGTCGAGCGTGTGTCCAGCGGCGTGAGTGGGTGTCGTTACAAGCTGTTTGAGTCCGAGGTTGTCGATCAGGGCGGTGGAGTTGACGTCGTTGTTGTTCTCGAGGTGGAAGTTCAGGTCCCCGAGGAGGATGTAGTCTGTGGAAGCGAGGGCATGGGTGCTGATGAGGTCGGCGATGGTGTCACTGAACTGTGGGCGGGGTCCGGGAGGTCTGTAGATGAGAGTTCCTCTGAGGGTGGTGTTGGGGTCGGTGTGGATTTGGAAGTGCATGTGCTCGGCGGTGGTGAGGGTGTCATCGGTGTTCGTTGAGATTTTGATGGAGTCTTTGTGGATGATGGCGATTCCTCCTCCCACTCCGTTGGTACGGTCTCTGTGGGAGATCTTGTAGCCCTGTGGGATGGCTATGGCGATGTCTGGTGCTGAGGTGACGTTCAGCCAGGTCTCCGTCAGGAAGGCGACGTCAGGGGCGGTGGAGTCTAGGAGGTCCCAAAGTTCGATGGCGTGCTTGCGAGCGGAGCGGGTGTTGAGGAGGATGCAGCGGAGGTGGTTGGGCTCTCTGGCTGGTGGTGTGGAGGGTTGGATGTTGGTGAATCTGCAGTTCCGGCAGGTGAAAGGCCCCTGGGTGCGTTTCGGGGTGGCCCGGTAGGAGGAGTGGTCTTGTCTGGTGTTGAGTGCGTGGAGGGTGCTTGCGTCGTAGTGCAGTCTGGCGTTGCGGGGGGTGCGAGTTCCAGGGGTTCTGGTGCTGGGTGCGGTCCAGGCGCGGACGGGCGCAGACAGGCTTGCCTTAGGTGCGCCAGCGGCGCGCCAGCGGCGCGCCCGCTTCGCGGCCTCCATATTGAGGGCAGAGGGAGGGAGGAGCAGCTGGGAGGTGGAACCGTGGCGGCCAATGGGAGTAAAGGGGGCGGGGCAGCAGGGGCTCAGCAGCAAGGGAAAAACCCGGTGAAAAACCCGGGGAAAAAACGGTGGGAAAAGACGGCGGGAGAGGGACAACAGAGCACAGGGGTACAGAAAGCAAAACACAGGGGCACAGAATGAAAAAACAAAGTGGCACAGAAGCCAAGCGCAGGGGTACAGAAAAAAGGGAGCGAGTAGTCAGGCGGCAAAAGCGGCAACGGAGGTTCAACCCACAGGGGGCTGCGTGGCAGATGGGGGGAGCAACCTACCTTGGGGACTATCTTTAAGCAATTTTTCACATAATGTAAGAAGCCTTGTAAAGGCCAATTGCTTGACATGTGAGTTTAAACCCCTGTGACGGACATGCATTTATATGAACCTTTCAGATTCAGGTATATTGTATTGTCTCTTGATATTGTCAAATGGCTTTATCTGACCATTATGACATAAAGACTAAAGACATTTAGTCAAATGCCAATTCCGAAAGGAGTTTATATTTGTGGCTGGCATAAATTCTGAATTTAAGCAGATTAGTTATAAAATGATAGGAAGACAATCCTAGGCTCCTAACTACCCTGTCCCATATTGCGAGTGTGACCCGGGTGACCGGGAAGGAATACAAGTACAATGTTTCTGAGAGGCACAGCGGGGAACCTGCCACCTGCCACAGGGGATCACAGCACGTAAATGATTAAAGTAAAACCATTGTTTTGCATTTGCTACATTTCACCATTCCACCAGGTACCGTAGGTGGGCAGCTTGGTAGTAGGACAGAATAAGTGGGTTTGCCCAGCTGCCATGTTAGGTTGGGCAATACAGTGTCTTGATTGTTTTTCTTCTGGTTTTCCAGTGCTAGATGAATTGATTGATTGCTGTATCTGTTTTAGTATTGTGCCATCTTGTAAAAGCTGTTAGGAGGTAGTGGAGTAAATCGAGCCTGCTTGCGTTTGTATCTTGATTAATTCTTGTTTGGGTGGTGCATTGTTGATTTGCTTTTTGGTCTTGAACATGCTTACTCTGAGGGGCTGCGTTTTTTAGTTTTATGGAGTTTATATTGAAGTTTTTGTTTCTGACACAAGATTTTTTAAGGATTCATTCATTGGACCGAATATTATCATATGTTCTCTATTAGTTATATGTCCTGATGGTGACCCTGTAAACAGCTAGGGGGTCATAACTCCTTCAACTCTTTTTGAAGGCAATTGGATATGAGCCATTAGCGTTTTTTGTTTGCAATGACTTAGTGTGGTCTTTATTGTTTGAAGTATGGATCCATTGTTCTGTGTCCAAACACTGTGGAGCTATTTTTAATGGTTTATAAGTGATTTCTGCACAATTCTATTTTCTTTTTCATTATATTGTGTGTTGGTACCTTCTTTTATTTTATTTAAATCTGTTTTGATTTATTGAGTCTCCTGGAACTACTGTGGTTAATAATACATTTAGTATTGTGCCTGACACAGCCAGAGGAATGGTCTGGAATAAATATAAGATTGTGGGCAGTATGTCCATCCGTAACAGCACAACCCTACCTACCCAAGAAAAATGGATCCTATGTCAATACTGAAAGTCTTTTTTCAAGTCTGTTGGTAGCTACTCAAAATTCAGATTCACAATGTGACAAGTAGTATTACCCAGCCTAATACACAAGTATGTATCTCTGCAGGTAGCCCAATCTAATGACATTTTTTTATTCAAGGTTTCCACTTGTTGTGGCAAGGAGGGTAGAACAAGAGCTTCTTAATTGGCAATAATTATTTAGAAGACTGAGGGTCAGAGTTAGACCTTGGCGGGTGGGTTACTCTGTCACAATGGTGAGGGATATCTCGTTTTCCCTAGGTCAGTTCAATTTATGTGAATGAGTTATTAAGTATTATCCATACACTGGAAGCTCACCGATTGGGGTCTATTGTGTCTGACATAAGAGACGTTACTGTAGGAAAGTACCATCTTGCCTGGCATGTTACCCCCATATTTCACTGTATATATGTTGTTTTAGTGTATGTGTCACTGGGACCCTGCCAGCCAGGGCCCCAGTGCTCATAAGTGTGTCCTGTATGTGTTCCCTGTGTGATGACTAACTGTCTCACTGAGGCTCTGTTAACCAGAACCTCAGTGGTTATGCTCTCTCTGCTTTCCAAATTGTCACTAACAGGCTAGTGACCAATTTTACCAATTCACATTGGCATACTGGAACACCCTTATAATTCCCTAGTATATGGTACTGAGGTACCCAGGGTATTGGGGTTCCAGGAGATCCCTATGGGCTGCAGCATTTATTTTGCCACCCATAGGGAGCTCTGACAATTCTTACGCAGGCCTGCCACTGCAGCCTGAGTGAAATAACGTCCACGTTATTTCACAGCCATTTACCACTGCACTTAAGTAACTTATAAGTCACCTATATGTCTAACCTTTACCTGGTAAAGGTTGGGTGCTAAGTTACTTAGTGTGTGGGCACCCTGGAACTAGCCAAGGTGCCCCCACATCGTTCAGGGCAAATTCCCCGGACTTTGTGAGTGCGGGGACACCATTACACGTGTGCACTGTACATAGGTCACTACCTATGTACAGCGTCACAATGGTAACTCCGAACATGGCCATGTAACATGTCTAAGATCATGGAATTGTCACCCCAATGCCATTCTGGCATTGGGGAGACAATTCCATGATCCCCCGAGTCTCTAGCACAGACCCGGGTACTGCCAAACTACCTTTCCCGGGGTTTCACTGCAGCTGCTGCTGCTGCCAACCCCTCAGACAGGTTATTGTCCTCCTGGGGTCCAGCCAGGCTTGGCCCAGGAAGGCACAACAAAGGACTTCCTCAGAGAGAGGGTGTTACACCCTCTCCCTTTGGAAAAAGGTGTCAGGGCTGGGGAGGAGTAGCCTCCCCCAGCCTCTGGAAATGCTTTGATGGGCACAGATGGTGCCCATCTCTGCATAAGCCAGTCTACACCAGTTCAGGGATCCCCCAGCCCTGCTCTGGCGTGAAACTGGACAAAGGAAAGGGGAGTGACCACTCTTCTGACCTGCACCTCCCAGGGGAGGTGCCCAGAGCTCCTCCAGTGTGCTCCAGACCTCTGCCATCTTGGAAACAGAGGTGCTGCTGGCACACTGGACTGCTCTGAGTGGCCAGTGCCAGCAGGTGACGTCAGAGACTCCTTCTGATAGGCTCTTACCTGTGTTGCTAGCCTATCCTCCTTCCTAGGTAGCCAAACCTCCGTTTCTGGTTATTTAGGGTCTCTGCTTTGGAGAATTCTTTAGATAACGAATGCAGGAGCTCATCAGAGTTCCTCTGCATCTCTCTCTTCACCTTCTGCCAAAGGATCGACCGCTGACTGCTCAGGACGCCTGCAAAATCGCAACAAAGTAGCAAAGACGACTACTGCAACCTTGTATCGCTGATCCTGACGCCTTCTCGACTGTTTTCCTGGTGGTGCATGCTCTGGGGGTAGTCTGCCTCCTCTCTGCACTAGGAGCTCTGAAAAAATCTCCCGTGGGTCAACGGAATCTTCCCCCTGCAACCGCAGGCAACAAAAGACTGCATCACCGGTCCTCTGGGTCCCCTCTCAGCACGACGAGCGTGGTCCCTGGAACTCAGCAACTCTGTCCAAGTGACTCCCACAGTCCAGTGACTCTTCAGTTCAAGTTTGGTGGAGGTAAGTCCTTGCCTCCCCACGCTAGACTGCATTGCTGGGTACTGCGTGATTTGCAGCTGCTCCGGCTCCTGTGCACTCTTCCAGGATTTCCTTTGTGCACAGCCAAGCCTGGGTCCCCGACACTCTAACCTGCAGTGCACAACCTCCTGAGTTGTACTCCGGCGTCGTGGGACTCCCTTTTGTGTCTTCGGGTGAGCTCCGGTTCACTCCTCTTCGTAGTGCCTGTTCCGGCACTTCTGCGGGTGCTGCCTGCTCCTGTGAGGGCTCCCTGACTTGCTGGGCGCCCCCTCTGTCTCCTCATCCAAGTGGCGACAGCCTGGTCCGTCCTGGGCCACAGCAGCATCCAAAAACACTAACTGCGACCCTTGCAGTTAGCAAGGCTTGTTTGCGGTCTTTCTGTGTGGGAACAACTCTGCAAGCTTCTTCACGACGTGGGACATCCATCCTCCAAAGGGGAAGTTTCTAGCCCTCTTCGTTCTTGCAGAATCCACAGCTTCTACCATCCGGTGGCAGCTTCTTTGCACCCTCAGCTGGCATTTCCTGGGCATCTGCCCAATCTCGACTTTGTCGCGACTCTTGGACTTGGTCCCCTTGTTCCACAGGTACTCTCGTCCGGAAATCCACTTTGGTTGCATTGCTGGTGTTGGTCTTCCTTGCAGAATTCCCCTATCACGACTTCTGTGCTCTCTGGGGAATATAGGTGCACTTTACACCTACTTTTCAGGGTCTTGGGGTGGGCTATTTTTCTAACCCTCACTGTTTTCTTACAGTCCCAGCGACCCTCTACAAGCTCACATAGGTTTGGGGTCCATTTGTGGTTCGCATTCCACTTTTGGAGTATATGGTTTGTGTTGCCCCTATACCTATGTGCTCCTATTGCAATCTACTGGAACTTTACATTGCTTGCATTACTTCCTTTTGCTATTACTGTATATTTTTGGTATTGTGTACATATATCTCGTGTATATTTGGCATCCTCATACTGAGGGTACTCACTGAGATACTTTTGGCATATTGTCATAAAAATAAAGTACCTTTATTTTTAGCATATCTGTGTATTGTGTTTTCTTATGATATTGTGCATATGACACCAGTGGTATAGTAGGAGCTTTGCATGTCTCCTAGTTCAGCCTAAGCTGCTCTGCTATAGCTACCTTCTATCAGCCTAAGCTGCTAGAAACACCTCTTCTACACTAATAAGGGATAACTGGACCTGGTACAGAGTGTAAGTATCCCTTGGTACCCACTACAAGCCAGGCCAGCCTCTTACATTGGTTGTGCAGCGGTGGGATAAGTACTTGCAACTACTTACCACTTTGTCATTTTGTACTTTTCATAAGAGAAAAATATACAAAACAAGTTCAGTGTATGTACACCTAACCAAAAAGTTTTGCTTTTCTTCTCTTACTCTATTTGCTAAGTGCTGAAAAGTACCTCTAAAACTTTCAAAAAGTTTCTAAAAAGTTGAAAAAGTTTTTTTTCTGTTTCCTTAAAAAGTCCTGAAACTTTTTCTTTCTTTTATCTGTCCCTAAACCTTTTCTATCATGTCTGGCACAGGTCCTACTCTTGATCTGGTCAGCACAGCTTATGACCACCTTAGCTGGAAAGGGTTGAGGAGTCTCTGCATTGATAGAGGTTTAGGGGTAGGGAAGAATCCCTCTAGAGAATTGTTATCTAACATGCTCATTGAGAATGATAAGGCCTTAGCTGGCACATCAGTTGAGAAGTTAGGAGATGGTTCACAGTCTGACTCTGGGGCACCCCCAGTAAGAATGTTAGATGGCATCCTTCCCAACCTGCCCCTTAGCAGACCACCTAGCATAACTGGTACTAATGTGAGCTCTCATCACAGTAGGGATGTCATTCCTGCAGGCCAGGTTGTTAGGGTGCCAACTGTTAGGGACAGGTCTCCCTCTGTTCATTCACATCATTCTTCTGTGTCAAAGCATGCCCAACCCCCCCACCCTGATGACAGAATGTTAGAAAGGGAGCTCAATAGATTGAGAGTGGAAGAGTCCAGGCTGAAGCTTAAACAGCAACAGCTGGCTCTAGACAGGGAATCTTTAGACTTAGAAAAAGAAAGACAGAAGTTGGGGTTTAGACCCCATGGTGGCAGCAGCAGTATTCCAGATAGTAATCCTGTAAAAGAGCATGATTCTAGGAATCTGCATAAGATAGTTCCCCCTTACAAGGAGGGGGATGACATTAACAAGTGGTTTGCTGCACGTGAGAGGGCCTGTGTTGTACAGGGGGTCCCTCAAAGGCAGTGGGCTGCTATCCTATGGCTATCTTTCAGTGGAAAGGGTAGGGATAGGCTCCTTACTGTGAAGGAAAGTGATGCCAATAATTTTACAGTTTTGAAGAATGCACTCTTGGATGGATTTGGCTTAACCACTGAACAATACAGGATTAAGTTCAGAGAAACCAGAAAAGAGTCCTCACAAGACTGGGTAGACTTTGTTGACTATTCAGTGAAGGCCTTGGAGGGGTGGTTACATGGCAGTAAAGTTTCTGACTATGGAAGCCTGTATAATCTGATCCTGAGAGAGCATATTCTGAAAAACTGTGTGTCTGATTTGTTACACCAATATCTAGTGGACTCAGATCTGACCTCTCCCCAAGAATTGGGAAAGAAGGCAGACAAATGGGTCAGAACAAGAGTGAACAGAAAAGTTCATACAGGAGGTGACAAGGATGGCAAGAAGAAGGATGGTAAGTCTTCAGACAAGGGTGGGGACAAATCTAAAAATGAGTCTTCATCAGGCCCACAAAAACACTCTGGTGGGGGTGGTGGGTCCAAATCCTCTTCTAATCAAGTAAAGAAACCATGGTGCTATTTATGTAAAGTAAAAGGCCATTGGACAACTGATGCCAGTTGTCCAAAGAAAAGCACCAAGCCTCCCACTACCACAACCCCTACTGCTACATCTAGTGCCCCTAGTAATAGCAGTGGTGGTGGGAGCAAACCTACTAATAGCCAATCTAAGGGAGTAGCTGGGCTCACTTTTGGTAATTTAGTTGGGGTTGGTCTTGTTAGGGAGACCACAGAGGCTGTGCTAGTCTCTGAAGGTGCCATTGATTTGGCCACCTTGGTTGCTTGTCCCCTTAATATGGATAAGTACAAGCAACTTCCCCTAATAAATGGTATTGAGGTTCAGGCCTACAGGGACACAGGTGCCAGTGTTACCATGGTAATAGATAAACTGGTACACCCTGAACAACACCTACTTGGTCACCAGTACCAAGTGACAGACGCTCATAACAACACTCTTAGCCACCCCATGGCTGTTGTGAATCTCAACTGGGGGGAGGTTACTGGTCCAAAGAAAGTTGTGGTTGCCTCAGATTTACCTGTAGACTGTCTACTAGGGAATGATTTAGAGACATCAGCTTGGGCAGAAGTGGAGTTGGAGGCTCATGCAGCAATGCTGGGCATTCCTGGGCATATTTTTGCTTTGACAAGAGCTCAGGCCAAAAAGCAAAAATGACAGGGTGACTTGGATCCTGGAACAATGGACCAAGTGCTCCCTAAAGCTAGGGGTAGTAAGGGTAAATCCCTACCCACTATCCCTCCCTCTACAGATGATTCAACTTCTGAGGAAGAAGAATTTCCCCCCTGTGCAGAACCTTCACCAGAGGAGCTGGAAGCAGACACTGTTGAGCTTTTGGGTGGAGGGGGGCCTGCCAGGGAGGAGCTGAGTGTGGCACAGCAAACCTGTCCCACATTAGAGGGTCTAAGACAGCAAGCTGTCAAACAGCAAAATGGGGATGTCAGTGACTCACATAGAGTTTACTGGGAGGACAACCTCTTGTATACAGAGGCAAGGGACCCTAAACCTGGAGCAGCCAGGAGATTGGTCATTCCCCTGCAATACAGAGAGTTCCTCCTAACTCTAGCCCACGACATTCCCTTGGCTGGACATTTAGGACAAATTAAAACATGGGAAAGGCTTGTCCCCCTGTTTTATAGGCCTAGAATGTCAGAGGACACAAAAGATTTTTGTAAGTCCTGTGTCACCTGTCAAGCCAGTGGCAAGACTGGTGGCACCCCAAAGGCTCCCCTTATTCCACTGCCTGTGGTTGGGGTTCCCTTTGAAAGGGTAGGGGTTGACATAGTTGGCCCCCTTGACCCTCCTACTGCTTCAGGCAATAGGTTTATCTTGGTGGTAGTGGACCATGCCACAAGATATCCTGAAGCAATTCCTCTAAGGACCACTACAGCACCTGCAGTGGCAAAAGCCCTCCTGGGAATCTTTTCCAGGGTGGGTTTCCCAAAAGAGGTGGTATCAGACAGAGGTAGCAAATTTATGTCTGCATACTTGAAGGCCATGTGGAAAGAATGTGGTGTAACATACAAATTCACCACACCTTATCATCCACAAACAAATGGACTGGTAGAGAGGTTTAATAAAACTCTCAAAGGAATGATAATGGGACTCCCTGAAAAACTCAGGAGGAGATAGGATGTCCTTTTACCTTGCCTCCTTTTTTGCTTACAGGGAGGTACCCCAGAAAGGAGTGGGCTTCAGTCCCTTTGAACTCCTATTTGGACACCCTGTAAGAGGTCCCCTAACACTTGTGAAGGAGGGTTGGGAACAACCTTTAAAAGCTCCTAAGCAAGACATAGTGGACTATGTACTTGGCCTAAGATCCAGAATGGCTGAGTACATGAAAAAGGCCAGTAAAAACCTTCAGGCCAGCCAAGAGCTCCAAAAGCAATGGCATGACCAGAAGGCTGTTCTGATTCAGTACCAACCAGGACAGAAGGTGTGGGCCTTGGAGCCTGTGGCCCCAAGGGCACTCCAAGACAAATGGAGTGGACCCCACATTATTGTTGAAAAGAAGGGAGAAGTCACCTACTTAGTTGACTTGGGCACTGCCAGGAGTCCCCTTAGGGTGCTCCATGTCAATCGCCTAAAACCCTACTATGACAGGGCTGATCTCACCCTGCTCATGGCAACAGATGAAGGACAGGAAGAAGAGAGTGACCCTCTCCCTGATCTCTTCTCTTCCACAGAACAAGATGCTCTAGTGGAAGGTGTAGTTTTAGCAGATTGTCTTACTGCTGAGCAGAAAGACCACTGCATAAATCTCCTGGGTCAGTTTTCTGAACTCTTTTCTACTGTGCCAGGCACCACTTCTTGGTGTGAGCACACTATAGATACTGGAGACAGCATGCCTGTCAAAAGTAAGATCTATAGGCAGCCTGACCATGTCAGAGACTGCATAAAACAAGAGGTTCAGAAAATGCTTGAACTGGGAGTGGTTGAGCACTCTGAAAGTCCATGGGCCTCTCCTGTGGTGCTTGTACCAAAGCCTCACTCTAAAGATGGGAAAAGAGCGATGAGGTTTTGTGTAGATTACAGAGGTCTCAACCAGGTAACTAAAACTGATGCTCACCCTATACCCAGGGCAGATGAGCTCATAGATACACTGGCATCTGCCAAGTATCTAAGCACCTTTGATTTGACTGCAGGGTATTGGCAGATCAAGTTATCAGAGGATGCTAAATCAAAAACTGCATTTTCGACTATTGGAGGGCACTACCAATTCACAGTAATGCCCTTTGGGTTGAAAAATGCACCTGCCACTTTTCAGAGGTTGGTGAATACAGTCCTGCAAGGGTTGGAGGCTTTTAGTGTAGCATATCTAGATTATATATCTGGCTTTAGCTCCATCTGGGATGATCACCTGGTCCACCTATGGAAAGTTTTGGAAGCCCTGCAAAAGGCAGGCCTCACTATCAAGGCTTCAAAGTGCCAGATAGGGCAGGGGAAAGTGGTTTATCTGGGACACCTTGTAGGGGGAGAACAGATTGCACCACTTCAGGGGAAAATCCAAACTATCATAGATTGGGTTCCCCCTACAACTCAGACCCAGGTGAAAGCCTTCTTAGGCCTCACTGGGTATTACAGGAGGTTCATAAAGAACTATGGCTCCATAGCAGCCCCTCTTAATGACCTCACTTCTAAGAAAATGCCTAAAAAAGGTATTGTGGACAGCTAGCTGTCAGAAAGCTTTTGAGGAGCTCAAACAGGCCATGTGCACTGCACCTGTCCTAAAAAGCCCATGTTACTCCAAGAACTTCATTGTTCAAACTGATGCATCTGAATTAGGGGTAGGGGCAGTCTTATAACAACTCAATTCTGAGGGCCAGGATCAACCTCATGCTTTTATCAGCAGGAGGTTGACCCCTAGAGAAAAGTGTTGGTCTGCCATAGAGAGGGAGGCCTTTGCTGTGGTCTGGGCACTGAAGAAGTTGAGGCCATACCTGCTTGGCACTCACTTCATTGTTCAGACAGACCACAAACCTCTACTTTGGCTAAAACAAATGAAAGGTGAAAACCCTAAATTGTTGAGGTGGTCCATATCTCTACAGGGAATGGACTATACAGTGGAACATAGACCTGGGAGTACCCACTCCAATGCAGATGGACTCTCCAGATATTTCCACTTAGACAATGAAGACTCATCAGGTCATGGCTAGTCTTATTGTCCTTCGTTTGGGGGGGGGGGTTGTGTAGGAAAGTACCATCTTGCCTGGCATGTTACCCCCATATTTCACTGTATATATGTTGTTTTAGTTGTATGTGTCACTGGGACCCTGCCAGCCAGGGTCCCAGTGCTCATTAATGTGTGCCCTGTATGTGTTCCCTGTGTGATGACTAACTGTCTCACTGAGGCTCTGCTAACCAGAACCTCAGTGGTTATGCTCTCTCTGCTTTCCAAATTGTCACTAACAGGCTAGTGACCAATTTTACCAATTCACATTGGCATACTGGAACACCCTTATAATTCCCTAGTATATGGTACTGAGGTACCCAGGGTATTGAGGTTCCAGGAGATCCCTATGGGCTGCAGCATTTCTTTTGCCACCCCTAGGGAGCTCTGACAATTCTTACACAGGCCTGCCACTGCAGCCTGAGTGAAATAACGTCCACGTTATTTCACAGCCATTTACCACTGCACTTAAGTAACTTATAAGTCACCTATATGTCTAACCTTTACCTGGTAATGGTTGGGTGCTAAGTTACTTAGTGTGTGGGCACCCTGGCACTAGCCAAGGTGCCCCCACATCGTTCAGGGCAAATTCCCCGGACTTTGTGAGTGCAGGGACACCATTACACACGTGCACTGTACATAGGTCACTACCTATGTACAGCGTCACAATGGTAACTCCGAACATGGCCATGTAACATGTCTAAGATCATGGAATTGTCAATTCCATGATTCCATGATTCCATGATCCCCCGAGTCTCTAGCACAGACCCGGGTACTGCCAAACTACCTTTCCCGGGGTTTCACTGCAGCTGCTGCCAACCCCTCAGACAGGTTTCTGCCCTCCTGGGGTCCAGCCAGGCTTGGCCCAGGAAGGCAGAACAAAGGACTTCCTCAGAGAGAGGGTGTTACACCCTCTCCCTTTGGAAAAAGGTGTCAGAGCTGGGGAGGAGTAGCCTCCCCCAGCCTCTGGAAATGCTTTGATGGGCACAGATGGTGCCCATCTCTGCATAAGCCAGTCTACACCGGTTCAGGGATCCCCCAGCCCTGCTCTGGCGCAAAACTGGACAAAGGAAAGGGGAGTGACCACTCCCCTGACCTGCACCTCCCAGGGGAGGTGCCCAGAGCTCCTCCAGTGTGCTCCAGACCTCTGCCATCTTGGAAACAGAGGTGCTGCTGGCACACTGGACTGCTCTGAGTGGCCAGTGCCAGCAGGTGACGTCAGAGACTCCTCCTGATAGGCTCTTACCTGTGTTGCTAGCCTATCCTCCTTCCTAGGTAGCCAAACCTCCTTTTCTAGTTATTTAGGGTCTCTGCTTTGGGGAATTCTTTAGATAACGAATGCAAGAGCTCATCAGAGTTCCTCTGCATCTCTCTGTTCACCTTCTGCCAAAGGATCGACCGCTGACTGCTCAGGTCGCCTGCAAAACCGCAACAAAGTAGCAAAGACGACTACTGCAACCTTGTATCGCTGATCCTGCCGCCTTCTTAACTGTTTTCCTGGTGCTGCATGGTCTGGGGGTAGCCTGCCTCCTCTCTGCACTAGGAGCTCTGAAGAAATCTCCCGTGGGTCGACGGAATCTTCCCCCTGCAACCGCAGGCAACAAAAGACTGCATCACCGGTCCTCTGGGTCCCCTCTCAGCACGACGAGCGTGGTCCCTGGAACTCAGCAACTCTGTCCAAGTGACTCCCACAGTCCAGTGACTCTTCAGTCCAAGTTTGGTGGAGGTAAGTCCTTGCCTCCCCACGCTAGACTGAATTGCTGGGTACCGCGTGATTTGCAGCTGCTCCGGCTCCTGTGCACTCTTCCAGGATTTCCTTCGTGCACAGCCAAGCCTGTGTCCCCATACCTTAACCTGCAGTGCACAACCTCCTGAGTTGTCCTCCGGCGTCGTGGGACTCCCTTTTGTGTCTTCGGGTGAGCTCCGGTTCACTCCTCTCCGTAGTGCCTGTTCCGGCACTTCTGCGGGTGCTGCCTGCTCCTGTGAGGGCTCCCTGACTTGCTGAGCGCCCCCTCTGTCTCCTCATCCAAGTGGCGACATCCTGGTCCCTCCTGGGCCATAGCAGCATCCAAAAACCCTAACCGCGACCCTTGCAGCTAGCAAGGCTTGTTTGCGGTCTTTCTGCGTGGGAACACCTCTGCAAGCTTCTTCACGACGTGGGACATCCATCCTCCAAAGGGGAAGTTTCTAGCCCTCTTCGTTCTTGCAGAATCCACAGCTTCTACCATCCGGTGGCAGCTTCTTTGCACCCTCAGCTGGCATTTCCTGGGCATCTGCCCAATCTCGACTTTGTCGTGACTCTTGGACTTGGTCCCCTTGTTCCACAGGTACTCTCGTCCGGAAATCCACTTTGGTTGCATTGCTGGTGTTGGTCTTCCTTGCAGAATTCCCCTATCACGACTTCTGTGCTCTCTGGGGAATATAGGTGCACTTTACACCTACTTTTCATGGTCTTGGGGTGCGCTATTTTTCTAGCCCTCACTGTTTCCTTACAGTCCCAGCGACCCTCTACAAGCTCACATAGGTTTGGGGTCCATTTGTGGTTCGCATTCCACTTTTGGAGTATATGGTTTGTGTTGCCCCTATACCTATGTGCTCCTATTGCAATCTACTGTAACTTTACATTGCTTGCATTACTTCCTTTTGCTATTACTGTATATTTTTGGTATTGTGTACATATATCTTGTGTATATTTGGCATCCTCATACTGAGGGTACTCACTGAGATACTTTTGGCATATTGTCAAAAAAATAAAGTACCTTTATTTTTAGTATATCTGTGTATTGTGTTTTCTTATGATATTGTGCATATGACACCAGTGGTATAGTAGGAGCTCTGCATGTCTCCTAGTTCAGCCTAAGCTGCTCTGTTATAGGTACCTTCTATCAGCCTAAGCTGCTAGAAACACCTCTTCTACGCTGATAAGGGATAACTGGACCTGGTACAGAGTGTAATGTACCCCTTGGTACCCACTACAAGCCAGGCCAGCCTCCTACAGTTACGTCATTAGGCTAGTATGCCCTTAAAATTTTTAATGTCTAGGGTCAGAAGCAATGTAGGTCAGTAGGACGAGCAACATTTGTGGTTGTTTCCTTGATCACGATCACCACTTTGCTCATTGGGGGTGTTATCTCTCCAGTGTGCCCAAGCTGTTAACAAGTCTAGTCAGAATAGGGGCCAGGACAGGGGCCAGTTTGGGACAAAACATCCTATAGAAGGCAGCAGAATAGTCATCAGAATAGTCATTGGTTAAGCTTGCCAATAGCTGATACAACTTCCTACATTAAAATTCAGTGGCGGCTGCCACTGAAAAGGGGTAGCAGTTCGGGACAAGGTGCGATGGGGGGGTGTTTAAAAAAAAAAAAAAAGACCTTAGATGGGAGAGGCGTTCGTTTCCCCTCTGTCCTCTTCCCGGCTGCACAGGCTCCCAGCCAATCACGACACTGCTGTCACCTGCAACAGCAGTGTTATGATTGGTCTGAGCGGCTTGCTTCGCCGCTTGGACTGGGAATGGGAGCCTGGCATGTTCTCCACTCGGCTGTGCAATACAGCCAGGTAGAGATCATGCAAAGTGTGCCAGCCAAGCAGACATGCGCTCCTATTGTGGTGCAAAGCCCTTCTCCGGCCCCCTCCCTTCAGACCCGCCCACCTCGCCACTTACTACAAGGAAAAATAAAATGATAATAATCTAGTGTACTTTATTATCATTTTATTTTTCCTTTTGGAAAATCCAGAGGGGCGACACTCCTCTACCTTAGCAGAGGAGCCACCACTGTTAAAATGGGATCCTCTAACAGGTCCAAATGATCTCCGGGAGCTACCTGTTTGAGATTTATCCTTGTGGCAACCCGAGGCCTTTCTAGGTTCCAGGTGACAGATCTCTAAGCCCAGGAGATGGAAGTCTGTGACCTGGTGAACCTTGTGCGTATTCAGTGCTCACCCTGTCACCTCCTGATGTCTGCTGGACCCCATCTCCTTGTTTACCTCCTGCTGTCTTTCTCTGCTCGCCTCCTGCTCTCTGCTGATTCCTTTCTGTCTACTCAGTCACCTCCTCGGGTCTCTGTGCCCCACTTGCTTCTACTCACCTCCTGCTCACTCCTGGCCCCCTTCTCTCTGTTCACCTTCCTCTGTCCCACCCGCACTCCCTCCCCGCTCTCTGCTCACCTCCTGCTCGCACTGCCCCCTTTCTCTTTGTGCACCTCCTTCTACCCCGTCCTCCCCTTTGCTCACCTCCTGCTCGCTTCAGCCCACCCTTGTTGCTGCTCACTCTCTTCTAAATTCGTTCTCCTCCTCTATGCACACCTTACTACCTCCACCTGCTCAGTACTCACCCGCCTTAGTGGGCTAACGAAACTTGAGGGGGCCCTGCAAAGTACGCGGAAGCCACTCCCCCAGACCTTCCACCTACCACTTTTGCTGAAGGGGGGCCCTGGAGCTCATCCCCCCATTCCCTCCGCACCGCGGGGGCTCATCTTAAACCACTGACCCACCGTCTCTTGCTGCAGGTTCTTGTACTTTGCCCTGCCCCCTGCTCAGCCCCCACCCTCCGGCATTATGCTCCCTCCTGCAGCGCTAATCTCGCCCTCCTGCTTCATGCCAACATCTTCTCTCTGTTTCTCTTTCTCTCGTGCGCCATGTTCTCGCATCCCTCCGCCCTGCACCCTCCTGTTCCTCGCTCGCCATGCAGTCCTGCCCGCACCACCACGCCCCACCACCCCTCTTCACAGCTGTCACAGCTCCAGACATCTGGATCTCCTCTGATCCTCCCCCTCAGTGCTATCACTCGGGCAGCCAGCCAGGACATTGGGCAGAAGAAGCCCCTCATTTCCGCTAAACGGAATGAAAAATACAATTTCTGTAAAAATAAAAGGCTTCTGCAACCGAAAAACTCATGGGAAGCAGAAGGGGACGAATCAAGAGATTGCTCACCAGGCTGGCCCAGACTGACGCTCATGGAAAACATTCACTCCGGGAAGCCATAGGTTGGGGGTTACCGGTTCGGAAGTAGTAAGGGGGTGGAGTTCTGAAAAGCGCAGTCAGGCAGTCAATTGATACATTTTTTAAAAATCTGCCATAAGAAATTGGCAACACAGATACATGTGATTGTAAATTTGTCCTGGCTTAATTGGTCACAAAAAGGCTATATACGTTAAGGCACCTAGTGCAGACATCTTTATTTGCCTAGCTATTTTCAGGGGATGATAATGGTAAAATACCTCTAAGTCTAAAGGTATCTGTGTTTTGTCTGGTCACAGCCCTGCCTGATAAGGTAGCATAGAGGGTTAAGGTGCATGCTGCAAAGCGCATCTTTTAAGTGCAGACCACAGGTCTGTATTTTATGTAGGTAGCTCACTGGTTTAGTGCCTTTGTCAGAGAAATCCTTTTGTTGCTTGCAGTTTATAAGTTGCAGTCCTGATATAGCCCAGTGAGCTATAAACTGACATCAGGGAACTTCATGTAAACATCAAGGCAGTCTTTCGTTATTCTAAGTTTCCTTTGGTAATAAAAAAAGTTATTTTACAGGCAAGCCCAGCAACTGTATTACTTTTTAAATCCTGACTATGTTTCGCTAGACCATGAACTCTTAAAATATAGGGGCAGATTTAAGAGCCATATGTGCCACATTAGCATAATTTTTTACGCTAATGTTGATGGACGAGGCCAAAATCGCTGCGCCACATCTACAAATTGGCGCAATGCACGCATTGTGCCACTTTGTAACTCTTTGCGCTACATGACACCTGCGCCAACCATAATATATTCAAAGGCGGCATTCCCCCGCTATGGGGGGCCAAAAAATGGCATAAAAAAATCTAAGAGATTTCTATGTGTAATTTTTTTCCAGCACTTTTAACGCCTGCTCAGAGCAGGCATTAAAAGGAGGCACACCATTGTTTACAATGGCCTTTGCAGGATTAGCATCAACATTTTTGATGCTAATCCTGCAAAGCTCCGAACTAGCGTCAAAATTTTGATGCTAGTTCTCTAACTGCCGCCATGATGCGCCGTATCTTAGATATGGCACACACATGGTGGCGTTAGGAGAGCACTAATTGTCACAAGAAAAGTGGCACTGCACTGGTTGCAGCTTCACTTTTCTTAAATCTGGGCCATAATGTCTACCAGCAAGGACAATATGTGACTCCTACACCTTTTGACCCTCGTTGTCTTATGTAACATTATCTGTACATTTATTTATCCACTTGTATGATTTTGTGACTCTGTATAGAAAGAGAGAGTGTGCATGTGTGTTGTAAAGCGCCCTGACACCTTACATTGAGATAGGAAGTGCTATAAAGGAAATTAAATAAAAATAATTTATATAATTATTAGTATAATTACACATATCTTACATACTTACAGGGCATGCAATGTCTTTTACATACAGAGTTTGAACAAACAAGACATGGCCGAGGAGAGCCAAAATGCCTACGACTAGGGAACTGCTGGAGGCATTGTGGTATTGGTGAGGGAGACAGGTCGCGAGGGAGCTATCGCGGATGCCGTCCCATAGGCGATACTGGAGGGAGAGAGCCGGGACGTGAAGCAGCTGTTGTGGATGCCATCCGGAAGGCGGTACCAGAGAGTGGGACAAGACAAGTTGCAGGGGGCCTGAAGACCCCAGACAACACAGAGGGCCACTTTTGAAGCAAAGCGTCCTGTATGCTCCTGGAGGAGTGTGGCTTTCCCAGTTACACAATTGCCTCCTGGAGAATTTTTACAAAGGGAACGCTAGAACGGGAGGCGGGTGGTAAAGTTGGGGATATTGATAAAATTAACACCACATGGGTATTTAAAAAACCCAGCACACCCACTTGCATGACTTTCTACAGTCTTCCACCTACCTATTTGATTGTGGGGACTTTTCGGGGAGCACTTATTTCTTGAGTTTGAGTGTGACTTGAGGAATTCCCCCACCCCCAGTTACTTATGCCTGAGATGGTCACTAAAGAACATCATCTCACCTAAGTTAGGTAAAAAGACAATGCCGCTTCTGGTGAATTTACCAGAAGCTCATGAAGCATTGAACTTTAAAGTTGTTGGATATCAAGTAGGAAAAGGGGAAAAACTTACAGAATCACACAATCTTTGAACTCAACTGAGCACTGTCTATCTAATAGCTGTGAGGTAGATAGGATAGATAGGAAAGCGATCCTAACAAAACACTTACCAGTGGCCTATTTTCTTCTTCCGAGGTGCGTACCCTGTCCCGGGGGCCCTGACTCTGTCGTACCTGAAGGAAGAAGGGAAGAATCATCGTTAATACTAGTTTTGTACCTGTCAGAACCACGGGCTCAATTTTCTCCATGGACGTCGAGCCAACAGTGGGAGCCTGCGAGATCTGCCCAAACTTAATGCCCAAACTTAGTTCTCAAGCATCCTTATCCGGCACCCACCTACACAACAGCTTTTAGGTGAGCTGCCCTAATACCGTGAATACCAAAGAGGACCTCTGAGCACCACTCCGTATTCCCCCAGACAGCACCCTCAAAGGCGGTAGCATCACTTGCTGTGACAGGGACCCCAGTTTCAGCCCATAAAACTGGAGTCTCCCCATTCCTCCAGGTGCATAGTCCACCATCTTGCTCTCAGCTCACAGCCTACTGGACCTGTACTGCGCCCACTGCGCTGCTGTGCCTTCATCGCCACCTCCCACCTGCTGAGCTCACCCCTCATCTTCCCTCCTGAGTGGAACAACCACCACCTAGCTGCACCCTTGATTCCATCCAAGGTGAACCAGATACAGGCACAGAGAGGAAGCCGGACAGACCCATTCTAACTGCAAAAAAATACCCACTGCATGCTCAGAGACCCCCCGTCCATGCACCAAGACTGACCCTAAGACGGACTCTTCAGCATTGCAGAAGGATCCATTTCATAAGGGGTGACACCAGGAGGAGTCCCACCGCACCAACCATGGCCACTGGAGACCTATAGATCCCCCAACCAACCTCCTCATCGGCGGGCACCGGGGACCACCAAGAAGACTGTGACACACCATCTGCTGACCGAACTATTCTTTGTGAGGACACTGTCACAGTAGAGACATGCACTACACCCGCATGTCTAGCTGGACACCCCCCCAAAACCCAGCCATGGGTTAAATCCTACCCTACCACGGGTCTCCCTGTGACTAAATGACTCTGCCCAGTCTTTCTTCGAACCACTACTATCGTGGGGGGCCACCCACATTCCAACACCACAATGAAATAAAGTGATCACGCTGAGGACCCAGAACCTGCGCCACAGACTAAAACCATGCAGAGTGCACATCAGTATCAGGACGGCCTGCTCTCTCTCATTGATCACTGCCATGGGAGGTAGTGTTGCCCTTCTTCCTGTATCCTGAGGTGAACCATCACACTAGTATCACGCCGCCCCACCTCCCCCGAGAGGCCAGACCTGCATGATTAGCAAGTTCCTGACCTGACGATGCTCGCCGGCAAATCATCTGGGAAACCTGCCCGTCAGCTGCTTTTCTCAGAGGCCATCTCCCAACAACGTACCATGACCGCTCTGCAAGTGTCCACTGATTCTGGCTCAGCTGAAGCCCCTGCAAGCTTGTGTCAAAATAATACAATGGAGCGACTACTACAGGAGATCACCTCAGTGGGATGCTGGCTAGAGGGCATGGATTCCAAAATATCAGATCTTGCTGTAGAGTCCAAATCTATCCAGACAGACATTGCTGGATTCCAGGACAAGGTGACAGAGATAGACCACCTTCTCGTGAACGTAGAAGGCAGACTCAACACAACACCAGATAGGGACCAGAAACTGCTATACCTGCGGAACAAGCTCACGGACGTGTAGGACAGAAGCCGAAGATACAATGGCCCTCATTCGGACCTTGGCGGGCGGCGGAGGCCGCCCGCCAAAGTCCTGCCGTCAGGTTACCGTTCCGCGGTCGAAAGACCGCAGCGGTAATTCTGACTTTCCCGCTGGGCTGGCGGGCGGCCGCCTTCAGGCCGCCCGCCAGCCCAGCGGGAAAGAGGCTTCCACGATGAAACCGGCTCGGAATCGAGCCGGCGGAGTGGAAGCAGTGCGACGGGTGCAGTTGCACCCGTCGCGTATTTCACTGTCTGCGCAGCAGACAGTGAAATACATTTAGGGGCCCTCTTACGGGGGCCCCTGCAGTGCCCATGCCAGTGGCATGGGCACTGCAGGGGCACCCAGGGGCCCCGCGACCCCCCCTACCGCCATCCGGTTGCCGGCGGGAGAACCGCCGGGAACTGGATGGCGGTAGGGGGGGTCGGAATCCCCTCGGCGGCGCAGCTAGCTGCGCCGCCTTGGAGGATTCCAATGGGCGGCGGTACACTGGCGGGAGCCCGCCAGTGTTGCCGGTCCGACCGCGGCTTTACCGCCGCGGTCGGAATGCCCATTGGAGCACCGCCGGCCTGTCGGCGGTGCTCCCGCGGTCCTCCAACCCGGCGGTCATGGACCGCCAGGGTTGGAATGACCACCAATGTCCGCTTCTTCGGATTCCCAAAAAGAGCAGAGGGCACAGATACCAGGGCCTTCCTCAGGGGAATCCTTCCTATTGTCACCGGCCTCACATTCTGCCCCCCACTGGAGCTCCAATCGCAAAGATGCTTCAGGGAGGGCACATCTCGTAATAGCATGCTTCTTTCGCCACAAACAAGCGCAACACCTGCTAACTGCTGCCTGTGCCCAAGGCCCATACAACTTCGAGGGGCATGAATTCTGCATAGCAGCCGACTTCCCCCGGGAAACCAATGACAA
Source organism: Pleurodeles waltl (assembly GCF_031143425.1). Classification (NCBI taxonomy): domain Eukaryota; kingdom Metazoa; phylum Chordata; class Amphibia; order Caudata; family Salamandridae; genus Pleurodeles; species Pleurodeles waltl. Next base: position 696,257,293 of record NC_090450.1, read on the forward strand.
AAGGAAGGCATTCCTGGCCCTTCGACCCCAACGTCAGAAGCTGGACATCAAATTTGGACTGTTCGAACCTGCCAGCATATGGATAACGAAGGATGACAAGTCCAGAGACTTCTTTGACCCGGATGAACTGAGCCTCTACCTGAAAAGCCTCCTTGACCAGCCAATGGAACATGTCCCCACGTAAGCATCGACTGCGTCCCCCTCCACAAGCACATCCTCTCTCCCTGCCACCTCAAGCAGCCACTGGAGCTCCTATGGGAACCAAAAATTAGGCAGGGCCACTGAATGACCTCGCCAATCACAGGACGGTAGGGACACAGCCCTCCAGTCCCTTACTCAGGATCAGGGCAGAGACAAATCCAGATCCCTGCTGAAACCATCTCCCCTAGAGGAATGAGACCAGCCCTCCATCAATGGATGTCCAAGCAGTTAACTGTGGAACCCTAAGGCACCCACTCGCCGGACGGATAAGTATATCCTTTGCATCTACAGTACTACTGCTGACGCTGTTTCTCCTATTAGTTCTTTAGTCGCCTGCTTGTTTGAACAATGTTGTAAAGCATGTTTGTATTTCTGCATTTCCAAATGCCCCTGGGTTGATACGAAGGCTCGTATCCCATACAGTTATAAATGGTTCTATCCTGCTACTGTCCTCCTTGCCACACACAGGGACGATTGGTCATAATAATCCAAAATGGGATGTCAAATGTTCTTTATTTTGCTTTCAGGTTTAAAAATTATGCTGACTTATGTAGTTAAGTGTCAAAATGTTCTTATATGGCTATGGGGCCTGTTGCCCCACAATGACTTTACCCCTCACACCCGTATCACACACAATGCCAGATGGCCTCTTAACTCAATACCGTGATACCTTATGCTGTTTGGCATACAAATTATGTGGAGCGATACAGGTCTGTGCCTAGGCCGCCCTATGTTCCATCTCTGATCCCATAACCCCATCGCCTGGTGGCAATGGAGCACCATTATACGCCCCACAGCAAAGAGGGATAGTTACATGGTCATCACCCGCTCCCTGACACACATCCCCAAACCAGACCTCCGAGCACTAACACGCATCACTCCCTGGGTCCCCTCCTCCTCTACACGGGAACAGGCCCTTGCAACCCCCTGTTTGCCCCCTGCTCCACAGCTGACCAGGTTTATCATTACCTATGCCCTCTGCCCGCTTCCTTCATAGCGCGCCTGGTGCACCAGCTGCACAAGTTTAGACACACAGACAAGAGCCTTCGGCTCTCACCAAGGTCCCACCCTCGACTCAGCGCTGGCCCTTTGGAAATTTTCTTTTGTTTCCTCTCCCCCCACCATCCCTCCTTTTCTTTTCTCTTTCTTTTTCCTACTTCCCTCGTTCCCTCCTTTCCTGTTTCACTTACTGTAACTACTATGCCCCCCCCCCACCATCGAGGGGTTCCTACCACTCCCTCACCATGTCTTTACCTCCCCATACAGCCTTCCCTTCCCTCTCCCTCCCCTTTCACACCGAATTCCCCCCTCCCAATTCCCATCTTCTCTATTTTTCCTTTTAAGCCCACGACACACACACTTCACTGCCTCACCCCTCTGCGGCTCCGATGGCCACCCCAGGTCCCATGCCTCCCCACTCTTTACGAACCTTCTCCTGGAATGTCAGCGGCCTCACGCAATATACTATGAGGAAAAAAGTACTGTCCTTCCTACAATCGAAGTACGTAGATGTGGCCTTCCTACAGGAAACACATCTCTCTCTCACCCGGAATCTGAGAAATCGCATCATAACTGATTGGGGCGAGTGCTGCATAGCAGCTGCCCACTGCCATCACCAGTGGTACCTGGACCGCAATGCTTATGCGTAGATTATTACCATTCAAGTCTTTAAGACCTGGTCCGACCCGGATGGACGCTGTGTTCTTCCCAAATTCAAACTTGGCAACCACATACTATGCGTTGGCTTCATATATTCGCCAATGGGCTCCTGACAGAGATAGGCGCCTCCTGTTATACCCTCGGAGGGGACTAGAACCTGGCCCATTATGCTATACTTGACTGCACTGGCCCTTTAGACCTCAGCAACAATGCGGACAGAGCCCTACTGGGACACATACTATCTGATCATGCCTTGGTGGACCACTGTGGTCTCTCACATCTGGATGACAGAGAATATACGTTCATGTCACTGGTCCATGGCACCCAATCTAGTTTAGACTACCTCTTGACCTCACATTGGAGAGTTGCCCTAGTCAGGGAATCCTGTAAGCTGCGCTTTCAGACCATTCCCCTGTCCTACTGAGTTTGGACCTGGGACTCACCACTCTTGCACATAAGCCATGGCGCCTGAATGTTTCACGGTACCGCACACCCCAAGGCAAGGCCCAGTTACACTCTCATGCCTCCATTTACCTGGACAACAACAAAGGGTCGGTCTCCTCTCCACAGGTTCTGTGGGCGGCTGCAATGGTGACCATCCGGGGAAAGCTCATGTGGGACGCGGCCCTCGCCATTGCCCAAATATTATCCCAGCAGAAGGACCTTGAGGCTGTGACAGCGACCCACACCCTCAGTTATACTGTGGACCCTTTTTCCTACATGCGTCATCATCCTGACCGCGCTAAAATGGAACTCAATGCCCTGTACACCTCTCAGGCGAATGTGCCCTTCAACGGATAGAAGGATACCACTATGAGCAAGGGGAAAAGGCTGGCCCTCTTTTGGCGGCTCAACTATTCCAACAAGAGGCAGCACTAGCCATGCCAGCCATTCAGACCATGAACAGCACTATCCTCACCCGCCCCAAGACCTTGCCTCTGAATCCAGAAACTTTTACCAGACCCTCTACACCGCAGAGACAGAGCAAGATCCCACCCGGCTTACTACATTTTTTGATAGCATACACATTCCTAGGCTCACCGCCGGTGGCAGGTGTTTATTAAAGAGAGAAATAAGTAAAGAAAAGATAGCTCAGGCAATGTCCAAACTCCCATACCATAAGGCCCCTGGGGAAGATGGATTCCCTGCAGAATTCTACAAGTGGACGGGTGAAAAAGTAGTGAATTTCCTATATGAGGCCTTGTTGAGCGCTCAGACTCCTTAGGTTCCATTAATAATAAGGCATCAATAGGAGTTCTACCAAAGCCGAGGATGGACCCCCTACTCTGTAGGAGCTACAGGCCCATCTCCCTGCTCAACGGGGATATTACGATTCTGGCAGGAGTCCTGGCGGCCAACCTGAGGAAAGTGATACTGTCCCTCAGCCATCATACACAGGTGGGATTTGTACCCAGCCACTCATCCAGGATCCACATCTGTACTCTGGGGCATACCCTATGGTCAGCCAAACACCTGCAAAACGAAGTCCTAGCCCTCTCCCTAGACTCTGAAAATGCATTCAACAGGCTCAAGTGGTGGTACCTTTTTGAGACCCTACAACGTTTTGGTTTGGGTGACGACTTTATAGACAAAGTTAGTTGGCTTTATGATTCACCTATGGCTCAGGTGAACTGTGGAGGCTTCCTTCCTGTCAGACACATTCCTCATTAAAGGTGTGACCCAACAAGGCTGCACGCAGTCACCTCTGCTGTTCCTTTTCGCTATGGAGCCGCTGGCGGCCTCCATCCGACATTCACCAATCATATCTGGGGTCCCCATACCAGATGGCCTGTCCACAATCTATCTACATGCTGGCGATATGCTACTCACTCTTACAGACCTCACCCACACATTCCTGGCGCTGAGAAACATCCTTGCCGACTTTGCAATATTGTTGGCCTATAAAGTAAACTGGGATAAGAGTGAGGTGCTACCTTTGTCCTGCATGACCATGTGTGCGGCTGTAGCTGACCTCCCGATTCACTGGAAGCTGTCAAGTCTAAAGTATTTGGGGATCTATGCCAATAGAGGCCTAGATGGCATGCTGGCATACAATCGTGACCCCTTGCTCACACGCACAAAGCAAGACTTTGGGAAGTGGTCACACCTGGGCCTCTCCCTATGGGAGTGAGTACAGGCAGTGCACATGGGTACACTGCCATGGTACACATACCTCCTTGGCATGCTGCCACTGCTGGTCCCTCTTTCCACATTATGATCAGTGGACAAATGCATACGTTCCTTTATCTGGGGATCGTAAGGGCCACTCCTCACCAGTGCCAAACTCATAGCCCACCGCATGTGTGGCGGACTGGGCTTATCCTCGGTGGAGCACTATGCATTATCCCGCCACCTCTCCCAGCTCGCCTACTTGCTTCCCATGATGCAGGGCCTGGCACTATGTGTACAGACGGAACGTACACTACTATGGTGCCCTCAGGGACCAAACCCACTCTATGGAGATACTTCCTGCTAATCCAATTATATAGGCCACAATTAAATTCTGGTGATGCGCTTACCACCTGTTCGGGTGGATCTCTGCCTTCATGAACATGTAATATTTGGGGGTGAGGTGCGAAACTGGTAAAGCTGATTGTCAGGCATCACTCATATGGGGCAGATACTGGATAACAGTAGTCTTAAACCCTTTAAAGTCCTCTGTGACGAGTTTGGTCTCCCACCGCAACATCATCGAGATATTTACAGCTCCAACACCTTGTCTTAGTCACTGCATGGGGGTCCGTCCTGGACCCTCCAGTCTTCTCCTGTGATCTCCTATCTCAGAACGTTGGGCCCCTTCCGAAGAGTGATGTCGGGCCTTTATAGACTCCTGAAACGCCATTTATTCTCCTTGCCTCTTTTAAACACTCTTCGCACAAAGTGGAAGACAAGACTACAGAGGGACTATAAAATGGAGTTTTGGGCTGATCTACTAGAGGTACGTGATCATGGAGCACAGGAACCTCGGATGAAATGTTGTCTCTTTAAATCCCTACATGATTAGCACTGGATGCCTGTGAAACTGAGGGCAGCACAACTACTGCCACATGCAAACTGTTGGCATAGCCCACACACCAATTGTGACCTATTACACATCTCATGCGATTGCATCTCCATTCAGCCTTATTGGGATACAGTGGGGAACCTGATAAGGGAGACCATACCGGTTGCGACCCCTCTCTCTTGACCCCTGATCATCTTACATGATACAGAGAGAGCCCCGAGTCTCTCTCGTCCACAAACCTGCCTTTTGCACACAGCGCTCGCCACGGCCAAGATATGTGTCCCCTGACACTGGTGCTCACTTACACCCCCTCCCTTGATGAATGGCTTCTGACAAGTATCAGACAGCCTCTCAAGAAGGAATCATCTACAACCTACAGAATAGGGCTGAGACCTTTCTTCAAATGTGGGCACCCTTCCTCCAAGCTGGTGTTCGTTAACCCCAGACACCTCCCTTCATATACCCCTTCACCCACCAGTACACCCCTACCGCCCCCGCGGACACATATATACACACACAAATGCACCAATGTACCTTCACACCCCTTCCTCCCTATTCACCCTCCTCCCTTACCTGTCCCCCCCACACCCCCTCCTCACCTCCTCCATTCTCCCCTCCCTTCCCCCATCCCACCCCCACAGTTTCTCCCCTTTGAAGATGCATACTGACGTCTGACATAGACTGTACACCGTCCCTTTTATCCCGGCCCCTCTACCTCAGCTTAATTCTATACACCCCAGAGCGACCTCACACTCGAAAAAGGTCATCCATACTAGGGGCATTCCCAAGGGATACAATCACTAGCCCACACTTTAGTACTCGCCCTACTGCATGTGCGGAACTATGTATTGCAGTTGCGATATGAAACCTGTGACTTGTGCCCATTTATAGCCCCTGCCTCTGATATTCTGTCAAGCTGTTCCGTAAACAACCTTTGATGTCTTTTTTGATGTACTTCGACAACATACACATTTTACCATAGAACAGACCGTCGAAATGGCCACCACATTTCCTCGCGCACAACTTAGGGGGTCATTCTGACCCTGGCGGTCATTGACCGCCAGGGCCAACGACCACGGAAGCACCGCCAACAGGCTGGCGGTGCTTCCTGGCCAATTCTGACTGCGGCGGTAAAGCCGCGGTCAGAAAAGGGAAACCAGCGGTTTCCTGACGGTTTTCCCCTGGCCAAAGGAATCCTCCATGGCGTCGCTGCAAGCAGCGCCGCCAAGGTGATTCCGACCCCTTTCCCTCCAGCCTGTTCCTGGCGGTTTACACCGCCAGGAAGAGGCTGGCAGGAACGGGTGTCATGGGGCCCCTGGGGGCCCCTGCACTGCCCATGCCACTGGCATGGGCAGTGCAGGGGCCCCCTAACAGGGCCCCAGCAAGATTTTCAGTGTCTGCTTGGCAGACACTGAAAATCGCGACGGGTGCCACTGCACCCGTCGCACCTCAGCAAATCCGCCGGCTCCATTCGGAGCCGGCTTCATCTTTGCTGGGGCTTTCCCGCTGGGCCGGCGGGCGATCTTTTGCAGATCACCCGCCGGCCCAGCGGGAAAGTCAGAATGCCCCCACGGTCATCTGACCGCGGGGCGGTGTTTGGGCGGCGCCTGCCGCCCGCCGGGGTCGGAATGACCCCCTTAGTCTGTATCCATAGAAAATGGAGAGAACTCATTGTAGTACATTGTCATCTGGTGGGAAGAATGGGAAAAAAACTATTAAAAGCTCCACTGAATCTACAAAAGGGAAAGGTATCAAACCTGAACACACAACACAGAGGAGGTCTCAGTGTTTTGACTGAGGAGAGTGGGGCCATATTGCTGAAACATGTCCCCATAAAAAGACTACAGAGGAACCCATGGAGGTTAATTATGCCCCTGATGCATCCTGTATACCCAAGAGTGTGGCAGTGTTTTTATGTAAGTCTACAGCTGAATGGAAGATGGGTAACTGCCCTGTTGGACTCAGGATGTAAGCAATCCGTAGTACGGGGAAACTTGGTTAAACCCCCTCAATTTCTCCCAGGTCAATATTAGATGTGTCCATGGCGATGTCAGGAGCTACCTCCTGGCACACATAACAGTTACCACCATGACAGGACAAACTTTCAACCTGAAAGATGAGGTTTCACACACTCTTCCAGAAGACATGATATTGATAGCCCTGAATTCTTAGAAATGTTTCAACAAATATAAACTCCAGAGTTCCAGCAGAAGAGTCTAGAGAGGAAGCAAGACCACAGAACACCCTTCTTACTTCTGAACCTTGGACTTTAGACAGAAATTTCAGACAAGTCCAAGTAAAAGATGCAACCCTGCATAACGTTTGGCAGAGTGTCCAAGACAATTAGAATAATCCCATCCACCTTATCCTCATTTTTGTATAATAAAGGGGTTGTTGTACAGAGCAGAGAAATTGGGAAGTGAACTGTAACTATTGGTCCCCCCTGAGTTCGGGAGAAAATCCTGTTTTTTGCTCACTCTCATTTGTTAGCTGGATATACGGGGGTACAGAAGACAACTTCTATTGGCTGGGTATCTTTGCCTCTATAAAAAAATATTGTCAAGAATGTGAGGTTTGCCAAAGAAAGAACCCCTATCGACCACCACCAGTTCCTTTACAACCCCTTCCTATTATAGGGAAACCTTTTGAATGGGTGGGGATGGACCTTTTTGGGCCCCTTCCACGGTCCAATAAGGGAAGCCAATATGTGGCAGTCTTAGTAGACTATGCGACAAGTTACCCAGAAGCCATACCATTAAAAAACGTTCCTCCAAAAATATTGCCCAGATCCTAGCTGAAGTATTTTCTAGGGTCGGTTTCCCCAAGGAAATAATTACAGACCAAGGAACCCCCTTGGTGTCCCAACTCATGAAACAGGTATGCCAGACGCTCAATCTCTCACATCAAAACCTCGGTGTTCCACCCCCAAACAGACGACTTAGTTGAAAGATATAATGGTACTCTAACACTGGATGGGGTGCATTGGATTGGAGTGGGGTGGGGTACATTAAAATGGGGTGAAGTGGCTTGGATTAGGGTGGATTGGAGTGTGTAGATTGGAGTGGGGTTGAATAGATTAGATTGAGGTGGGTGTATTGAATTTTGAGTTATAGGACTGGGTGGGGTGGGTTGTATAGGGGTGGGATGATTGGAGTGTGGTGAATTGGAATGGGGTGGAGTGGAGAGGGGTGGATTAGCTTGGTCTGCAGTGGGGAGGACTGGACTGCACTGTGGTGGATTGGGTTGGAGTGGAGTGGATTTGATTCATTGGAGTGTGGAGGATTGGACTGGAGCGAGGTGGATAGGACTTGGTGGGGTTGATTGTGTGGGAGTGGGTTGGATTGGATTAAAGTGGGGTGGGGTGGGGTGGGCTGGATTGGAGAGGGTGGGCTGGATAGATTGGATTGGAGTGGCTTGGACTGGCTTGGAATGGGTTGGATTGGACTGGGCAGAGGCAGGTGGATTGGAGTAGGAAGGATTGGAGTGAGTTGGATTGGATGGGGTGGTTTGGAGTGCAGTGGATTGAACAGGGGTGGGGTGGATTGGATTGGGGTGGGGTGGGGTGGATGGATAGAATTTGGGTGGGTTGGATTGGATTGTAAAGCAGTGAGTTAGGTTGGAGTTGGGTGGATTGGTGTGGGGTACGGTGAATTGGAATGGGGCAAATTGGAGTGGGGCAGATTGTTTTGGATTGGAATGGGCTAGATTGCTTTTGGATTTGAGTGGGGCCGACTGCAGTGGCACAGATTGTTTTGGAGTGCGGCAGATTGTTTTGGATTGCAGTGGGGTCCAATGATGTGGGGCAGATTGGAGTGTGGCAAGTTTTTTGGGCTGGAATGGGGTGGATTGTGGTGGATTGGATTAGAGGGGGTGGATTGGGGTGAGGTGGATTAGAGTGTGGTAGATTGGATTGAGATAGATTTGGATAGATTGGATTGGAGTGGGGTGAATTGCGGTGGATTGGAGTGGGGTGAATTGGGATGGAGTTGGGTGGATTAGATTGGGGTGGGGTGAGGTGGGTTGGTTTGGTGTGGGGCGGATTGGAGTTGGGCAGATTGGAGTGATACAGAATGTTTTAGATAAGAGTGGGCAGATTGATTTGGATTGGAGTGGGGCAGATTGATTTGGATTGGAGTGGGGCAGATTGCAGTAGGGGTGATTAGAGTGGGGAACATTGTTTTGGACTGGAAAGGGGCAGATTTCAATGGGGGCAGATTGTAGTGGGCAGATTGCTTTGTATTGGAGTGGGGCTGATTGGTTTGGATTGGAATGGACAGATTGGAGTGGGGTGAATTGAGTGGGGTAGATTGAAGTGGGGTTCATTAGGGGTGATTGAAGTGAGACATGTTGGAGTGGGGCAGATTGGAGAAGGAAAGATTGTTTTGAGTTGGAGAAGGGCAGATTTGAGTGGGGCAGATTGTTTTTGATTGGAGAGGGGCAGACTGTTTTCAATTGGAGTGGAGCAGATTGTTTTGAATTGGAGTGGGGAATACTGATTTGTATTGGCATGGAGCAGAACGGAGTAGGGCAGATTGTTTTGGATTGGACTGGGGCAGATTGTTTTGGATTGGAGTGGGGAAGATTGGAGAGTGGTGGGTTGGGAGTATTGGGGTGCGGTGTATTGGATTGGGGTGAGTGGTTTTGATTGGACTGGTTTAGATTGGAGTGGGGTGTATTGGATTGGTCTGCGGCGGATTGAATTGAGTGGAGTGGATTGGATTGAGTAGGGTGAATTGGTGTGGGTTGAGATGGGGGATTGAATTGATGTGGATTGGAGTAGGGCAAATTGGATTGGAGTGGGGTGTATTTGGGTGTGATGCACGATTATATGCACATAAGAAAGAAACAATTTTGCTTTGGAATATTTAGAACAAGATAATCACCATCTTTTGAGACCAGCGCCCACTAGGAAATACAAAAGAAAACATGAGTGCAAAGTGAGAAAAGAAGACTTGGCAAACTAAAAGAAAATAGTTAACTATAGAAAATAAAACTTTGCAATTGTGTTTGTCCTGCTGGGTATGTTTTTGCCAGTCACATGCCTTCTGGTTGTAGGGCACTAGAAGTTAAAAACAATAAAATAGTAAGTACCTCAATCACATCAGGAGCAGCAGACGGGCACTGATTAAGTTGAATCTATCAGTGCTTGGTCCTTTCTCCACAAACAGGAATGTAAATGATGATATGCCTGCAGTGAGCAATTACAAGGCTGTAAAGAAGAGTGTCATGCAAGCCAACAAACGGTAAGCCACAAGCCCTTTTTGTTTACAAGAGTGTCTCACAAACGAGATGGATGTGCTAGTACAGGAGAACATGTATTGGTAAAGCTAATAGGTCTCATCTTTTAAACCTTATTACTTTGACAATGCAGATTGCTGGTGCTCTTCAGATGGCAGATAGCGGCAGCTTGTCTCGATTTGCCTAAACAGACACAAGCAACTCTCTCAGCTACTGCAACAAGATGCAAAGCCTGAATCACACAGTCCACCACTAACAGGTTACTAGATGAATTCCACCCAACATCACCACTTGCAGTTTTTTATGTTCTTTCTTACTGACAGGCCAGGCCACCAGCGTGTCTGACCAGTTGTACTGGCATTAAAAGGTACACTCCAGGTAGGTGTATTTTACGAACTCCACCTTAAGCGGACTGCGAGCAGCATCCGTGCTTTCATCAATTCTCACTGGAGGGCATATACTAGCGTCTGAGCTGCTTAATCTTAACTAAAACTGTGTGAAAATGTGGGGGGTGGTTGTGGGACCCGGAATGCCCTCATCTGAAAGGACTTTTGTTCCTTTGATGGACATACATTTGGGGGTTTGAGGTGGCGGAGGTGGGTTGCAGGCGTGTACGCCAGAGAAGCCGTTATTCGAATGGCAGTTCATATTGAAGCTAAACCCTACAATGAGGAAGGCAGCTTTGTAGGTAAACCCCGCATTGAAGAAGGCAGGTAGTTTCTGAGCAATAAACACATACCACATGGACATGCAGCTCATTGGTGCCCGGACACCTATCTACCATTATTTTAACCTCTGTCAATGTGCATGCTTTTCTCACTATTAACCTCCTGACGGGGTTTATTACCGTCCATATAACCAGTTTAAGAGACACTATACAGATGTTAACATTTCAAAATCAAGCTGTACACTTTTTTTGGCGGTTGTGCACTCCCGATACAGAATTTTCTTTAAATGATCATCAAAATTTTAAATAGTCACTGCCATTCTCCACTATTGTTTAAAGAGTACATGATTTCCTGATGGGTAGCCGTGGCACGTGACAATGTCCATGGTGATAAGAAAACTACAGACTTCGGGAGGAGGGACAGGGCTGTTATAACAACCAGCAAACTTCTTGCTTAATGAAGATGCCAGCCTTAATTAGAGAGCCTTCTTGTGGTACATGCCAGAAATGTGGCAAGGAAAAGGCAGCCAACCGCTGGGGAAAAAGCAGAGAGCTGGAGCCCTTGGCCCAGCAGTGGGAGATGCTCTACAACAAGAAACCCTTTGTCCTGATGCATCCCAGGAGGCCTCCCTCCTCCTTGCCGCATTTTTTCTGGAATGGGGGCTAGGGTGCAGCCGTCCAGACTCAAAAGGACTAGAGACTAGAGAGTGTGGTTGGGTGTGGTGATCTGAGTTTCCCTATTTATTTTAACCTTTTTAAGAACCTCTCTGAAACCATAACGAGAGAACTGTCTGCAGCCTGGTATGTGCTGAGACTGGCATTAAGAAATGTATTTCCAGATGTTATTTTCTGAAAGTTGACAGAAGTGCAAAGCCTACCATTTACGGGTCTATGGGAGAGGTGGGATGTTTTGTGTGTCTGGCTATGCTCATGTGTGCATCTGTTTCTGTCTGATACTACTCGCTAGCAAAAGTCCTACATCCTGGATGTGTTACCTAGCATTGAGAAAGTGCTGAAGTCACTGTACAGTCCTTATTGTCAATACTAACCAAAAAATCAATACAAGTTCAGAGGTGTAAATATGCCAAAAGATGAACTAAGCACATTGTTGCGGCTTTGAAAGCAGCACCCCCATTCGAGCAAGGAACAACAAACCAAGCGCTTCATTCAACCAAGCCTTTAGGAGCTAAATGGCATACTTATTAAGTGGCAAATACTTGTAAATGGGTTCCATCTTGACACATGCCCTCGGGATATCAGCATCGGACATTTGATCTCAGTGTTTGAATGCTCAGCAAATGTGACACAATAAGAACAAGATTTACAGGCCTGTTTACAGAAATGTAGCGGAGCTCGGGAGTGAGGGACAACAGGAACGATTGTGTGAATTGCTTTTCATCAAAGAAGAAAGCAGTTCCTAAAAAGGATGTTAAAATGGTGACTAGTGGATTTATATAGTGCTTGGTCCCTGCAGTCGGGGAGGGCTAAATACAGCAAGAGGCATGACAAATGCATGACATGGACAAATGGGGAGAAAGAATAGGAGAGCAGCATTGGAGTCAGCAAATGAAAAGCAATGGACGGGCTGTATGTATATACAACAAGCCTCAAAGAGACAGAGCAAGAGCTGTCTAGCCAAGACCTAAAAAGGAAGAAATGTCTGTTAGGCGATCAGTAGCATAAAGGACTTGAACTACATCGGTAGCATGATGGCTCTACAATCGTGAAATCTAACAAGTAAAGAATCTCGGTGAAATCATGGCATCCTTGGGCAGGGACTGTAAAGTGGCGCGGAGTTCATCCCAATGTTGCTAGAGAGGATGTTTCTGAAAACCTTGGACCTCTTAACTGTGTAGTGACTTACTTTCCGTTACAACCCTTATAGTGAGCAACTACCATTAAACAGCCACAAGATTGGGTTTTGCTCTTTTTTATTGACGGGTGGGTGTACGTTTTGCAAGCAGTAGGGCAAGGTCAAAAAACGTATATATTGTCTTGCTTTTCTTGGTATGTGGAGTCTTCTCAAGTGTGCAGCATAGGGAGACCTGTTATTTGTGTCAACTGAGTTGTAACCTGTGACCAGAATTCAGAGAACAAAGAGCATGACCACCTCCTATGAAGCAGGTCGGTGCTTGCCTGATCACATCAAGGACAGCATGCATCAGCACCTGGGAAGTATGTGTTAATCTTATCAGGTGAAAGATAAACCCTGTGCAAAATACAGAATTGAATCAGTTTAAACCTTGCATTTCTCAAGATTGCGTGCTTAATTCTTTATCATGGGGCTTCCTTCCCAGTTCTGCTTTCCAGCTAGCACAAAGTACCACTAGTCAACCAACTAGAGAGGCGCTGGCCACTGCCCGTTGTGTGGAGCTATTGAATGATTGTATGTGTTCAGCGATCCATGCAGCATGAAGGATGTGTGTAAATGTCCTATAGATAAAAAATTGGCCTTTAGGTAAACTGGTCTGTGCTGTAAGTCCCTCACTGTCTACAGGTCAGCAGCATGCCATTTTCTTAGGACAGAAGTGGTGAGGAAATTCCACCAATGGAAGGGTTGGTGGATAATGGTACAGGTGTTGCTGTGATATACAAGCCTCTGCGTAGGCAATGATGAGCTGCCAGTAAAAGACAAGAGCTGGTAGCGGGGCCATTGAAGAGTGGGCAGAACAAGTGCAACAGTTTGTCCATACACCATTGTGGTAAAGAAGTAGCTGTGTCCTCTAAGTGGTGTTCTCCCAACCAATGACAAACCCACTGCAATTGTGCTGCAAGATAATAGTGCTCAAAGTCTAGGGGCTCCAAGCTCCCCCTATCAGTGGGGAGACATAGCTTGGCCAGTGCAACTGTCCTGTGACTGTTGCACCAGATGAGATTACACAGAAAGGCATCCAGTGTGCAGAATATTTCCCCAGGAGAAACAATGGGATATTGGTGAAGAAATATAATAACCAGTGAAGCTTCACCATCCTTGACACGGTGAAACTGCCTCTCCCCATCAACGGCAGGGTTCTCCAGAATGCCACTTTACTCTTCAAGGCTGATACCTTCCAGGTAATGTTCCTTTCCGGTAGAGTACCCTTGTCATGGTAAACTCTCACCCCTTCTCTGAAATTTGAAATCCTATACTACCCTTAACCCTACCTTTCCCTGAACCCTAAAAAACTCTAGATAATGATTAATGTTACAATTCCATGAACCCTAAAAACCTCTTACTACCCCTTAGAGCTAGCCTTTCCTGAACTTTAGAAACTCCTAAACACTATCCTTATCTGAACCCTACAAACCCCTTACTGTCCTGTAATGATACCCAGCCCTGAACCCTATAAGCTACATTCCATTCCTTAATTCTATCCTTTTTAGAACCCTAGAAATTCCCTATTACCCCTTAACATTCACTCAGGGACCCTGCCTGCTGAACGCAAGAGGAGCCTACGGGTGGAGTACTGGGAATAATTGGGACTCAAATTACAGATTCCTAATTTCTAATGCAGCTCTCAGGATACGACTTGTGAGCCCTGTTATTTCTATTTCAGCCTCCTGCAATTACATTGCCCTGTTAATGGGAACTCAAGAGAAAATATACTAGGTGATATCAGGGTCATCATTATAATTCCCTTAGTGGCCTTGAGCAACACAAAGACGCTTACCTCAATAAAAAGGTAGAACAAATTTAGTGCATCAGTAGAAGCACGTTTAACTACATACTGCGTTTTGTAAAACTTATTGAGTTTTCAAGAAATAGCAAAAGACAATAATGTTTATTGCCCATTTAAACCAGAGGATTTGGTATCACATAATATATTGCCTTCATGAAGGGGGTTGAAAACATCTGCGTCAAAGAGCAATAATGTGGGGTAAAAAGGCCATGCAAGCAAAAGTTAATAGATAAGGTGGTAGGGAATTCCAGGGTTAAAAATAGTATTATCATAGGGTATGCCTATAGATCAGTACTCGGGTGGAGAGTGGTGGGGATGTTGTGATGTGAGGGAGGTGGTGGTGGGGGAGTGGGAGAACAGTCCCATATGTCTGTTTCTAAGGTGAGTAAATAGACTCTCAATGGATGCCAGATATCCCGGGGTTGGATGTGAGATGCTGTAGCTGTGTGTAGTCATAGCTGATTTTGTCAAAATGGATCATGCTTATCAACCAGGCCTGTATTGTTGGGCGGTGGCTGTTGCCCCAGTTTAGGTCAAGTTCCCGCTTTGCAAACAGTAATGCGATGGAGCTGAACCTGCATACGGATTGGGTGATGTCGTAGGTATATCCCACTAATGCAACAAAGGGGGTGGGTGCAAGTGGGACTCTAATCATGGTAGAAAGGAGGGAGAAGATGGGGTGGGGGGTCCAGTATTGTCCTATGTATGAGCAGGCCCAAGTTAAATGTATACAGTTGGCTTCTGGGCTATGACATTTGCAACACTGGGACAAACGTGTAGGATCGAGACGAGCCAGAATCCTGGGTGTACGCCCAATGTAAAAATGTGAAATGAAGCAGTTTATGTTTATGATTAATAGATACATTTTGTTTAGGAGCAACAATATGTCCAGATAATGTTGCATAGCGGGTGTCTGAGATCAGCTCCTCAAACTCCTCTACTGCTCTTAGTTGAGTCAGGTTTTAAGGTCAGACTAGTTCGATACAGTCGAGAGACCGGGTGTCCTCTGTCAGTGTCAGATATGATGATCATCAGTGGTGGGAAGTCCTCATGGACCAATGGGTAGGACAGGAAATGGGCACGTAGAGTGTTAACTCTCCGTAAAACAAAGTGATCCACATACGAGGCGTTATGAAAGTATCATCATCATGTGATAGGACATGCCCGTTCGGGAATAGATCTCCAATAGTATGTAAGACATGGTGGCGTAAAGTGTGTTGCACTAATTTCTCACAAGTGAGGGGGAGCCAGGGATTGTTAGGCAATGGTGATGCAGGAGAGTAGAGTATAGCTCCTCCTAGTAAGCGCCTGAGTTTCAGCCACGCACATTCCTTCTTTGGTTTAGGTACAGTGCAGCTGTGCTGCTTTTCCATTTGTGAGAAATGAGGACCACTCCACTAATGGAGTCTTTTACAGTATGTTAGATGTTTTACTGTTATACCACAAATCGATATTACTGTTACCACACCTAGTTATCACAACATTACCACAAATATAGAGACAAATGCGCAAGCAGTGTTTCCATCTCTTTTTCCACAATTATTGGTGTAAAAATAGCACTCGTTTTTTGTTTGTGCTCTACTGCTAATAGGCTCAAATGCAGTACTTTTCGTTTAATGAAATAATAGCATTACATGTACAGAAAACTACTTTATACTTATTTCACCAGATATACTTCAGCTTCCCACGTATTATAAATCACCCCCCCCCCCACAAAGTACTATGCCCATGAATGGCAAATAGACCAAATATTAGTGCATGACTATTCTATTTTTTTCCTAATAGCCGCCTATCTAGGAAATGTGAACTTCCATTTTTAGGTCTGACGTTATAGCGCAATTGCCTGGGTGACACATTTTTAGACATTTTCTAAAATATGCATAGAGTGGGCTTTGGCTTAGCTCCACCCGGAGGAGTTTTACTCTCTTACCTAATGCTATCAGCTGGTAATGTATCATTCCGCCTTCCAGGAATTGCTTCTATTAGAAAGCACAAGGGATTATTATTCTATGTGTTAAAAATAAACTCACCTCTCATATTTGACAGACTTGTTCAGTTCTTTTTCGCCTATATTTTCCTACACAGAAGCCAATATTGTTTGCTACTTTTTCCCAGTACTCAGTAGAACAGGATTTAATGTGATAAACAACTTGTGTGCACACAGTGCATACAAACAGCATTTGTGAATACCTAAGTTCACATTTGTTGGTACATTAAAGCCAGACTTTGCCAGTGCTTGTTTTTTTAAATTTACCAATCCATCTTGGATCGGTACATTTTAAAATAAGGCACCAGCACCATTTTATAGGTGCACATTCCTACTACAACAAACAATGGGCCTACAAAATGAGACGGCTTCATCGCTGCACCTCTTTGTCATGCTGTACAGCATCCTGCCAATCTAATACAGCATGGCTAAAAGGCACTGGCAAGCCATCAGGCCCCAAGGTCGAGCCCTATTGGATTTGCCAATGGTTGTTTACAGATAAGGCTAAATTGGAATGTTTTCTGGGATCATGAAAGTGGAGTTTTTTGGTTACTTCAAGGAGAACTCAGTGAACTCCGCCCATTCCTAGTATCCTTTCTTCCTTTACATCTCTCCTATGGGCGAGAGAGAGCAGCAAGGAGTGTGGGTGAGCGGGAAGAGAAGTAAGGAAGACAGCTGGAAAACACATGCACTCTCATGGGGTGCTTAACCAAAAAGAAAAAGGTAGTGCCTGAGAAGTAAGCAGTAGAAAGACACAAGGATTGAGGCTATGCTCAATAGAAGGGATAAAAACAAGAGGAGGAAGAAAAGCCCTCGCAAGCTAACAAATAAAAAGCAATTGTATGAGACTGACAAGAAAGACAACCAATCATAAGCAATAGACAGGTTCTAATCCCACTGTAAGCTGATAACGGGTCTTTTCACAACCAAACAGGTTGCACTGTCTGGTAGGTGGAACCTAAAAAGTAATCTTCACCACTAAAACGAAGAAAGGCAACATATTTGACAAACGGGGTTAATATGTGGCAAGATGTGTTAAAAGGACTGTAAACATCAATGAACATTCTGTGCAAAAGGTTAAAATAAGTATTTGAATGACAGGCTTTGAGATGCAGACATTCTCTACCAATGTTAATGCATGCATTGACAGACTGACTACAAGGTGGTAATATGGGTCTATAGAGAGTCACCCATGGGACTCTGAAGACATCAAATGTCAAGTGTAGGGTTTCAGTGGAACCCAGACAGGACTCCTGGCAAAGTGAGTGCTGCTGGTTCCAGTCTTGGGCAATGCAAAGGTTGCAGTCTGAGATTGAAACTTCAGCAATTCTGCTTTTCAAGATTGCTCTGCCGATATTGATGGGATCACAGAAAACTCTACACAACGCTGGGTAGCTTCTTAAATGTAGAAGCACATGAAAATAATTCCTCACACATAGAGCCCCTGGCTCCAAGACTGATTCAATGGCATACCCAAGCTCAGGAACTACAAAGGAATGACCTCTGCTCTAGTGACACCTATTACTTGACCACATACTAGCTGCTCCTAGTATTTCAGCATTGGTAGGCATTTCCATTTTTGGGCAGCAAGTAGTCAAGGCCAATTCCAGTAGATCTAGATGTCACAAAGAACATAGCAGCTTCCTGCAATTCAATATGGTGGCTGAACTTAAAATGTACCCCAGTGATGAAACCGTTCTTCCAGTGGATGGCTGTGGCCAGGGCAAGGTACACAGGAGCTTGGGTATTGTTCCTAGAGGGTGCTTACACAGTTATGGCATGTCCACAGACAAGTGCTTTCATGATCTGTGACCACACTTGACAAGCCCAAGAGTGAGATATGCCAAACTGTCTGGTAGTGCAACATTAAAAAGCAGGGAAGGGTGATGGTGCTTGAAGTCTTGACATCACTTCGAGAAAGGGTTTACACCTTACTGGATGCACTAAGCAAAATGTCAGTTCAGTCAAGGAAATTACATTTCCCATTAAGGCTCAGGACCCGTATGAGGTTTGCAAGTGGTAGCCGCCATTTTGAAGTTAGTGTATAACTTAATTGTGGTTCAAAGCTGCCTTGCTTGGCAATTGAGATACACTGTTACGGCATACAGAACCTTGTTGCAAGAGCTAAGGAAAACTGTTGTGTGTTCATCTTTGGAAAAAATTGATTCAGAACTAGATACAGAGAAGTATTCTTAGGAATTCATTTGTATTTGTGGACATAAAATTTGTTATACTAAGTACTGCTCAGGAATTATTCTTTAATGATCATGAACCTGTATTTTTGCATACCTTTTTATGCAACATAAGGAGTGGAAAGAATCCCCATCCATTTGAAACCTTTGCTATGTTTTTACATTATTCTAGTACTACCTGCCTGCCTTGCATTGAGTTAATTTACAAACCCACATGATAGCAATTATTTTCAGGTGGAAACTCCAGGACAGGAAACTGTGTGCATAATGACATGGAGAAAGATGACCACCCTACTTCTTGGTCCTGTTTAACCCATATAAAACCAAGACGAGAAGTCCCAGAATATAAAGAAAATGCATGGAGTTGGTGAGCTACACACGTGTTACTGAGAAATATGAGAGCTCTGAAGCAGCACTATCCTTGTAGATTGAACCAGCTGTCTTTGCCCTACAGACTGGCTGAAGTAATGTAGGTAGATGAGAAACACACATTTCCGGATGTATAATCTCTCCCATCCATTCCCCTTTAGGTCTGCTTCTTCCTTTTAAACCTTCCAACTTCTTTATTCTCACACACCCTGTCAGATTCCATTGGAAATAGGGACAACATGCAACCCCATCAGAGAACATCTCAGAGATGCAGGTGTTGTCTGGGAGTAGCCCTCAAGACATACAACCATTTCCTTTTCTAAATGCTGAAAGTTAAACATTCTTCCTTTGAATGCAATAGACGGCCATCCTAAGTTTAGCAAGGTGGTAGAGACGGTGCTTAATTTGTAAAATAATAAGGATTTGTGACCAAAGTGTTCCTCAGCAGCATGCAGCCAGCACTTACCAGATATCAGGCTCACGAAATACAAAGGCATGATTTGTTCAGCAGCGACTTCTCTTATGAGACTGCGTAGCCTTGCCCCACTCAATTTTAGTAAAAGGAAAAATAAAATTATAATAATGCCATCTTATTATCATTTTATTTCTCCTGGGAGTAAGGGGGCAGGGCTGGGCTGGACATGGCCGGAGGAGGGCTGGAAGAGGTATGTGCACCATCAACTGCACGTCTGTTTGGCAGACTGTGTTGTGCCGGCCAAACAGACATGCCCACTTTGCATGTTCTCTACCCGGCTGTATTGCCCAGCTGAGTGGGGAACATGCACAGGCTCCCACTCCCAATCTGAGCACCGAAGCAGGCCGCTCAAACCAATCATGACGCTGCTCTCATGCTGGTGACAGTAGCGTCGTGATTGGCTAGGAGCCTGTGTTCTGCCAGGAAGAGGATGAGGATAGAGGGGAGACGAACCACTTCTCCCAAAGGAGAAGGTTAGTGGGTTTTAAAAAATGTTTTTATTTTATTTTTACTCCACCCACCCCGTCCTGTCCGTCCCGCACCACCACCGCCATTCAGGTGCAGCCGCCACTGTTCTACCTCGTGCTTCTTTGATCCACAACCAGACACTCTCTGCCTCTGTTTCACACGGAGGCAGATTGTTTTTTTTCCCTGCTTTCTCCCTTCACCCCAGTTTTTCTGTCTTCCTCTTCGTCCTTTTTTCCCCATTTCCTGCATGTAAATGTTTTGTTCTGGGTTGAAGTCTGATAATGAAACATAAGTTCTGTTCCCCAGAAATGAGTGCCTGTGGGCTCCATTTGCAACCACGTGCTCCCATTAAGCTCTGAGAAGAGAGATGTCTCTTTCCGTCGTCCTAAAGTCATCTGTCTTCGTTGACTCAAAGTTGCAGCTTCACGAACCGATGAGTTCGGGTGTCTGTGCACTTTCTCTCTTACTTTAGTGGAGGGAGCAGGTGGCTCAGATTAGTGCTTGGTGACTTCTGCACAGTTGCGGGACAGACACTTGTGCTGACTCGAAATGTTTAGTGCGGCTCCTGTTGTTTACACCCTGCGGTAGTCTCCTAGAAGCTCACCACATCAAAAAATCCCCGTTCCCTTCGAGTTGGGAATGTATTTTTGGGAAAACAAACATGTTTGCTAGACTTGCACTATTTCTGAGCTGAACGAGGAGGAGCTGTGATTCGATCACTCATTCCAGTAAAGCAGTCGTTAAAGATGCCTTTCTGGGAAAAGGCAGGGATATAAAGATGGCTTATGTATGATTTGATCAGGGGTCGATGTAGACAGAATTTTACGAGTAAGACGTGTATTCACTTTTTCCCTCGGTTGATTTTTGGGGGATTTCTGGTCTTCAACAACACTGCAAAGACAACTGTCCTTATAGACACTGTCTTAGTTCCTCTCTAGCAATCCAGACCTGTTTACTGACAGGAGCAAAATAAAGTCCCTTTACCTTCCTCAAATGACCCTTGTTAAAGTGGAAATCTGAACACGTGTGACAGCAGGTAGTCAGTTATTTTCTCTATCTAGGTCCAGCTAGAGCAGAACATGTGTGATTGTTTCCATGGTTATTCGTCATCGTCCCTTAGATCGGTATGCAGTTGCTTGCAAAGGTAAGCCAACAGTATCTTACTTTCCTTGCCTCTCCAGTGATAGATGTAGTTGAGGGTGTCCCCCCCACCGAGTATCAAAACAATAATATTGATTGGACATAATATCAAAGAGAGGATATTGAAAATAAAATATTGACAGGTAAGCATTTCTATGTATACCTCTACATATCTGTACATATGTGGTACATATATCTTCAAGATACATAGATGTGGGATTAGGAATAGTAAATCTATATTTTCCGATATGCACTTACTTTTCAATATTTTTTCCCTTAATATTCTGTCCTCAATATTCTTGTACCACAATATTGTTGGTGTCAATATTCGGTAGTAAAATTGTGGTTGAGCAGAAAAGGTTTACCCTAGAAATATTATGAGTTTGGATTCAAATAAAACTAGCACAACAGTTATCACACTTAATAAAGATGATAGTCCAGTCAGCAGTATGTTTATGATTACAAATACTTCAATTCATTTTCATAAACATAAAGTGGTTAAACTAGATGAAATTCCAAAGTGCTGGTACGTACAGTTACTAAGATGGGATGCTAAAGAAAAACAAGTGTTATTGTATAAGGTCAAAACCCACCTCAGTGCATATCTAGGTGCCCCATCTCATAAAACATTGGGGTTACTCCACTGTTTTGCTGGGAGACAGGCAAGCAATAAATTCAGTCTCAGAATGTGTCAAAGTTGTCTAGCAGAGCATTCTGGTGAAGTGCAGAATAGCTCAGATGGTTACCTCCTGCTCTAAGGACCATACTGAAATGTGCAACAGGACCCACCAAATGGGACTAGCAAATTAGTGGGGATTTGAGGATCTTTATGCAAGGGTGTAAGATAAACCTGTCAGACCTACATTGCCAGAAAGTCCCCTTTGGCTCTCAAATAACTGTTGGGACCGTCAGAAGAAACAAATGGTTCCAATATCTCCACATTTAATGGTCACTGGTGACTTTTTCATTGAGTACTGGCACCTTTATGGGTGCTCATCTCAAAACAGCCAGTAGCCTCCAAAATAATTAATTTCACTGGAAATCTAAAAATCCTGTTAGTCCAGGTGCTGATGTTTGGTGTTTCTAGGACAATTTCTAAACCCAAGATCGCACAAGCTAGTGTTTGCAGGCAAGAGATCCTTTCTTGAGAAAGGCTTAAAGGGGCATCTTTTGGACACACCATTGAGAGTCCAGTACACCTGGAGTTACCAAAACGGGCCAATAAGTGTCACATTTACAGCCCAGCGAGGTCACTATTGTAAGACTTACTCTGCTTCACTGAACAGCTGTGTCAGGCAGAGGCAGTGCTTAAATTTGAACTGGTGATTGCTGGTGGAGCACCCATTTTGGGGACTGGCACTTATTTTTCCTTATCCAACATTTCCAGAAAGAAAGAGAGGGAAATCTAAGAAAGGGGAAAGAAGGAGGAAGAAAAAGAAGTGAAGCCCGTCTCATCTCAAAAGGAGAAAGAAAGGGCCTGAAAGAGTGAGATAAAGGGGCAGGGAGTGTCAGGAAGTGGATTAGACATGCAAAAGGTGAATTAAAGACTGACAGCAAACATTTAATTGTGCCGGCCACGGCTTATGAGTTGAGCTGTGGGCACCAGCACTCATTCTTTTACAAATTAGGCACTGGCCAGGGGTCTCTGAACTCTCTCACAGCTCACTAGGGCAATCTCACTGACAGGCTTAACATTTATCATATTTAGCAATGACCGGGGTAGGAAGTGGTGCTGTGGCAAAGGATGGGGCTATCCATAAAGCTTGGTTTCCTTTGCAAGTGCAAGCCCTCCAGAAAGGATCAAAACTCCAGGGCATCTACTCTCCGCTTCGTTGATTGTTGTTAAGGGTATATTTGGAGCACTGAAGCCGCTCACTATAGCTTGTACTGGAAGTAAAGTTGTTAGAAGGTGAATGAATTTCTGAGACGAGGCGACTGATGTGATGAATGTTGAGAGAGATAGGAAGTTAGTGGAAGTCTAGAGAGGATGAATGGAGCAGGGCTGGAATGAGAGGTAACATCAATGGACAGTGATTTAGATAACTGATAAAAACAGAGCAAAACAGGATGCTACTGGGAAGTTAGTGGGGGTCTGCAGGAAGGGGTAAATGGAGCAAGATGAAAAAAAGGGAGCAGCTATAAGCAGGGTTGCTGGCTATGGAAGAGTAGTAGATGCATACAGCCCATTGAGGGGAAGGTAGATTGGGTCAGGTGAGGAGTAAGGGTTAGTGAAGAGGTAGGATAGATGGAGGAGGAAGGCATGGGGTCAGGTAAAGGGCGAGCAAGTAGGTGGGATGGGAAGAGGTTAGTGTAGAGTTTAAGAATACTGGAGTAGTGACTGGGAAAGTTGAGAGGAGAGGATAGATCAGACGCAGTGTGATTTGGGAGGAGGTGTAGAGCACTTTTTGGACAGGAACAGTTTCAATCTAGTGTTCAATGTACAAAAGTAATTTTTAACACTGAAAATACCGTACGCAACAGGTTTGGTGAACACATGGTTCACGTGTCAAAATATGTTAAAAGGATGCTAAACATCAATGAGATAGGTTAAGCATTTGAATGAAAATCGTCTAATTTCCTCTCCTCTCATCTTAATCCAAGAACACATTGACAGACAATATAGGTCTATGATGATTGGACACTGGGTCTCTGAAAAAATCAGATGTCAAGCGTTTCAAAGGGGCCCACACCGAGCTCCAGGGAACTGTTCTGTTTATATTTGGAAACAACAGAGGTGACCTAACCAGTTACAGAGAAATATTTTTAGGAATCCATTTGTGTGTGTGGAGATAATCTCTTTTACCAAGAACTGTTTCATGAACTATACATTTAAGATTATGAACTCATATTTTTTGCAGACCTTGTTACTGACCATAAGCACTGGAAAGGATCTGCAACCCTTCAAATACTTTGATATGTGTTTTCCTTTGATACATCTATTGCATTAAGGTACCAATTTAGGTAGGGAAAATTATTGCTTGTTGGTTGGTCAAAGCTACATTTCTAATGGGTCTTATTAAAGTTTATGACAACTTCACCACTGGTAGAATTTCAAATTAGAGAAGGTGTTCTTGTAAGAAAGAAGAAAGTCTGTAGGGGTACATGCACAATAATTCTAAATCCATTTCCCACCTAATATGTGTGTCTAAGCTCTAAGAAAAAGAGTTTTATCATATTTGGAGAGTCAGAAACACAAAGATATTCTGAAAGTATATCATGTGTGATAGAAGATATTAGACGCTAGAGCTGGGTTAATAAGACATTCAAGGTTTCTTCTTAATTCTGGAGAACCTTTGCACTTAATTTGTAAAATTGTTTGGGAGTGACACTAATGTTCCCACAGTATTTATAGATGGTGCTCAATTGTAAAAGTTGGATATTGCTCTGACCAGAGTGTAGTACCCTTGTATGCTAATGGTTATCACGGCTGATCCTGCGGGGTGGTGGGGGGGTTGTTATGACTGTTTTTGTTTGTAACAATGCTGATGTGCTACACAATGGCTAGGTTACTGGCATGTCCAATGCCCTTGAATAATGGGTTGCAGCATGTACTAGTTAATGGTATGTAACAGATTATGTGACAATTACTTACAGGACTACATGCCAGTCAATTTTACCTATAATGTTTACAATGTGTAAAATATTGATAACAGACCTATATGAGGAATGCCTCTTCTTAATATTTATAGGTCAGCGTTCATCCAGCTAAAGGCAGTGTCCATCTGAATGTTGACAAAGTGGCGATATCCAGTGTCATGGTTTTCTCTCTGATCCCATTATCCAGTTCCCAATGTCTACAGTCGTCCCCATTGGATCCAGTCTTTAAGGTTAGTGCTTTTTGATAAGAGCAAACAGATGTGCCCCAGTGGAGCTGCCATGCTTCCTCAGCTTCAGACAGAGCTTGTAGCAGAGTACGGCACAGCTGAGAAGCTGTGACAAAACCATTCATTTTCCCGTTGCATTGTGTAGAAAGCCAGCAGGGTCTCACATCTCGATTTCTTTTAAGCGCTTCTCTCAGGATATAAGGCTCATCAAACTTTTTTTTTAAAGTTTTATGTAGCACAAACTCGACCCGGAGGTATTGGATCACTTTACATGGGCACCAGTTGCATTACACAGGGACAAATTAATTTTTTAGGTGGGGGAGATTGAGCAATTTTCCCAGAATCACATAATGTTGAGCAGACGCTGAGCCTCAAACCTGGTGCCCCATTTCCAAAGTTGATAGTTCTGGTCTTTATGCCATATCCTCTTCCAGCTTCACAGTTGTTCAAAGATCTTTTCCTTGCTGAGTACAATTTATGGTGGAAAAAGTGGGCTGGCTCAATTTACGAAAAAGTCCGTCAGAATGAGTGCCGCAAATTTAAAAACAGCATCCAGTGGACTCCCCCATTATAGGCAAAGAAAACTGGTTTTCTAAAACCTGAAAGGGGAAAGGGATTCCATAACCTCTGTGTCACATATGGTAATTATAGGCACTAAAATAGATTCTTGCTCATGAGCAGTGCATTTTGGAGGAACGTAGGCCACACTGCCTGCTTTCTTCCATATATGTCTTGAATCCTAGTCCGGCAGAGATTAGGTGTCAGAGACTCCTAGAACCTAGCATTTTTGGGGAGCAGGGCTGCCATTGTTGAGCTGTGCTTGGGAAACTTGGTCTGGCCTGACAAATGGATACCTCTAATTCTTCCTGCAACAGTGACATTCCAAAAACACGGAGCTCCTTGACTCGAATGTTTGATGGCCAACTGTAATCTGATGCATTTCAGTAGAAGCAATGGCTGTGGTGGCAGTAGCAGGGGTGATAATGGTGATGGCACTAATGGTGGTGGTTGTAATGGTAATGTTAAATGCAGTGATTCTGGTGTTAGTGGTAATGGTAATACTGATCATAATAATGGTGTAATGGTAGTACTGATGAATGTAATAGTTATGATGATGATGATGGTGATTGTAATGGTAATGGTGGTGGTGTACTAATGATGGTGGGTAGTAATGATGCTAATGGTGGCAAAGAGACGTGGAGAATAGAGCTGTTTCCCTTGAAGAGTCGAGCAAGAGTGAAGAGCCGGAGAATAAACAAATGTGTCTGGTAGCAGAGAGCCCACTGGGCATGATCAGTAGAGCTGCTGGGCAGCTGCTTACACTTTCAGCATGCCTGGCTGCTCCCATCCAGATAAAGAGCCATTGACAGAGAAACACGCATTTGCAGTGCAATAGGTCTTGTATTTTCTTGAGTAAGAGTTATTGGCATTGGCATTAAATTGGGCAACCCTGTCTTATAAATTTGTCTTTTTTTACCTGCCATATAATTCCAGTGCCCCAGCATTTAACTAAAAGACTTCCATTTACCTTCTTTCTCTGTCTTAAAACATGTACAATTATCACGTAAACCTTTATCAGAAATAAACTTTTGGCATTAGAGTGTAATGCTCAAAACACCATAACAAAAATATAATTTGGTATGGATTGGAGGGTGAGAGGAAAGTAGGAGTGGGGAGTAAAGATGGTAAGGACAAGTGGCGTAGTAACAGTGCCATGGGCCCTGGAGTAAGACAGGAAAACGGTTGACTGGAATTTCAGTAGGAAAATATAGCAGTAATTAGAGTTGCATGTGGTCCATAGGTCTCTGGTCCCTGGTGCCACTGCACCTGTTGCTCCATTGATAACTAGGCCTCAGGAGAGAAAGTGGATGGGGCAGAAAAAGAGAAGAGAAAGGAATACAACGGATAAAATAAATAAGGATAAGAGGTCACAAAGAAATAAAAGAAAGAAGGGAAAGAAAGAACAAGAAAATGATAACACCACTAAGAGAAGAAATAGAGCAAATGTGTTAGACAAAAGGAAAAAAGGAAGGAAGCTAGCAAATGAAAGATACAGAGGAAAAAATAATGAAAGATGTGTTAAAAGAAAGAGAAAAATGAACAGAGAAAAAAAGAGAGGTGGTGAGAGAAACAAGCAGCGAAAAAATCAGGGCATGTATGTACTGACACATTTCCCACAGATACAGAAAGGGAAAACCACTTTGACACTTAGGGTCCCGACAAGAAACTTGTGGCTTCCACATTCAGACAGGAAAAGGAGAGATTTATAGTAAAATGTGAATTGACAGATAAAGATAAGAAAAACACCAGAGAAAGGAAGGAAAAAAGTTTTTTTTTAAAGTGAAAGGATGCATACCGACTCAAAGGAAAGAGAAAATAAAAAAGACAAAGAAAGAATGAAGGGAAGAGAAAAAAGTGAAAGAATAAACGCCTGATGAAGAAAAAAGAGAGAAACGAAACAAGGAAAGACATAACCATGTGTTTGGGAGTTTGAAAGAGAAGGTAGCAAGAGGAAGGGGGAAATTAAAAAAAGGGAGAGGAGTAGAAATATACAGTTGAAAAAAAGAGCAAATGTGGATTTTAAGAGCTGGAAAGAAAAAAGTGGGGAAGAAAGAAAACATTGAGGGTAAACAGACTAAAGGAAATAACGGATTGAAATAGTTGAAACAGACCCTCGCAAATAAAGATGGCAGCTAAGAATAGATTTAATTGGCTCCCCCATGTCCTCAAACAGAAGTCTGAGTGTGGAACAGCAGGGGGGCACTGTAGAACAGGAGGTGCATTAGCAGAGTTGTATGTGAACCCCAATACAGCAATATTGGGGCACTTCAGATCAGGATTGGGGGTATGTCCCGGCCCAGTGCAGGAATAACAGAAAGGCAGCGGTGACGAATGAGAAATGGAGCGCTGTGTAATTCTTTGTTTTGGAATAATGGGGCGCTGCAGGTTAGGGTTGAAGTGCACTGACAGAGTTGTATGTGGGCTGCAGTACTGGAATAGTAACAGGCACACAAGGTCAAAAGTGAGGTATGTTAATGGAGCTATGTGTGGAACGTAGTATTGGCATGCCAGTGTTGCTGAGTGTTAGTCTGGAGGTCCCTGGTGGGCTAAGAGTGGGGCCCAGCATGGGAGTGGCGTTGCCTCTGACCCACAGAAGCGAGGAGTCCTGAAGGGCATGTGTGTGTGCCTTAGTACGGAGAAGAAATGTGCACTGTTGGAATTGGTATATTCTAGCAGAGCTGCGGTGGTTCCCATCAACAGTGGCGTTTGATGTTAGACTTGAGGTGCACAGGCAGAGCTGCGTTTTTCTCTTTTGGATCCAGTATTGGCTTGGCGGTGGGACTGAATATTAGAGTTGAACTGCTGTGATGGAACTGTATTTGAGGGGGGGCAGTATGGGAAAGGAAGTGACTTTGTCGGGATAGAACTGAGGTGCACAGATGGAGTGGCACCCGAGGTCCCAGTACTGGAACATCAGAATGCACTGACTGCAAAAACTGAGGTGCTCTGGCAGACTGTGTGTGTGGCATTCCTGGCACTGGCACGGCTGAGGGCTTGGAGTGTGTGAACTGAGGTGCACTGATGGAGTGGTGCCCGAGGTCCCAGTACTGGAGCAGCAGAGTGTGCTGACTGGAAGAACTGAGGTGCTCTGGCTGACAGCGTGTGTGGGGTTCTTGGCACTTGCACAGCTGAGGGCTTGGAGTGTGTGAACTGAGGTGCATTGATGGAGCGCGCCCAAGGTTCCATGACTGGAGCAGCAGAGTGTACTGACCGCAAGAGCTGAGGTGCTCTGGCAGACAGCAGGTTAGGGGTTCCTGGCACTGGCACGGCTGAGGGCTTGGAGTGTGTGAACTGATGTGCATTGATGGAGCAGTGCCTGAGGTCCCAGTACTGGAGCGGCAGAGTGTACTGACTGCAAGAGCTGAAGTGCTCTGGCAGACAGCATGTGTGGGGTTCCTGGCACTGGCACAGCTGAGGGCTTGGAGTGTGTGAACTGAGGCGCACTCATGGGACTGCGAGTGGGATCCCAATATGGAGCAGAAGTGGACACTGTTTCTAAGGATTGCGAAGCCCTGGTAGAGCTGGTTGCCTAGGCAATAAGTAATTACAAGCGATCCTCCGCCCCTTGCTCTCAGCATGGGGACCACTGGCAGGCACACATGGTAAAGAAAATCCAAACCAAGGAAGGGCAGCTGAGAGGGACTGCAGAGAGCCCACAAAAGCCAAGTGTGACCAAAATAACAGCCTGATTAATAGCCTTGTTGACAGCTAAGTTCAGAGTAAGAATACTCTGCAAATTAAAAGGGAAGCTTCCCTGGACAGGAAAAGGAAGCAAAGTAAAAAAAAAAAAAAACTGTCTCCTACAGACCAGATAAACAGGACAAAGCGTAATTATACAGTAGTTGGTCCCTTCTCCCACACAGAAGAAGGAGGGACAAAGAGGCATGACTGAACACTAGCAGGAAAGGATTTTTGAACTCTGAAGCTAATAAATGAAATAGCAGAAGTATACTTAAAAGTATACAAGAGGTCGTACGCTTACTCTCGATCTAAAATGGCATGGTAGAGCAGGAGCAGGGATTTCAAGTCATAGAACAAAGCAGCAAGTGAGCTATGGAAATGAGTGGAAGATGAGCCACTGTCCCTGCTGCTTGCTCTTTCATTGCACCTGACAGCACCAAAGATGCTAGTGCCTTCAGTTCCTGACACAACCTTATGTACAAAACAGAGCACTGGGCCCAGAAGGAGCAGAGCTACTGCCAGAGTAACAAGGAGGGTGAAGTGGAACAGGAGCTGGAATCACGTGAGACATGATGGACATTTTGGTGTCAGGTCTTCCTGGTGTGTAAACAGGAAAGCATACATAGCTAGGAGCCATTTTGAAGCAAGGCCCACACTCAACCCCTAATAAAAAATATAAACAAAGGCCTTGTGCACTACAAAAATTACTATTAACCGCTTTCAGTGTACCATGTATGTATTATGAGATTAAGAACTGAATGCGTGATCACTGATGTGAAACAGCTCTTAAAGCAGTGTGAATGGAAGCACTTCGTACAAAGTGGAATGATACACTAAACATCCAACCAAAATGTGGTGAGAGTGTAATACTCTTCTGAGCCCACTGTATGTATATTTTAAATAATTAGTAACAACATGTTTGCTTATCAACAGCTAAACTTGTCAATAGTCAGATGTAAAATGTGAAATACTTCTGCGAACATAGCAATTTAACTCACCCGCAGAAGGGAATCAGGTTTCCCCAGAGAGGCTGTGGATGGGAAAAAAAGGCATGCATAAGAACTCGAGCTGGCTTTTTGGGAGAAGAACTCATAAAATTAAATGGTTAAAGGTGGGAAAGCCGTTTTGGATTTTTAGAAGTATAAATAGTTAGATGCTTATAATTTTGAGAGTGAATTACTCCCATGAAAACATGTTAGCCATTAGTTAGGTGCATTACCAGAGGATATCCTTCTGTCTCCATCTGATAGCACAATGGGAAATAATGTAAACAACCATATTGCAAAAGTTCTATTCTGGGCCTGTGAATTGGAGGAATTGATCCTATAAGATAGTGAAAAGAAGCAGCTGAAGAGTAATAATTTGTTTTTTGTGATCTATAGACGTGTGTCTTTTCCGGGGACCAGGTGGAAGACAGATTACACAGGAAGGTGAGAGGGAGGAAATGTAGTACTGCAATGCATAAGAGTAGGACTCAGTGTAATGAAGATAACACACAAGCACTTGGAACCCTATCTCGTTCTCTTCTTACCTTCGCACAGTCTTTCCATTATGAGGATATATCAAACATGGACAAGTATTCGATGACCATGTCTCTGTACTTGCCCCCAAATATGTACAACTCCTGATCTCTCTGGTGTACTGATTCAAAGACAACGTTTCAGAAAGAAAGCAGTTGTCCACTAAACCACCAAGTCAGTGGCAAAGGGAGATTTATTGTTCTGCATACTTCGTGATAATGAACCATCCCCACAGGAGGGAAGTATTACCTGTGGGCTAAAATGTTCTTAAGCACCAGATGCCAAAACTGACAGTTACAGTAGTACCAGCAGGCTCATAGCCATCCACCCGCGAGGTTAAGGGTGTAAAGTGAGCCCATTCAGCCTCTGGGATGGAGGAGGCACCACCCAACAGGAACCTCTCGTTTGTCCCAAACCCTTTGTAGATTTGTGCTTTTGCCAGCCAAGTGATATTTCAGGGTCCTCTCACCAAATTTTGTGAGGACATCATTTTGAGATACACCCCTGCTCCATAAGTGATATGCTTAAGGTATGTGTACAGACTAGGAGGAAAGATCATTAATTGAAAAATAAGTGTACCCCTAGCATGTGTGGTAATGGAGCCAGGCAATGGCACTCACCCCATACTAAGGCCAACTCATATCTAAAATAAAAAGATCCCTTTAGGAATTAAAAGACATAGACACATCGTAATGATCTATGCCACAAAAGTACCACAAAACGTCAAATGTTTATTAAGATACCTGCATTTGACTCAATTAAAATGACCTGCTGCAAACGTGCCATCTAGGCAGGATAACAATTGACACCTTAAGAACCCTGAGTAATTTGGGACTGCGACTTCAGTCTGCAACTGCTGAGAGGAAACTGCGAAAGCGATCCTAATGGATACCCTTGCTCTTCTCACGGACAGCCCTGGAATCGTGGAAATACCACTGAAGAATAGTCGCGGCTCGCGCTAATTAAAAGGGGCGGTGTGCATGGGGATGCGTGGTCAGGGACGGAAATTAAATTAAACAATAATTTTTTTTTAAATCACTTACCTCCGCTCCCACGCCGCTCCTCTTTCTCCTTTCATTTCGATGCAGGCAGGAGCAGGCTCCCAGCCTGCCCTGCGTCAATCCAGACTGGGTGCCTGTGCAGGCTCTCTCCCACAGAGAGCCCTGTGCGCATGTGTGTTTGACCAACCCTAGACAGCTGACCAAACATGCTTGCGCAGTGAGGGGGAGTGCTGAGCACTCCCCCTCACTGCTCGTCACCCCGTGGCCCCACCCCTTCTCCCAAAAAACGATCATAAACTGTGCTTATGATCGTTTCTTGGGAAAAGGTTTGCAGCTGCCGCTGCTGGCTGGTGGGCAATGCTCCTCCGCCCCTATGGAGGAGCCGCCCCGTTGAAGAGTCAAAACAAAACTCATAGGGGTGGAGTGAACGACTAACTGACACAGCATATTAACCACAAGAAAATCCATGTAGATTGACTAACAGCCAGGAACATTCCAGGCAGCAAGCTCAAAGGGAAGGAGCCTGGAACTGAATCAGTAGGAAATCGGAGTATAGAAAATGTCCAATGTAAACCATCACACGAACTTGACCAAAGGGTCATGCTGTCAGACAAGTAAATGTGCCAAAACATGTCTATATCAAGCAACCTCCTTGTTAGACATGGTAGGCCATGCATGTGCACATCGCCGAAGAGGGATAAACACACAGAGACCTTAAAAAAATCTGCTCTTATCATCACACATAAAAGTCCTGAAATAAACATAGGTGCAAAAAAAGCCACAGATAGTGGCAGTCACAGGTCACAACATTGTGCCAAATAACAGAACGCATCTGCCATCTCTATGTACCAAAGGACCTCCAAGGGATTGTTGACTCCGTTACTGCAAGGAATTTGCCCCATAACAAATATATCTAAGGAAGGAGCGTAGAGGTTTACATCGTTCTCACCAATGAACAGAGAGAAAAGACGATCGCTTGAAGCAGTGTGAAGAGAAGCGCACACCATGCTCCAAGAGTATGATACTACACTTTTTGCATTACAGCCCATCACTGCCACAGAACACATGAAAGAAACACTGTACAATGGGTAATAGATTGTCACAAAATACCTATATAACACGGCAGCTGTAGACATCTTAGTTGACTTATATATAACGGGGCCAGTGACAGTGCTATGAGTGCTATTTGCTCCATTAGGTTAAAATGGTCACAGACTGATGAACTATAGCAATCCACCCTCCCCATCCTGTGCACGGTACAGAACTACTCTGTTCTTCTGAAAAAGAGTCAATCATGGATCACAGAGAACAGAAACAATACCAGTTCAAGAGCCATGAATGAAAGCTGAGCTCACTAATCTAGTGAAACAAAAAGCAATAACATCCATGTGACTGTTGGTTTCTTGTGTGGGAAGGGCTCAGCTACTACAACCCGAAAACTTGAAAATCAAGACCCCAAGCAAACACACAAAGATCAGCTGCAGTACCAGCATGGTCAAGATGCCTCAAACGGGTAAGGCATTATACACAAAATATGAAACAAGGGCCACAAGAAACAAAACAAGTTTTACATTTTTTGCTTAATTTTTTGTTCTTTGAATCTAATTCTTCAGAACACCTATCAAACCGGGTATGTTAAAGTAGTCCCGCCTCCACGGTGCATTTAGATCTGAGAAAGTGGGGAGGAAGTAATGTCTAACTTCTAGCTAGGTTCAAACACTGAACAACAACATGAAAAGATGATGTAAGCACATAAAGCCTCTTCCTTCTCCTACCGTGGATTAACTGCACAGCAAAGCCCTAGCTCCCTGAACAAACCCAGAGGGCTTTCAGAGAGGTAGCATCCGCCCCAAGACCCCCTTAAATTGTTACTACTGAGAGAAGAAGTCGGTAGCTGGAGAGTTGATCCGACCTGCACAAGCAATCTAGGGTCCTATAACAGAAACTTAAAAAGGTCTGGTCTTGTACACTGTGAAGCTTAACTGGGCAACAGCTCCATTCAGCGGCCTCCCTTTGCTTGTAACCCAGAACGATAAGCCCTATAAAGGAGACTGAGAGGGTAGGGCACGGCGGAACTCATGCTAGCTTTGATACAGAATGGAACAAGCATTTGCATTGCAATGGATCTCGTGCTAGCTTAAGTTAGAGCTATTAGCGTTGTAAATTCCTAACTGAACTTTTCTTGCCACATAAATTGGAAATGAAAAGTAAAACAGTTGACATAAGTGAGCCAATTCAAAGCACCACAGCAACCATGAACATGAGTGCAAAGGAGAGACACAGAAGGAAAAAGAAGTTCGCTCGCAGTCAAACGTATCGGCAAACATGCAATTATCCGTGTAATAGGGTCGATGGCCAAGGCGGTAACAAAACCAGACCCAAGGATGGGCAAACGTAAAGCATTTACCAATGATGATAAAGGATTTTTTAAAGGCAAGCCCATGAATGAGTGATAATGATGGGTGTGAGGTGGGCGTGGTTAAAAGCCCACAGATAGATTACAACATGTCTGACCACTTGCGCGCTCGACCTAAAAAGGTTAATAAGGGAAGTCTTTGACTGGTACCTAACTCCCAACTGGCAACACAACTACAGAAGCCTCAAGCCCTGTGAAAGGGTATGCACTGCAGGGAATTCCAGGCCTCCGAGATTTTAACCTGCATCGCATGTCAAGGCACATTATTGGGTCCTGGGTGTAAACAAACGAGGAACACATAAGGGGACCTTCTTCACAGTAAATCCCAAACAAAGCAAATTTATAAATCAAAGAAGCAGAGCTAGGCGAAACAGATCGCTTTCAGCATTTTTCCGTAAGCATAATGCTGTGTGAACATTTAAAACGAAATCCAGAAATAGTAGCAATATGTCCAGGACCACTGGAATTATGCGTCACGAGAGGGCCAAATTATGCTGTGTGGTAAGGTAAGTTATGCGGCACAAAGCCAAATTATGTGGCATAATGTGCCACATTTTGTAATAATATTACTGCATTATTTCAACATTTTTAAAAGTCATAACACTGTCTGGGCATTGAGTGCACCTTGTTATACCATGTTACTACCCAAACGTAGCAATAAGCAACAATATAGTGAAAACTCCAGTTTTGCAAAGGGTCTTTCACTGTGCGGCAACATATGTCGCTGCACTTTAGTAACTTTTGACCCATTTCAGCTAGAGACAATTTTTTTTGTTAAAATCTGTAGATTATTTAGCAGATGGTGGATTATGTGGCAATTGCAGCAAATCTGTAATTATGCGAAAATCGCCGCACAATCGCATAATTCCAGCCGATAAAATATGACCTTTCACCTCCCGAGCCTATTGTGGATAAGAAGCCAACATTAGTCATACAGACAGATTTAGAAACGGGCAAATTCCTTGACTCAACGTGGAGACAGTGCTCATATTTATGTGGCCTTGGCTGCACGGACCGCAAAGCACTTTGAGGTGCCATGAGCTGCCCATTTTCTTTCTGAATGGGATTTCAGAATTGCTGAAAAAAGTAGGCTTTTACATTCACACGATCCCTTCTGCCAACCCCATCAGTGAAAGCATAGACAGACAAGCAATCTTGAGGTGATTCCTGTATCACCGCTTGCTACTACTAGGCTATATGTGCTTTTATTACTGCGTGGTATGCAAAAGCAGAACCTGGAAATATGGACTGACCTGAGATTTGCTGCTTCTTACAACAAGCTAACAAATTGACAAGTACTATTCAAGAAAAAAGATAAAAAAGCATCTCCATCTCGGCACTGGGTACCACACCAAAGATAACGAGTGGAGCAATATAGATACCACCCCGGTACCCTAACACGAGTTCCCTTCTTTCTCTGAAGTGGCTCTCTGTGGAACATGGACAACGTGATTTTTGCAATGCTAGGCAGTATGTCTCCCTCTGAGTAGTCAAGTTTCAGATTGTTGTTCCTGCCATAGAAAAATGTTCTTTTCAAACCCTCACAAGGTCCATTTGTAGTGCTTTGAGCCTAAGCACGACTTGAATTTGTGTGACCAATGTGCTTACATATTTCCAAAGCCATAAAAGAGTGGGAGGAAAATCTACTTATGGTGTAGGTGTGTAACAAAGGCCACGATCAGCATAGACTGCACTCAATCAAGTCTTGTATCCCATCAGAGTCATTGAAGGAAACAATGAACAAGCACATGGAGCGGTACAGAAGGGGGTTCTCAGCATTCAGACATTAATCCCATTTCAGATGGATGTCCCTGCGGCATTCTTCGTTGTACACGGCCAATCTTCATCGGAACCAGAGAAAGTATATGTCACCCGGTGTCAGAACCAGCTTCAGTCATAGTGCTGGGCCTGGATCTGGTCCCTCCTCCAGAATACCCAGAATTTCTGGTGCCCATCAATGACCGACAGGAGCTTGTGGCATTCATTCAGGCAATATTGGTGCTGTTTTCAGCTCCCTGGTTCACCCTGTCATGCCTTTAGGCCTCATAGAACCTACAGGGCGTCTATCTGGACAACCGCTGGTGGGCTCTTCCCTGGCACTAGATGACTCTGGTCATCCAGCATGGCCTACCAATTCCATAAAATGGCACGCCTGTGCTGAAGGCTCCACTAGTAGTTACACACCAGTGCCAGCACTGCCTTTGACTCCATCACTGGCTTTGGAACACACTCCACAGACAGAAGATATCCTCATGCGTTAAAGGAGGCAAGCAGAAAGGTTAGTGGAGGAAGCCGGGTATAGAAAAGAATCTCTCTCTAAACTTTTGTCTCGGGATGTATATTGCCAATGTATGGATTAAATCTTTGGTAGATTCTGATGACATCCAGATACTACACATCATTGACCATGATGATGATGATAGCAGTAAAGCGCCAGCTTGCTAGCTCCTAATATCACTGATGCTACAGATTACTTAGCCTTTCGGAATGCAAGAATGTTTGTTAGCCCACTGGAGATAAAATTAGAGAGCCCTTTGGAGCAGCCATCAACAGAGGTGGCCTCTGTGAAGGAAACACTGGAGGGTCTGGAGCTGCTTTTCACAATGAAAGAAATCAAGGTCAACCTTCTTAGAGATTATTCAACCAGTTTTGTCTTTGTCAGAGCAACAGCTCGTTTTTTAGGAGACCCTGATGGGGCCTATTTGGACAGCACGGGCCAAGACATCTTCCACTGTGTTGGTGAGCTGTCAGATTACGTCACCACTGGACAAGGAATTGCTTCAGCCTGGTAGTGCAGGCGTCATCTTGCACAAATTGAGATCAGAGGTTCTTCCCCAATCCACTTCATGACCGAAAATCAAAAAAGGTAGAAACCATGAGGAAGAAAGTGTTCTCCTCTGGAAGCTTGTCCTTCAGAAACACAAGTGCAACCTGCCATTTGGCTAGGTATTCTGACGCACTGTGAAAAATGGTCAGGATGATTATGCCTAGTCTCCTGGACCATTTTAGCGACAACTTTGATGAGATGGTCCATCGTGGTGTGCAAAATGCAACAAAGCAAGGATGATCATTGACACCGTGAGTACTGTGGAATGTTCAGTAGCCATCAGATTACATGCCTGCTTCTACTGTACAGGGTACTAAGGGGTTAACAGGGAAATTTAAGGGGTATACCCTTTGATGGCTCTTGCTTCTTCACCAAAAAAGTGGACTCGGCGGGGCAATTTGAGCTCTTTTTAATTAAGTATGAAAGAGTTCCACCCCATATTGGCTTTATGCATAATGCAATAAAAGAAATTGCAGAAGGGGGGGGCCAAGGCCACAGTCGTGTACACAAATATACAAAATAAGCATATACACACAATATCCTGACAAGTACCAAAGTACAGAAAAAGAGGTTTTTCTAGCGATCTTCCACCCCAGTCATGGATTCCTCCGACTGATGTGACAAATACCCAGTTGCGGCCCGCTGCGCTCACAAGGGGCGGGTGCTGTGCAGGGGGTGATGTTTGGGGTTGAGCAGGGGTACATTTAATAAATACATTTTTTTTTTTAAAGTACCTGCTGCGTTGCCGCCGCGCCGCTCCTCTTTCCATCATCGCTGCAGGAACAGGCTCCCAGCCTGCCCTGCGGCCAATCCTGACGCTGCTCAGAGCAGCGTTAGGATTGGCAGGGAGCACCCAACCAGGGCTCTCAT
This sequence comes from Pleurodeles waltl, assembly GCF_031143425.1. Taxonomy (NCBI): domain Eukaryota; kingdom Metazoa; phylum Chordata; class Amphibia; order Caudata; family Salamandridae; genus Pleurodeles; species Pleurodeles waltl. The sequence goes on from NC_090450.1 coordinate 696,295,052, forward strand.
AGGCAGACTGGGAGCCTGTGCCTGTTCTCTGGGCTGGAGAGAGCACACTGCGCATGTGTGTTTGGGTGGCCCGAGACGGCCTACCAAACATACATGCACACTAAGGGGAGTGCACTCCCCTTATCAAGGTCACCCCACAAGGCCCTGCGCCTTTCAGAACAAAGTGATAATAAACTTAGTTTATTATCCTTTCATTCTGAAAGGTTTGCAGCTTCTGATGCTGGTGGGGGGTGTCGCTCCTCTGCCCTAAAGGAGGAGCCACCCCTGCAAATATCCTCATGCTAGGTCACTGGCTCTGAATGCACCAATCAGTGTCCCCATTGAAGCCTTCAACCATAGTTACTGGCCAATTTCTATTGTGGTGGAAGCATACATTTCCACACTTTTGTAACATTTTATCTAGCACCCTTATCGAAACTTATACCAGGGGTGCCCATGCGGCACTTGTTCTTTGTGTGAGGAAAGCTTCTACCGCTGCTGTGATGTAGCGATTTTATGTGTGGGCATGTGCACTGCTGCTTGCAATAGTTTTATGTGCCGGAAGCCTGCACTACTGCTGAGCTGTGGTGGTTTTATGTACAGGGAACTTGCACTGCTGCTGCACTGTAGCAGTTTTATGTACCAGGAGCTTGCACTTCTGTTGCACTGGAGCAGTTCTATGTGCAAAGAGCTTGCACTGCTGCTGAACTGTAGCAGTTTTATGTGCAGGTAACTTACACTGCTGCTGTGTTGTAATGTGTTTATGTGTGGGAAGCTTGCACTACTGCTGAGCTGGAGATGTTTTATATGCAGAGAGCCTGTACTTCACCTAAGCTGTAGCAGTTTTAAGTGTAGGGAGCTTGCACTTCTGCTGTGCTGGAGTGGCTTTATGTGCAATGAGCTTGCACTGCTGATAAACTGTAGCGGTTGTATGTGCAGAGAAGTTGCACTGCTGCTGAGCTGTAGCAGTTTGATGTGCAGGGAGCTTGCACAGCTGCTGAGCTGTAGCGGTTTTATGTGCAGGAAGCTGGTAGTTCTGCTGCACTGTAGCAGTTTTATTGCAGGGAGCTTGCACTTCTGCTACCCTGGAGCAGTTTTATGTGCAGGGAACCTGCACTGCTGCTGAACCATAGCAGTTTTAAGTATGCACTACTTCTGAGCTGTAGCAGTTTTATGTGCAGGAAGCTTCTACTTCTGCTGTGCTGAACTTGTTTATATTCAGGGAGCTTGCAATGCTGCTAAGCTGTAGCGGTTTTATGTGCAGGAAGCTTGTACTGCTGCTGAAATTCCTAATGTTCAAATTGTTTTATATTCTGATTAATTAATTTGAGGGGAAATGGAACCCAGTATTTAAAGCTAAAACTGTTTGCCGACTCTGTGGACTCACAATTAAATCCCTACTTCACGTTTTAGGTATTTTCCCCAACTCTTGTATTTAAGAAGAAAGTACTTGCGACCCATTTTTATCAAGGCAAAACTAAGATCAACTTTCGATGCTATAAGATACTGTTTGAGTCTTAGGGAAAATAGTGCAATATTAGTGCTAACTACATTTTAGATCACACATATATAGCATAATAATGTTTTTGCTTGTAGCACTTGACTCTATACTCAGATGCAATTTTATCTGCATGAACATTTAAATAAGTTGCTTTCATAATTGATCTTAAATTACAGGTTTTTGCACATGTTGCGCATTTTGCACCAAATGTTTCTTCTGTTCATGAAAATGAGCTCCTATAGATTCTTAAAATGTCAATGAAGTTCTATTGAAGAAGTTGTCAGAGAATGGGACAGCGTTAGAGATATTAGTGCAATAGTCAATTACTGGAAAATTGTTTGATATTGTGGTAGTGTCTGGTACATTAGTTAAGTGCTAAGTAAGTTTTTAGACTAGGTTTTTAAAGCACCAATTTTGTGACTCATATTTTGAAGTGAACTTATTTCTGTCTAGATCCAGGTAAATTGTTTTTAAGCTTTGATTTTAATATTTTATGGTTCTATAACTTATTTCCGACATTTGATATTTGTGGTGATCCAGTTGTTTCATATTTGTTATTATTATAATCTTTGATTAATACAATAAATCTATTATTACTACTGCTTGTATTGCCACACTGTAGCAGTTTTATGTGCAGTTAGCTTGCATTTCTGCTACGCTGCAACAGTTTTATGTGCAGGGAGCTTGCACTGCTGCTGAACTATAGCGGTTTTATGTGCAGGGAGCGTGCACTGCTGCTGATCTGAGGTGGTTTATGTGTGGGAACTTGCACTGCTGCTGAGCTGTACTGGTTTTATGTGCAAGGAGCTTGCACTTTACCTGAACTGTAGCAGTTTTATGTACAGGAAGCTTCCACTTTTGTTGCGCTGGAGAGATTCTATGTGCAAGAAGCTTGCACTGCTGCAGAACTGTAGTGGTTTTATGTACAGGTGTCTTGCACTGCTGCTGAGCTGTAGTGGTTGTATGTGCAGGGAGCTTGCACTGCTACTAAGCTGTAGCAGTTTTATGTGCAGGGAACTTGCACTTCACCTGAGCTATAGTGGTTTTATATGCAGGGAGCTTGCACTTCTGCTGCACTGAAGCAGTTTTCTCTGCAGGAAGTTTGCACTGTTGCTGAGCTGTAGCAATTTTATGTGCCTGGAGCTTGCACTGCTACTGAGCTGTAGTGCTGTATGTACAGGGACCCTGCCCTTTACCTGAGCTGTAGCAGTTGTATATGCAGGGAGCCTGCATTTCTGCTGTCCTGGAGTGGTTTTCTGTAAAGGGAGCTTGCACTTCTGCTCTGCTGGAGTGGTTGTATGTGCAGTGACCCTACAGTGCTGCTGAGCTGTAGAGGTTTTATGTGCAGGGAGCTTTCACTTCTGTTGTGCTGTAGAGGTTTTATGTGCAGGTAGCGTGCACTGCTGCTGAGCTGTAGTGGTTTTACGAGCAGGGAGTTTGCACATCTCTTGTGCTGTAGCGGTTTTATGTGCAGGGAGCTTGAACTGCTGCTGAGCTGTAGTGGTTTTATGTGCGGGAAGCTTGCACTACTGCTGAGCTATAGTGGTTTTATGAGCAGGGAGTTTGCACATCTCTTGTGCTGTAGCGATTTTATGTGCAGGGAGGTTGCACTGCTGCTGAGCTGTAGTGGCTTTATGTGCAGTAAGCTTGCACTACTGCTGAGCTATAGTGGTTTTAGGTGCAAGGAGCTTGCACTTATGTTGTGCTGTAGCGGTTTGATGAGCAGAGAACCTGCACTTTACTGCATGTACATCTTGAGATTTGCATTATAAAACAAGAGTCACCAAGCAAACAGCAGGAACTATGGTAGTACGTTTATAATGAAGAATAATGCTTTGCATAGTATTATTGACAACGTTTTAATTCACAGGATAATAGTTATCTAGCGACATTTCATCACGATTAAGCACAGGAGCCGTATATGGCACTTATATAGCCCCTAGTCCAACAGCAGTGTTGTTGTGTTGGAACATTTGGTTAAAATAATCTTTCATAATCAGAACGTGAACAAAAGAGAGTATACAGACAATAGTCTGCAGAGAAACTTGGGAAATGTTTTGCTAAACAAAAGCAACAAAATATTAATTTTGCTAATGTGTGTTTCATTTTAACATATTTATCCTGTTGCCACCATCAACTTGAAAAGTCTCAAGAGTCCACACATGGTTTTCTGGGAACCTTGTGTGGACTTGTATTAGGAACAGCCTATGGCAGTGTGTGCCCTTTGTTTAGTTTTGAGTCTGGTTTGTCTTCTGTATGGTGTTATGTTGTTTTAGTGACAGTAGTGGATCATACAAGTGCATACCATCAGTTGGAATAGAAAGGGAGAGCAAATTAATACTGAATCTATATTGGATAAATCAGAGCTTTTGGCCAAGGACCTTTCATGCGCAAAAGTTTTTTTTTTTAAAGCAAACCCCTTACAAAGAAAGTGCAAAATGCAAGAATAACAACGTGTGGAGAAAAGTGCTACAAGCAAACTAAAAATGCCGAAGTGATCTCAAGTTGCTGCGGCCACTAGAAAAAAACCGTGCTATAAATTAAACTGACAACGAAACAGAACACACTGAACACAAGAATACGAACTCTGTGGGGTCCGCAGAATGAACAGGGAATAGCTATGATCGGGACGGGTCCTCTGCAGGCTCCAATTTACAGTCTACGTCTCATGGAGAAGTTTTTTTGTCAAAACCGATGAATGTCACATTATAGGGCTGTGATGCAGAAAGTTCACACCGGCCTCGCATCTTTACCAACTGAACACGAAGGAAGCGGGGAGGAAAGATAAAAAGTACGGAAGTGCTGCAGGAGGATGTGACAGTAACAGAGAACCTATTATTTAAAAAGCACGGTGCTTACGTGCAGAGTTACGACGTTAAGGTATTCACATTGGTTTCCAGTAGTAATTTAATAACAAAGAAAAGATGCTTTAACAGGAGAGGGTTAGATTACCTGAGGTGCAGGCAAGGAGCCCATCCCACAGTCACTTGTATTTTGACTTCCTAGACAGGAAGCAGCTATGATAGGGATACAAGAGACACCTGGCGGTAAAGTCAGATTATGCAAAAGCATCCTCAACCGAGCAGACACATACCGCACATATTGGTGCTCCCACGCAGAAGTAGGCTCCAGACAGTGTGGGTAGGGTACCCAGATGGATCCTTGCCCCTGGGACTTTGTTTTTACACATCATTATTATCAGGTGCGTTGGTCCGATTGGCTCAATTACAGTGAGCCAAAACTATAACACCCAGAATGCACTGATATGTACACGGAAAGTCCAGGCATGGTAAAAGTGGTGTCCCGGTAACAATGAGCCGTCTGGTCACCCTGTGGGGAGATGTTCATATCCACAACATGTTGGCAGAAGGGCATGGTTTGAAGATTCGAGGCAATTTGTGCATTAGCAATGGCATCGATGTAATTAAATCTACTGGTACCAGAAGACAGCCAAGAGTGGTGGCTAAGGTTGGATGAACTGTTTTACTAAAACGATGTTAGTGAATATTCTGCCATTTTTCTAGTAGGTGAGCAAAGGGGAATTATTTTCTTCCTGCCCAAAAAATGGGCTCTGTGGGAAAAGATGGTTTCTACCATGTTGGCCTACTATTCAAAGATTGAGTGGCGGTTGCAGCTTTTTCCTGATCCTCTGGCGCATATCACATTTAGAGTAATTAGTGAAATTTGATTGGTGCCTTTTTAGGGTTGAGCCTCCAACAGGATGAGCTTGACTCTGCTGTTAACTAAGAAGGGCTTTGAGCCCCTCTGTCGCTTACCATTTGTTGGCTTGCATGGCACTCTTCTTCACAGCCTTGCAATTCGTCACTGAAGGCCAAGCATCATTTCTGTTCCTGCCTGTGGAGCACTGATTGATTCAACTTGGTGTCTGTCTGCTGTTCCTGACATGATTGAGGTACTCTTTTTACCTTCTAGGGACCTGATAACAGAAGGCCTGTGCCTGGCAAAAACATGCACACCAGGACAAACAAAATTGCAAAGTTGTATTTTCTACAGTTAACTCTTTTATTTTATTTTACCAAGTCTTCTTTTCTCACTTTGCACTCATGTTTTGTTTTGTTTTTGCTCATGGGCGCTGTTTTAAATAGATAATAATCTTGTTCCATGCTTCTTTCTTATGTGTAATTTCTGAAATAATGCTTTAACACATAATCGTGCAGTACACCCCAATCCACCCCACTCAAATCCAATCCACACCACTTAATCAATCGACCCTGCTCAATCCAGTTGACCTCATACCAATCCAATCGACCCAACTTTAAACCAAACCACTCACCCAATCCACTCCAGTCCACCACATTCTAATCCTCCTAACCTACCCCACTCCAATCTACCCCACTCCGATCTACCCCACTCCAATCCAAAACAATCTGCCCAACTCCAATAAAAAGCAACCTACACCAATCCAACCTAAAACATTCTGCCCTATTCCAATCCCAAACAATTTGCCCAACTCCAGTCCCAAACAGTCTGCCCCACTCCAATCCAAAACAGTATGCCCCACACCAATCCTAAACAATCTGCTTCACTCAAATCTGCCCATTTCAATGTGTCACACTTCAATCTGCCACACTCCAATCTAAAATAATCTGCCTCACTCCAATCAGCCCCTCTTCAATCTGCCCCAACCCAAAACAATCTGCTCAACTCAAATCTACTCCACTCCAATCTGACCCACTTAAATCCAAAACAGTCTGCCCAATCCAAAACAATATGTCCCACTCTAATCTGCCCCACTACATTCTGCCCCACTCCAACCCCCCACTCTAATCCAAAACAATCTGTCCCACTGCAATACTCCCCACCCCAATCCACCACAATCCAATCTACCCCAATCCAATCCACTTTATCCCAATCCAGTCCACCCTAATCCACCCCACTCCAATCAACCAAAATCCACCCCACTCCAGTCCAAAAAAACTGCCACACTCAAATCCAAAACAATCCGTCCCACTTCAGTCTGCCTCACTCCAATGTGCCCCACTCCAATCCAAAGAAATCTGCCCCATTGCTATGCAGAACAAACTGCTCCAATCCAATCAGCTCCAATCTGCCCCAAACAAACCAACTCCAGTCTGTTCCACTCCAATCTGCCCCTCTCCAGTCTGCCACACTCCAATCCACCACACTCCAATCTGCCCTACTGGGATCAGTCCTACTCCAGCCCAGTCCACCTCACCCCAATCTAATCCACCCCACTCTATCCCATTTCACCCCACTCGAATCCAATGAATCCAATATACCCTACTCCAGTCCACCCAATCCACATCACTCCAGTCCAATTCAGTCCACCCCAACCAGCTAGTTCACTCTACTCCAATACAATACAATCCACTCCACTCCTATCTAATGAATCCAATATACCCCACTCCAGTCCACCCAATCCACATCACTCCAGTCCAATTCAGTCCACCCCACCCACTCCAATTCAATCTAATCCACCACACTACACCCCACTTCAAATCACCCCATTCAATCCACCCCACTCCAAATAAATGTACCCCACCCCAATCCAATCCACCCCAGTCCTATCACTCCAACTCAATCCACCCACCTAATTCAATTCAATTCCGCTTTATTTCAGTAAAAACATACCATAACAGCACATATACAAAAACAGTTTGTGAGTTAAAGTGCGTAAAGGGAGTGACCCTATTCTGAATCTAATGTAAAGTGCTTGTGCAAATGAAGATGAGATTGTGTCCATGAAATGCTCAAACTCATACTGACATTTGAGCAGTAAGAAATTATTTGTCATACTAGACGTAGGCACTTCTGATAATTTATCTGCTTGTACATTTAGCCAATACGCGTCCTTCACAACCTGGGCAGCGTTTGTCCAGTAATTTCTCAGCCCAAGTTTGGTAAGGGTTTTCGCAACATAGTTACACCACCTAACTTTTTTAATAGTGTGGGTGGTTATCAGATTACTCAGCCAGGCTCGATACGGACTATAAATATCCGCTGACCAGATCCGAATCCAATCTAATAATGGCCTTAGCGCAGCAATATGCGCAATAGAATAAAGATTTAGATCAGTGGTTCCCAACCTTTTCACTTCTGTGGACCCCCACTTTATCATTAATGGACCCCAGGGACCCCCACTGAATCATCATTGGAATCCGGGGACCCCCCACTGAGTCATTACTGGAAGCTTGGGACCTAATTTGTCAATATTTATTAATATTTTTAAATTTTCTAAGCAGTCGCGGACCCCCTGAGAAGGCTTTGCGGACCCCCAGGGGTCCCCGGACCACATGTTGGGAACCACTGATTTAGATCCATCCGGATCAGCAAGGAATGGGAAGTAGTAGGTACTTTTAATAGCATTTTTATTAAATAATTTTCCGCTCTTTCCAGATCCTCCAAATTACAGTGGCCCCATAGCTCTGCACCATATAGTGCGCCCCCTCTTGCTTGGGATTTATATATTTCCATGGCAGGTGTAATAGCAAATCTGGAGGACCTGGCTGCATATCTCAAAATGCCCCCCGACTTCTGTTTTAGGCTCATAAGCGACTTTGTTAAATGAGCCTGCCATTTATGTGAATCCTCCAAATTAATTCCCAAATAATCAAAATCACTGACTCTTTCTAATGCCACACCTTCCAGATGTATACGTTTCTTCATTTTATGTTTTGTGTCCCCAAATATCATATATTTGGTTTTTGCTGTATTAATTTCCAAGCCATAGTCTTTGCAGAAACCCATAAACTTCTCGAGCAAATTAGACAGCCCAAGAGCAGTTTGCGATAATAACAAGGTGTCATCTGCAAACAAAAGACATGGGGTCTTGACCCCACCTAGTCTGGGGGCATCATTAACACAGTCCAGAAGATAGGAAATGCACACGTTAATAAATAGGAGGAAGAGGGTAGGGGCCAGCACACACCCCTGCCTGACCCCTCTACATATAGGGATCTCAGCTGTCAACTCCCCTTTTGTCCCCCATCGAATTCTGCCATATTTCTCCAAATACAAATCTTTGATTAGGTTTAAAATAGGGCCCGGTACTCCCACCCTACTCATAACCTCCCACAACTTACAACGTGGAACGAGATCAAAGGCGGACTTAAGATCTACGAACGCCACAAAGAGCTTCCCTGCGTCCATGTCCACCAGTTTCCATTTGATAGTAAGGAAGCGAAAAACCTGATCAACTGTACTTACTTTTTGCCTAAAACCCGTCTGTAAATGACTGAGAACTTGATTTTCTTCTATCCACTCTTTAAGCCTGCCTAAAACCTGGTAGCAAAAGATCTTTTGTAAGTTGTCCAGGAGCCTAATTGATCTGTAATTTCTGGGAACCCCCCTCTCCCCTTTTTTGTATATGGGAACAATAATTTCTCCACTCCAAGACCGTGGATAGATTCCACTTGCCAAGACGGCATTCGATATCCTATTAACATATGGACCCCAGTGGTTCGAGTCCAATTTAAACAAATCTGAAGGTATGCCATCTAACCCAGGAGCCTTTCCTAATTTTTGGGCCCTGATAGCAGTCCTGGTTTCCTTCAAACTGAAAGGAGTCAGGCTGGCTGTCAAGGAGGAGTCATATAAAGATACAACCTCTTTTACAATAGTGCAATCAGCCTTATCACTATACAACTCGAAAAAATAACTAGACCATGTTTCCGGGGAGATATGACAGTCAGTTTGAAGTTCTCATTATGTCCATTTCTGGCCACCAAGGACCAGAAACATTTTGGGTTTGAGTCCCTAGCAGCCAAAACTAATTATTGCCATGACAACTCTTCCCAGCGATTTTTGCTGGACCGAAGTGTGGACGTATAATCACGCCTTTCATGTGTTATCTTGCATCTATCTTTTGATCTTATTGCTTTTATGAGAGTATTCTTGGCCTCTCTGCATGCCTTATCAAACCACCTATGGCGATAGTGAACTTCTGAGTGAATATTCTCCCGGTTAGTTTTGAGAAATAGGTCTTTAAGGGCCAAGAAAAAATCTAAATGCAAGGTTATAACCTCGCTCGGAGTATATGAGGAGGAACTGTCAAATAACAAGTGGGTCGATACTAAAGCACACAATTTCCCCCATAATTTATGAGAGTTTCTGAAGGACTCCCATTTCACAGCACGCTTATTAGAGGACACCTCCAAAACAACAGGAGCTTCATAATTCAATTGCACATCTGTCCTTATAAAAAGGTGCCTGTCATATGTTTTACCAGGAGGGGCGCATGTTCGCTATTATATTGTTTTTCCACCATTACATCTCTAATGGAGTGCCAAATCCTCATATCTATAAGTGCAAGATCACCCACCTAATTCAATCTAATCTACCCCACTCCAAATCAATCCACCCCACCCCAATCCACCAACTCCAGTCCTATCACTCCAATTCAATCAAACCACCATAATCCAATCTAATCTACCCTACTCCAATCCACCCCACTGCAATCCATCTCAATCCAATCCACCTTGCCCCATTTCAATCCACCCACTCCTATCCACCCCATCAGTCCACTCACACCAATCCACTCAGTCAGACTACCTCAATCCATTCCAACCCACTCCACTCTACACCACTCCACTCTAGTACACTGTACTCTATGACACTCTGCACTGAAATATACTCCCCTCTACTCAAATCTACGACACTCTACTCCCCCTACTCCACTCTGTGACACTCTACTCCAACAAATCCTCTCTACAACACTACCCCCCACTCAACTCTATGATACTTCACGCCACTAACTTTTAGCCATGCTTAGCAGCAGCCACACTAGTATACACTTTGGCAAAAACACATTGTCAACCCAATAGCTCTTGTATAGGCAAGACCTATTGGCTTTGCCAGTGCTTGTTATTCATCTTGCCTTTAATAGGTTAAGTAAGGCTCACTGTGCTACAGATTGTGCACGCTGCCCTCAGTCATGGACTAGGGTGTCCAGATGGTTACATGTCACTGGGACACACCACTTTTCCATTCCTTGATTTTTTTTTTTTTATCAGTGAATTCTGGGAATTGTAGTCTTAGGCCCTCATTTCGAGTCTGGTGGTTTTAAGACCGCCAGACCCGCGGTGGTGGTCGGATTGTCGCCGTTGTGGCGGTCCGACTGCCACATTAAGATCGTGGTGGAGCAGCCACAGTCCGACCGCTGACACCGCCAGGTTGCCGCCTGTTGACAGCCCGGCGGTCCCGGCGTGACACCACCAGGACATGTAAACTTAAAAGTACATGCCCCACCAACCTAGCGCCTACCTTAGGGGAGACTTATATGTAGCAAAAAGGGATTTTTACGGATTGGCAAAAAGTTTTAAATGCTAGGCCAAAGTAGCAGTAAACTGCGCCTACAGGCTGCAGTGGCAGGCCTGAGACAGGTTTTGAAAGGCTACATCTGTGGGTGGCACAACCAGTACTACCGCCCACTAGTAGCACTTAATTTACTGGCCCTGAGTACTTGGTAAACTACTTTAGAAAAAAAAAAAGAAGAAAAAAAAAGACCTTTCAAATATATTTGTGGTTGGATGGGAAATAATTACTTATTTCTAAAGGATAAAATAAACATTTCTAGGATTCAGTAAGGGATCATGTTCGCAGCAATAAAGAGATCAACCTAAAATGTAAATTCTGAATAAACACTTATTACAGTGTGAAGCTACAGCTTGAAGACCTTAAAACATTATTCAGTAATGACCAAGGCTGAATATGGCCAACTACCACAATGTTTGCTCAACATACACACATGTAAATTATTCTTAAAATTAATTTTACTAAAATCGTTTTTGCATTTTCATGATGTTTATTATGAATAATATCACTACTGTAAATATGAGCTATGTAACTAATTCCCATAAATGTTTGCACCCCTTTCTTCTCATGGTGTACTAAAATGTAAGGCAACAGAAAGGCTAAGGCACATCATTAGAATTGCATTATTCTGTCCACATAGTGATTTTAAATCATCTTTTTCATAAGTATTATCTTATAACATCTTATTAAGAAGCAGTTAATGTTTTGCATTTCTACGGCTTCAAGCACACTTTTAAGGTGCTGCTACTTTTCTGTGTCATTTTTCTCACATTATACACTCAGATTTCTGGGTCTAAATAGGTAAATTTCTTGAGTACAAAATAGGATAATTGTGAGCTCTAACAATGCCAATATTTCTGTATCTTAGAGACAAAATTAAAATGTGAGCTTTAGTTTCAATGTGGCCTCCTGGCTGCACTGTTTTTCAAGTACCCCAGCTCCTGGACTGCTTTTTGCACAGGATTTCTATGTGCATACTGGCATTCTAAATTTTCCTGAGCCATTTATTTGGAAGGTTACCTTTCCCTACTAATGTTAATTGGTGGTAGAGAGTGCATAGCACAGAAATACAAAAACAGCATAGTTTAAATCTTACCTTTCCAAAGACTGAAAATGTGGATGTTAAGCAGTCATGCTTCTGGCCGTGCAGAGCTCTGATGGGACTCTCACATAGGACAAACACTAAAACACTAAACAGCAGTTGTTCACTCTGCTAGGACAGGGGGTGTGAATTTACGACAGCAGGTTTAAGTGTCAGATGCTAAGCTTCTGTAATTAGCCCTGACTTGCACTGCTGTTACCAACAAAACAAAACAAAAAAGCTCAAGGGTAGCTTTATTTCCTCAAAGTTATGCAAATAAGTAATTGCAACTGTGGCAGTCCTATTTTACACCAGATTTTAGCAGTACACTGATTAAACTGGTTTTATCTAAATGATTTAAAAGGGACAAATGCACACATGTAGCTTGGCAAACTGCTGAAGGGTCTACATTAGACTGTGAAAGCATGACTGCATGCCATCACCATATTTTTAAATATGAGATAGATATATATGTATATATACATGTACATTTGTTATTGTACTAATGCAATTTGTACATTTAGTATATACCACTTGTAATAATATTAAAGAAAATGAAACAGGTGAGCTAGTTTGGAGGACTGGCTACTTATTTTCAGCAGTTTTGCTTCTGTTTCTTATGGTTTGCAGCAGATGCTTTGTGTAGGGAGGCTTGCAGCTTTGTCCTCATTTGAGACAGCTCTCTTCCACACACGTACAAACAGTGCAGTGTCATGTTAGCCCTCAACACACTGAATGAGCACAATTTCCTAAAAGTAAAAAAAAAAAAAAAAAAAAAAAAGCCATACTGGAGTGCAACTTGTTCTAAATAGGTACTACAGACCAAAGAAAAGATATATAATGTATGCTTGTAATTTTGAAGAGTAGGTTAAGAATAACTTAATTTCCTACATTTTCTAACTATTCCATGGTAGGAGAACCCACTTCGAGTAATATACAGACCAGAACATACTAGGTAAAAAGAGCTAATATATAAAGGAAAGTCCTTCTGCTTAGTAAAAAGAGGGTCAAATTGATGCTGAATACATGTAAACTGTTTTAGAATATCATCATTAGTAATTTAAATACATTTAATAAATGGAAGAATTTTGCAGAGTGGTAGCAATACATTTCTGGCTTAAAGGAAGAATTGCAGATTCTATTAAGGACAGGGCAGAGTTTTGCTCTTTTCTTGAGGAATAGTACCTTTGTAGGAGAGATGCAAGGTAGGACTTACATTATTGAATAACATTATCAAGGGCACAGTATAGATAAGATGGAGGGCAAGGATACCAGCAAGGAGACAAGTGTAGGGATCAGTGTTATTCTTGCCCATGCCAAGAGGCTTACAGAAGAAAAAGCACTATTGGGGAACGCTTTCCAGAGAAAACAAGTAGGAACATAGGATGACGCAGAGAGAGACATGACCCATGCAGTGGAAAACCGATGAACCCGGTGCTTTATGATGGAGGTATCTGACACATCTGAAGAGAATACAATGTTTCCAACTAAGGTAGGAGATAAAATGGTTGATTTCTTAATTTCAATATGGATGTGCCCCACCAATTAGCTGGGGGTATACCTCATCTGCCACAATTTCTGCAACAGTATATGCTTTCAAGAAATGGGATTTACTTACAAGCACCTGAGCGCAGGTTAGAATTGATTAACACAGCGTAAACTGCAGCAGTGAGCATTGACCTAGGACCACAGGAAGAGAAATTCTTATAGGGCCAGCTTCAGAACAACACGTCTATAGCTGTAGCACCATGATTCTACCCTACAAATTTGGGCCCCATGGTAACTAAGAATTTTACATTTCCTTTGGGAGTTGTGACTGCGTTGGGAGATGGAGAAGGATGGTGTTGAATGTTGTGTATGCTCAGAAACGACAGGGCTGTAGTTTTTGACAAGCTTGAAGGGAATATGACTTTACAGCTGACTGAAAACAAGGTCCTAGAACAACTGAACTCAGAGGTTTGGGCAAACACAAAAAATGAGGCAGGATAATTAAAAGCACACCCTCCCCATAAAGTAACGCTTAAGGAAAATGCAGAACTAACTTATGTGCGTCAGTATAGACTATCACCTCAGGCACAGGAGGGAATAAAACCTGTGATTGAGTCTATCTTACAAGAGGGTATCATTAAAAAGACCAATAGCCCCTGTAATAGTCCAATAATTCCATTGCCCAAGGGCAACACTGGGCAGTATAGACTCATACAGGATTTACGCCAGATAAACTACATCGTGATTCCCTTAGCACCTGTTGTGCCTGACACCAATACTTTATTATCTTCTATACTTGCAGAAGCAGAGTACGTTTCAGTTAAGTCTCGCAAGTGTGTTTTTCAGTATTAGAGTCCATCCAGAGAGTGAGTACCTCTTTGCCTTCACAGTAAATGATACCCAGTACACTTTCACAAGACTGGACCAAGGGTTCACAGAGTGTCCCACGGTCTATCCACAGGCAGTAAAGAAAGACCTGGACAGCCTACACCTGGAAGGCAGCAGTGTAATCCTGCAGTACCCTGGTGATCTCCTTGTAGCATCTCCATCACTTGAGGCTTGTGAAACAGACACTGTAGCTCTGCTGAACAACCTCCAACAGAGAAGACACAAAGCCTCAGGATAAAAATGATTCAAAGCATGAATGACAGAATGTTGTCCTTCCTGGGGATGATGAACTACTACGCCAGTGGATCCCTGAGTACAGATCCTATGATGCATTCTTGAGGAAATGCACACTACAGGATGCACCCAACAACATTGTATGGACTAATGAACTTGCAGAATGTTTCAAGAAACTGAAAGGGACATTGTGTACTGCGCCAGCATTGGGGCTCCCTGATTACAAACTACCCTTCCATCGCTTTGTGTCAGAGCAAAATGGCATTGCAAATGGTGTACTGACAGCAGCATGGCTCTGGAAAAAGACCTGTGGCGTATTACTCTGTGACTTTGCCTTCTGCAGTGACTGGGCATCCAGCCTGTTTGAGAGCAGTGGTGGCAGCCGCTGTGATGGTAAAGAGGGCGGCTCCCATTGTGATGGACTACCCTCATTTTGTTTATGTGCCACATTCGGTACAGTTGTTGTTGTCATCAGCAGCAACACAGCATTTTTCGGCAGCCAGGCACACAGGTTATGAGGTCACATTGTTGTCTAACACTGGATGGGAGACCTGTGGCTCCACGAAGTATGTTCCTTCCCCTTACAAGGCTTGCTTATGGACCCACTCACATGGCACAAGGGGGGATTAAGGAGCTAATTAGACAGGAATGGTTTGCATCAGGGATAACAGCCTTCACTGCTCAATTCTGCTCCCAATGTCTTGTCTGTGCCCAACATGCTAAAGGCCGGTCCCCTGCTACACATGATCACTTACTAGTACCACAGGGGCCGTTTACCAATGTCCAAATAGACTTTGCCTATATGCCCCCAGTGAATGGATTCAAATATTTGCTGGTGTGTGTGGATCAATTTTCAAAATGGGTGGAGGCGTTTCCCACAAGGAAGAATGATGCGGCAACTGTGGTGCGATGCTTGATGAAAGATATCATACTCCGATTTGGGGTCCCCCAAGGCATTAATAGCGACAGAGGGGGTGAATTTGTGGCTGCAGTGGTGCAAAAGATGTGTGAATGTTTGGGAATAGAGTGGAAACTGCATGCCCCTTACCACCCCCAAAGTTCAGGACAGGTGGAGAGGATGAACTCCACTATAAAAAATAGATTAGCAAAAACAACTGATGCAACAGGCCTGAAATGGCCTGATGCTCTACCTTTAGTGCTGCATGCCATAAGGGCAACTCCATCTAGGACAACCCTTTTGTCCCCCCATGAGGTACTGATGGGGCGGCCTATGTCTGTGGGGTTGAGGTTGCCTCTCCCAGCATCTCAAGCAGCACTGCTGTGGACAGATGAAAACATTTCTGACTATGCTATAAAATTGTCATCAGTCTTGAGGCATCACCATCTCCAGGTGAAGGAAGCTTTGCCCCATCCGTCCTCAGAGCCCACACATCCTTTTAAAGCTGGAGACATAGTCATGGTGAGAAAAATAAAAGATGTTTCTCTTAGTTCTAGGTGGACTGGACCACACCTTGTGCTCCTGGTGACGCGGACGGCGGTGAAGGTACAGGGACGTCCTGAGTGGATTCACGGCACTAGGTGCAGATCCGCACCATCAACAACAACCAAGACCGGCGTGCATGCAACAGATGAGCACTTGCAACCTGTGCAGCAGCGCAACATACCAGGGAAGGGGGAGACAGACCAGACCATTCCTAAGAACCACACTGAGAGCTCCTCATCAAGTGTCAGGTGACACCAACTGATGCAGATGAGGGAAGCACACAACGTAGTCTCAAAGAAAGGTGATAGTCACACTTGCAGAAAAATAGACTGAAGAGGACACCGCAGGGCAGGACCAGGAAGCGGCCCCTGAACAAAACGACTGCAGACCAGTAGGAGAAGCAGAGGACAGCACACTGCGTGCCATTGCTTCACTGACAATTAGAGAAAGTAGCTTCGAACTGAGTAACAGAAAGACTTCATATCTATATCTATCACTTTTGCCATGCTCCAGCAGTTCTGTAGTAAGAACATCTATTCCTTTTCTGCAGTTAAAGTCCTACATCCTACAGAGCAGGAGCTAGCCCACAGATATCTTAGAATACAACAAGATGTAGAGGAAGCACATAAAGAAATGTTTGATTTAATGGCTATAGACCCATAACACATGAATGCATTGGATAATAGCATATCATTTTGTCTATGTTTAAATAATGAATACCTCATAGGTGTATACCTAGATGACAATATATGTGTTTCATCTAAACAAAATGTGTAAGCCATCCGAAGATATGTATTTTATTGATACATTATTACTATGCTTCTGCAACGTATATATATATATTTTTGCAATCAAGTATGATATTACTATCAAAAAAGAGAGATTGTCGGGAAAAATATATATTCACATGTATGTACCTATAGATATGATACTTTAGTTCCAATTCTCTCCTCCTTTATCTGAATCCCAGTAAGACTTCCCTACTGACCTCTCTGACACCTATGCCAGTTGTACAAACAAACCTCTCCAAGCCACGTTGTTAAGTTTAGCTCGGTCTCGCACTTTTAGTTCAGCCAGTCAGCAACCCAGCCCCTTTCCTTTAGGGACCACCTGTTGTCTGTTCACGTGCTCGTGCTCACACTGCATTATGTATATTTTTACACTATGGACTTCTTGTTTTGTATGTGCAGCATTTCTTCTGTATGTGCGTGCCCATGTTTGCACTGTGTCCCCTTTTGGGGTTGTGCTGTGACAGCATGTATTAACATATATAAGTGCCTGACTTATATGCTTCAGGGCAGAAGATGCCAGCTTGTAAGATGTAACACTGGGGTGTGCATCTGCCTTCTGCCTTGGCATGCCAATAAACCTTGGTACCTCAAGACACATTTCATCTGTTCCGGAGCCTTGCCTGGTGTTTGTGTTTTCTTTGCGCCACTCTGGGGAGGGTTGAAAAATAGTTTCCTAACAGTTGTAATCACCATGGTGGCGCTGCATGCAGCGCCGCCCTGGGGATTACGACTCCCCAATCCAACAGCCTTTTCGTGGTCGTTCAACCGCTGTCGAAAGGCTGGTGGAAATGGGGCATCGGGGGCCTCCTGAGGGCCCCTGCACTGCCCATGCACTTGACAAAATATGCCTGGCAGTGTTCTGGCAGCACTGGTGGTCATGTGGCGGTACGTAATGAGGGCCTTAGTGTCTTTGTAATTTAGCTAGTTTGATCAACTCACATGCAATCAATAATATACAAAAGCAAAGTCCAGAAATGGAAAGTGAGGAGCCTAAGACATGGGGCCATGTGGTTACCCTATCGTGAACAGTTCTTGAGCTGACTCTGGGGGAGGAGGGGTTATATGAAGAGGATGGGACAGTGGGTGAGTGACTGTGTGCTGCGTCAGTAAGAGAGCAACTGGATTTGTTATTGTCTTGTGGGCTTGTGTGTTGTGAATTTGATTCCTGTGTCTGTTTTATATTACATCTGGGTGACTCGGGAGAGTGTTATGAACTCGCCAAAGAGGACCCTGGGACATCCACCTTAGTACAAATTGAGCGAGACCTAATTCTGGACAAGTAAGACTTTGGAACAATTCCATGCTTGCAATTTTCATTTCCGCCAAGCGCAGAAGCAGAAATTAGGCTAAATATGTGTGCAAGAACAGGCATATACGCCGGTATGAGGCGGAAAATAGATCCTGCCAACCCCTCGTCGAGACAACATACTTCAACTGCAATAAAACGACCCAAGTTCATAGCTTTCCTTGTTGTTCTTTTCCTACCTCCCACCCCCCCCCTTGAAGAGCATACAAAGTGCAGAGCCACATTTTAGCCGACAAACCACAAACAGGAGCACGAGGAGTAGGGTATGTTTAGAGAATACCTTGAGGGAGGTTAATACTTGTTGACATGGGCAGGCAGTAATGCCGATTTACAACTTCCGGCCTCAGGCCTAAACTGCTGCTTGAAAACCCATCAGAACTACTGCTGGGAATTTTCTCGTTCATTCTGGCTTTCTATCAGCACCAACCAGGCATAACACGCGCCACAATTTTCATATGTCTGTACCAGAGGCCCCTTCGCAGTCACGGCCGCCTTCATTGTATACTTTTTTCTTCTCTCGTCAGAACTGAAAATCCCGCTGCCATGGAAAGGCTCAGTTTACCATGAGGTGGTTGGTGTTGGCTCGCCACCTTTCTTTCTCGGGGCAGGCTGAGACAAGCATTCTGCCAACTGCCTCCTCCCTGCCAGACGCACCCCCGCCGTGCCAACCTTGCCCTCACGCGGTACGGAATGAAAAGGCCGTGGCCTCATTCTGAGCTTCAAGCAAGGTTATGACTGAACTGCGCTCAGAAATGCTGTCTAGGCCTCTGCCATCCGCGCCCTGACATCTTTTATTGAATTGAATATTTCTGCTGTATGCAGGAAATTGATTTTCGCTTAAATGAAAAACGTTATCCTTGCCTAACTCCAGGGTATACATTTTATCGACTTTAGAAGGTCGAGTGGACTAATCCTGCGTTGTCAACTCTCCCCAAGTTCAATAATCATATATACATCCCAAAGGAGTGTTTGGGAGCACGAGGTGGGCCGAAACGGGCGAGTGTTTGATTGGAAAAGGATTCCCACATAGGTTTTTGTGACTCTGTCTGTGTGTGTGTGTTGCGGAGTGGCAGCTGCTGATCTTCGAAAAATGTGTGGGTGTAACTATCTGGTCCAAATTTCAATGGTACATATTTAGGGCACAATGTCTATATAATTTGTTCAAAAAGCTATATGGTCTGACAAGGAGCACATGAAATATCCCAACACAGTCATGGTGTGTCAAACCTGTCCCGGGCCAGAGAAGGGAGCAAGCACCCATGCCAGTGATGGATTGCCCCCTTAAGATGACGCCGGGCTATCTACATTAGTGGAGGGTCCCCTTCTGTAACACTGCAGTGTCCTGCGGCTGTAGCTAACAGGCTTGCCATTTTCTAAAATACACACATTTCGATATGAAGCACAAGCTTTGCCTTTTACACAAAGAAACTCAAATCCGTCCCCCAATCAGTCCTCTTACTTGTCACTCAGGGGCTGATTTAGAGTTGGCTGGGGGAGGGGAGGTTTACTCCGTCACGATTGTGACGGATATCCCGGCCGCCATTTTACAAGTTCCATAGGCTGTAGTAGAATTGTAATGTAGCAGATGGGATATCTGTCACGCTTGTGACAGAGTAACCCCCTCTACCAAACTCTAAATCCGGCCCTAAGATTTTAGGTGATCAGTTGTGGGGTTTCCTGCAAGGGTGCAGGTATCATTAATGCAGCAGGTGCACTGGCACCACACTCAGGGACCCACTGCACCAGAATCCTAGCTGTTTTTTACAACTAAACCAAAGGGTAGTGAGCGGGCCATTTTCATTGCTTTCATTTGGGTCCATGGCACAGTTGCTAAGCCACTCTTGCTCTCTGGTGTAGGGATTCTTTCTTGTCCTAATGGGGCTGCTTCCACTTGCAAAAACGACCCAATCCAGAACTTCTGGTCTGTCCAGGCCTCAGTGCGTCTCTACACATTTGACCACCAAAGCCATCACATGTTATTCTCATGCAGCCGATTTCACGCTGCTGCCCAACCACACTGGCCAGTCGCAGAGTGTGGCCACAATGATCTCAGTGACTCCTCAACACTAAAATGCATTGAGGTGAGTTATATATCGGGCCTGGGGTGCCTAAAACAGCTATAAATGGGGTTACTGCAGTGGTGCTGGTACATATTTAGAGTGGGGGTGCTGGCCATCGACCTCTCTCCACTAAAGTCATTTGTTCAGTTGTGGCTCCTTTATACAGGTGCTGGAGTGCCACCCTCCCTATATTGCCTGGCTTTTTTTTATTTTAGGGTCATTACGTAAAAAATATACATATCCTGCTCACTCTGACCCTCACTCGGCTCTAGGGCAGTCAGACCCTTTTGAAAGCAACATGCGCTGCTGGCGGCCTTCGCAGGTTTAGCTAGGCCTACCTGCTGTACAGTCCTACCATCGCTTGCTTGCTAGGCTGAATAGTGCTTTTGGCAGCAGCCCTAGGCTGCCCAATACTGTATGCCATTCAGCTCTGGTGCACCTTTCCAGATCGTCACAGGGTGGGATCAGCATGCTTTACTGGCCACTCCTTCACCCTGTCACAAGTCTGGAAAGGAGTGGTATTCAGATTAGCCACCAGTGTCTGATACTCCTCCTTTGCTGGGGACAGGAGGCAGACCGGCCTGCATGTGATTGTTGCCCAGGGCGCAAGTTGGGGGTACACACAGGAGGACAGCATCCACCCACTATTTTCACAGGCTGCCAAGAAGAAGCTGGGCGCTACTGTAAAATGCTGAATGTATCTCGGTGTAATTTTCAGACAAAGGGGCATATTCAGCAGCGCATGCACGTTGTCTGCTTTCGATCCGAGCAATAACGTGCAGGTGGCGCAGGGAACTTTCATAATTCAAACTCCACCTGGGCCCATAAAAAAGGGCACATTTAAGGGGCCTTCAGGCCTCCTTTTGTTTGAGTATCCTGTCTCGCACCTATCTGGAGCCTAACATCAATCTGTAAATGCAGTGGAGGGGAAACAGAGGCTCACAGCTTGTTAGCACTTCACAAGAACTTAAGAGAGGCACTCTTTGACTTTGTGCAGTCCTTGTATATGAGAGATACTCATGCACTGCTTTAAAAACGTCAGATGTGTTGGTCTGTCCCGGTATTTACAAAAAATCACAATTTAAATACTGTAATATTTTACTTCTGTTATAGCGCTATTCAATAAAATGCAGGGTGCCAGAGCACTTTAAATCAAACACACTCATTACATTGACATTAAATCACACAAGTTTGTACATCAATGTTCAGGATATGTTACATAAGACAGTGAGGGTTACAAAGTGTAAGAGTCACATATGGTCCTTCATAGCTCACTGTGCTGTATTAGAAGGAATACAATTTATGAACTGCAAGTAACAAAAGTATCTCTGTGTTAAAAGCAGAAACCCACTTACCTAGCTCTCTAAAATAAAAATCTGTCCTCTACATGTTACATGATGTGCTTTCCACGAGAAACATTAACCATCTATGCTACTTTGAGTTAAAAAGGGCACTAGACAAAACACAGATCTTTCCAGCAAATGTATTAACCACCAAAGTTATCTTACCATTATTATTATTCTCTCAGATTTACTAGGAACCCAAAGATCTCTGCAGCAGATCTCTTAAATCCATTAGATATTTTAAAATTCAGATTTTGCAACCAATTAGGCAGAACAGATTTACTGCCCGTTTTCTCCTTGTTGCCAATTTCTTTGTGGCAGAGGTTTTAAAAACAAATGCATAAGCTGAGGTGAAGATTTTGCATTAGGGTTGCATCATTTTTCTGGTGCAACCCTGATGCAAAATCTGTTTGGGATTTATAGTGCTACACAAATCCTGGTTGAGTTTATTTGTTAAAAAAACATCCCGAACGCAAGGCAGCACATTGCCCTGCATTGCATTACCTTGCACCAAGCTTTGTATGTATACTCATAATACACTCAGATACACTCAAGATAGACCTACCAAAATATGAGTGAGGTCTTTAGATCTAATGTCACTTTTTATGATGTCACTCCCTGTAAAGTCATGGGGTTGTGATGCCACTTCCTGTGATGTCACTTCCTGTAATGCCACATGCGATGTCACACGCCGTGATGTCATTTGCTTACTGCCTAACTTGGTAGTCTCCCCACTTCTTTTTTGAGGACTTGTGCCCTGCTGGCGCCATAAGTGACTACAGGTCACATGATGTAAACATATACAGTGCACATTTTTCAGTTCAGAAGAGCCTACGCTCTTTAGCTCATTGCTTGGCAGTATTCCTTCAGAAGCCATTGGCGAGGTGGGAGTCCAGACCTGACTTCTCCACTATAAAATTTCACCAGCCACCACTGGTTGTTATGTTATAAGCACTTATTTTTTTAATAATTCTTTTTTATTCGAGTTTTGTTGCTTTTTTGTTTTAACTATTAACACATTATATCCTTCACACATTGACAGGATCAATCAGCTATAACAATTCTGTTGAAGATATGCCATGAAATGCGTACTGATATACATCATATCTCTTGATTCAGGATTACCACGTTATGTGTTTTACATGTGGATAATGTGGGTCTGTGCTAGCTAAAGTGTCTCTCAACATAACAGAGTACAAAGACAGATTGCAATGAAAACGTCTGTCCCATATCCACAAGCTCCTATCTGGTAAGCAGGACTGTCAGACCAACAGGGCCTGCATGAAACAGCTCCTCTGTTGCAGAATGAATGTGACGGCATAGCTCGATTTAACAAGTGAGAACAATAATAATTTCAATAACCAGAACCAAAACCTCCTAACTACAACCTGCCCTCATACAACATCCCTGCTGCCCACTTAGCACCTCTTCCCGGACCTCCCCTCCGCTTTCCATACACAAAGGCTTACCACAGTTCAAATTGTCTACAATAGAGGAGTACCATTAACAGGATTAGGAACCGGTTCCCGCATCCCGCAAATAGTGCTTTTTGAGTGTCACGCCCCTAGGTGCTCAAATTATCATCAGGTGTGTCCTGTAAAGATTCAAGCTCAGTAAGCATGGTGTCCCAGCTAGTAGATAAAGGATACTTGTGCCAACCCAGTGCATCCTCCCTCCCATACCAGAAAAGAGCGCAGATAAACCTTCAAAGGCGGAGGTTCAGATGCCTTCCACCTCCTAGTGAGGAGACATTTTGCTATTAGCAAACCCAGGTCCAGGAAACATGTAGCCGCTTTGTGTCTCCTAGATCTGGGGAATAAACCCAGCAGGCAGGCCTCCCATCCATTTAAAGCTGGGCGTGTCGTGCAGGTAGAAAGGGAAGCAACCACATATTGCCAGTAGGCCCCCAATGAGGGGCAAGACCACATCATGTGCAGGAAGTTAGACGCAAGCAACGCACATCTAGGACAGGACACATCCGTGCGGTGAAAGTACCTATTTATCCTCTCAGGAGTAAGATATGCCCTGTGGAGTATATAGAACTGGATCAGGCAGAAGCGTGCATTCCGTGAGACACACATGGGGCCCACCTGCGCCAACTCCCACTCCCTGTCCGTGTCCCTGTCCATGAAGGGTCTAGTGAGGTCGTCTTCCCAGCAGGCGCACAACTCAGTATGTGTAGGCGTGATATGAATTTGTAGTGCACTAGTTAGCCAGTGAACTAGGTGTGTGCCACGACCCATAACCTGCATGTATTGGACTAGTAGGTGGGTTAGGAGTTCCCTCAAAACATCTCCCCAGTGAAGGGCCACGGATGTTTTCAAGGAATTATACAGCAAAAATTGGCCCGCTGGTATCCCAGTCTCTTCCTCCAGAGTGTTGAAGGTAATCAGTGTGCCCTCTCTATATAAATCCCCTAGTGAGTGTATACCAGCTGCATGCCATGTCTCTAGCTCGTCTGTCAACATAAAAGTGATATTCCTAGGAGTACCCAATAAAGGCAGCACTGGCGCATAAGGAGTTATCAGGCGTGTAATCTTTAAGCTCCTACGATAGCAGCGGTGCACCACCCCTAAAAGAAGATAGTTTGATACCCTGGTATGTGTGTTGGGGTGGAATAAATGAGATATGCTAGCCAGTGTCCATTGAGGCCGTGTCGTGGCCGTGTCCGACAAATTATGACCTGAAAGCCAATAGGTCGCCCATTGTAATTGTGCAGCCAAATAATAGTGTTCTAGATTAGGCACAGCCAGGCCTCCCCTGTCCAGGGGCGCATATAATTTCTCCAATGCTCCAGCAACCAGCACCCAAGATGAACTCTCTTATCCTGGATTCCAAGTCCCAGAAAAACTTTACTGATATATAAATGGGTAGGTTGGAGAAGTAATATAAGAGACGGGGAAGCACCACCATCTTCGGGTGGGCCACTCGACCCGCCACAGACAACGATAGTGTCTACCAGAATGCCATTTGTGTGTGGATGGAGGTGACAGCGTTCCTAGTGTTGCCATCATGTAAGTCAGTGTCTGAGTGATATACTCGAATCCCAAGATATCTGAAGGACCTGGGTTGCCACAACACCGGGGTACCAGATAGGCACAGGGCTGGGTCTCCCGAGTCTGGGTGAAAGGGAAATAGGCAAGATTGTCCCCAGTTAACTCGTAGGCCCGATAATGAGGAAGAAAGTTGCAGCACTTCCGCTACTTCAGCAGGCACTCCCGAGGTAGACCTGTGATAAAGCAGTAAATCATCTGCATAAAGGGACTGGAGACCGTCCCCTAGTGGAATGCCCCAATTTGCCCTGCGACGGCAGAGCTCCGCTGCCAGTGGCTCAATAGCTAGTGAAAACTGTAAGGGGTGTAGCCTTGCCGAGTATCTCTTCCCATTAGTATCGGAGCAGGGATAGCCGAGCCACTACGCACTCTAAATAACAGTTGAGTATATAATGGCTTCACTAACCTCAAGAAACCAAGGCCAAAACCGTATTGAGTCAGGACCTAAAATAAGAAGGCCCACTCCAATGAATCAAAAGCCTTTTCAAGGTCCAACACCAGGCATCCGGCATCTGGCCAGGCCCGCGTGGAGTATCCATTACCTGGAAAAAGTGCCGGATATTCAAGGACGTGGTGCGAGTGGGCACAAATCCATTTTGGTCCGAATGGACCAACTGGGGGACCAGTGGTTCCACGCTTGTGGCAAGTGCCTAAGCCAGTACCTTATAGTCCGTGTTTAGCACACCTAGAGGCCTATATGAGCCCAGTAGAGTCGGGTCGCAACCGTGCTTTGGGAGGGAGATCAGCAGTGCTGCGAAAGAGAGAGCTCACTCATAGTGAGTGCTTCCTCATACGCTTTCAGGAGGCGGGGGGGGGGCAAGCAAATGCGCATAAGTCTTGTAAAGATCAGTTGGGAGTCCATCAGAGCCCGGGCTCTTGCAAGTGGCTAAAGCGCCTATACTTTCCTGCAATTCGGATAATGTTAGCGGCTCCTCTAAGTCCAGTCGCTGATCATCTGTGAGATGGGGCAAATGCAACAGAGTAAGGAAAGCATTGCATTCCTCAGGGCTAACCAATACTTTTGATCAGTATAATTGCATGTAGTAATGCGTAAGCTCATTGTGTGTTTCTTGTTGGGTGTGTAACATGACTCCCGTTGCCGAGCGCAACAACACTAGCGGGGTAGCGGCACTTTCCTGCCGTATCAGCCACGCCTACAGTCGTTCCGACCGGTCTGCTGCAGCATGTGCACGAGGCGAGTGGGCAGCACAATTAAGACGTTGCCGGCACTCTTACAGAGATTCTCGTTCCTGGTGACCATCCGCCAGGGTCGTGGTGCCTTACCGGATCATGCAGCGAATGTGTCTCATGCCCCAGCAAAGCCTCCTCTATATTCGTTAGGTTGGTCTCAATTGTCTTTTGCATGTTCCACCGTACTCCCATACAGTGGCCCCTTAGCGTCACCTTAAACGCATCCCATTCCAGGCGTCTGGAGAAGGCCATTTGGGCATTATTAACAAAATATGTCTCGATAGCCCGGCTGAGCGATTCACGAAAGGGCAGATCCTCCAAAACCTCCGCCCACATTCGCCAGGTGGGGGTAGCCAGGATCAGAACCTCACCCCCACATATTGCGGGTTATGGTCTGAGTGTGTGAGACCTAAATAATCCGTATGGGATATGGTGGACAGTAAGTTTTCAGTGCAAAGGATCTTATCTAAACGTACACAGAGATCATGCGGGGCTGAATAATAGGAATATACTCGGTCTCGGTCATGGCGATGGCGCCATATATCCATCAAACGCCAATGTTGAAGCCATTTACGCAGCAATGCAGCAGTGTATACTCCTGGCGCTGTGGTCAGCAGCGGAAAGGAACGGTCCAAGCCCGGGTCGAGGACACTGTTATAGTCTCCACCCAGAAGCCATGGAAGAGCGCTCCATTGGGACAAAACACCAGACAACTTATGCAAAAAGGACGCTTTTTTTGTATTTGGCTCCCAAAACTAGTGCTCGACCATTTAAACAGCTTCGTACAAAGACATAGCAACTGTCAGCGTCCACTACCTGCTCCTCAACTTGAAGGATGTACCTGGCCTAATCCATATGCACCCCCCCCTGGCAAAGGAGGAGTAATGCGTGGCAATGAGTTGTCTGCGCCAGCGCCTCTGCAGCCTGGTGGCCTGCGGCAGAACGAGATGCGTTTCTTGTAGGCACCCGATATGTATTGAACGTCTTTTAAGATATTAATAAATTGCGTAGCGGTGTGCTGGTGTGTGGTGCTGGTGTGTGCATACTCCTTACATTCCATGTGGGTGCGTTAATGAGTGCCATGTGTGCGGTGTATGACAGCGAATGTAGAATTGTGAAGGAGGGTAAGGACCTGTGTCCCTCACAGGCGACGGGCTGCACGCAGAGGATGCTAACAACAACAGACCAATAAAACAAAGCACAAACAAAAAGCGCCATCATAACCGTTACAAAAACCATAACAGTGGAGAGACAAATGCTCCCGCCCAAACTTCCAAACATACTGTCATGTTTGGTCTAACACAGTGGAGAGAAAAATGCCTATGGGGTAATTCGCTTGGGGAGAACTCACAAAAAAAAAACAGTCCATTACTGCTGCTTGGTCGGTGCTGCAAGGGGGCATGAAGACGGCTCCCTGTAACCCCCCCCAATAGCCAAACATCCACTTTCCGTGAGTTCAACCAGTGAAGCATCACTCATGGGGGGGGTCCCGGCACAGCGGGGTGTGGGGTAGAAGGGGGGGCCCCCTCAAGAGGAGCAGTGACCGGGGGAAGCATAGATTCAAGAGCATGCAATTGCCCCTGAACATGTCATTGGCCATCAGTTTTTGGTTGCACGTTGGCGGCTCTGTGTAATCACAGCTCTCCTGCCCTGCATAAGATTGCACCAATTAGTTACTCAAACAGTATCATCTGCCGTCTGTGGTGTCACCACCAGTGAGGTAACTGTCCCAGTCTCTGAAAGGCTCCCACTCAATGAGGCTTCATCCCCATCGGCAGTGTCAGTCCCCTCCTCCTTGTGGTCCGAGCAACAGGCCGGGTCCCCAATGGCCGCCGCCGATTGTCGTACACCTCTCCTGTCCTGTATGATCTGCTCAAGGTCTGGAGCATGCAACAGTTGTTGTACAGCCGTTCCTCCCCGGTCCCGGGCTCGACTTCGGCGGGGCCTCGACCCTCGCTCCCCATCCCGTGCCTCCGGCGTCGCAGTCTGGTGGGCCCGGTCCGTCACCTCCAGCCAGTCCCATGCCGCCCCAGGGGTGTTGAAAAATGTTGGCTGCCCTCGGGCCACCA
Organism: Pleurodeles waltl; assembly: GCF_031143425.1. Lineage (NCBI taxonomy): Eukaryota > Metazoa > Chordata > Amphibia > Caudata > Salamandridae > Pleurodeles > Pleurodeles waltl. Next base: position 696,322,774 of record NC_090450.1, read on the forward strand.
CCCGAAGCCATGCCCGGAAAAGAAGAGAGTACTTCAGGCCGAGGGTGCGTAGCTGCCGCTTTACTGCCATAAAGGTGCTCCTTTGCTTTTGCACAGACATTGTGTAGTCCGGGAAAAGCATTACCTTTACGTTTCCCACCTGAATACTTGCAGGGACCTCGTCTCACGCAAGATGTAATCTCTACTGGCATAGTGTAATAGGCGAAACAGAAATGGGCGCGGGCCCATCTCTGGCGGCAAGGATCTCGCCGGCACCCTGCGTGCCTGTTCAACCATGAAAAAAAGGTGTCAGCAGGGACCAGTTCTTTTATCCATTTTTCCACATATGACACTGGGTCGTGCCCCCTCAACCTCTTCCGGCAGCCCCAACACTCGGATGTTGTTTCTCCGCTAGCTTCCCTTGGAGTCCTCTACCCTGCGCTCCAAGAACACCACTGTCCAGCAGCGATTCCATCGAGGCCTCAATTTTTTGAGTTTTAGGGGTAAGTTTGAGTAAGGTGCGCTCCATGGAGTGTGATTTGTCTGCTAATTTCCGGTGGTCTGCATGTAGCAGGTTAAGGTTTGTTGCCACTGTGTCTATCGTTTGCTCCAGAGACATTCTGGTTTGGTCCAGTGAGGCTCCGAGGCGTTCCACCACCTCCAGTACCGCGTCTAATTTGTTGTGTAGTATGGACGAGGAGCCTGCGCCACCAGCCAAGGAGCCACCACTCATCTCAGTGCGCAACCATCCAAGTTGCGGGGGGTCGGGAACAGATGCCCTTACTTTCTCTCAGGCTGAGGGTGAGGTATATCGTGACGGCCAAGTAACTCAACCAGCCACCACTGTGCGGTCCCAGCTCCGATTTGTAGATCCCACCGAGCTAGGACGTATGGAAGGGTCTCTAGTGTCCAGCAGGACCCCAATACTAGTACTTCTGCTCTGTTTCTGGTTGGTGCTGGCTTCAGTAGTTTCCCAGCTCCTTTACTGCTCTGTTATCATGGGGGAGACAATAACCAGCACCCCCTTCCCCCAAAACACCGCACTGCACCGCCTAAAAATGGGGGGGACAGCTCCCAGTCTGTGTCCCGCTCCACACACCGTTCCTCAGGACACCTCGGCAGCAACCTCCCTCCGTGACCCCCTCCGCCTCTCAAAGCCATGCCTCCTCGCCTCCAGTGTAGCCTTCGTCATAAGTCGGCGGTATCACAAGTGCCACTGCGTCTGATCTGTCGTCCTGCTAGACCTCGCTCCTGTATGGCCACCTCTCCATTGCCAGGCACTTCCGTCCTCACACGTATCAAATATGAAAAGGGGTAGAGCGCGTACCCTCCACAGGCTCCGAGAGCATTTCCCCACCAGCAAGGGAGCATCCGTGTGGCCACCGCCGCCCGCTCAGAGCTGCTCCCTCATCCCTCAGCTTCACAGGACCATGCTCACCGGCCCTGCCGATTCCGTCTAAATGAGGCTGCCGCTGCAATGGGCTGTCCCTCGCCAATGACTCTGCCACTTCCATCCGAGCTCCTCGGGTAGAGGGGGGGCTCACCACTCTGGCACCACAGACTCCCTGGAAGGGTACCCCTACTCCTGAAGTGTAGCCCCGTGGCTCCTCTTCTCCACTCCTGAGTTGCGTCTCGGGGTGCTCAACCTCTCACCCCCTCCTCGCTGCCGGCCGACCACTCCACTTGCTTACGCGGTGCAAGGCCACGTTCGCCAAACCTTCCATTGTCGGCCCGCTTTGTTGGCCTCAGTCCGCCACACACGACTCACACATCTGCCGCCACAGCCAGCCTATCTGATCCCCATGCAGCGCCTGTGCACCGGGAATTCCAGGATTAACTGGGCCTCATGGCAGAGCCCGATTAAAGCTCATCTGCCATGTTGGCTTCGCAGGCCACGCCCCCATGTTATAAGCACTTATAACGTGCAGTATGTCGGCTTGACATATGGCTTGTGCAGTAAAGTGGTGCAAAAGGTCAAAATAATCAGAACCAGCTACTGAAACACAAATGCCTTTTTGATTGGGGAAGAATGTTTAATCTGTTTTTCGCAACCCTATGTACTATATACAAAAAAAGAAATAATGTCCAATAAAAGCAGCAATTAAATGGAACACTATACCTGAATACCATATCAACTAACTGTGCTCCTAAACTATGGCCAAAAAAGCATGGGAGCATGGGAGCAATTTACCCTTGTACCCCAAATTTCAAGGGCCCCCTGAGGATAGTGAACTTTCTCTCTGTCTATTTCTGTAGGTAAACCTTTCTCCTCTCTGCCTACCTCTAACTCTGTCTCTGTACACGATCATTTAAGGACTTTCGGGGTCCTGGGCAAGGCATATTTATTTTTGTTTTTATAAACACTTATTGTTGGCTTTACTTATTGGCAAAATGAATAGTAAGCACTTTCATCTGTATGCGGGCCAGGCACACTTAAACTGTTTTTGACTGACCCCATTGCCTCAAGCTTGCTTGGCATCACACAGGCTTGAATTAGCAGAACTCGGGTAATCAATTTTAAAGTTGTTCCCAACAAGGGACCCACAATATGTTGGATCCAGGGCCCCAACAATTTTTAACATGGCAATGGGACCAAAACCACACACACAACATGGTCGGAGGCCAGTTCCAACGTTTCAGGCATATGCCATCTTATGCTGTATACAGATAACTGCAAGATTTCAACATATTGACAGGAAACCATCATTCATATGAAGAATAAGTACAAACCAGCAAAATCTCTCTGTGCCTATTTTTGTACTACTATTTCACCAATCCATATAGTAGATTTTGATTAGTTCCATTGTTTACGATTTCCCATTGATTAAATGTGATAGCATCACTGAGGGACATCAGAGTATTTTATCAAGCTATTCAAACACATCTGTCTTTAAAAAATCATTCTTGTAGTTGCAAGTGTGGCCAGTGTGTGCTTTTGAATATGTCTTGCCTGTGCATATACCACTACTGTTTTGATTTTGGTAAAGGGGAATATCTGTTGGGTACAAATGATGTTGATAAACTATCATTTAAGTGATTTTACTGCAAAACGTGTGAGAACGTGTATTTCCGCTCGTATTTACTGCTTGTAAAGAACTTAAACAGGTGGCAAAATGTAAAAAATGAGATAAATGGCATGTGCATGCCTGCCATATCACAAAATTCAGGGGGCTGATTCACTGAAATAAATGGAAAAGAGTGTACTTTTCCATTCAATTCCTGTTCACTAACATACGTCGAAGTGCACCTGGAAAGGTGCTTTAAGTGCAGGTTTCTAGGTAGGCTAACATATGTGTGTCAGGTGAATTTTTAAGGTCTCCTATTTCCCATGTGGAAAGGAAAGAGAGAGGAGTTTGGGAATTACCGCAAATGAACGTTTGTGTGCATTCCTGATCTTCCAAAGCAAACTACACTTAAAATATCCTATCTTGAATTATCGTCCTCGCACCCAATCCTATATTCACCTGCCGGGAATGCCTATACATTCTTGTAGGTTTAGGAAAGTTAAATGCAGTCATAAACTTGGGTTTACAGCTAAAGTTACCTTTGCGAATCGGCACTCGTAATTTTCGGATTTGCAATTGTGGCATCAACTTTAACTGAAAATAGGTTACGCCTAACATGGAGACATAAAACATCAGCCTGCACTCTACTAAAACATTTAGGGACACCATATTTTAGGATCAAGAGAAGTATACCTCGTTCCTCTGATACTACCGATGTATTCGAAATACTTGGAAAGTTCAGTTTTGGAAAGAAAACAATGTTTGAATTGATGTGTATCAGGAAAGCCTTTTAAGTGCTGTAATTGCATCATTTAAACTTTCCTGGACCAGATCAAAGTTTCACTGGGTTGATGCTACAAAACTTCCGCTAGAAAAAAATTAAAGTAAAAGCAGATCATCAGGTTAAAAAGAAAAAGCTGCGGGTTGTCAAAAATTATTACTTGACATCACACGGATTCTTTTAAACCAGTGCTTAATTTGTAAATAAAAACGTGCCGGTGCACAAAGCTCTCCTCTCAAACACCGGGCTGCTGCAATTAAATGTGCGAGTACAGAATACTGAGGCAGCATAATCCTAAACCATCCCGCACTCTTTAATCCATTTACAGCCATCCCCTCAGATCACTCTTGAAGCTTTCTCCTTTCTCATTTTGTGATGCTTTTCCGTCTTTCTCTTACTCCGTCTTTACCACTAGTGTCTTTTTCTCGTAGTAAATGCCTTATGCAGAAAAGTAAGTGCTGGCCCTCAAAAATAAGTGCCAGTGCCCCCCACCGGAAAACACCGGCTCAAATTAAGCACTGTTTTAAACACGCTAATTGAAAAAAAAACATATCAATGGTCTCCTTACTTGTTTTCCATTTGAATTCCTTCCAGATTTTTGGGGTATGCTGCAGCATCTCCAGAACCCCTACTTACTTACTGTTTAGTGCAGCGAGTACGACCACATATGTACTCCATACACCATCCAGCCATGTCCCCTATACATTTCTTTACACAGGGGTCTTGTTGGAGAGATTCTTGTGGGTTCGAGCCAACACTTTGAAATGGAATCTAGCCTCAACTGGCTGACATTGCTTTCCTCTAAGCACTAGGACACTTGCCCCCTTCAGCGATGCTCTATGAGATCTTTTGGCTTTATTGAAGAGTACATCCAGTTTTGGAACCTCTTTGTCTCGTCTCCCAGTGATATAGAAAGCCTGCCACGGACTCTAAAACAAATAAGCAAAAAAGAGCTGCTAGCCTCTGTTTAGGTGCTGCAGTACAAGCATAATAGGGGTTCCCCTGGGGAGGAGTAAGCTTTTCACACATTCCCAGGTTTACAAAATTTTATAAATATGGGAATGCGTCAAAATGCATGGGTGTTGTGTGGGAACACCTAATGCAACACCCATGGAATGCCTCTTTGACACAAAGTAAGGCAACGCAGCAACTTGCGTTGATGTTGTCTTACTCCATATCTACAAGGCCATGAGAAGTCACCCAAAGTGGCTTTGTGTGGCCTTGTAGATATAGTTCTACAGCCAGCACCACTGGTGCTTCACAAAAAGTGACTCACAGGCAGCGCAAGCCACTTTTAAATAAGCCCAAATACATAAAAGAGTTGCAATATTCAAGTTTATATCCGAAGATGGTAACACGCTACAACAGCTTGCCTCGAGGTTCTTCCACTAAGAATGGTCATACTAAGAATGCATTCACACAGAAGTTAGACGAGGAAACCATTGTACTTGTGGGACGTCGAAGACACATTAATCAGTCAGAACATATTCCTAGCTTCTTTGCATTATACATAGAGCTTATAGCTTATACATGCTATGCTAGCAGTATATATTTCTACTGTTTTCTGATCTCTGGACGTTTATTTGACAAGGCTAACAAAAGTAACGTTGTCGTTTTCTCAGGTAGACTTGGCCAGTGTCTGGTAAACTTTTTAATTTCCGGAGGAAAATATGGGTCATAAAGTTATGATCTATTGCTGGATAATTTTGTTAGCGAAATATCAGTTGCATATCATTAGGGATAATAAAGAAAACTAAGGCTGAGGTTTAGAAGAAGTTGGTAACATGTCTGGACATACTTAGATTACAGTTAGGAAAAACCATGCACCCACAAGACTGGAATGGAAGAGAATGTAAAACTTCCTAACTGTACTCTGAGGCTCTGGTACTGAGAACTTATTCAAACCATCTCACATCATCACTGTGAGAGATCCACACCGTCTCCCTAATCACACTCTGATGTTAGGTTCCTGGAGAGGTCACGTTCTGGCGTCTGTTATAGGGCATCATGTCACAGCCTGACGTCAGAACCCTGGAGTGGTCACCATTTGGCATTATGTTCATGGAGATGTGTCGCTGTTTGATGGCAAGCCCTTGAACAAATTAGTCTAATGTCATGCTACCAGTAGTGATGGTACAGTCATTGTCAAATTCCGATGCGTGTGTTCCTGGAGCAGTGTTACAGTCTGATGTCAGGTTACTGAAGTGGCAGCACAGTCTGACATACATCTCTTTGTACTGATGTTACAATCTGACGTCATCCTATAGTCTGATGATCCTGGATTGGGAAACCAGATTGACGTCACACGATTGGAGTAGTGCTACAACCATGTTTTCAAAACTACCTGAGGGCCACATGCGCTGACACTTTTTTTTAGAGTGAAGGTCTACTGGCTGAATTCATGATTTTTACTGCAGAATGCAAACCAGCGGACACAGCTCTCATAAACCCGGGTAATACTAGCTCTATTCCTCGGGAAATAATCTACTTCCCTTTTGTTTATTCGATTCATTAGTGACATGGATTGCTTTGCTGAGGCCAAAGTGAAAGTTCAGCTTGACTTTAGTCAAAGAGGATGGTCTTTTCGGATTTTAAAAGCGCAACTGGTTGTGGCTGACTGTGGCGTTGGGGGCTAACATTAATTCAAGCAATATGTTTTATTTTTCTCAACCAGTAAATCTACAAAGAATGATATTCGTAGGTGTAGGTCCTCTCAAGATATACCTCTCTCATGACACTCAACAAGACCAAAACATGTTCAGGGATGCTTGCTTGCCATTCACAGGAAATGGATTAGATGTTCAGGATATACTTTCCCTGTTATGTGGGACCAATACTTATTTGCATGTCGTTGGTGTCTATTTGTAGTGGCACTGTGAGCAAAACAAATTAGCGACCTACATTGCAGGCCAGTGTTATCAAGCGTGGTTGTAAACAAAACAAGCATTACTCCTGCCACCATTTTTGTTTTTCTCTGTGCAAATTGGTAGGGCATCCCAAAGGCTGAGCTATGTTACTACAAATGCAGTGGGCCCGACCAAGGGGACCCAACTGTTTACCGTTTAGGTCTAGTTCCAGCACTTTTTTTCTTCCACCTGCATTACTCACTCCCCAAGTAAAACCGCCACCCCACTCCAAGTAATTTCGGACACCGTCGCCAATCCTCAATTTTTCATATATAAATCATTGTTTCTAGGTGTTTTAGTCTCAATTATTCAACACACTCAAAATACGACTATAACACAAAGAATGCTTTAGGTAATGACATGAAAGTCCAGGACTGGAGACAGTGTCAGGAATGACCTAGAGAAAGGTTGCCACTCTACCCAAAATTGATGAACAAAGAGGCTCATTATTAGCACATAGAGGGGCACAAAGCTTCCTTAAGCAGTGTCTGAGAATATAACCTTAATCTGACTTCTAGACGCAGATTCCTTACCCTAGAATTATCCCCAGGTGTCAGACTTGATCTGGAAATTGTTCCTGAGCAGTACTCCTGGGCTGGTAGGTGGTGTCATTCATCTCCACGTGGTGTTGTCAGTGTCGTCCATGCCGGAAGTGACGTGTACAGTGCCAATATAGGTGCCACCCCAGCATGCTGGCATTAATTATTTTCTTTCTGCTCAGTCACTGCTTGACTGACCTATTATCGAACCTTTTGTGGAAGATTTTTGAGACATCATCTCCTGGTGTGGCAGTGATGTTTGCAAGGAAGGCTGATTTTAAGCCCTGTGGTAAATGTCATGGACAGATGTTGGTGATGGACCCACACCTTGTCTGTCTCTGGTGGCTCGAGCATGACTACAACACCAGAATCTGCGTCAACTGTCACACCATGCACCCCAAGGTCTTGTGGGAGCGATCCAAGAAGCTGCTTGCCGCTCAATGTGCGACGCTGCAACAGTCTTATTCCTGGTAGAGAGGTAGGCGCTGAAGACACTCTAAGTCACACTCAAAGTTGGCCAGGCATTCGGGTAAGTCCCGCAAGCACAAAAAGTCCAAGAAGTTGAAGAAGTCTTTGACTTCGCGCTGTCCATCAAAGTCATCAGATGAGTCAGAGTACGTCTGCATTCTAGGCCTATCTCCATGGTTGAGCCTGCACCAGGGCTGTCTCCAGGCTTGCCTGAGTTTCCTTGAGCTGGAGTGACCCCATTCCAACTCCTTGAATTTTATGAGGTCATACGCCTCATATTTGGGTAGCTCATCACTGCTGGCGGGTCTTTGAGCCCACAAGTTCTGATGGGATCCCTATTGGTCTTCCAACAGTAGGTTCGGTCCCAGGACCAGTAGGGCTCCTTGGATCCATGCATGGATCCAGCCTGGCAGCAGTTGAGCTACCTCAACCTTCCCTGGCACCAGCCCCATTGCGACATCCCTAGCGCAGGTGGCCGCGTCCCCATTCTCATCCACAACTATGACACTGAGCCGTTTGGGAATCGTCCGACACTGAATCTGGCACCGGTGGGAAGGCATTCCTTCCACACTGGAGCCTGTGCCTTATCCCTGTGGGCTTGGGGATGACTGAGAGGGGCCACTAGACCCTGATGAATACCAGCCAAGCACACCTGGTATGAGGATGTGGGGAATGCTAGTGGATTGGACACCGCTTCAGTTGCTGGCTTGGTCTCTCCTCCTACTGTGGCTACAGAGGAGGCAGCCTTGTTTGCTATGGTGGTGAGAAGGATGGCTGAGGCTTTGAACCTTCAGCTGCCTTCTGTGGCTGTCAAGACAAATGTCATGACGGAGGTGATTCAGCTGGGAATGACCCCATCTGAACCACTTCTATCATTTAATGATGCCCACACAGATGTCCTCTCTGGGGCTTGATCCAAACCCTGCACAGGGGCTCCTGTGAACAGGACAAGTAAATCCTGGCACATTCCCTGCCACTCCACTGGACAGGGAACTCAAGAGGTTGGATACCTTGGGGGAGAAGATGTTTTCTTCCGCCAACCTGGCACTGTGATTGGGCTGATGCTCCCTTTCACTGTTGGACTTGGTTGCACAGGTGCTACATATGGTTCAGAGGAGGACTTGGCCATACTCTCCCAGGCAATGGCTAGTGAAAGAGACACAGCTAAGTTCACCATATGATTTGGACTGGATACAACCAACTCACTAGGCAGAGCAGTTTCATCATCAATGGCTCTTAGGCGCCACACTTGACTCAGAGCCACTGGCATCATCATCAGCATCCTTTTATTGCTTGATTACTTAAAATCTTCGCTAACAAAGAAAATTATACAAGAAACAAAAAAAAAGTGCTCACCGGAAGTCCGTCGACCACATATAGGTTACATTAGGTACAATAAATATATATATATATATTTTTTTTTTAAAGAATAAAACCTAGACTGATTGCCTTTCACAGACACTGAGTTAAAACCTAAGGGCCCTTTGTGTGGGCCGTCAGTTCACCTTGAGCCAGCTTAATAAACTTCCTAAATTTGGCCAGGTCAGTAGGTTCCTTTAAAGCGAACACCATGGATATTGCCTCCGTGCAAATTCTTAGATTATTATGGAGAAAGAGGTCTTAGTAGGGAGCGACGTGCGTTTATTAGGGCCGGACAGCAGCACAGTATGTGGATAAAGGTTTCAGATTTATAGTCACATAGCCTGCAACCCCCAAAGGCGGTAAGGGAGCCCCCTTTCGGGTTTAGCTCTTTTGTCCTCAGGCCGCGCAGTCGCGCAAAGACAATTTGTGTCATAAGGTTTTCCTGATCGGATGAGTAAAATATGGCTGTGGTGCCAAAAGCTGTGTGGATTTTTTGTAAGAAGCAATTAATGAGTCTTCTTCGTTCTTCCAAGACCACATGCCCGGGAAAGCAATTTTATCTGTTTTTTAATCACAGGTTTGATTGCAATGTGTAACTTGGCCAACCTGATCAGTTCTACTTGGTCAATTTGGAGATTGTTTAAAGCTGCAGCTGGATGTTGTGACCAAGGGTTTGTATTTGTGTTGAAAATGTAGCAGAGGACTGACTTCAGAGTGTTAGTTGGGCCCACGACTAACCTGTAGTAGTATTTCAGGAAGACCCCCATCATGGCCCAATGCTGGCCCTCCAAACCAAATTCCAGCCTTATTAGATGACTCCTTATATATTGTGGCAGCTTAAAAACTCTTTTGTAGATTTTAACCTGGAGCTTTTCTATCAGTGCGGCGGATTGGCCAGGGAATGCTTTGTGACCATAGTTCATTGCCGGGAGAAAAGTGGCTTTAGGAGTTTGAAGGATTAATTTAGCGGAGGGGCTTTCTATTGAGTTGTTGAGTTGGCATATTCTAGTTGTTATGTAATCAGCCTTTGCATTCAGATGTTGAAGGTGGGCTTTGGATGTTCCCTTGGCTGAGAGTCAGACTCCCAGATAGTTGTACATGTCCGTAGTCCTAACGGTGAGTGGCCCCAATTACCAACAAAAGTGCTGGTATTTCAGTGACCCGCCAAAAATTACTACTTTAGTTTGAGTAGCATTTGCCGCCATTTTATTTGCTGTCTTGTAGCTGTGCAGTGCTGTTAGCTCTTTTTGTAAGCCAACTTTGGAATGGTCCAACAGGTCAATATCATCTGCGTATTGTAGCAAGGTGATCTTTTGTTTGCCAATTTTCGGTGGTATCAGGTTGGCTTGTTTTAGTGCCTGTGGCATATCTGCGCTGTAGAGGCTGAATAGAAGCGGTGCCAAAACGCAGCCTTGTTTTAGCCAGTTGGTGGTAGGACTCTCCTTGGTGACTGTAGAGGGTGACAGCTTGACCCTCATACAGGTTGATGTATATAACAATGTTATTGCCCTTAGGAGGTTATTTGAGATGCCCCAATTTTTTAGCTTGTTCCATAGTAGATTTCTGTCAATGGCATCAAATGCCGCAGAGTAATCTACAAAACATGTGAAAAGAGGGGGGGGGATTTTTTAGCAACAGCCTCATGAGCTTGAAAGGAAAGGGCTACTATGTTGTCCGTGGTCGCACAATTCGCCCTGAAGCCAGTTTGGTTTAGTGGTGCTAACTCTTTGGCCTCTGCCCAGTTTTGCTGTTCTTCCAGAAGGACTGAGGCGAATCCTTTTGCGTCAGTGTCCAGGAGTGCAATGAGGCGATAATTAGCGGGGTCTTGCCTATTCCCCTTTTTGTAAATGGGGTATAGTATTGAGTCTCTCCAGTTCGGTGGTACTTCCTGGGAGTCAAGGCAGGAGCAGTACAGTGCAGAAAGGATTGTTGACGAGCAGTTTGGATCTTCCTTGTAGATGTATGCAGGGATTTCGTTTGGACCGGGAGCCCCCGACGACCTCATTCTGCGCAGACTGCTAGCAATCTCACCTGGAAAGGGAGCAAGTCCTATGACTGTTTGATGTTCATTGATGTCCGGTTTCTCCTCTGGTTGTGCTTGGGAAAATTGGTCGGTTGAATAGAGTTTTTTTACATGTTCTACCCAGGAAGCTTCATGTATCGGGTTGTTACGTTGGTCACTTTTGTTGGTCTTGCTTTTGATGTATCTCCATAGTTCACCATGATTGTGTTTTCTTGTCAAAGAGTATATGTAAACAGACTCCTTTTCTGCTTGTTCTCGTTTTATGGACCATATCAGCTGCTTGTGTTGTTTAGTGTGTTTCTGTAATTTTGAAACTAGCTCTTTTTTTATTACGGGGTCGCCTGTTTTGCCGTGTGATCTTCTCAATCTAGCTAGATTCGACTTACTCTCTCCTATGGAATCTTGATGAGGGGTTGTTGTAAAACGCCGTTGGGGTATGCTGGAGTATCCTGCGTGTTGCACGAGATCATAGGTGATGTCTGGCCATTTAGGGCCAGATGTAGGAAACTGAAATTTTGCGACTTGCAAATTGCGAGTCTGACCGACTCGCAATTCGCAACTCGCAAAACCATATGCAGAAAGGTGTCTCAGACACCTTCTGCGACTCGCTATGGGGTCGCAAAGACTCACCTCATGAATATTAATGAGGTGGGTCGCAGTTTGCGACCCCATAGCGAGTCCCTGCACTCACAGGGATGGTGGCCTGCTGAAGTCAGCAGACCTCCATGTCTGTGACTGCTTTATAAAAAAAGCAGTTTTTTTTTTCATTTTAGGAAAACGAGCTGCAAAATGAAAACTAAACCGAAACCATTTGGTTTCGTTTTTTTCAGAGCAGGCAGTGGTCCATTGGACCACTGCCTGCTCTGAAAAAATATTTTTTTTGGCATTCACAAAGGGGAAGGGGTCCCATGGGGACCCCTTCTCTTTTGCGAATGAGTTACCACCAGTGTGACACTGGTGGTATCTGCGAGTTGGTTTGCGACCGCATTCGCGGTCACAAAGCAACTCAGCATGGCGATGCGGTCGCAAATAGGAAGGGAACACCCCTTCCTATTTGCGAGTTAAAAGGAAGGGGTGTTCCCTTCCTATTTGCGACCGCATCGCCATGCTGAGTTGCTTTGTGACCGCGAATGCGGTCGCAAACCAACTCGCAGTTACCACCAGTGTCACACTGGTGGTAACTCATTCGCAAAAGAGAAGGGGTCCCCATAGGACCCCTTCCCCTTTGTGAATGCCGAAAAAAATATTTTTTCAGAGCAGGCAGTGGTCCTACCGGCCACTGCCTGCTCTGAAAAAAACGAAACCAAATGGTTTCGGTTTAGTTTTCATTTTGCAGCTCGTTTTCCTAAAATGAAAAAAAAACTGCTTTTTTCGCGGTTTGCGACATGCAAAAGGCTTGCTACATCTGGCCCTTAGTTCGGAGTGAGTCACTCGATAATAACAAAAGAGTTGGGCCATTGGTGTTTAACCACTGGTTATATGCTTGGGATGCAATGGGTCCCTATTTTATTTGTCTGATTATTTGTGTTTCTTCCTCCCCCAGAGGCATACCGATTGATTTGTACATTTCTGGGCACCTTGGGTGCATCTCAGAGGTTGCTATAAGGGGAAGATGGCCACTTGCCTTTAGTATTGGGATTTCAAAAGCTGTTAGATAGTCTATAACTTCCACAGCAGAGAATATATAGTCTAAGGCGCTTTTATTCTGAAAAGGTTTCGGGAACTGTTATGTGAAGGCACTGACTTTTTGTGAATGCTGAATGGAGACAAGGCCATGTTTTTCGAAGAATTATTGAAGTTGATAGCTGGCAGGTGTAGGAGGCTGGCCTGGTTTGTAGTGAGTACCAAGGGATACTTACACTCTGCACCAGGTCCAGGTATCCCTTATTAGTGTAGAAGAGGTGTCTAGCAGCTTAGGCTGATAGAAAAGGGTAGCTTAGGCTGAACTAGGAGACATGCAAAGCTCCCACTATACCACTGGTGTCATATGCACAATATCATAAGAAAACACAATACACAGATATACTAAAAATAAAGGTACTTTATTTTTATGACAATATGCCAAAAGTATCTCATTGAGTACCCTCAGTATGAGGATAGCAAATATACACAAGATATATGTACACAATACCAAAAATATGCAGTAATAGCAATAGAAAGCAATGCAAGCAGTGTACAGTCACAATAGATTGCAATGAGAGCACATAGGTATAGGGGCAACACAAACCATATATCCCAAAATGGAATGCGAACCACGAATGGACCCCAAACCTATGTGAGCTTGTAGAGGGTCGCTGGGACTGTAAGAAAACAGTGAGGGTTAGAAAAATAGCCCACCCAAGACCCTGAAAAGTAGGTGTAAAGTGCACCTAAGTTCCCCAAAGAGCACAGAAGGGGAATTCTGCAAGGAAGACCAACACCAGCAATGCAACAACGATGGATTTCTGGACGAGAGTACCTGTGAAACAAGGGGACCAAGTCCAAGAGTCGCAACAAAGTCGAGATTGGGCAGATGCCCAGGAAATGCCAGCTGAGGGTGCAAAGAAGCTGCCACCGGATGGTAGCAGCTGTGGATTCTGCAAGAACGAAGAGGACTAGGAACTTCCCCTTTGGAGGATGGATGTCCCACGTCGTGAAGAAGCTTGCAGAGGTGTTCCCACGCAGAAAGACCACAAACAAGCCTTGCTAGCTGCAAGGGTCGCGGTTAGGGTTTTTGGATGCTGCTGTGGCCCAGGAGGGACCAGGATGTCGCCAATTGCGGGAGGAGACAGAGGGGGCGCCCAGCAAGACAAGGAGCCCTCTCAGAAGCAAGCAGCACCCGCAGAAGTGCCGGAACAGGCACTACGAAGAAGAGTGAACCGGAGCTCACCCGAAGTCACAAAAGAAGGTCCCACGACGCGGGAGGACAACTCAGGAGGTTGTGCGCTGCAGGTTAGAGTTTCGGGGTCCCAGGCTTGGCTGTGCACAAAGGAAATCCTGGAAGAGTGCACAGGAGCCGGAGCAGCTGCAAATCACGCGGTACCCAGCAATGCAGTCTAGCGTGGTGAGGCAAGGACTTACCTCCACCAAACTTGGACTGAAGCGTCACTGGACTGTGGGAGTCACTTGGACAGAGTTGCTGAGTTCCAGGGACCACGCTCGTCATGCTGATAGGGGACCCAGAGGACCGGTGATGCAGTCTTTTGTTGCCTGCGGTTGCAGGGGGAGGATTCCGTCGTCCCACTGGAGATTTCTTCGGAGCTTCTAGTGCAGAGAGGAGACAGACTACCCCCACAGCATGCACCACCAGGAAAACAGTCGAGAAGGCGGCCGGATCAGCGATACAAGGTTGCAGAAGTCGTCTTTGCTACTTTGTTGCGGTTTTGCAGGCATCCAGAGCAGTCAGCGGTCGATTCCTTGGCAGAAGGTGAAGAGAGAGATGCAGAGGAACTCTGATGAGCTCTTGCATTCGTTATCTAAAGAATTCCCCAAAGCAGAGACCCTAAATAGCCAGAAAAGGAGGTTTGGCTACTTAGGAAGGAGGATAGGCTAGCAACACAGGTAAGAGCCTATCAGAAGGAGTCTCTGACGTCACCTGCTGGCACTGGCCACTCAGAGCAGTCCAGTGTGCCAGCAGCACCTCTGTTTCCAAGATGGCAGAGGTCTGGAGCACACTGGAGGAGCTCTGGGCACCTCCCAGGGGAGGTGCAGGTCAGGGGAGTGGTCACTCCCCTTTCCTTTGTCCAGCTTCGCGCCAGAGCAGGGCTGGGGGATCCCGGAACCGGTGTAGACTGGCTTATGCAGAGATGGGCACCATCTGTGCCCATCAAAGCATTTACAGAGGCTGGGGGAGGCTACTCCTCCCCAGCCCTGACACCTTTTTCCAAAGGTAGAGGGTGTAACACCCTCCCTCTGAGGAAGTCCTTTGTTCTGCCTTCCTGGGCCAAGCCTGGCTGGACCCCAGGAGGGCAGAAACCTGTCTGAGGGGTTGGCAGCAGCAGCAGCTGCAGTGAAACCCCGGGAAAGGTAATTTGGCAGTACCCGGGTCTGTGCTAGAGACTCTGGGGATCATGGAATTATCTCCCCAATGCCAGAATGGCATTGGGGTGACAATTCCATGATCTTAGACATGTTACATGGCCATGTTCGGAATTACCATTGTGACGCTGTACATAGGTAGTGACCTATGTCCAGTGCACGTGTGTAATGGTGTCCCCGCACTCACAAAGTCCGGGGAATTTGCCCTGAACGATGTGGGGGCACCTTAGCTAGTGCCAGGGTGCCCACACACTAAGTAACTTAGCACCCAACATTTACCAGGTAAAGGTTAGACATATAGGTGACTTATAAGTTACTTAAGTGCAGTGGTAAATGGTTGTGAAATAACGTGGGCGTTATTTCACTCAGGCTGCAGTGGCAGGCCTGTGTAAGAATAGCCAGAGCTCCCTATGGGTGGCAAAAGAAATGCTGCAGCCCATAGGGATCTCCTGGAACCCCAATACCCTGGGTACCTCAGTACCATATACTAGGGAATTATAAGGGTGTTCCAGTATGCCAATGTGAATTGGTGAAATTGGTCACTAGCCTGTTAGTGACAATTTGGAAAGCAAAGAGAGAGCATAACCACTGAGGTTCTGGTTAGCAGAGCCTCAGTGAGACAGTTAGTCATCACACAGGGAACACATACAGGGCACACTTATGAGCACTGGGGCCCTGGCTGGCAGGGTCCCAGTGACACATACAACTAAAACAACATATATACAGTGAAATATGGGGGTATCATGCCAGGCAAGATGGTACTTTCCTACACCCCCCCCCCCCCCCCAAACGAAGGACAATAAGACTAGCCATGACCTGATGAGTCTTCATTGTCTAAGTGGAAATATCTGGAGAGTCCATCTGCATTGGAGTGGGTACTCCCAGGTCTATGTTCCACTGTATAGTCCATTCCCTGTAGAGATATGGACCACCTCAACAATTTAGGGTTTTCACCTTTCATTTGTTTTTTTCCAAAGTAGAGGTTTGTGGTCTGTCTGAACAATGAAGTGAGTGCCAAACAGGTATGGCCTCAACTTCTTCAGTGCCCAGACCACAGCAAAGGCCTCCCTCTCTATGGCAGACCAACGCTTTTCTCTAGGGGTCAACCTCCTGCTGATAAAAGCAACAGGTTGATCCCGGCCCTCAGAATTGAGTTGTGATAAGACTGCCCCTACCCCTAATTCAGATGCATCAGTTTGAACAATGAATTTCTTGGAGTAACATGGGCTTTTTAGGACAGGTGCGGAGCACATGGCCTGTTTCAGCTCCTCAAAAGCTTTCTGACAGTTAGCTGTCCACAATACCTTTTTAGGCATTTTCTTTGAAGTGAGGTCATTAAGAGGGGCTGCTATGGAGCCATAGATCTTTATGAACCTCCTGTAATACCCAGTGAGGCCTAAGAAGGCTCTCACCTGGGTCTGAGTTGTAGGGGGAACCCAATCTATGATAGTTTGGATTTTCCCCTGAAGTGGTGCAATCTGTTCTCCACCTACAAGGTGTCCCAGATAAACCCCTTTCCCCTGCCCTATCTGGCACTTTGAAGCCTTGATAGTGAGGCCTTCCTTTTGCAGGGCCTCCAAAACTTTCCATAGGTGGACCAGGTGATCATCCCAGCTGGAGCTAAAGACAGCTATATCATCTAGATATGCTGCACTAAAAGCCTCCAACCCTTGCAGGACTGTATTCACCAACCTCTGAAAAGTGGCAGGTGCATTTTTCAAACCAAAGGGCATTACTGTGAATTGGTAGTGCCCTCCAATGGTTGAAAATGCAGTTTTTGCTAACATCCTCTGATAACTTGATCTGCCAATACCCTGCAGTCAAATCAAAGGTGCTTAGATACTTGGCAGATGCCAGTGTATCTATGAGCTCATCTGCCCTGGGTATAGGGTGAGCATCAGTTTTAGTTACCTGGTTGAGACCTCTGTAATCCACACAAAATCTCATTTCCCTTTACCCATCTTTGGAATGAGGTTTTGGTACAAGTACCACAGGAGAGGCCCATGGACTTTCAGAGTGCTCAACCACTCCCAGTTCAAGCATTTTCTGAACTTCTTGTTTTATGCAGTCCCTGACATGGTCAGGCTGCCTATAGATCTTACTTCTGACAGGCAAGCTGTCTCCAGTATCTATAGTGTGCTCACACCAAGAAGTGGTGCCTGGCACAGTAGAAAAGAGTTCAGAAAACTGACCCAGGAGATTTATGCAGTGGTTGTTCTGCTCAGCAGTAACACAATCTGCTAAAACTACACCTTCCACTAGAGCATCTTGTTCTGTGGAAGAGAAGAGATCAGGGAGAGGGTCACTTTATTCTTCCTGTCCTTCATCTGTTGCCATGAGCAGGGTGAGATCAGCCCTGTCATAGTAGGGTTTCAGGCGATTGACATGGAGCACCCTAAGGGGACTCCTGGCAGTGCCTAAGTCAACCAAGTAGGTGACTTCTCCCTTCTTTTCAACAATAATGTGGGGTCCACTCCATTTGTCTTGGAGTGCTCTTGGGGCCACAGGCTCCAAGACCCACACTTTCTGCCCTGGTTGGTACTGAATCAGAACAGCCTTCTGGTCATGCCATTGCTTTTGGAGCTCTTGGCTGGCCTGAAGGTTTTTACTGGCCTTTTTCATATACTCAGCCATTGTGGATCTTAGGCCAAGTACATAGTCCACTATGTCTTGCTTAGGAGCTTTTAAAGGTTGTTCCCAACCCTCCTTTACAAGTGTTAGGGGACCTCTTACAGGGTGTCCAAATAGGAGTTCAAAGGGGCTGAAGCCCACTCCTTTTTGGGGTACCTCCCTGTAAGCAAAAAGGAGGCAAGGTAACAGGACATCCCATCTCCTCCTGAGTTTTTCTGGGAGTCCCATTATCATTCCTTTGAGAGTTTTGTTAAACCTCTCAACCAGTCCATTTGTTTGTGGATGATAAGTTGTGGTGAATTTGTATGTTACACCACATTCCTTCCACATGGCCTTTAAGTAAGCAGACATAAAGTTGCTACCTCTGTCTGATACCACCTCTTTTGGGAAGCCCACCCTGGAAAAGATTCCCAGGAGGGCCTTTTCCACTGCAGGAGCTGTAGTGGTCCTTAGAGGAATTGCTTCAGGATATCTGGTGGCATGGTCCACTACCACCAAAATAAACCTATTGCCTGAAGCAGTAGGAGGGTCAAGGGGGCCAACTATGTCAACCCCTACCCTTTCAAAGGGAACCCCAACCACAGGCAGTGGAATAAGGGGAGCCTTTGGGGTGCCACCTGTTTTGCCACTGGCTGGACAGGTGACACAGGTCTTACAAAATTCCTTTGTGTCCTCTGACATTCTAGGCCAATGAAACAAGGAGACAAGCCTGTCCCATGTTTTCATCTGCCCCAAATGACCAGCCAAGAGAATGTTGTGGGCTAGAGTTAGGAGGAACTCTCTGTATTGCAAGGGAATAACCAATCTCCTGGCTGCTCCAGGTTTTGGGTCCCTTGCCTCTGTATACAAGAGGTTGTCCTCCCAGTAAACTGTGTAAGAGTCACTGACATCCCCATTTTGCTGTTTGACAGCTTGCTGTCTTAGACCCTCTAATGTGGGACATGTTTGCTGTGCCACACTCAGCTCCTCCCTGGCAGGCCCCCTCCACCCAAAAGCTCAGCAGTGTCTGCTTCCAGCTCCTCTGGTGAAGGTTCTGCACAGGGGGGAAATTGTTCTTCCTCAGAAGTTGCATCATCTGTAGAGGGAGGGATAGTAGGTAGTGATTTACCTTTACTAACCCTAGCTTTAGGGAGCACTTGGTCCATTGTTCCAGTATCCAAGTCACCCTGTCCTTTTTGCTTTTTGGCCTGAGCCCTTGTCAAAGCAAAAATATGCCCAGGAATGCCCAGCATTGCTGCATGAGCCTCCAACTCCACTTCTGCCCAAGCTGATGTCTCTAAATCGTTCCCTAGTAGACAGTCTACAGGTAAATCTGAGGCAACCACAACTTTCTTTGGACCAGTAACCCCCCCCCAGTTGAGATTCACAACAGCCATGGGGTGGCTAAGAGTGTTGTTATGAGCATCAGTCACTTGGTACTGGTGACCAAGTAGGTGTTGTTCAGGGTGGACCAGTTTCTCTATTACCATGGTAACACTGGCACCTGTGTCCCTGTAGGCCTGAACCTCAACACCATTTATTAGGGGAAGTTGCTTGTACTTATCCATATTAAGGGGACAAGCAACCAAGGTGGCCAAATCAATGGCACCTTCAGAGACTAACACAGCCTCTGTGGTCTCCCTAACAAGACCAACCCCAACTAAATTACCAAAAGTGAGCCCAGCTACTCCCTTGGATTGGCTATTAGTAGGTTTGCTCCCACCACCACTGCTATTACTAGGGGCACTAGGTGTAGCAGTAGGGGTTGTGGTAGTGGGAGGCTTGGTGCTTTTCTTTGGACAACTGGCATCAGTTGTCCAATGGCCTTTTACTTTACATAAATAGCACCATGGTTTCTTTACTTGACTAGAAGAGGATTTGGACCCACCACCCCCACCAGAGTGTTTTTGTGGGCCTGATAAAGACTCATTTTTAGATTTGTCCCCACCCTTGTCTGAAGACTTACCATCCTTCTTCTTGCCATCCTTGTCACCCCCTGTATGTACTTTTCTGTTCACTCTTGTTCTGACCCATTTGTCTGCCTTCTTTCCCAATTCTTGGGGAGAGGTCAGATCTGAGTCCACTAGATATTGGTGGAACAAATCAGACACACAGTTATTAAGAATATGCTCTCTCGGGATTAAGTTATACAGGCTTTCATAGTCAGAAACTTTACTGCCATGTAACCACCCCTCCAAGGCCTTCACTGAATGGCCAACAAAGTCTACCCAGTCTTGTGAAGACTCCTTTTTGGTTTCTCTGAACTTGATCCTGTACTGTTCAGTGGTTAAGCCATAACCATCTAAGAGTGCATTCTTTAAAACTGTAAAATTATTGGCATCACTTTCCTTCACAGTAAGGAGCCTATCCCTACCCTTTCCACTGAAAGATTGCCATAGGATAGCAGCCCACTGCCTTTGAGGGACCCCCTGAAAAACACAGGCCCTCTCAAGTGCAGCAAACCACTTGTTAATGTCATCCCCCTCCTTGTAAGGGGGAACTATCTTGTGCAGATTCCTAGAATCATGCTCTTTTACAGGATTACTATCTGTAATACTGCTGCTGCCACCATGGGGTCCAAACCCCAACCTCTGCCTTTCTTTTTCTAAGTCTAAAGTTTCCCTGTCTAGAGCCAGCTGTTGCTGTTTAAGCTTCAGTCTGGACTCTTCCACTCTCAATCTATTGAGTTCCCTTTCTAACATTTTGTCATCAGGGTGGGTGGGTTGGGCATGCTTTGACACAGAAGAATGGTGTGAATGAACAGAGGGAGACCTGTCCCTAACAGTTTGCACTCTAACAACCTGGCCTAAAGGAATGACATCCCTACTGTGATGAGAGCTCACATTAGTACCAGCCATGCTAGGTGGCCTGCCAAGGGGCAGGTTGGAAAGAATACCATCTAACATTCTTACTGGGGCTACCCCAGAATCAGAGTGTGAACCTGCTAACTTCTCACCAGATGTGCCAGCTAAGGCCTTATCATTTTCAATGAGCATGTTAACTAACAATTCTCTAGAGGGATTCTTCCCTACCCCTAAACTTCTATCAATGCAGAGACTCCTTGCACCTTTCCAGTTAAGGTGGTCATAAGCTGTGCTGGCCAGATCAAGAGTAAGACCTGTACCAGACATGATAGAAAAGAGTTTAAGGGATAGAAAAAGAAAGAAAAAGTTTCAGAACTTTTTAAGCAAACAGAAAAAAACTTTTTCAACTTTTTAAGAAACTTTTTGAAAGTTTAGAGGTACTTTTCAGCAGTTAGCAATAGAGTAAGAGAAGAAAAGCAAAACTTTTTGGTTAGGTGTACATACACTGAACTTGTTTTGTATATTTTTCTCTTATGAAAAGTACAAAATGACAAAGTGGTAAGTAGTTGCAAGTACTTATCCCACTGCTGCACAACCAATGTAGGAGGCTGGCCTGGTTTGTAGTGAGTACCAAGGGGTACTTACACTGCACCAGGTCCAGGTATCCCTTATTAGTGTAGAAGAGGTGTCTAGCAGCTTAGGCTGATAGAAAAGGGTAGCTTAGCAGAGCAGCTTAGGCTGAACTAGGAGACATGCAAAGCTCCCACTATACCACTGGTGTCATATGCACAATATGATAAGAAAACACAATACACAGATATACTAAAAATAAAGGTACTTTATTTTTATGACAATATGCCAAAAGTATCTCAGTGAGTACCCTCAGTATGAGGATAGCAAATATACACAAGATATATGTACACAATACCAAAAATATGCAGTAATAGCAATAGAAAGCAATGCAAGCAGTGTACAGTCACAATAGATTGCAATGAGAGCACATAGGTATAGGGGCAACACAAACCATATACTCCAAAAGTGGAATGCGAACCACAAATGGACCCCAAACCTATGTGAGCTTGTAGAGGGTCGCTGGGACTGTAAGAAAACAGTGAGGGTTAGAAAAATAGCCCACCCCAGGACCCTGAAAAGTAGGTGTAAAGTGCACCTAAGTTCCCCAAAGAGCACAGAAGGGGAATTCTGCAAGGAAGACCAACACCAGCAATGCAACAACGATGGATTTCCGGACGAGAGTACCTGTGAAACAAGGGGACCAAGTCCAAGAGTCGCGACAAAGTCGAGATTGGGCAGATGCCCAGGAAATGCCAGCTGAGGGTGCAAAGAAGCTGCCACCGGATGGTAGAAGCTGTGGATTCTGCAAGAACGAAGAGGACTAGGAACTTCCCCTTTGGAGGATGGATGTCCCACGTCGTGAAGAAGCTTGCAGAGGTGTTCCCACGTAGAAAGACCGCAAACAAGCCTTGCTAGCTGCAAGGGTCGCGGTTAGGGTTTTTGGATGCTGCTGTGGTCCAGGAGGGACCAGGATGTCGCCAATTGCGTGAGGAGACAGAGGGGGCGCCCAGCAAGACAATGAGCCCTCTCAGAAGCAAGCAGCACCCGCAGAAGTGCCGGAACAGGCACTACAAAGAAGAGTGAACCGGAGCTCACCCGAAGTCACAAAAGAAGGTCCCACGACGCCGGAGGACAACTCAGGAGGTTGTGCGCTGCAGGTTAGAGTGTCGGGGACCCAGGCTTGGGTGTACACAAAGGAAATCCTGGAAGAGTGCACAGGAGCCGGAGCAGCTGCAAATCACGCAGTACCCAGCAATGCAGTCTAGCGTGGTGAAGCAAGGACTTACCTCCACCAAACTTGGACTGAAGAGTCACTGGACTATGGGAGTCACTTGGACATAGTTGCTGAGTTCCAGGGACCACACTCGTCATGCTGAGAGGGAACCCAGAGGACCGGTGATGCAGTCTTTTGTTGCCTGCGGTTGCAGGGGGAGGATTCCGTCGTCCCCCGGGAGATTTCTTCGGAGCTTCTAGTGCAGAGAGGAGGCAGACTACCCCCACAGCATGCACCACCAGGAAAACAGTTGAGAAGGCGGCCGGATCAGCGATACAAGGTTGCAGTAGTCATCTTTGCTACTTTGTTGCGGTTTTGCAGGCGTCCAGAGCAGTCAGCGGTCGATTCCTTGGCAGAAGGTGAAGAGAGAGATGCAGAGGAACTCTGATGAGCTCTTGCATTCGTTATCTAAAGAATTCCCCAAAGCAGAGACCCTTAATAGCCAGAAAAGGAGGTTTGGCTACTTAGGAAGGAGGATAGGCTAGCAACACAGGTAAGAGCCTATCAGAAGGAGTTTCTGACGTCACCTGCTGGCACTGGCCACTCAGAGCAGTCCAGTGTGCCAGCAGCACCTCTGTTTCCAAGATGGCAGAGGTCTGGAGCACACTGGAGGAGCTCTGGGCACCTCCCAGGGGAGGTGCAGGTCAGGGGAGTGGTCACTCCCCTTTCCTTTGTCCAGTTTCGCGCCAGAGCAGGGCTGGGGGATCCCTGAACCGGTGTAGACTGGCTTATGCAGAGATGGGCACCATCTGTGCCCATCAAAGCATTTCCAGAGGCTGGGGGAGGCTACTCCTCCCCAGCCCTGACACCTTTTTCCAAAAGGAGAGGGTGTAACACCCTCTCTCTGAGGAAGTCCTTTGTTCTTCCTTCCTGGGCCAAGCCTGGCTGGACCCCAGGAGGGCAGAAACCTGTCTGAGGGGTTGGCAGCAGCAGCAGCTGCAGTGAAACCCTGGGAAAGGTAGTTTGGCAGTACCCGGGTCTGTGCTAGAGACTCGGGGGATCATGGAATTGTCTCCCCAATGCCAGAATGGCATTGGGGTGACAACTCCATGATCTTAGACATGTTACATGGCCATGTTCGGAGTTACCACTGTGACGCTATACATAGGTAGTGACCTATGTCCAGTGCACGTGTGTAATGGTGTCCCGGCACTCACAAAGTCCGGGGAATTTGCCATGAACGATGTGGGTGCACCTTGGCTAGTGCCAGGGTGCCCACACACTAAGTAACTTAGCACCCAACCTTTACCAGGTAAAGGTTAGACATATAGGTGACTTATAAGTTACTTAAGTGCAGTGGTAAAAGGCTGTGAAATAACATGGACGTTATTTCACTCAGGCTGCAGTGGCAGGCCTGTGTAACAATTGCCAGAGCTCCCTATGGGTGGCAAAATAAATGCTGCAGCCCATAGGGATCTCCTGGAACCCCAACACCCTGGGTACCTCAGTACCATATACTAGGGAATTATAAGGGTGTTCCAGTATGCCAATGTGAATTGGTGAAATTGGTCACTAGCCTGTTAGTGACAATTTGGAAAGCAAAGAGAGAGCATAACCACTGAGGTTCTGGTTAGCAGAGCCTCAGTGAGACAGTTAGTCATCACACAGGGAACACATACAGGGCACACTTATGAGCACTGGGGTCCTGGCTGGCAGGGTCCCAGTGACATATACAACTAAAACAACATATATACAGTGAAATATGGGGGTAACATGCCAGGCAAGATGGTACTTTCCTACAGCAGGGAATTCCGGGCAGATCAAGTCCGCTCATGTTCCTAGCGATCTAAGATTAAAATCTCCACAAATTATGATACTAAAGCCAGTGTGGACGCAGACTGCTCATCCAGTGTTTCAACTAGATGTGCCATACTTTCTGTCTTTGCTTGGCCAAATACGTTGAAGTAAAGGTTAACTATGAGAAATTTTGACTTGTGAACTTTTGTTGTCAGGATTTCCAATCTTATTATTTGTAGCACTTGGGTATTGGTAGGTACTATGGTAACTAGGAAGTCTAAGTTGACGTTTAAGTAGATCGAAAGGCCTCCAGAGGGTCTCCTAAAAAATGTTCTTTTTATAGCAGGCTGTTGAATTTCATAGAAACCTGGAACAGTCAGTGTGCAGGTTGACCAGGTTTCTTGTAGGCCTAATATGTTCCCGTTTGCTAGGTGTTGTTGGCCAACGTTGTGATCTAGGAGTCTCTTCAGACCCGCAACATTCCAAGAAATGATTTTTTAGTAATATTCACTGATCTCTGGTTGGGTATTGTTGTTAGGTATAATGTTGAGTGTTCTGCTTGTTGTGCTGGTGCTATAGTTTGGATTGTTTGTGTTCCTGTAATCAAAAGACACTTTTCTAGTGCTATTTGCCGAAATAGAATAAGTACAGGATATAGAAAAGCTGGTGTACCGCTCCTCTGCCTTATGATGGGCAAATCCTTTTAGAATGCTGTGAGTACTGGCTTTTTGATGCAAAGTTTGACTTGATTTTTTAAGTGGATAGGGGAGTTTCAGTTGGACTATCGGTTCTATCTTTATGCCCCATTCCTCTAGATATTGTTTATTTGTCAGTACCATATCAGAAAGAGCCGGAGTTCTTAAGGTCATTATAGTAGCTTGATGATCGTTAGTGTGCTCTGGCAGCACCTGAAATGCTACTCTCACTATGTCATCTGTTTTTATGTTTATCGCCTCTGGTAGGGCCTTAAACAGCCTTAACAGAGTTGCACGATTCAAGATGTCAGGATTACCCTCGGAGCGATATTGGGGAATGAGGACTAGCTTTGCTGTGGGTGTACTACTTCCTTGTTCAATTGCACCCTGAGTTTCTGTGTTAGTGTCATTTAGAGTTCTTGATTTGTTCCTGCTTAAAGTGGCAAGTTTGGGCTCGTCTAATAATTGATCTTGCCAACCGTGCATTTCCACGTTGTCTTGGGGAAGGTCATAAGTAAGACATGGACATGCCTTAAAAAAAAAAAAACACCACTGGCTTTTTAAGGAATGTCCATGTCTCGCTTATGGACATGCCCTTCAATGGCTCCCATCTCTTTAGAGACAAGGCAGACTCAGCGGTGGAGTGCATCAAGGATATCAGAGTTACGGCCAAGACTTTGGTCTTACTGTGGCCCCTCACAAACCCCAGTTCACCTTTCACTCCTTTCGTGGCCACAGAAGGAGCTTCCAGCTGCGTCTCTACTTGCCCAATCACCACAGTATGCAAGGTTCCTAGCCCCACCATGGCCAAGGATTCAGTACCCACAGACCTCATAGGTCAGGAAGACAGAGGTTGAATCGGGCCACTGCCCCCTATAGCAACAGCCTCCAAGCCTGTTTAGTTTCACCTCTGACCATCATGGGCATTCAGTGGAAGGCAGGATATGCCATCACCGGTCCCACTGGAGGTCGATAACATTTGACGGCTGGGTTCTCCAGATCATCCAAATGGGCTACTCCTTCCCCTTTGTGACTACCCCTCCACCCATGCCACCCACTTGTGACAGGCTGAGAGAGGAGTACCACATCACATTACTCTACCCAGAAGTGGCAGTTCTCTTGGCCAAGGGAGACATAGAGATGGTGCCGGCATCAGAAATAGGTTGTGGTTGTTATTTCTGCTGCTCTCTTGTGCCCTGGAAGAACAGAGGCCTTCATCCTATCCTAGACCTGTGCCATCTCAATTTCTTCATGAAAAAGGAAAACTTCAAAAGTTCAAGTTCTGTCTGCCCAGGACCCAGGAAACTGGATGGTAGCATTGGGCTTGCAGGAAATACACCTCCAAATTCCTACGTTACCTACTCACATACATTACCTGGGGTTTTCGGTGGTCCGTGAGCACTTTCAGTTTGCTGTGCTCCCTTTTGCCCTTACTAGTGCCCCTCGGGTGTCCACCAAAGTGATGGTAGTGTTTACTTCTCATCTGTGGAGATCAGGGGTTCCAGTCTTCCCCTATCTCAGTGACTTTCTGTTGAAGGCAGACTGCCCCAGGTGGTCAACTCTCACCTCCAGACTAAAGCAGACCTCCTGCCCTCGAAGGGGTTCACTATCAATGTTCCAAAGTCACACCTGATCCCTTCTCAGATACTCCATTTAATTGGAGCTGTTCTGGGCACAGTGCAGTTTCGGGCTTATCCTTCTTTACAGCGAGTCCAAGATATTCAGGCTAGGATTCCAATGTTTCAGCCTCTATCCTGGATTTTAGTGAAACTGACTGAGGCTGCTGGGCCTCATGGCCTCCTGCATCCTGCTTGTGATGCAGGCCCGCTGGCATATGCGGGCTGTGCAGTGGCACCTGAAGTTCCAGTGGGCTCAACATCAGCGAAATCTCTCCAACATGGTCCAGATCTCGGAGGGCACTGCAAGCAACCTGCAGAGGTGGCTGATGGACTGCGATTGGGTTAACGGCAGACCCCTCTTCCTTCCTCAACCAGTTGTGGTGGTAGTGACAGATGTGCCACCCCCGGGCTGGGATGGCCATCTGGGAGAGGTGGATATCAGGAAACTCAGGTTTCCAGTGGAATCTGGTCTTCACATAAACTTGTTGGAGCTTTGAGTGACCCGACTGGCATTGAAAGCCTTTCTACCCTCCATCAAGGGAAGGGTAGTGCAGGTGTTCAACAACAACACCACTCCCATGTGGTACTGCAAAAAACAGGAGGACGTGGGGTTGTGGACCCTCTGTCAAGAAGTCTTGCTCCTTTGCTTATGGCTGGCACATTAAGGCATTTCCATTTTGGTTTCAACACATGGCTGGCGCTCTGAACACCAAAGCGGACAGACAAACTCAGCCGAAGATGCCTAGCGGATCATGAATGGCATCTCCAACCAGAGATGTTGCAAGGTCTCTTTCAGCAGTGGGGAGAGTCTTGGTTAGATCCGTTCGCCACTGCAGAGAACACGCAAGGTCAGCAGTTCTGCATGCTGCAGTTTCCAATGCGGCTCTCCCTTGATGATGCTTGTCATCTTGAGTGGAGCTTTGGCCTCCTGTAGGCCTTTTTGCCCATACCACTCCAGTCCAGAGTTCTCAAGGACATCAGGAACAACTGGGTCCAAGTCATTCTTGTGTCTCCAGACTGGGGTTGAAGAGACTGGTATCCTGAGCTGTGGAGCATGTCCATCGGTCCTCCGATCAGGCTGCTCCTTCAGGAGGATCTTCTGTCACAGAAGCAAAGGGGGGTTCTTCACCCGAACTTGTCAATGCTCCACCTTTTTACCTGGAGATTGTGTGGCGAGAGTTGGCAGCTTTCAACTTTCCACCCAAAGTCTGTAATGTTATCATGGCAGCTTAGCGTCCCTCCACCAAGACCATATACCGGCCATTGGAGCAAGTTTCTGGCATGGTATATAGCCAAACAGATTGAACCCTTATCTCTTTCTCTGTCCTAAGTCCTTTTATTTAGCCTTATCCTTGCCAGCAAGGCTCTGCATTGGGCGTGTTGAAGGGTTACTAATTCACCATCTCCACTTTCTTGCGGATGCCAGATCAGCTTTCTTTCTTCAGTTCTTCTAATGTAAGTAGGTTTCTTAAAGGTTTGCAGCACGTTTCCGCCTTCTCCCTTCGTTGTGCCTCAATGGGACCTTAAATTTTTTCTCACTTTTCTATTCTGTGCTCCCTTTGAGTCACTTCATACCTGCACTCTTAGTCTTCTGACCATCAATACGGACTTTCTAGTGGCAATCACATCTGCCCAGAGGTCCAGCGAACTGCAGGTGCTGTCATCTCAGCCTCCATATGTATCTTTCTTCCCAGACAAACTGGTCCTTCATACTTGAGCATCATTCTTCCTGAAGGTAGTCACCCCGTTCCACATAGGGCAGTCCATCACTTTGCTTACCTTTTATGCTCCACCTCTTCCCTTTAAGGAAGAGGAGAGACTCCACCGGTTGGACCCAAAAGGAGTGTTGTCGTTCAACTTTGACCAAACAAAGCCATTCTGGATTGGCAATCAATTCTTCGTGGGCTATGTCAGAGCCAAGAATGGGAGGCTATGCACAAATGAGCAATCTCCCGATGGATCGTATTCTGTATTATGATGTGCTGCATATTGGCCAAGAAGTAACCCTTTGTTGATTTGCACGCTTGTTCCCCCAAAACAAAGGCTGCAGCCACTGCCCTAACACACGGAGTTCTGGTCCTGAGCATCTGCTAGTCAGCAACATGGGCCTCAATACATACGTTCACCAAGCACTACTGCCTGGACAGTCAGGTCTGTCGGGATGGGCACTTTGTCCGTTAAGTCCTGCACGACTTTCAGGTTTAATTCATATTCGTATACTCACCTCCAGGAGGTTTTGCTTGGGTATCCATTATGAAGTAAGGAATCTGCAGCTAGAAGGCTCTGGGCCTGATTTAGAGTTTTTTGGAGGGGTTACTCTGTCACAACTGTGAAGAATATGCCTTCCAATGAAATATAAATCCCATAGGATATAATGGGATTTATATTCTGGCAGGTGGGACATCCATCACTGTTGTGATGAAGAAACCTCTCTGGCAAACTCAAAGTTGTGCCTTCTGTCAGATGAACAATTTACTTACCTTCAGTAATGCCTTATCTGGTAGAGACTCTATATAGCTGCAGATTCCTTACTGACCCACCCATCCTTCCCGCTCTGCGAACAGATTTCTAGGTACATCACTGCTAGTGCTCTTCGTCGCTCCGTACTTCTGGCGTGGAAAGACTCAAAAAGAAAATTGATGTCAGCACACTGGGGAGGTGCCTATATATACACCGCACATGTCACTTCTAGCACAAATGGGCAGTGTCACGGGGAGCCGACCAACGGCATCTACTGATTCGCAAGGGCACTGCTCACGTAAAATTTCCGGATCCAAGCTGACGCCCATGGATAATTCTAAGGTAAGGAATCTGCGGCTACATAGTGTCTACAAGATAAGGTGTTACCAAAGGTAAGTAACTTGTTCTTTTGGAAGAGAGCACAGACACACATGCCGAGAGAACAGCATATTGTTTTATGTATGTCTAACTCAAGATAGTTTCACTTAGATTTTATTTAGTGGTGTTACATAACTCTTAATAAGAAAGCTTTTTCTCTGTACAGACATCAGAATTGAATATATTTCTATATGATGTCATCAAATGACATTGCCTTTCTTTGGACACTGGCCATTAGAGAACTTTGTGAATAATTATGATTTCAGAATTACAATACTGAAGAGTAATTTTGCCACTTTGGAGAGTGCGGTTTGGATTGTAGGCAAACAGCTTAGAAAAAGTAGAAAGAGTTGTGGTACATTGTTGGCTTTTGGCTCACACACAAGCGATCATTTCTCAAAACAAGAATAACTTTGTTACCAAAAATGGAGGAGCAGACCAATATCTAAGACTCTAAGGGGCATATTTAGAAGCCCCTATCACCACCTTAGCTCCGCAATAGCATAATTTTTTTGATGCTAAGGCGGATCTAAAGTGGCTTTTCTGCCACGCCATATTTTCAAAGTTGTGCAATGCAAGCATTGTGCCACTTTTCAAACCCTTGCACCACATTATGCCTGCATCAGGCATAATGTATGTAAGGGGGCTTTCCAGCATTAGGATGCCCACAGAAATGGCGCAGTTAAATTTAAAGAAGAAGAAAGAAAGAAAGAAAAGATTTCACTGTGCCATTTTGGAGTCATTCTTAACACCTACTCATAGAAGGTGTTAAAATGATGCTCCCCTAGTAACCTATTGGCCTCCCTGCACTTTGCTGCACTAGCGTCAACATTTTTGACGCTACTGTAGCAAAGCACCACAATTGCGTCAAAATTGTTGATGTTATTGTGCTAACGACCGCCATGGTGCGCTGTGTTATAAATACAGCGTAACCATGGTGTCGTTAGGTGCCGGAAGGGGCACAAGAAAAGTGACAAATCATATGAGATGCGCCACTTTCTCTTAAATATGGGCCTAACTTGAAAGCCATCCAAGTGAAGTCGGACATTTCAGCCTGGTAAAACTAACTAAAACATCCCTATTATACAACTTCCAGGTTCAGTTTTTTTGGTTCACTGCCCAGGCAAATGTTCTCACTGCTTGACAGATCTTTATCTGTTTGCTTCCGCACCTGCTGAGGATTTTTCTTATGGGTGTGCGAAGTGTGCATAATTTGCTTATGCGAGCTACGTGAAATTCCTTAAAAACTGAATGAAATTACAGAAAATGGAAAAACCTTCATTTGATGCTATGTTTTAGGACTAAATGCATCCTTCTGACCGTTTTGGGCACAACGGCACACCTGTGCTACAAAAATAGAGCACAAATGCATGTCTCGCGAGTAACAGTCTCACAATATGGACTTTCACGGTTTTCCTTTGAGCACGGCAAAAAAAAAATTGCTGCGTGCATAATGGTGTAATTTCGGGAATTGCGTGAAACAAGCACAACGCAAAATTTGCAAATTTAGACACGCCGGGTTAACGGGAATTTCGCCCGGGCCTAGTTTTCACGCATCTGTCTGAATAAGGAGCGCTGATGTGTTTGTTGCAAGGCACCACTGTAGTTCCTCTGTGCTGATTTACGATTACCTTGTATTTATTTATACCAGACAACATTTGAACACTATTTACATAGCTAACCATGCAATTAGTACAACATACGTGGGGAAAGCATCATACAAAGCATCAAGGAGATGGAGTGAGACTCGCTGATCCGCTGTGCCAGAAACAGGCAGTTACTTGTTTGGGACTTTTGCTTTGTAATAAGACATTTCTAGTGCCCCTCCCAGGGTCTTCTTATTGTAACATCAAGGACAGTTGAAAAGCCAGGGTCTGATTCTTCACCAAGCCAGTATTTGGACCCTGCTAAGCCAGACATGTATGCAGAAGATTGCTGCTTTGACGGGGGCAACACAAATAGCATACTTTTGACATCTTTTGGCATAATTGGTGTATTACTTGATAGTTGGTGATCATGATTGTCCCAGCTCTGGCATAGTGGCGGTGATTGAGGGCCTTCGTGGTATAATTGTACCGACCCCTGGAGTAAATGTTTACTTACTAAAAACTGAAAAGCTTGTATTTTGGGACATAAGTTATATTTTTTCTCAAAAATGTCAAGCGAAGGGCAACACTATGACCAATCTCGCAGGATCAGCGGGCCCTGGCAAAGAGGCAGTACAGGAGTTACAGATTGTTAAACACTGGGGAAGCAGCTCTGCCCTGCTTCCTAGTGCCAGTTCCCACTCTGGAAGACGCAAACAAGGCTGCTGTATATGCCCTTGGAGGCAAAGTAAATAATCTGGCCATATGTCTCACATAGCAATGCTGGTGCTCACCTGGAAGACTGGGCAAAAGAAGATTAATTCCATACCTGTCTTCTTAAGCCGTTTCCAATACAAATAGCAATGGCTACCATACAATGACTATAGCCTGATCCTGGTACATTTACAGGTGGAGGTCAACAAATAATAAAGATATCACCACTGGGAGAAAAAGAGGCCATATTCGCCAAAATGAGATACAGCTAATATGCATGAGTTGCCGAATATAAGGGTCCCAGTAGCAGTAACAGGCTAATCAGGTGTGGAGCACAATGGCCATGTACAGGTTTAGGAAAGAAACCTCTGTAAAGAAAATGTTAGTAGCCAAAAGGTCAAATTATAATGAAGACCCCACACAACTACACAGCAATCAAATTCTCCTGACAAACAAGGGCGGGGTCCTGGTTGTCCTGAAATCACCAGGACCGACCGCAGCAGTTCCTTGCAGACACCACTTCTGAATTCAGTAAGGTCAGGATTCAAATCTGGTTCTATGGAACTCAAAGGCGACCTTGCCTCCTGGCGCCTAGAGTGGACGACATCAAAAAGATGCTGGGTGAGAAATCAGAGGCGTACCACCAGATGTGGGGGTTATCCTGTTGCGTAGCCATTTTAGTTATAGCTCCATGTACGTTATTTTAACATACTAGGCCGCTGTACACTTTAACCTAGATATATTTTATTCGTACATTGCCGGTGAACGTGTTAGAAGTTTAGTCTCCAACATTCGTAGGAAAACACACATCCTTACGTAGGGACATTTTCTCAGAACATCAGCTGTGTTATTATAAAAACACGTCCTTGACCCTTACACGTTAGAGGGAGATTCCAGCCAGGAAACCATGACTTTATGCTGATTGCTGAATGCCTCGCTACAGATGCTAACGCAGACCGCAGGCCTTTTCTCAGGTATGGGGGTTGATGTCTTCCCAAGGGAACCTGAAAGGCAGAATTAGAGCTTAACATGCTGTGCTCAATTTTAACCTAGATAGTGTCGCGTAGGCTCTCATTATCCTAATGAGGCTACTGGATTTTGAGCGGCAAGATCGTCCACAGTATGGGGGACTAAGTCTGATCCACGGTGGATGACACTTGTCATTCTAAATCCGGGTTTTGCTCCGGCTAACTAGCAGTGCCTCATCTCTCCCGAATGGTAGAGACAATTGGGCAGCCGAGCACATGACATCTTAGTACTTCTCAGGGAAGTAGTGGTCACTCAGGTCACAACCGGTTCTCTCATACACAGTACGGTCTCATATATAAATGACAAAGGCAGTTTGAGTTTTAAAGATTGGTTTAATAAAACAACTGCATTTTAGATAGCAAAACGTGAGCTGCAATAACCAGAACTATACAACACAGTAAAATTAAAATAGTAACGATGAGAGTGAAGCACAAGAATAAGGCTATCGTAGTGCTGCTAGATTATTTTCTCTCTAAGTTATATTTTGAGCACAGCATGTGAAGTTCTAAGCCTGCCTTTCAGGTTCCCCCGGGAGGACATCAACCCTCATACCTGAGCAAAGGCCTGTAATCTGCATCAGCATCTGCAACGGGTCATTCAGCATCTAGTTGTCAGTCCCTGGCTGGAATCTCCCTCTTGACGTTTACTAGGACTCGGAGGTGTTTTTATAACTAACACGCAGATGTTCTAAGAAAATGTCCCTACGTAAGTATGTGTATTTTCTACGAATACTGGAGACTAAACTTCTACCACGTTTACCGGCAATGTACCAGACTGAAGCCTTGACTGAAGCACAGGGCGATCAAGAATGCATTATTTGAGAACACAGTGCCTAACTAAGCTAAACAGTGTGATAGAAGAAATTAAAACAAAACCGTAAAACTGGTTATTGTAAAATAACAGTGCGAAGCTGAATAAAATATATCTAGGGCAAAGTGCATAGCGGCCTAGTATGTTAAACTAACGTGCATGAAGCTATATTAAGAATGGCTACACTACACCCTCCCCTGGTCGGTAGAAAGTGGTTTAAGCCTAAGCTAAAATGCCCTAAGCTAAAATATATTTAAAACCCTACTTAATTTTAACAAGTCAAGAGGACACACAAGCATACTATTTGGCAATTTTAAAAATGAGCATGCGGCCAAAAGCCGAATTCAAAGGAAAATGTCAATTTAGGACAGTTCCAAATCAAGCATCAGTCATGGAAAGCAGGAGATTCTCCACCTCGGCAGATGACAAAACCGGTAAATCCACGCCAAAAACTACCAAGGAGCAGGTGTGTTCCATAGCCCCAGTGTCAACCAAGGCGGCATTCCGTGCACTGCCTATGAACGAGTGAATGGTAACTTCCTCCAGGAAGGGTAGCTCGTAATCAGCTTCTCTGAGCAAACGCAGCCGCAGCGCGCATGTCTGGTAATGAACCCTCAACGAGAACATTAACAGATCAGCATCAATCACTGAGGGGCGTTGCTGTGAGAGACAAACTTCCAGTGCATGTTCAAAAGAGCACCAGCGGCACTGCAACACGGGCTGCACACAATCCAAAACCGGTCTGAATGACAGAGACCAGTCACACTCCAAATACTCCAGGAGTGTTGCTCCAAAATGCTGCATCATACGTTCACGACAGAGCTGCGCTGATGGAAGCGCCTTCATTTGTCCTTGTTGCGGCGGGACAGCCATTGCGGAAAAACAACAGCAACAGCAAAATGCCGGCTAATAAAGCCAAAGTTATTGGAAATCCCCCAAAAATGCTACCGAAAATTGAATGAATAGCCGAAGGTATTAAACCGAATATAGAGGAAAAGGTGTGAACAAAACCAATACCAACAGCTTTGAAAAAATGTGCTAATCCAGCCGTGCTGGACGCATTAAATATACGTCCCACGAGTTCACCAAAGTGTCTCGGAAAGTTCATATTGAACAGGGACTGTATTTCTGCTGATGACCTTGCCACCTGAAGTGCGTAGGTCTCGCGTGCGGATGTAAGGGCCACATGCTTCTGAAATAATAAAGCCTTCAGTCTACTTAACTTGTCAAAATTCACCTTGGAAGTAGCAATGTGAGGCCAGATATCTTCTACCTCCCTACATTTAGTGGGGGAAACAACACGTTCCCGCAGCATGTAATAACCTTAGAGACCGAAACAACATAAACTATTCCGGCCCGCATGCCACAACAGTCTTCACTATTGAGGAGGACGTAGCTGCCATTTGAAAGCACCTGGAACGTGCGTTTAATCAAGGGGACTGGAACTCCCTTCAGATAGCAAGCTAAGTTCGCAACAGAGGCATTACAGGCCCCATGCAAGGACAGCTGCTTACAAATCATTGAATGGCTGACTGAAGTCTCGCATTCACTACCGCTAAGAAAGACCTCTTTCATGCCACTGAGGCATTTGTACGAGAAGGGAAGCTCCCACACTTCATGGATGTAACTATCTCCCAACTTTTCATATCTGCCTACCGGAACATGTTTCAAACAAGAATTGAATTGTAATGTAGAAATAGGCAGATTAATAACATCGTGTATCAACCACTCTGCTGAAGGAATCTCGGCCACAGTAAAAGGCAATCTTTCTATCTTTTCAATGTTAAGCATGACATAAGTCGCCTCCTTTTTAGCCATTAGTTGTTGTCGCGTCAAATTAAAGGAAAAAAATATTTCCTTGGCACTGATGTGCTGCCACGGAACGCGACCCGCCTTCAATGTCTGGAGTGTTCAACCCAACTGCATAATGGACCTGGTCTGACTCTGTCCATGATGTAAAGAAGACATATCAGATCGTATAATGTCTATAGCGTAAGAAACAATGTTGTTAATTGTATATATCCAGTCGGACAAGGTGTGAATCCCATTATCCACAACAGCTAATGCCTTTTTCAGATTTTCCTGATCTATCTGCCTTAACCGGGCTGCAGCCTCTTGTTGGGAAAGTTTCCATATTTCATTGTATACCTCATACAATAAACGCTTGCTACCTGGTATCTTTGGGCCTGATAAAAAATCTTGTAAGTCAGTGTTGTTAGACAGGAGACTGAGATGTGTCTTAACCGCATCTAGTGAGGATGATTTTAGCCACTGTTGGCACAATTTTCCTACACTATATGTTGTAAATATTTCAGCATGTTCTGCTGATATATAGCGAGGGTCTGACCTACTCTTTCGGAAACCTCCCGAAGAGGTGACAAAACGTTGATGACACCCGTTGGTATCTATTGGCCACAATAACCACCCGCCTGGACGTGACAGTGAAGCATTAAACGTACCATTCTGGACTCACTCATTAAGCTCACTAAATGTTGCATTTGTGTACTTTTGCCAGTTATTAAATTTTGCAGGGGCAGGTATACTGGGCATGTTTAATTCTCTAATTGTTGCTAAGCCTAAACAAATTGTCTGTTGGACTGTTTCATTTAAAAAGATCTTTTGAACGGGGATGAGACATGCCCTAAACAATGTTTCTCTACACTTGGTCTGCCAATTTTTTGTTCCCCAAACACTTTTCAAATCAACATTCTTGGACCAATATTCATACCCTTTAATTGATAACCGGGAAACAAAGGAGTCCGAATATATAAATTTCGTGTTGGTCAATAACATATGTTTATCCCTAGTCGGAGTTACCTTAAAATAATATGACTCACCATTTTTTTGATGATGCCCAGAAAAATACGCAAACTTTTCAAAATAAGTTTTGAACTCCCTTGCGAGGGAGTTGGGCAATGTTCCCATTGTGTATAATCAAATATCGTTTTTGGACTGCTCGCTTTATGTATGAAGTGGTGCCCATAATAATTATAGCAAAACATGTCACCATAATTTTCTTTAAACTGGTAAAATCTTCATTTTCATAGACAGTATAATATTGCTATTCTGTCATCATTGAATCAACTGTTTTCACATCCCAATCATAAGATACAATGCCTGGTATAACTATATCGTTCATGGATAACTTAAACACATTCAGTATTTGAATGATTTTAGTAGGACCATATATATCAAACATTACTTTGTCCCACACAATCCCATCAGGAATTGGCACTGCAGAAATGTTCACAAAAGACAAGTCTCTTCAAATCTTATGTGAAGAAAAGTGTGGTTTCAAATCCTCCTCCACCTGTTCAACCGCTGATCTCTGGGGAAGAAAATGACAATGTATTAACAAGAAAAAAGTAATGACAAAACCAATCCAAAGCAGGAAGGCTAGGACAGTCAGGGAAAGCTATACATAGTTCCATGGAAAAACGAAGTGTGTTTCTTTAAGCCAATGTATCAGCTTACGTGTACCTGACAGGTCAGCAGTCAAAGAGGCAACTGAGTCCGATAGACCGTCGTTGTAGTCGGCAAAGTAACCAGAGGCAGTTCGTGCAAAAGGCGTTGCCGTAGTCAATGGAGGAGTTGGTGTTTCCTGTGGTGGTACACAGTAGACAGCCCAATGCGTCTGGCTTGTAGTCATAGTGACTTGATCAAATATTTCTAAGTTGCTTGTTGTTAGTAGAACTAATGCAAGATCGTCATCATCCACCCTCCCCAAGGTCGGAGAGGCATCAATGTTGGTATAAACAACGTGAAGCTGAACTTCTTCTCCAGTAGTGAGAGGGATTCGGGAACTACTGGACGTTCCTCTTGGTCGGCTGTGTAGAATCGGCCACATGTTGTAGCTTGACATTGTCAATGGAAACAAAGCGATTTTCTTTGGCATCTGGCAACGGTGGTAGAATAACAGTTCTGGTACCGTGTATCCCCAACACAGGGACTGGTGCTCGATAAGAAGGGCCAAATTCTTTTTTTCACTGTGACCTTTTCACGCACAAGATCCCCAACTCTGGGAATCCAGCCAGTAGGTGTTACTGGCACATCCTTAATTCGTGTGGCGGCAGCACTTTTAGAAGAGTTATCTTCATGGAACTGCTGTAATTTCTGTAAAACAGTGACACAATCATGTATGTCAAAAGGTGTTTCCGCTGCCTCCACACCAGGACCATCAAGATCCGGAACTAACATTTGTGTTCCGAACAGGCACTCATATGAAGTATGACCCCCCCAGGGATCTTCTAGGCAGGTTATTTAGTGCTCTCTGAACTCCATACAGGTGGGTTAGCCAACTACGACCCGTACCTAAGACTGTGGCCGTTAAGGATTGCTTTAAATTGTGGTTTAATCGCTCCATGACAGAATTTCCCTCGGGATGAAATGGAGACGAGTACTGGAGCTGGACCTCCAACGAAGCCATGGTGTCCCTGAATGCCCTTGAGGCAAAAGCAGGGCCCTGGTCCGAATGGAATGCCGCAACTGCATATGAACCGACAAAGACTTGCAAATCTTTAATAACAGTCTGAGAATCAGCCGAGCGTTGTGGCCACACCCACAAAAATCTGGAGCAAGAATCAACAGCGACTAATATATATTTTTATATATCAGGTGTTAATGGACCGCAATGATCCAAGTACACACATTGTAATGGTCTATTTGAGATTAAGAGGGGTGTCTGCGGCGGGCGCTTAGCCTTGGAAACTTTAATTTGTTGACAGATGTCACAACAAAGGACATACTGCTTAGTCTCTTTATAGAGACCAGGCCACCAATACCGGGCCTGCAATAGTGAAATTGTAGCCGCCACGCCAGCATATGTAGATGCCACCCCTTCATGCGCTGCTTTAATCAATTGTGGTCTTACATCTTTATTGGGGATGTTGCGTACGCCTACGCCTGGAATTTTAACTTCAGCATTCAGCATACTTCCCATCAAGGATTGATATTTATTAGGAAATCCTTTAGGATAAGGCGTACCATCAACCGTAGCTTTTATGGCAGCCATAATGTCTGTGTCTGGTTTGGAACTCGAATGAGTCACTGCAGCTACAGTGGCGACTGACACTGCCGACATTGCGGCTTCATCAGCCAAAGTATTTCCAGCAACGTGTATTCCAACGCACTGGTGTCCAAGTGTATGTACAACATGGACTTTGGGTAGCGTCTCTTTCAGGTCTGCTACCTTCCCCCACAGGAGTCTGTGTTTTATGGTGTTGCCTGTTGAATCTCTGAACCCATTCAAGCGCCAGTAATGCAGGTATTCATTAAAAGACCGGACGCAATAATATGAATCACAAACAATCAGGGTGTCGGATCCGTATTTTCTAGTGCCATTAGTAGAGCTTTTAGCTCAGCCAATTGTGCTGTACAATCCCCTAAAGTCTGTGTATAGGTATGTTGGGGACAGAATTTCTCCCCCTCCATATAGCCGCTCACGACCGCACATGCAGCAGAATATTGATGTTTAGTTCCAATCGCTGGTTGCGCAGAGCCATCGGTGTACATGACTACATGATATTGATCAATAGGCAAGGTGTCAGCAGGAACTGGATATTCTACTTCATGTTGTAGAAATTCTTGAGTTTGTAACTTTGGGTTGAAAATGTAGTCTACATCAGTGGCTGTTAAAGACGTAGCCCATTGTATCCATCGTGAATGAAGTGCTTTTGTGTTCAGGACGCTAGCTTTTGTAACAGCCTCTAGGGCCGGAATAGGAGAAATGACAATAATGCGTTTTTCTTGGGCAAGAGGTCTTTCTTTAATAACAGCCATCTGCACAGCAGTGAGAATTTTCTCACTGGGTGCAAAGCGTTGTTCAGCAGTGGAATACAGGTGTGATTTGTATGCTATCAGGATTGTCTCACCTTCATTAAATGTGACATAAGTAAAACCGATGGCCCCAGCTATTACCCTGATGACCAAATGTGTCTTATTGTCCTGTGTGTGTAAATGTTTTGCTGCTAGCATATCTGCCTGTAAATTGTGAAGAGTATGTGTATGTTCAATTGTCCAGAATTTACTTGTAAAATCAGGACGTATTAACTCATATAAAGATTTTATGCATGTAGCATAATCAGGAATGTATGTTCTGCCAAAATTTAGAAAGCCCAACAATGATTGTAGTTTTTTAATCGTATTTGGTGGTTGCAGTTGTGCAAATTTTTCAAAAAATAGTGGCGCTAGGCTCTTCCCTTCATTCGACAGCTCATATACCAGGAACAGCACGCAGAGGAAGGCAATTTTTGACTTTTTGAAGTTACATTTGTAGCCGAGTTCGGCAAACCCTACCACAATGCGGGCTACCCGTCTTAAATGTTGTAGTAACTCGTCATCTGTGAGATATATATCGTCCACATATGACAAAGCTTCAGGGTCTATCTTGTGTAAAATAGCAGTCACACGAGCTGCAAACACTCCTGGGCTGTTCTTATACCCCTGAGGCAAACAACAGAATTGTTTCTGGGAGCCTAGTGCGCTAAAGCTTGTTAAGTCTCTGCTTTCAGGTGCTATATTCTGGCAGAAGAACCCATTAGAGATATCCAAAGTCGTTTTATATTTTTTCCGCACAATGTTGCTTATTAGTGCAGTGCTATGTGAGTTTTGTATAGCATATGTACGTGTATGTCTGTTTAAATGTCTGTAGTCTAAGACTATTCTGTTTGAATGGTCTGGCTTACCTACAGGGAATAAGGGGTTATTCATCGGTGAGACACGGGGTTCAATCACACCCTGGTATTCTAATTGTGTAAGTATCTCTCTCACCGGTGCCCTTGCTTCATGTTTTATTGGATACTGCGGTTGTGGCTGAGGTTCACTTTTAATGGGAATGACGTGGTATGGAGAATCCCTATCCTACCCTACGTGATTTCTATATTACGTAGGTGCTTGTGCTAGAGCCCATTCTATAGAATAGGACTCAGCAAGCTTCTCTGGAACAAGGGGCGAGAAGGAAGGTTTAATAACCTCTTCTCCATATGGGCAGGTGCGGACAAAATCAGGTGGCCAATCTTGTTCGGCCAACAAAATGTCATATATTTTTACCACACAGTCACAAAAGATTGCGTGTATGGTGCATTCAATGTCTCCTTCCAACTGTAGAGTTACTCTATACACCCTATCGGGTTTGGAGACACGCATGTCTGCTGTTTCTACTTGTATAAAGTCATCAGTTGCTTTCACCTACAGATGCTCTAGAAGATTCCGGCGAACTATTGTGACCTCTGCCGCGTTGTCTAGCAGTGCTAAAGGCCAGTTCATGTTCTTCAAGAGAACCCTCTTCCTGAGTGACATGTCTGACTGAGACAGCTGCCACTTTTGTCTTTTTAAATTGTTGTTTTTGTTGTACTGGTTTCTCTTCCTTCTTAACAGAAACCTCCGAAGAGCGTTGTGATTCCTGTCTCGGTTTCATGTACTTTGTTCTCCATTCTGATCGCCCACCTCTCTCATTTCTCTTTTCCGATGAGTCCTGAAAGGAACGAGATTGGCGTGTATCTGTATATTGATATATCATCACCTACATGCCAGGTACCCCCCTATGGTATTCCCTTTGGAATGAGTGTGACTACAAGGGAAACCCCCCCCCGGCACTAGCCAGACCAGAGGCAAATCGCCCCCAACTACGGGCCATTTTAGACCTACCCCACCGTGAACTACCTGTTCAGGTAGGCCCTATACTGTATATATTTTTCACTTTGAGCACCTCACTTATTGCGTGTGCTCCGACCCTGACGAATGCCCCTGACCAACCAGCACTTAGTGAGGGCAGAAACATGTTAGTCATACGTATTCCTTTTTAGACTCTAAGAGACATTATCCTCTAATGAGCCTTCTGTTCCCCTATGTTCTTAACCTTACCAGCATACACCCCCATTAAAACTAGCAGTAGCAATTGGTAACTTGCTTGGTAATTTTATTTCTCACCCCATCTGGATCTCTGTAATTATCCAGTAAGTCTAATTTCAGCACTCCCTCTGGTTCTTTTAACCAAGAGGTTGAGTCCGCCCAAGTAGTATCATCTTACTTGGGTGGGGCTAGGTGGTCAAATGATGAAGCAAGACACTATTATGTGTGTGAGACCACCTACTCCGTAAGGGAACTCCCCCTTCCACTTGTAGAACTACATAGCACCCCCCTACGTGGATACTTTCCCACCATGACTTCCCCACTTCAGAGTCTTAAGCGACTCCAACACGGTGCACTGGGTTAATCGACCTAGGCCCACCCTCAGTTCCTACTACCCCACACCTTTAGTGATGATACAGTTTCCTTTGGGAGTTGGTGTGGGTTAGCAACACTCCCAGTGCTCTCCTTTTGTGTGTTATCAGTATATTGATATCCATCAGGCGTTTTTATATTCTCTCTATTCCTGAGATTATATCTATTCTGTGGGGTCTCCACTCATGGAGATTCTCCCCTTTCTTTTTTAGGTATTTGTTGTTTTTCTCCCAGCATTTCTTATTACCCTCAGGTTGTTGTTTAATATTGTCTTTATTATTTTTACCCTGAAATTGGTGTTTTTGTGGTCTACCCCCAAGGCTATCTCGACCGATACTGGAATATGTTTCCGCTATTATTTTAGGCAGTTCTCGCTCCTGATCTTGTTGCAGGACGTCACGGAGACGCATGCGCACTGCAAGTGCAACTGCTTCCCCTTTAAGTTTACTTAGGATAATTGAAGAAACTGTGGCAAAGTTGCCCATCAGTTGCATTCTCAAATCTAGGGCCGGAGCAGCCCGTATTAATCTTGAATTTGTTTAAGCACTTCCGGTAGGTTGGCTAGCGTCGGTGTACCGTGTGCCGTTGTATAGAGCGCAGCAAATACCGTGCCCCATGTATTATAGTGTTCAACTGTAGGAACCATCCCAAAAGGCAAGCACATAGTTAATATTCTATGTTTATCCTGAGGTCCCATATGGGGAAATACTGCCTCCAGCGTATTAATTTTTTGTGCTAGCCAAAACTGAGTCTCCTCTCGTTTGGCTGGGACTTTACCCATAATAAAGTGAACAGTCACCGGATTTATACCTGGTGTTACTGCATGATGTTGTGCTGGAGCAGCACGCGCTGGGTTTGTATTTAGTGTCTGCATCACAAATTTTACTAATCGTCTGTATATCGCTTTTAACTCAATATATAAGCGTCGAACCTCAGCTACCGCCATATTCGCAGCCGCAGGATGAGGTGTATATGCGGCCAATAAAGGCCAGGAGGACCATCATTACTTAGTGGACCTAACCATACTGGTAATATTGTATGGGGTAGGGCGCCATCAAGCTAATTATTATGTTCTTGATAAGATAGAGGTAACTCTAAATATGCGTACGCCCTGTATTGCCCAGGCGCGTTCACTAATGTATGAAATGTATTTGTGTTCCCATCAACTGCTTGAAATGTGAACCAAGAGTAAAAACGTTCTGTTCTATAGGCTGCATGGGCGTCCACCACAAATGTGACTGGACCACCCAGGGCTGTAAGGCCATGTGCTAGCAAATGTGCTGTGAGCGGTTGTCTCATGTTAAGAGCTATTTGTACAACCAGGGGATTCTCCATTATAAAAGCACTAAGAGTTCAGAGGAGGCACACCAAGATGGGGTTCTTTCCTTTTAAGGTTCAAGCTTGAACAACCACCAGCTGAAAAATAGGATTACCTATACAGCGGTGGTGGAAATCCTCAGTACCACGGACGTCTCTGTATACGGAACTGAGGGGTCATTATATAAAAATGAGACCTAGATATGCCGGTGGACCTGAAAATTAGAGCCTGACCAAACGTTGGCAGCGCCATGTCGCGTAGGCTCTCATTATCCTAATGAGACTACTGGATTTTGAGTGGCAAGATCGTTCACAGTGTGGGGGACTAAGTCTGATCCACGGTGGATGACACTTGTCACTCTAAATCCGGGTTTTGCTCCGGCTAACTAGCAGTGCCTCATCTCTCCTGAATGGTAGAGACAATTGGGCAGCCGAGCGCATGACATCTTAGTACTTCTCAGGGAAGTAGTGGTCACTCTGGTCACAACCGGTTCTCTCATACACAGTACGGTCTCATATATAAATGACAAAGGCACTTTGAGTTTTAAAGATTGGTTTAATAAAACAACTGCATTTTAGATAGCAAAGCGTGAGCTGCAATAACCAGAACTATACAACACAGTAAAATTAAAATAGTAACAATGAGAGTGAGGCTATCATAGTGCCGCTAGATTATTTTCTCTCTAAGTTATATTTCGAGCACAGCATGTGAAGCTCTAAGCCTGTCTTTCAGGTTCCCCCGGGAGGACATCAACCCTCATACCTGAGCAAAGGCATGTAATCTCCATCAGCATCTGCAACGGGGCATTCAGCATCTAGTTTTCGGTCCCTGGCTGGAATCTCCCTCTTGACATATACTAGGACTAGGAAGTGTTTTTATAACTAACACGCAGATGTTCTAAGAAAATGTGCCTTCGTAAGGATGTGTATTTTCCACGAATACTGGAGACTAAACTTCTACCACGTTTACCGGCAATGTACCAGACTGTAGCCTTGACTGAAGCACAGGGCGATAAAGAATGCATTATTTGAGAACACAGTGCTGAACTAAGCTAAACAGTGTGATAGAAGAAATTAAAACAAGACAGTAAAACTGCTTATTGTAAAATAACAGTGCGAAGCTGAATAAAATATATCTAGGGAAAAGTGCACAGCGGCCTAGTATGTTAAACTAACGTGCATGAAGCTATATTAAAAATGGCTACACTACAATAGGAAATAGTCCATTGATCATAGTGACCATATGATAGTGTTGGTTTTATGCTTCACTCTTCTCGTCACAATTTTAATACTGTCATGTTGTGTTGTCCTGGTTATTGCAGCTCATGCTTTGCTATCTAAGATGCAGTTTTTAATTAAACTCATTATTGAAACATATACTGCTTCTGTTTGTCATTTATATATGAGACTGAATTGTAAATGAGAGAAAAGGATGAGACCTGAGTGACCACGACTTCCCTGAGAAGCCACATATATCATGCGCTCAGCTGCCCCAATCATCCCTATCCTTGGGTAGAGATGAGGCACTGCTAGCTAGCCGGAGCAAAACCCGGATTGGAGCGACAGGTGTCACCAGCAGTTGGTTAGACTTAGTCTCCCAAACCTTGGCGATTCTGCTGCTCAAAATCCGGTAGTCTCATTAGAATAATGAGAGCCTACGCGACAATCCAGTTACTGCTAAATCACAATAAGGAATCACAGTTTAAGCAGGAAGACCGTTGTGACTTGTGCTCAATTAGGCTACAAAAATCTGTGAGGTCATAGAAAATGTTGTGGAGCCAGAAAACAATTTCAAGAGAACAGCTGTCCTGCCATGACATCAGTGTAGACTTGAGTATACCACAAAGCTTATATTTGCTGCATTTTTGAAGTGGGGAACCTGGACTTAACAAAAAGTTAGAGAATAGGTCGGAAAAAACAACTTGAGAATTAGGG
Source organism: Pleurodeles waltl (assembly GCF_031143425.1). Taxonomy (NCBI): domain Eukaryota; kingdom Metazoa; phylum Chordata; class Amphibia; order Caudata; family Salamandridae; genus Pleurodeles; species Pleurodeles waltl. The sequence continues at coordinate 696,367,614 of NC_090450.1, forward strand.
ACCTATCAGCAGGCCCATAGTGGTAGCTATATACTGAATTGTCTGACTTACTAGATTCCATCTAGTAAGCCCGAAGATCCCCCTCTAAGTGAATGTTAGCATGTCTAGGGGTGATGCTGTCCTAGATGTGTTCACAAGGGCCATCTTTGGAAGACAAGGAGAAATGACTCTTGCTAGACCTCAAGAAGACATGTTTGAAGGTCACAGTGTGGAGGATTAACCGGTTCTGTGTCGCAGACGTAATGGTTACGTCCTGCGGCACAGTGCTGCTGTGCCGAGGACGTAACCATTACGTCCTCGGCACACAGCCCAGAGGGAGAGCTCTCACTCCCTCTGTGTGCTTCCCCCCAACCCCCCAAAGGCCGGGATGGAAGGGGAAGCCCTTCCCCTTCCACCCCCACCCCCCCATAATGACGTCAGCGCGTGATCGCGCGCTGACTTCATTATCGGGTGCCCGTCGCACAGGAAGCCATTTGCTTCCTGTGCGGCAAGAAAGGAAGAGGTGAGTTTCTCTTCCCGGTGGGTGGGGGGGTTTGCAGAAAGAGGCACTGGGGGAAAGGAAAGGGTTTTCCTTTCCCCCGGTGTCTCTTTGAGCATTCCTGCTGCCCGATCGCATTGCGATCGGGCAGCAGGGAATGCCCACTAGACACCAGGGATTTTTTTTTTTTAGTTTGTTCGTGTTTTTTCCTGTCGGGGAGCGGCCCCTTGGGCAAGGGTCACTCCCCTTTTGAGGGCAAATAACAACAGCCATTTCTGCCACCCTTGGGGGCAGATTGGCCTACTATTTTAGGCTGATCTGCCCCCAAGGGGGTCAGAAACCACTGGAACGCCAGGGATGTTATTTTTTTTGTGTATTTATGTGGAGGGGTGCCCCCTTGGGCAAGGGGCGCCCCCCCAAGCGGGCATAGAACTGTTGGCCTTTTCTGCCCCCCTTGGGGGCAGATCGGCCTATTTTTTTTAGGTCCCTCTGCCCCCAAGGGGGGCAGAAGCCACTTAGGCACCAGGGATTGTGTGTGTAGTGGACGGGGGGGCGGCGCCTTGGGCAAGGGTCGCTCCTCTTTGGGGGGCATGTCTTTTAGGGCCATTTCTGCCCAGATCAGCCTATTATTTTTTAGGATGATCTGCCCCAAGGGGGGCAGAAACCACTAGAATTCCAGGGATTTTTTTAAATTTGTTTATTTTTGTGGGGGGGGGGCGTCCCCTTGTGCACGGGGTACCCCCCCCAAGGGGGGCATTGACCTGTTGGCCATTTCTGCCCCCCTTGGGGGCAGAAGCCACTTAGACACCAGGGATAGTGTGTGTGTGTGTGTTAGTGGATGGGGGGTGCCCTTGGGCAAGGGTCGCCCCCCCCTTTGGGGGCACATGTACCGAGGCCATTTCTGCACCCCTTGGAGACAGATCGGCCTATTATTTTTAGGCTGATCTGCCCCCAAGGGGGGCAGAAACCACTAGAACGCCAGGGATTTTTTTTTATTAGTTTATTTTTATGGGGGGGCGTCCCCTTGGGCACGTGGCGCCCCCCCAAGGGGGACATTGACCTGTTGGCCATTTCTGCCCTACTTGGGGGCAGATAGGCCTATTTTTCTAGGCCCATCTGCCCCCAAGGGGGGCAGAAGCCACTTAGACACCAGGGATTGTGTGTGTGTGTGTGTTAGTGGATGGGGGGGCCCTTGGGCAAGGGTCGCCCCCCCCCCCTTTGGGGGCACATGTACCAAGGCCATTTCTGCACCCCTTGGAGACAGATCGGCCTATTATTTTTAGGCTGATCTGCCCCCAAGGGGGGCAGAAACCACTAGAACGCCAGGGATTTTTTTAATTTGTTTATTTTTGTGGGGGGCGTCCCCTTGGGCACGGGGCACCCCCCCAAGGGGGTCATTGACCTGTTGGCCATTTCTGCCCCCCTTGGGGGCAGATGGGCCTATTCTTTTAGGCCCATCTGCCCCCAAGGGGGGCAGAAGCCCCTTAGACACCAGGGATAGTGTGTGTGTGTGTGTTAGTGGATGGGGGGGGCCCTTGGGCAAGGGTCAACCCCCCTTTGGGGGCACATGTACCGAGGCCATTTCTGCACCCCTTGGAGACAGATCGGCCTATTATTTTTAGGCTGATCTGCCCCAAGGGGGGCAGAAACCACTAGAACGCCAGGGATTTTTTAAAATTTGTTTATTTTTGTGGGGTGGGGGGGTCCCCTTGGGCACGGGGCGCCCCCCCAAGGGGGGCATTAACCTGTTGGCCCTTTCTGCCCCCCTTGGGGGCAGATGGGCCTATTTTGTTTAGGCCCATCTGCCCCCAAGGGGGGCAGAAGCCACTTAGACACCAGGGATAGTGTGTGTGTGTGTTAGTGGATGGGGACGGGGGGGCCCTTGGGCAAGGGTCGCCCCCCCTTTGGGGGCACATGTACCAAGGCCATTTCTGCACCCCTTGGGGACAGATCGGCCTATTATTTTTAGGCCCATCTGCCCATGGGGGGCAGAAGCCACTTAGGCACCAGGGATAGTGTTGTGTGTGTTTTTTAGGTTTTTTTGTTTGGGGGCTGTCCCCTTGGGCAAGGGTCGGTCCCCATGGGGACACACTACTAAAGGTATTTTCTGCTCTCCTTGGGGCAGATAGGCCTATTTTTTTAGTATGCCCATCTGCCCCTATGGCAGAATCCACTTAGGCACCAATTTCTAAATGTTTGATGGTGGGGTGTTTGTCAACTGATGAAGTATTTGCATTTGTGATAAAAAAAAATTGTCTCCTTTTTGTTCTAGTTCAGAGCTTTTGCTTTATTTGCTGTGGCTCCTTGCGGTTTTGGCGGTGGTTGACCTGCGGTTTGCATAGTTGCATGTTTTAGGTAAGTAAAAATAATTTACTCCTAAGGAGTATTGTTGCCATGCATGAATGACATGTTTGTAGGGGGTGTACTAAATGCGGGATTGTGTGTGAAATTGTCCTTAGATTTGTGCACAATGATATTTGTTTTGTCTTATTTCTAATTTGCTTTTCTTTCTTTCTTTTTAGTGGGATATCATTGGTGATTGCTGTGTCTGTGGAGAGTACTTGCTGGTGAATCAAGCTTTTTCAGGCAAGTGAGCGGTATAGTTTTTGAGTTTATAACTCTTACTAATAAAGCTACACTTTGTTATTTATCTTACACAGTGCTGGTTGTTGGTGGTGAATTTGTCCAGTTAATTGTAGTAGGAAAGATCCTGGCTAGCCGCAGGATGACCGCTTAGCAGGTGGTTGGTATGCTTTTTGAGTCATTGTCTTATCATGATTATGAGACGGACTCTGCATCTGAGGCAGAGGAGGAAGTGAGGGATTCTGGCAGTGATGTTTCTGTTGGAGAGGAATCTTCTGATGAGGAAGCCACACTCAGTGCAGATGAAGGGTCTGTTTTAGAGGAGGACACTGATGTGCCATTAGTGCAGGAACCTGGGGCTGAAAGGTTTCCCGTTATAAGACCTGATCTCTGGGTTGCCCCAAACATGGAGCAGCCAGAGTTGCATGCCTTTACTGGTCTCTAGGGGTGTAGCGCCAATACAGATAACTTTTTGCCTGTCAATTGCTTTGAGTTATTCATGGATGATGTGTTTTTGGAAGAGATTGTTGAGCAGACTAATTTGTATGCGCCGCAGCATTTGAGGGACAACGCTACTAGACTTAGGCCACACTCTAGAGCTGCCCAGTGGAATCCCACAAATTTGGAGGAGATAAAAAAGTTTTTGGGTTTGACTTTTTTGATGGGGTTGATAAGGAAGCCGTCACTGGCTTCTTATTGGTCTACTAGTCCCTTGATGGCAACAGCTATATTTCCTGCGACCATGAGTCGTAATCGGTATTTGCTTCTTCTTAGGATGCTGCATTTTGTTGACAATGCATTAGCCTTGCCACGGGATCACCTAGATTCTGACCGTCTTTTTAAGATTAGGCCTGTCCTTGATCATTTTGTAGATCGGTTTTCGGAGGTCTATGTTCCAGGCAAAGAGATAAGCGTGGACGAGTCTTTGGTCCTCTTCAAGGGTCGTTTGGTTTTTAGGCAGTACATTCCTAGCAAAAGGGCACAATACGGAATTAAATTGTATACACTGTCTGAAAGTAGTACAGGATATGTGTATAGTTTCTGTGTCTACACTGGTAAGGATTTCAATATTGACCCCCCTGGTTGTCCTCCCACTTTTGGAGCCACTGAGAAAATTGTGTGGGATCTTGGTAGACGACTGTTCAACAAAGGTCACCATTTGTATGTAGATAACTTCTACACTGGAGTGCAGTTGTTCAAGGAATTGTTTAAAGTGGACACTGTTGCTTGTGGCACAATTCGTTGTAACCGGAAAGGCTATCCAAGGGAGCTTGTTTGTAAGAAACTTGAGAGGGGACAGTGCTGTGCCTTGCGGAATGATGAGCTGCTAGCTTTGAAATTTTCAGACAAGAGGGATGTCTACATGCTAAGTACCATCCATGATGAGAGTACTTCCCCCGTGACTGTTTGGGGCCAGGTTGCTGAAGTGCGCAAACCTGTGTGCATTTTAGATTATAATAAGCACATGGGAGGTGTAGATAGAGTTGATCAGAGGTTGGAACCTTATACTGCTATTCGTAAGTCTTAAGTTTGGTATAAGACGTTAGCAATTCACCTCTTCCACTTAGCAACCTTTAATGCTTTTATTGTGTTTATGGATAGGTCTCCAGAGTCAAAGATGACATTTGTGAAATTTCAGGAGTCAGTGATAGGGAGCCTTATTATGGTGGAACAGGCCAGAGTTCCTAGAGAAGCAGTGGTGGAGGATGTGGCTAGATTGAAAGATCGCCACTTTGCTGAGCACATTCCTCCCACACCCAAAAAAGACTTTCCAGCTAAGAAATGTAGAGGGTGTTTTCGAAGAGGTATCCGGAGGGAGACTCAAATGTACTGCCCAGATTGTCCTTCAAAGCCTGGGCTGTGTGTGGGTGGTTGTTTTAAGAATTACCACACCCAGAAGAATTTCTGGGAACAGCCATGAGTGTAAACTCATGTCTGTTTTGTATTTTCATGTGTTCTGTTTCATGGTTAGCATTTCTGTCATGTACTTAGAGCTTTTGTGTTTATAGTTTTGTAATGCTTTCTACTTAGTTAGGGGTTCCTCTGTTTAAAAAAAAAAAATGATGCCATTGTGTGTGGAGTGGGGCTTGGCTGAGGGTGTACATAGAGTACATATTGACTTGCTGTTGGCTACTGCAACACACTGCCAGCCAAACACCAGTCCACACACTCCCATCAGCTGGTGTGATTATTGTATCAGGCATGTGGGCGTATGTAAGTGATGGGCCCTTGAGTGGCGCTGTTTGTCGATGTGAGTGTTGTAATGTGCTGGGCCCGTGGCTAGCGGTGTGAATGGTCTTGTGCGTGTCATGTATGAAAGGTGTGTGAATGGACTATAAAGCGGTTGCTGCCTTGTCGCAGCTTTACAGCTCACGAGCTGTGAGTCATTGGTTCAGTGTTTTGCCTTTCAGTTATTAACAGTGCATTTCATTTTTGTGAAATCTCTTGTTAATAAAATTTGATCCACTGAACCATCACTCACCCTCGTGCCAAATCCAACCAGTATGTGTGGTAAAAATGACAAAACCTGCTCCGCTGTAATCAGGCGTTGCAGCACACCTGTGACACGCTAGGTGCCTCGGGTGGGACCCCGATGATGAAGCATGCCACCAACTTGGTTGGTGGGTGAGGGGTCTTTTTCACATAACCTAAGTGTGTTTCTTTTCACAATTTTAGTGTTTGGCACATCACAGACGTATGTGGACACATCAAAATGATATATTACAAAACTACCTGTGTTGGGGGGGGGCACCTACAGTATGTTTTTGGTCCTGGGTGCGTCCTTCATCTAGGGAAACCTACCAAACCCAGACATTTTTTTAAACTCGACACCCCAAGGAGTCCAGGGAGGTGTGGCTTGCGTGGATCCCCCAACATTTTCTTACCCAGACTCCTCTGTAAACCTCAAAATATGCTTAAAAAAGCATATTTTCCTGACTATTCTTAGTAGGATCACCGCTCCAGCACAAAATTCCTACTCCCCAGTGTTCCCCTCAGTCTCACAAGTAAAATGACACCTCACTTATGTGGGTCCCCAAAGCAGAGTCAGACTAAAGATGTATAAAAGAAGAATATGTCCTTATGAACTTGCTGTGCTATCCCCTCTATCTCTACAAGTGTTGGGCCTTATTCTGTTGCAGGCACTTGGCCCACCCACACAAGTGAGGTATCATTTTTACCGGGAGACTTAGGGGAACGCTGGGTGGAAGGAAATTTGTGGCTCCTCTCAGATTCCAGAACTTTCTGTCACCGAAATGTGAGGAAAATGTGTTTTTTTAGCCAGATTTTGAGGTTTGCAAAGGATTCTGGGTAACAGAACCTGGTCAGAGCCCCACAAGTCACCCCATCTTGGATTCCCCTAGGTCTCTAGTTTTAAAAAATGCACAGGTTTGGTAGGTTTCCCTAGGTGCAGGCTGAGCTAGAGGCCAAAGTACACAAGTGGGCTGAAAACTGTGATGTGTCCACGTTGTGTTTTGGGCCATTTCCTTTCGTGGGCGCTAGGCCTACCCACACAAGTGAGGTACCATTTTTATCTGGAGACTTGGGGGAACGCTGGGTGGAAGGAAATTTGTGGCTCCTCTCAGATTCCAGAACTTTCTGTCACCGAAATGACAGGAAAAAGTGTTTTTTTAGCCACATTTTGAGGTTTGCAGAGGAGTCTGGGTAACAGAACCTGGTCAGAGCCCCACAAGTCACCCCATCTTGGATTCCCCTAGGTCTCTAGTTTTCAAAAATGCACAGGTTTGGTAGGTTTCCCTAGGTGCCGGCTGAGTTAGAGGCCAAAATCTACAGGTAGGCACTTTGCAAAAAACAGCTCTGTTTTCTGTGAAAAAATGTGGTGTGTCCACGTTGTGTTTTGGGGCATATCCTGTCGCAGGCGCTAGGCCTACCCACACAAGTGAGGTACCATTTTTATCGGGAGACTTGGGGGAACGCTGGGTGGAAGGAAATTTGTGTCTCCTCTCAGATTCCAGAACTTTCTGTCACTGAAATGACAGGAAAAAGTGTTTTTTTAGCCACATTTTGAGGTTTGCAGAGGAGTCTAGATAACAGAACCTGGTCAGAGCCCCACAAGTCACCCCATCCTGGATTCCCCTAGGTCTCTAGTTTTTAAAAATGCACAGGTTTGGTAGGTTTCCCTAGGTGCCGGCTGAGCTAGAGGCCAAAATCTACAGGTAGGCACTTTGCAAAAAACAGCTCTGTTTTCTGTGAAAAAATATGGTGTGTCCACGTTGTGTTTTGGGGCATATCCTGTCGCAGGCGCTAGGCCTACCCACACAAGTGAGGTACCATTGTTATCGGGAGACTTGGGGGAACGCTGGGTGGAAGGAAATTTGTGGCTCCTCTCAGATTCCAGAACTTTCTGTCACCGAAATGACAGGAAAAAGTGTGTTTTTAGCCAACTTTTGAGGTTTGCAGAGGAGTCTAGGTAACAGAACCTGGTCAGAGCCCCACAAGTCACCCCATCCTGGATTCCCCTAGGTCTCTAGTTTTTAAAAATGCACAGGTTTGGTAGGTTTCCCTAGGTGCCGGCTGAGCTAGAGGCCAAAATCTACAGGTAGGCACTTTGCAAAAAACAGCTCTGTTTTCTGTGAAAAAATGTGATGTGTCCACGTTGTGTTTTGGGGCATATCCTGTCGCAGGCGCTAGGCCTACCCACACAAGTGAGGTACCAATTTTATCGGAAGACTTGGGGGAACGCTGGGTGGAAGGAAATTTGTGGCTCCTCTCAGATTCCAGAACTTTCTGTCACTGAAATGACAGGAAAAAGTTTTTTTTTAGCCAACTTTTGAGGTTTGCAAAGGATTCTGGGTAACAGAACCTGGTCAGAACCCCACAAGTCTCCCCATCTTGGATTCCCCTAGGTCTCTAGTTTTCAAAAATGCACAGGTTTGGTAGGTTGTCCTATGTGCAGGCTGAGCTAGAGGCCAAAATCTACAGGTAGGCACTTTGCAAAAAACAGCTCTGTTTTCCTGTGAAAAAATGTGATGTGTCCACGTTGTGTTTTGGGGCATATCCTGTCGCGGGCGCTAGGCCTACCCACACAAGTGAGGTACCATTTTTATCGGGAGACTTGGGGGAACGCTGGGTGGAAGGACATTTGTGGCTACTTTGAGATTCCAGAACTTTCTGTCACCGAAATGACAGGAAAAAGTATTTTTTTAGCCAAATATTGAGGTTTGCAAAGGAGTCTGGGTAACAGAACCTGGTCAGAGCCCCACAAATCACCCCATCTTGGATTCCCCTAGGTCTCTAGTTTACAAAAATGCACAGGTTTGTTAGGTTTCCCTAGGTGCCGGCTGAGCTAGAGGCCAAAATCTACAGGTAGGCACTTTGCAAAAAACAGCTCTGTTTTCTGTGAAAAAATGTGATGTGTCCACGTTGTGTTTTGGGGCATATCCTGTCGCAGGCGCTAGGCCTACCCACACAAGTGAGGTACCAATTTTATCGGAAGACTTGGGGGAACGCTGGGTGGAAGGAAATTTGTGGCTCCTCTCAGATTCCAGAACTTTCTGTCACTGAAATGACAGGAAAAAGTTTTTTTTTAGCCAACTTTTGAGGTTTGCAAAGGATTCTGGGTAACAGAACCTGGTCAGAACCCCACAAGTCTCCCCATCTTGGATTCCCCTAGGTCTCTAGTTTTCAAAAATGCACAGGTTTGGTAGGTTGTCCTATGTGCAGGCTGAGCTAGAGGCCAAAATCTACAGGTAGGCACTTTGCAAAAAACAGCTCTGTTTTCCTGTGAAAAAATGTGATGTGTCCACGTTGTGTTTTGGGGCATATCCTGTCGCGGGCGCTAGGCCTACCCACACAAGTGAGGTACCATTTTTATCGGGAGACTTGGGGGAACGCTGGGTGGAAGGACATTTGTGGCTACTTTGAGATTCCAGAACTTTCTGTCACCGAAATGACAGGAAAAAGTATTTTTTTAGCCAAATATTGAGGTTTGCAAAGGAGTCTGGGTAACAGAACCTGGTCAGAGCCCCACAAATCACCCCATCTTGGATTCCCCTAGGTCTCTAGTTTACAAAAATGCACAGGTTTGTTAGGTTTCCCTAGGTGCCGGCTGAGCTAGAGGCCAAAATCTACAAGTAGGCACTTTGCAAAAAACAGCTCTGTTTTCTGTCAAAAATGGAATGTGTCCACGTTGGGCTTTGGGGCATTTCCTGTCGAGGGCGCTAGGCCTACCAACACAAGTGAGGTACCATTTTTATCGGGAGACTTGGGGGAACACTGGGTGGAAGGAAATGTGTGGCTCCTCTCAGATTCCAGGACTTTCTGTCACCGAAATGTGAGGAAAATTTGCTTTTTTTACCAAATGTTGAGATTTGCAAAGGGTTCTGGGTAACAGAACCTGGTCAGAGCCCCACAAGTCTCCCCATCTTGGATTCCCCTAGGTCTCTAGTTTTAAAAAATGCACAGGTTTGGTAGGTTTCGCAAGGTGCCGGCTGAGCTAGAGGCCAAAATCTACAGGTAGGCACTTTGCAAAAACAGCTCTGTTTTCTTTGAAAAAATGTGATGTGTCCACGTTGTGTTTTGGGGCATTTCCTGTCGCATGCGCTAGGACTACCCACACAAGTGAGGTATCATTTTTATCAGGAGACTTGGGGGAACGCTGGGTGGAAGGAAATTTGTGGCTCCTCTTAGATTCCAGAACTTTCTGTCACGGAAATGTGAGGAAAATGTGTTTTTTTAGCCAAATTTTGAAGTTTGCAAAGGATTCTGGGTAACAGAACCTGGTCAGAGCCCCACAAGTCACCCCATCGTGGATTCCCCTAGGTCTCTAGTTTTCAAAAATGCACAGGTTTGGTAGGTTTCCCTAGGTGCCGGCTGAGCTAGAGGCCAAAATCTACAGGTAGGCACTTTGCAAAAAACAGCTCTGTTTTGTGTGATGTGTCCACGTTGTGTTTTGGGGCATATCCTGTCGCGGGCGCTAGGCCTACCCACACAAGTGAGGTACCATTTTTATCGGGAGACTTGGGGGAACGCTGGGTGGAAGGAAATTTGTGTCTCCTCTCAGATTCCAGAACTTTCTGTCACCGAAATGTGAGGAAAATTTGTTTTTTTAGCCAAATTTTGAGGTTTGCAAAGGGTATGGGTAAAGAATGGGTAACAGAACCTGGTCAGAGCCCCACAAGTCACCCCATCTTGGATTCCCCTAGGTCTCTAGTTTTCAAAAATGCACAGGTTTGGTAGGTTTCCCTAGGTGCAGGCTGAGCTAGAGGCCAAAATCTACAGGTAGGCACTTTGCAAAAAACAGCTCTGTTTTCTGTTATGTGTCCACGTTGTGTTTTGGGGCATATCCTGTCGCGGGCGCTAGGCCTACCCACACAAGTGAGGTACCATTTTTATTGGGAGACTTGGGGGAACGCTGGGTGGAAGCAAATTTGTGGCTCCTCTCAGATTCCAGAACTTTCTGTCACCGAAATGACAGGAAAAAGTGTTTTTTTAGCCAAATTTTGAGATGTGCAAAGGATTCTGGGTAATAGAACCTGGTCAGAGCCCCAGAAGTCACCCCATCTTGGATTCCCCTAGGTGTCTAGTTTTCAAAAATGCGCAGGTTTGCTAGGTTTCCCCAGGTGCCGGCTGAGCTAGAGGCCAAAATCCACAGCTAGGCACTTAGTAAAAAACAGCTCTGTTTTCTTTCTGAAAATGTGATGTGTCCACGTCGTGTTTTGGGACATATCCTGTCGCGGGTGCTACGCCTACCCACACAAGTGAGGTATCATTTTTATCAGGAGACTTGGGGGAACGCTGGGTGGAAGGAAATTTGTGGCTCCTCTCAGATTCCAGAACTTTCTGTCACGGAAATGTGAGGAAAATGTGTTTTTTTAGCCAAATTTTGAAGTTTGCAAAGGATTCTGGGTAACAGAACCTGGTCAGAGCCCCACAAGTCACCCCATCGTGGATTCCCCTAGGTCTCTAGTTTTAAAAAATGCACAGGTTTGGTAGATTTCCCTAGGTGCCGGCTGAGCTAGAGGCCAAAATCTACAGGTAGGCACTTTGCAAAAAACAGCTCTGTTTTGTGTGATGTGTCCACGTTGTGTTTTGGGGCATATCCTGTCGCGGGCGCTAGGCCTACCCACACAAGTGAGGTACCATTTTTATCGGGAGACTTGGGGGAACGCTGGGTGGAAGGAAATTTGTGTCTCCTCTCAGATTCCAGAACTTTCTGTCACCGAAATGTGAGGAAAATTTGTTTTTTTAGCCAAATTTTGAGGTTTGCAAAGGATTCTGGGTAACAGAACCTGGTCAGAGCCCCACAAGTCACCCCATCTTGGATTCCCCTAGGTCTCTAGTTTTCAAAAATGCACAGGTTTGGTAGGTTTCCCTAGGTGCAGGCTGAGCTAGAGGCCAAAATCTACAGGTAGGCACTTTGCAAAAAACAGCTCTGTTTTCTGTTATGTGTCCACGTTGTGTTTTGGGGCATATCCTGTCGCGGGCGCTAGGCCTACCCACACAAGTGAGGTACCATTTTTATTGGGAGACTTGGGGGAACGCTGGGTGGAAGGAAATTTGTGGCTCCTCTCAGATTCCAGAACTTTCTGTCACCGAAATGACAGGAAAAAGTGTTTTTTTAGCCAAATTTTGAGATGTGCAAAGGATTCTGGGTAATAGAACCTGGTCAGAGCCCCACTAGTCACCCCATCTTGGATTCCCCTAGGTGTCTAGTTTTCAAAAATGCGCAGGTTTGCTAGGTTTCCCCAGGTGCCGGCTGAGCTAGAGGCCAAAATCCACAGCTAGGCACTTAGTAAAAAACAGCTCTGTTTTCTTTCTGAAAATGTGATGTGTCCACGTCGTGTTTTGGGACATATCCTGTCGCGGGCGCTACGCCTACCCACACAAGTGAGGTATCATTTTTATCAGGAGACTTGGGGGAACGCTGGGTGGAAGGAAATTTGTGGCTCCTCTCAGATTCCAGAACTTTCTGTCACCGAAATGTGAGGAAAATGTGTTTTTTTAGCCAAATTTTGAAGTTTGCAAAGGATTCTGGGTAACAGAACCTGGTCAGAGCCCCACAAGTCACCCCATCTTGGATTCCCCTAGGTCTCTAGTTTTTAAAAATGCACAGGTTTGGTAGGTTTCCCTAGGCGCAGGCTGAGCTAGAGGCCAAAATCTACAGGTAGGCACTTTGCAAAAAACAGCTCTGTTTTGTGTGATGTGTCCACGTTGTGTTTTGGGGCATATCCTGTCGCGGGCGCTCGGCCTACCCACACAAGTGAGGTACCATTTTTATCGGGAGACTTGGGGGAACGCTGGGTGGAAGGAAATTTGTGTCTCCTCTCAGATTCCAGAACTTTCTGTCACCGAAATGTGAGGAAAATTTGTTTTTTTAGCCAAATTTTGAGGTTTGCAAAGGATTCTGGGTAACAGAACCTGGTCAGAGCCCCACAAGTCACCCCATCTTGGATTCCCCTAGGTCTCTAGTTTTAAAAAATGCACAGGTTTGGTAGGTTTCCCTAGGTGCAGGCTGAGCTAGAGGCCAAAATCTACAGGTAGGCACTTTGCAAAAAACAGCTCTGTTTTCTGTTATGTGTCCACGTTGTGTTTTGGGGCATATCCTGTCGCGGGCGCTAGGCCTACCCACACAAGTGAGGTACCATTTTTATTGGGAGACTTGGGGGAACGCTGGGTGGAAGGAAATTTGTGGCTCCTCTCAGATTCCAGAACTTTCTGTCACCGAAATGACAGGAAAAAGTGTTTTTGTAGCCAAATTTTGAGATGTGCAAAGGATTCTGGGTAACAGAACTTGGTCAGAGCCCCACAAGTCACCCCATCTTGGATTCCCCTAGGTGTCTAGTTTTCAAAAATGTGCAGGTTTGCTAGGTTTCCCCAGGTGCCGGCTGAGCTAGAGGCCAAAATCCACAGCTAGGCACTTAGTAAAAAACAGCTCTGTTTTCTTTCTGAAAATGTGATGTGTCCACGTCGTGTTTTGGGACATATCCTGTCGCGGGCGCTACGCCTACCCACACAAGTGAGGTACCATTTGTATCGGGAGACTTGGGGGAACGCTGGGTGGAAGGAAATTTGTGGCTCCTCTCGGATTCCAGAACTTTCTGTCACCTAAATGACAGGAAAAAGTGTTTTTTTTGCCAAATTTTGTGGTTTGCAAAGGATTCTGGGTAACAGAACCTGGTCAGAGCCCCACAAGTCACCCCATCCTGGATTCCCCTATGTGTCTAGTTTTAAAAAATGCACAGGTTTGCTAGTTTTCCCCAGGTGCCGGCTGAGCTAGAGGCCAAAATCCACAGCTAGGCACTTTGTAAAAAAACAGCTCTTTTTTCGTTCTGAAAATGTGATGTGTCCACGTTGTGTTTTGGGGCATATCCTGTCGCGGGCGCTAGGTCTACCCACACAAGTGAGGTACCATTTTTATCGGGAGACTTGGAGGAACATAGAATAGCAAAACAAGTGTTATTGCCCCTTGTCTTTCTCTACATTTTTTCCTTCCAAATGTAAGACAGTGTGTAAAAAAGACGTCTATTTGAAAAATGCCCTGTAATTCACATGCTAGTATGGGCACCCCGGAATTCAGAGATGTGCAAAAAACCACTGCTCCTCAACACCTTATCTTGTGCCCATTTTGGAAATACAAAGGTTTTCTTGATAGCTATTTTTTACTCTTTATATTTCAGCCAATTAATTGCTGTATACCCGGTATAGAATGAAAACCCACTGCAGGGAGCAGGTAATTTATTGGCTCTGGGTACCTAGAGTTCTTGATGAACCTACAAGCCCTATATATCCCTGCAATCAGAAGAGTCCAGCAGACGTAACAGTATATTGCTTTCGAAAATCTGTCATTGCAGGAAAAAGTTACAGAGTAAAACGTAGAGAAAAATTGATGTTTTTTTCACCTCAATTTCAATATTTTTCTTTTTCAGTTGTTATTTTCTGTAGGAAACCCTTGTAGGATCTACACAAATGACCCCTTGCTGAATTCAGAATTTTGTCTACTTTTCAGAAATGTTGTGGATTCTGGGATCCAGCATTGGTTTCATGCCCATTTCTGTCACTGACTGGAAGGAGGCTGAAAGCACAAAAAATCATAAAAATGGGGTATGTCCTAGTAAAATGACAAAATTGTGTTGAAAAATTGGGTTTTCTGATTCAAGTCTGCCTGTTCCTGAAAGCTGGGAAGCTGGTGATTTTAGCACCGCAAACCCTTTGTTGATGCCCTTTTCAGGGAAAAAAACACAAGCCTTCTTCTGCAGCTCCTTTTTCCCATTTATTTTTAAAAAATGAAATGTTCACTGTATTTTGGCTAATTTCTTGGCCTCCTTCTGCGGAACCCAAAAAGTCTGGGTACCCCTAGAATCCCTATGATGTTGAAAAAAAAGGACACAAATTTGGCGTGGTTAGCTTATGTGAACAAAAAGTTATGAGGGCCTAAGCGCGAACTGCCCCAAATAGCCAACAAAAGGCACAGGAGGGGGAAAAGGCCTGGCAGCGAAGGGGTTAACTTAGTTCAACACTATGAAGAAAGAGTGAGTTTAAGGGCCCACAGATAGCTTATCTCACAAAAAGTTCCTTACCATTGAGGACATCCATTCTGCATCTTCTTCTGATGGGTTTGGAAAAGGGGCACAGCACAGACTTTGAGGGAAGCTGCAAATGTTCTGTGGCTGAAAGTGGCCTGGGAGAAAGAGACAGAGACAGGACAACTGCTATGGGAGCAAGGAAAATCACAATTGAGAAGGAAGCCATCACAAGCAGCCATTAAAGGAGTTTGAGCAGATGCTTTGCTGAGCTTTGGGGTGGAAAGTGCAGAGCAGAAGGGTTGGTTTCTGATATAGAGGTTCTGCTTCAGACTCAGAGGAGGAAGAGAAACCAGTATCAGTATATTTGAAAATGATGTCACTGCTTTAGGAATTTGGGCCTGGGACACACTTGGATGATGGCTGGGAGGCTTTGGGCTTCAGTGTATGATCACACTAAGGCAGACTTGTGGTGGGACTCACTGGAGGGGTGGCAGGATGAAGAGTTACACCTTAACATTTTTTGGCAAATTTTGATTATGGTGGGGTTTCTTTTGTTTTTTTGGGGGGAGGGGAAGTGCCAAATGCAGGAATCCTTTGGCTTAAAATGATGTTATGAAGTTATTCTGAACCGGATAGCACACTCAACTTGTTGCACATTCCACTCTAGCTCACCAGGCTACAGCAGACATTGGTGCTCCCATCACATTATTATGGTAATAACTTTTAATGTAAAGGGGCTAAAATCCCCAGCAAAACTCTTAACAGTTCTGCATTTGTTACATGAAGCAAAATTACAAGTTTGTTTAATTCAGGAAACACACCTACTAATTAAAGATTGGTTCTGTGTTAAATTGAAATGTTTCCAACAGCATCTCTATTTTCTTGTGGCCCATCTAAATAAGGTGGCATAGCTAGGCTTCCACCAAGGAACTCATCACATACTGATATGACTTTGGTAGGCCTCTGTCTACAGTGGCACGGTGGGGGAAATGCTACCTAGGGCAATTGCCAGTGGTTTAGACCATACACAATAATTCCTTTCATCTCCTTTTCATTGTAAATTAATAGAGATGAGGGAGTGACAGTAAAGCACTAGAGATAAATAAAAGTGAATATGTTCTGTTAAGCTTAGCACACACACTTAATTCTGCCTGAGTGATATGGATCTGAGTTTGGCTTGTATTTGAGACGCAAGAAATGGCATAAGCCTTGTTCGCTGATGTATTAAGTGCTGTAGATTTAGCTCAAACTCTGCTAAAGGTTCAATCTGAGTTACATAGTCTTGACAAACAATCAGGTCCTAAACACCAAGATCCAGAGGTACCATCCTACAACTATCCCTTGGACTTATCCTGGTGTTGCAATTCTAAAACCTTCTTGTCCTGTTCTGAGACCACTTGATTCCTAAACCCTGGAACCACTGCTCATAGTGGGCTCACTAATATTCCTGGCAGTGTACCACTGTGTGTTACTGTGAATACCACTATTCCTGTACCACTAACTCCATCTGAAATGTTTAATAGGGCATGGTGCGGAATGCACAGTATTTATGAATCAATGCCAGCTTCAATTTGTTTGCAGGGCTACTTGCCCTCCCTGAGAATTTGGCTGAGGTGGCATTTGTCCTTTCTTATCTTGGTTGGGATGCTGGAACATGGACCATTCCCTTGGTGAAGGACAATGACTTATTGTTAGTCAACCTCCAAGAATCTAAAGAAGAAATACAAAAACGTTTCACCACTATACCTTTATGCAGGCCAGTGATAACAAGCTATTAACCTTTAAACAAGGAAACAAAGACTTGTTGCAAACGTTAATCATCTAATGCCTGAGACTATCTGGCTGGAAGATAAGATACCAGCCTTATTCTATAGAGGACATACAAGGGACTTTAAAGATGCTTTGTCTCAAATCATTGATCCTCTCGATGTTCATTCAGGTAAACTCTGAGGTGTAGAGACCAGGGAGGACTCTTAACTCATAATCATTCAACAGATGAAAAAGGACAGCAAATCTCTAAGCCCAGAACTATCATCAGGTTTAACCATCTCTTAAACTGAACCTATCACTATGATGTGTGAAAATGGTCACACAGAGAACATTAGTTTGACCTTAAAGACACTCCCATTTTTTATGCAGTCTTGGGGTTTCCTATGCTGCAACGCCAAAACCCACAAACAGACTACACATTACGAACAGTATCTTTGGATTGTAGATACTGTGTATGATTCTGTCATCTGGAATTTCTTGATATCCTTTCTCCCTTGTCCCGTGAGCTGATGCACAGGACAAATGGATGACCAACTACCAGACCAATATGCAGACTATCAAGACATATTTGATAAGGGAAAATCTGCAAACCTACCCCTTCATCAATGTTTTGATTGTGGAATGAATCTTCTACCAGGGGCTAATTCATAGTGTAGCCGGACATTCACTCTTTCAGAACCGGAAACCAAACACTTAAAAGAATACCTGGATGAATTTCTTGCCTGTGGGTTTATTTGTTACTCTACAGCACCAATCTGTTCACCATCATTCTTTATTCCAAAAAAGAATGATGAACTCGGACTTTGTAAAGATTATCAAACCCTCAATAAGTTGACAATTAAAAATCAATACTGTCTATCTTTAATCCCCTTCTTATTAGTGTGAGTTTGTCAGGTCTCAATGTAAATTAAATTGGATCTCCACAGGGCATACCATATGATCCGAGTCTGTGAGGGTAGTGAACGGAAGACCATATTTCAGACTAGGTACAGTATGTTTGAATATTTCACCATACCCGTTGGACTTTGTAACACCTCTAGGCATTTCAGTTTTTTAGCAACAAAGATCCAAAGAATTCCTAAACATGTGTGTGATCATATACATCGATGACATACTGATGCTCTTACAAACAGAACAAAAATATATTCCCCCATGTACAGGTGGTGTAACGAAATTACAAGTGAATCATTTATTCCATGTTACCACGGTAGAATTTTGAATTGGCCAACACTTTCCAGTGCAAAAGTAGTCCAGAGTTTTTCTGGGTTTGCCAATTTTCACAGGCATCAGACATTTCTCTAATGTATATCAACAAAGAGAGGGATAGGAAGATTGTTGGTCCAGTGTACGGTGATCGTAACGGTGCCGCAATCAGTGTCTGACTCTTACGATCACGACGTCAGCCACTTACAAAAAGATCTCCGGCAAAAGCCCCCGAACAGAGAGCCCGTCAGATATTGCACTGCCAGTCTGACGAGGAGCAACCCGATGATGAAGCATGACATCCATCTGGATGTGTGAGGGCTCTTGCTCCTGAACATTAATGATCCCCTAGATTTATGGAACAGTGTACCTATTTAGTGTGTGATTTCTCTGATGTAGCCATCCTAATAACTCATCTTCTATAAAAGGTAACATATTTTAGTTGATCAGCAGATGTGACAAATTATTTGCTTTGCCGAAAGAAATATTTACTGCTGCTCCCATACTCCGCCCAGACCCTGCCTTCCCTTAATGTATTGAAGAAGATGTGGAGGAGTCCTGTCAAAATGACATGTGGGATTTTGGATAATTCTACTCTATCGCCTTTTTTTTTCAAAAACACTCCCGGAAGAACAAATTATGTCATTGCTGAGAGACTTACTCACAATCAAATTGCCTTTTCAGGATTGGAGACACTATCTGCTTGGTGTTCACCACACTATAACTATTCTAATCCTAAAGACCTTCATTTGTACTTTCTGCAAAGTCCTTGACTCCCAGACAAATGAGGTGGATGCTTTTCTTCAGTGAATTAGATTTTTTGATAACCTTTCACACCAAATTAAAGCATGCTAAGCCGGAAGCTTGTCCAGAATTAGCTCTTCTAGAAATAATGATTGTGAGAAAGAAATTCCAAATAATATATGAAGATTGAATTGTACCCACTTTCTGAAAAGTTTAAAGAAAGGACCAAGCCAGCAATTAGTTTATTTGGAGATAAAGACTGACTAAAAGGTGTAAAACATTCAATAACATTAATGCTATTTTGAAGGCAATCTGTTATTTGTACCAGCGCCAGAACTAATAAAATAGTCCTAAATCGGTATCATTTGCTGCATGTAGATGTGCTACCCAGAAAAACAAAAGACAGTTAAAAAATGTTCACTAGGTTAGTGGGCCTTTGCAGGGAGAACTGCTGAAACCTGTCCTGTTCGTGCCCCTGTCCCAGTGTTTAATTATATGCATTTACAGTTCCTTGACTTCCCGAGTTCTCTCTGTGGAGTCATGCTACTCAATGAGGAAGAAGAAGCTGTTGACTTCAGCTTCAGTCCAGTCAGGTTTCCCTGGCGATCCTAAACTGTGAATCCTGCAACAGTAGAGAAAGAAATGGATAATCAAAAGGAAAGAAGAAGGGCAAATCGATCAGGCAAAAAGACCCTTAAAAAAGCAAAGATGAGTGTTTTGCTACATCATTGATAAAGTTGAAACCAGTTTAAAAGAGGAGAAAAACAAGTTTGATGTGGGAAAGGAAATGTTACAATTTTTGAACCACAAAGTGAAACAATTCACTTGAGAAAATCAATTGTATCAGAAGTTTGAATAGACAGAGTGCAACAGGAGGCATTTGTTATTGTTTTGGTAAGTAAAGCATATGCACAGGCGCTGGGAGGGAACTGGGTGGGTAAATGAAAGAGAATGCTAATACATTGTAAAAGAAAGTCTTACTGAACTCTGGTATCTCTTCTCTTAACAAAGGTTTGATTCATTGTGACAAGGAGAAAACCTGAGCTAAATTTGAAGTGAATTTAACCAAGAGTGCTCAACGGAGAAGCAGCTACAAGGTTTTTAAAAAGCAAGTATTTCTCATTTCCCCACAAACCCCACCCCCATTCCTCTATTAAGCTGCTGCCAGTGTTCTGTCCGCAGGGAGCTAGTAGCGTAGCCTGGAGCCATGGGGGGTGCAAGCAAAGAGAAAGGCACCCTTTGACTGGGGGAGCACAGATACACCAATCATCAGGGTTTTATGTGCCTCTCAGAGCTCAGGGCCCCGGTACACTGCACTTGCTGCACCAATGGTAGTTACACCCCTGCAGGGAGTAGTGAAAGCACATGATGGTGAATTGGGAGGGCCGACGTCACACCTGCAGAAGGCAAAATCTTTTCAGGTGTGTGAATTCCTGACCTAAAGTAGCATATAGTATGCTGAGATATACTTACACAGAGCTAGCTGAGGCCTTTAAGCTTTTTGTCTCTGAGCTATACTGGGCCAAATATGTAAATCAAGCTATTGTCTCACATATGGAGGTGGTTCACCAGTATCACAGTTGATATTATTATTATTACAGGCAGAATAGTTCAACCAACTAGCTGAGGCTTTTAAGGCTTCTTTTTCTCTGAGCTATACCGGGCCAAGGATGTGAATCAAGCTATTGTCTCACATATGGAAGTAGTTCACAAGTGTCACAGTTGATATTATTTTTACAGGCAGAATAGCTCAACCTTCTATTTTTATGAGGAAGTGATTTCGGGATTAAAAAGAGGGAAAACTGGCAAATCACCAAATCCTCACAGATTTACCCCATTGTCCTGTAGAGTCACCCATCTCCGGGTTTTACCTACCTCTACAACTTGTTTACTGATATAGGGATAATGTCTACCACTTTGACCAAGGCTATGATTATTGTTCTTCCAAAGCCTGGTAAGGAGGACACTGCACAGATTGTACGTGCCTATCTCCTCTTAAATGTACATGCAATATTATTTACAAACATTCAGACAAAGAGATTGGGTCCTATCTTCCAGGACCCAGAACCAGACTGACCTAGACCAATCTGGATTCATACTAGGGAAAAGTTGTGGAGACACAAAAAAATCCTACATGTAATGGAGAGCATCTGAAGAATATGAATGAATCCTCAGCTGATTGCCCTTGATGATGATAACCATTTGATCAGATTGATTGATAATTCCTGGGTGACATTTTAAGTCTTTTATTCCTGGGCTCGTTTGTTTTAATTGGATTGTAAATGGAATTAGGAGGTCTAACACCTGTATTAAATCAATAGGATCTCTTTACAGTCATTTGAAGTGCAAAGGGGTACCAGGTGGGCTGTCCCTCTCCATTTAGTCACTCTCCTTGGTTGAGAGAACTTGTAGAACCGACCCACTGACGAGGATTGTAAACCCTATATGTTCTCTCCCCGTCTGATAAGTGACCTAGAGGAATATGGAAAAGTATTGGAATTTAAGATCAGTCTACAAAATCCCAGATTTTGAATATCTCTGTCCTGGGATGATCAGATTAAGTTCATGAAAGCCTACTTCAGGCGGCCTAAAAACTCCATTATGCACCTAGGAGTACAGATCACTGCAACAATTTAGCAAGGATTACCAGCCCACTTTGAACCTACCTGGGGGAGCAGGATTTGTACTGATTTTAAAAGGCAGGCTTCTGTCTATCGGGCACAGTGGGTGAAAAACAAGGGCATGCTATCCAATGTCATTGCCTGTGGTCAGACTATTTGCATGCGTTGCTCCCATCACCATTTTCTCAGGGGTGGCTCATTTGCAAAGGCAAAGGAGCGTTGCCCCACTGACTCAGAGCCAGCAACTGAAAAATAAAACAACATCTGTCCAGGAACCTAACTGCAGCCTGTGACATAATTCAACCTAAAGTCACACTGTGATATGACTACAAGGACATAGCACTAGATTGTGGCATCTATCCAGGAATCAAACATCAGGATGGGACATTACTTCAGAAACTTAATGCTAAGTGTGATGTGACTCAAACTGACCTGATTTCAGACTGGAGGCCTGATTTAGAACTTGGCGGATGCAATGCTACATCACAAATGTGACAGCCATCCCATCTGACATATTACGATCTCTGTAGGATATAATGGGATTCCCCTATGGACCTGATTTAGAGTTTGGCGGAGGGGGTTACTCTGTCACAAACGTGACAGATATCCTTTACACTGTATTATGATCCCATATTAGCCTTTGGAGATGGTAATACAGCGGACAGGATATCCGTTATGTTTGAGACAGAGTAACCCATCCATCAAACTCTGAGGGCCTGATTTAGATCTTGGCAGTATTACCACCAAGGCGGCAGACCTAAGAAGATCACCAAGTCGACGGTGTTCTGCATGCCGTATTTAGATGTTACCATCCTGCAGGCGGTGCACGGGTGGCAGTTTTCTGACGGAGGGAGGACATCGCTGAACCCAGTGGACATTGGACAATGGCAGTGGCTATGTAATAGAGGTAAGTCACACACACACACACACACACAGTACTTTTGTCATATGTGTCTCCCTGCTTCACACACAACACAACACACCACATACACACCATTATCCTTTACCATTCCACCACAACATAGCACGTACATGCCATAAACACACATTGATGGACATCCATGACACAACATACACACACTATTGACACAACCACAACAGCCAACACAACTACACACTCATCTACACAAACACACACACAACATCACAACTACACACATCATGACAAAGACTGCCACGCAACAACACTCACATGAATGTTGCATGCAGAAACACAACACACAATATACACAACATCAATGCCATGTGCAGCTAGCACACATACTGACATAGCCACTTCACCCACCCCAGCTTCCTCCACCTCATTCAGCTAATTGCATTGCACACTCACACATACACGTACTGAGCCACACACACAACTCGAAGCAGAACATGATAGGTACAGGTCCCCTTGCAATTGGCACACATGGAAACAGTTGACAAGTATGATTGTACCACCATTGTGGTGCCAGCATTCACTTGGTATAAACTGACACCAAAATGACAGTTGTGTATCTAGGATTTGTAAAGCACAGCAAATCACATGTGAGGGTCTCAAGGCGCTGAATTGTAGGCATGGGGAGATTAAATAACTTGTCCAGAATCACACGATGTTCAGCTGATGCTGAGACTTGAACCCATTTCCCTCAGCTCTGAAGTCGGCAGCTCAGGCAATTGTGCCACATCCTCTCCTTTATGTGTGTGATATGTGTTGTGTACCAGTGTGTTCCTATCCATGTCTTACCCACCTGTGTCCCCGACCTATGCATCTCTCAGTCATTTTTTAAAATTACTGTGACATGTATATGTCTGCTGTGGTCCTGAGCTCATGTGCAGTGACCCCCTAACATACATAGCCAAAGCGTGTTCCCTACCTTTGTGTCCAGCAATGGGGGGAGTCATGTTTTATCTTTGGTCCAGTGGCAGCCGTGACAAAGGGTGTTGTCCAGCTGTGTCCACCAAGAAACCGAAGTGGAATCCGGACAAAAGGTGAGTTTTCACCCCCCCCCCACCCCAAATCTACCAACTCAGAAGTGGCAGTCGGCCCGCCATATTTTGCCTGGCGGTATGGCAGATTCAAATCTGCACAGTGGTAAGTGTGGTTGGGGTCCCGTCCCCAGACACAATTTCCTATGCTGCAGTCGCAGTGGATGGAAATCCTTGGTGGAGTTGGCAGGACTCAGGTGGGTTGAAGTTTATGGGACGGCCAACATCTAAATCGGGTGGGTGGACTGCCAAGCCGGCAAAGAGCCTGAAAAGTGGCGGCGACCCTTTTACGCCAACATCTAAATCAGACCCTAAATCATGCCCTTTGACATCACCCAAAAAAACATATTCTAGTCAGTAATATGATGTGATATCTTACCAGAAAACTAATGCAGTGATATTACTCCTGGATTCAGGGACAACGAAATATGCCGGAAATTGTTTAATAGGCCATCATTCAACTAGAGTGAAAACAATGCGGAGCAAGACACACTTTACATTAAATCATGGCTAGACGAGCCTGTTAGAGTTTGCTTTTGGGAGCAGGATTTTCTGAGTCACTTGTCAGGTCCTTGCAGCATCAGCGGAGGAGAAGAGGGTCGGGGAGGAGGGGGTACTAGCGTTACTCAGACATCTGAGTTCCAGGTTTGGGGATGGGGTTACAGAGGGCGGGCTCTACCCAAAGCTCTTCATGTGTAGGAATTCCAGAAGGTGGGCGTTTCTAATGAGAGAGCAGTTTTGGGAAAGGAACACTTCATCAAAGAAAGAAACATTCAGTACAGGCTGCTCGGCTCCCCCCTTCTCTGGGCTGCTGCGCTCTCCACTCTCATCCAGAGGGAAGGAGCACTGCCTGCTACTGAGGTATTCCTGCCAGGGCATCCTCAGGAGGGTCCAGCCGCTCCCGCCGTGGCAGTATATGACAGATTACAGACCGGTCCAAATCTGAAGCCTTCGTCTTTTTAGGATTTTGACTATCCATTTTGGATATCTGTTGCCCTCTTTAAGGGAGAGCGCGGCCGGTAAGTACTTTATTTCACCCTTTCGTTCCGAAGACAAACAAACGCGTGTAGGCTTTTTGTACGCAGCACTTAATCCGCAGTGTATTCACTTCTACCCATGCGCTGCATGTTCCCTCCACCCATTCTAGGCACTGTATTTCGACTCTTTGCACATCTCCGCTCTCTGTATGCTACTCACCTACTCTGACCTCTGCAACTGTTCTCTCCTCATTCTGTGAAACCCCTTCCCAGCCACTTCATGGATCACTGTAGCTTTCAGCTGCATCTATGCGCTGCATCTGCATACTGCATCTATGCATCCCGTACTTTGTGAGCTCGTTCTGTGCACTGTACCCGCTCCAAAGAATCCCTGCTCTAGCAGTTGCATCCTACTATATGTCTGCAGCGTCTTCGTTCACTGGGCACTGAATCATGCTCTGTAACTCATCTGTAAAGTATGAACTACACCCCACATGCTGCACGTTGCTTCGCCATGCTGAGAACTCCCCAATATTATATGCACATTATCTCTTTTCTCTCTGTCCTGAATCCACATATACGCTGTCACACAGGGCGCTGCATCGCTGGCTCGGTGCACTGGACGACCACTCTCAGTGCAGTGCATCCTCTCTCTGTTTGAACTGCACTTCCGCAGTCTGAAGTTCTGTCTGCACTACACTGTGATCGGCACCTTCATTCTCCACTGCACCGCGGGCTGTCAATGCACTCTCTGCCTGGGCGCTTCCTCCGCTCTCTGCACACTTTGGCCCGTATTTATACTTTTTTTGCGCCGCATTTGCGTCGTTTTTTGACGCAAAAACGGCGCAAACTTGCAAAATGCCATTGTATTTTGTAGGTTTGCGCGGCTAAAAAAAGTATTAAAACCGTGCATTTTGTCTGCGCCCAGCCTCTGTGCGCTGTATCCTCCCGCTGGGCACTATAGCCCTACACTGTGCCCTACTCTCTGTCCTCCTTCGCGCTAGCACAGATGGGCACGAGTTAAAATGAGACCATTCAAAATGAGAATTTTGCCGGAGATGATTGGGTGGAGAGACTCGGGGGGACCGGGGGAGGGAGGGCTGAATCTACAACCTAGTCAAAGGATTTGGGGTTACGAAATCCGCTGCAAGAAGACGTGGGTACACGTGTCCACTTTAGGGATAGAATGTATATTGGGACTTATGTAGCGCTATCCTAGCTAGAGGCTTTGGAGCGCTGTACAACCGGGGTAAGGAGACGATTCTTTATAATGTACATGCATAGAAGAGGGCAGGATTGATCCCTGCAGTGAAGAGCCCGGGACAGAGCCTGGATTTAGGAATCCATTTAGTGGTGATAGATAAGCTGTTGTTTGAAGAGATGTCTCTGGGTCCTCGCTGAACTTCAGGAGTGATGGAGCATGCCTGAGACTGGCACGAAAGTGGTTCCTGATTCGGAGTAGGCTTGCCACCAGGTGTTTAGCTCTGTCTTGAAATGCGACCTGCTTACCTGTTGTTATCGATTCTTTAAAATATACATAGGGTAGGTTTCGGCTCCGCTCCGAGGAGTATTTCATGATGGTCTTATGGGGTTGGTTGTTTAGTGTATCATTCCACCATCTATGAAATGCTGGCATTGCAATGCACGAAGGATTGTTTTACATCTCAAAAGTACCCTAAATGCATAAACAAATTATCTCATAGATGCACCGTGTAAAGAAAATATTTTCTTTGTTCCATTTTTTGCTGAAGCAAGGTTTTTAATATTTTAATCAGGACTCAAAATGCAAAATAGACTTGTTAACTTTGTCAATGCCTGATATTTTTTTGGCAATTATTTGCTTGGAGTCTGGCAATATCCTGTCTCCTTTTGTTTCATTGTCTTCCTCCCTGCCTCCCTTGAGATTTCAGTTTTCTGTTGGTAGCATTTGCTGATGACTCCGATGACTCCGATGTCTCCTAGTAAGATGTATTTTATTGTGCTCTGAGCAGAGAGATGGCTATGGAGCATAAAAAGTGCCCTGAAATGGCTTTTTTGTAAGAAAAAAGTCCATGACTGCGACTTTATGGTAAGGAACTTAATGAAGATGAGATAGTTCCTCCACCAACCCTCTTACTTGAAGTACTTAGAAATATTCTTAATGCAGTCCCCAAAACCCTCTGCAGAATATGCCAAAGCTCTGTTGGCAGCCATAAATGGCTCCACAAAAATCCAATATAAATGTGTATTGCTTTGCTTAGGCCTCAGCTACTACCACAAAGCTTCTTTTGGACCATACCAAAAAACGTACAGTGGTCTCACATCCCACTATTGTTTACTATTGTTTGGCTTTTATTTTTTTAATCTATTTTTATTGTTTTACCAAACATATTCAACATCTGTTGCAGTGCTACAGGAGAGACACAGGGAGGGAGCAGGGGAAGCACAAGGATAGGTGAGAACAGTCAATGTTATCCACATTACTTTAAAGCTCACGTGCATTTCGTGCAAGAGACAATCATTATGAACATGGTTAACTGTACATGTTTACAGCATGGGACCAGGTATGTGGAAGATGGGGAGAGACTCGGTGGTAAGCACAACAGGGGTAAGGAAGGAGCCTTTCCCTTTTGTAGTGTGTAGTATGGAGGGAGGTGGCAGCCCAAGGGTCGGTAGTGGCTGATAGCAGTGTGTTGATCGAACCGCCCGTGAGGGAACATAAGTTTATTGTGTGTGTTGCTTGCCAAAAGCCATTAGCAATGCACCTTGTGTGCATGAAAAGTAGGTGTGTTAGTGGAAAGTTTTGCTTTCAATGGGGGTGGATTTAATACTTAGCTTTTATGTTGGTCACAAATGTATCCCATATATCGCACCCCCCAAGGGCCAAGACTCTCTCGTGGAGCGCAGCATGCTCTTCTCCGCCCAGGCCCACTGTAGCACGGCGTGGAGCCATTTACTAGTGTCTATTGTAGTAGGTATCTTCCACTGCATTGCTATAAGCTGTTTGAGCAGCACAAATGCCTAATCAATAAATCTGTGAAGGTGCTTATCCCCATTGGCTTTAGGGCGACGTCCAAGAAGGCAGGATTCAGGGGTTAATTTGTGGCATGCTAGATCTGCTATCATCGTAGTTATTTCTTGCGAGGTGCATTGTAAAGGACAGTCCCACACCCTATGGTAAAACCCTGCGCCTTGCAATCCGCATCACAGGCATTTGTGAGTTATTGAAGGGAACATGCACTTAATGCATTGAGGGGATAGATATGCCTGGCGAAGATAATTGAATTGAGTACATTGGAATCTAGAGTTATGTGACCCCTCCTTTACTTGTTTGAGGGCTCTCAACTACGATTTTTGGGATAGAGGTCCGAGGAGGAACGCATTCCAATAAATTAATGCTCCCTCCATATTTGAGTGGGCACTTGTGGTTAAGGTTCTGTACATCAGGGAGATAGTACTTTTGTGGCCCATTCCTGTAAGCAATACATGAAGGACAATAGACGGTGCAGGATCTGTTTCACCTGATATCCAGGTGACACACACTAGTTGACGACTGTCTCCGTATGCTAGAAACTGCCCTAGGCCTACTGTGTAAGTTTCCATGAGGTCTTCATAGGACATGAAGGATCCATCTCTGAAAAAGTCTAGATTTGCAGTTGCACATGGGGCCATATTGTGATGTGCAGTTACAGACTGAGCTCCTGGTATGTGGGCCACTGGGATTAGTGGAGAGTAAGACTGGGGACTTGCCGTGCACAAATCTATGCCAGCATACTTGTGCTGTGGACATCAGATTGGTCCCCTTTGTGGAGAGTTGGCCTCGGTCTGACAACCAATTATATGTGCTAATTGGGCCTAATCTCACCTGTGTAGATGTTCTCTCCACACTGGGAGAGTCACTCAGCCAGCGTAGGGGCCATTGTAGTTGTGCCGCAGCTTAGCATAGCTCAAGGTTAGGCATGCCTCTACTGCCTTACCACTGGTTGGCAGTAATGTCACTCTCATTTACTTGCTTCTTATTTTGCTTGCTTTTCTTCCCCTCTTTGTGTTTGTCTTTCTCCTAGGGCATAGATGATTTACTAGCCATTTGATTGGATGACTTATATTCTTCCACTGTTAACATTCAGAGAGCTATGTTTTTTCTTTCTTTCCGCACCATAAGAGTGCATGTGTGTCCTAGCTCGCTCGCTTTTGTTACCGTCTCAAACACCTACCCTGGCTCTCAGTGTTGTTACCACCTCTCCCTGCTTGTCTGTAAAAGCACAGTGTAGGAAAGTAGCCTCTTTTTAGCATGATTACCCCCACTTTTTGCCTGTTTGTCAGTGTGTTTGTGTTCACTGGGATCTTGCTAACCAGGACCCCAGTGAATATGCTCTCTCCTTTTAAACTTGGTTATTTGAACCACCTACACCCCATATTTGCATACTGGTGTCCCCATGTAAGTCCCTAGTATATGGTACCCCTGCACCCAGGGGATTGGGGTACCAGGGCTGCAGCATGTATTATGCCACCCATGGGGAGCCCATGCAAAGTGTATCTGCATGCCTGCAATTGCAGCCTGTGTGGAAGGGTGCATGCACCCTTTTCACTACAGATCACTGTACTAGGTCATGGTAAGTCGCCCCTATGGTAGGCCCTCCTAGCCCAGAGGGCAGGGTGCAAGTACCTGTGTGTGAGGTCGCTCCTGCACTAGCAGAGGTACCCCCACAAAATCCAGTTCCATTTATCTGGACTTGTGAGTGCGGGGATGCCATTTTATGCATGTACTAGAGATAGTTCACTACCTATGTCCAGGTACATAATGGTAACTTCGAACCTGGGTATGTTAGGCGTCAAAAATGTCGGAATCATACACAAATACTGTTGCTAGTATTGGAAGTATGATTACATGCAGTCTGGGGGCTCCTTAGAGGACCACCTGCATTGCTCCTACTAGCCTTCTGGGGTTTTCCAAGCAGCCCAAGCTGCCGTCATGCCTCAGACAGGTTTCTACCCTCCTGCAAGTCCAGGAAGGCAGGACAGAGGATTTCCTTTGGGAGAGGGGGTAACACCCTGCCCCTTCATAGGTGTTACATGGTTTGGTTGGGGTTTCCTCCCCAAGCAACTGGTATGCTTTGAAGGGCACCTTTGGTGAACTCGGTGCATAAACCAGTCTACACCGATTCAAGGACCCCCAGTCCCTGCTCTGGAGCGAAACTGGGCAATGGAGAGTGAGACCACTCCTCTGTCAATCACCACCCCAGGGGTGGTGGCCAGAGCTCCTTCAGAGGGTCCCTGTATTCTGCCATCTTGGACCCCAGGTGGGCAAGGGCCTCTGGGAGCATCTGAGTGGCCAGGTCAGGCAGGTGACGCCAGAGTCCCCTCTGGATAGGTGGTCACCCTGCTAGGTGACCGATCCCCCCTTTCAGGGATACTTAGGGTCTGCCTCTTGGGTGGGTCCTCAGATTCAGCTTGCAAGACTGCAGCAGGACTACTCTGTAACTTCTACTTCGACTTCTAGCCACTGGAACTGCAACTGGACCCTCCAGGAATTGACAATCTGCATTCATGATGAAGACTCTGCTTGCAGCATTGTTTCCATGGCTCTTTCCAGCTTCTGCAACATTTCTCTGGCTGTGCATCCTCTGAGGACAGCAAGTCTTCAGCCTGCACAAGAAGGAAGAAGAAATATCCCTTGGAGTGAAGGAGTCACTCCACCGCATCCGCACCGCACCGACTGCAACGATGACCAACTGCCTGCATCTCCTCTCATCCTGAGCTGCATGGATCCTGCATCACGGGTGGTAGTCTGGAGTAGTCCTCTTGGTCCTCTCTACCAGTTATCCAGCTTTGGTGGAGGTAAGCCATTGCCTTCCCACGCAGGCCAGTATCCCCATGCACCACGTCTCTTGCAGCTAAGAAGGCTTGTTGGCATCTCCTCCAAGGGATCTTCAGGATCCGTGTAGCCCCCACTCGCAGCACTCCTTCTTGTGACGCACAGCCCTCTGTGTGCTTCTCGTCCAGCATGGGACCCTTCTCCATTTGTGCTGCATGGGCTCCTCTGCGACTCCTGGTTTCTCTTCCAGTGGGTCTCCTGCTGTGGGGGCTGCCTTTTCTTCTGTGGATTCCCTGCCTTGCTGAGATTCACCCCATGACTCCCCATGGGTTGAGTCCTCCTGGAACTTGCTAGTCCCTGGCAGCTCCACTGTTACTTCTCTGCGACTTCTGCCTTTGTCAAGGCTTGTTGGTGGCTTTTCCATGCCACTATCCAACTGCAATCATCCATCCGGTGTGGGACGTTGACTGCATCCTCCAGGAACTCTTCACTGACTCTAAAGCTGCATTGCTGACTGTCTTCGTCCTACCATCAACTCTTGCAACTACAGGCGGGTGAGTAGTGGCTCCTGCCCCCAGTGGACACTTCTGTGACTTCTGGACTTTGTCCCCTTCTTCCACAGGTCTTCCTCTTGGGGAATTCACCACTGGTTTCTTGTGGTTTTGTCTGGGTGTTGCACTATTTCTTTCTCGTTCTTTTGAGTGATTTGGGGAAAATCTAGTAACTTACTCCTTTCTTCCTGGTTGCCGGGGGGCGCTGTGGTATTTTCCTTTGGGGTTTCCTAGTTCCTCCAGCCCCTCTCTACACCTCCCACTTACCTAGCTTGTGGTCCTGCTTTTGCATTCCATTTTTGTAGTATATGGGTTGGGCTCCCCCTAGGGTCACTATTGTCTATTTGCTATTGCACTGTTTTCTATCACTTTCTATGCCTATTTCTGATTATTAGTTAGCTTATCTAGTATGCACTTACCTCCTGTTGGAGGGTTGCCTCCCTAGTACTTTTTGGTAATTGTTTCACTAAAATAAAGTACCTTTATTTTTGTAACACTGAGTGTTTCCTTTCATGTGTGTAAGTGCTGTGTGACTGCAGTGGTATTGCATGAGTTTTGCATGTCTCCTAGACAAGCCTTCGCTGCTCATCCACAGCTACCTCTAGAGAGCCTGGCTTCTAGGCACTGCCTACACTACACTAATAGGGAATACCTGTACCTGGTATAAGGTGTAACCACCTTAGAAACCCACCACACACCAGGTCAGCTTCCTACACACAGCAACTGGTCTACTTTGCCGAGGTGTGACTAAAGAACATACTTTAAGGTTTGCTTTTGTTGAATGTTGCATGAAAGCGAGGGTCTTGGTAAACAAAGGCTTTTATTCCTGGGGGAAGGGCTTGCTACTGCACTCACTCAGATAAAGTTTGGGGTACTTAGCATGACTGAAAAGGAGGTATCTCTTTTGCTGGGTGCCCACAAATTTGCCCCTAGGCCTACTGCAGAGTAGTAAATGGCACTTGCATTTTTTTCATTTTTTTTTATTTGGAGAAAACTTTCATCAAAATAGAGAGATACATAATATAAGACAAACCGAAAGAACAAAAAAGCAAAAATCAATCAATATTGTTAAAGGGGGACAGTTGGAAGGAAACCCTAAAGTGCAGGGAGAATTAGAAAGAGCAAATCATAAAAGGCATATGAGGATACGCTACCAAGGCATAATTTCTTGGGAAGCCAAAGCCCGGCACATCCATACCCTTAATAGATCCTTTATCCAATGTAACAGAGTTCTACGCCCATCCTGATCTAAAATGGCCATTTCCAGGGAACCCGTGTTAAGGAATTCATGCCACCAAACCATTGGACTGGGAGCCGTTCTTAATAGCCCACATCACACCAAAACTGGTCTGGCCAGTAGGATTGCAAATAAATAAAACCCTAAGATGTTGTGTGAAATTGCAGGTGAGTGCTCCAATATGATTAACATCAGAGCCTAGGAAATGTCTAGTGAAAGGTCACATTGAGTTTCCCCAAAATACGGTCACAATAGGTTTGTATAGGGCAGCGTGCTGCAAAGATATGGACTGCATTTGCATCGTCAGCACCACACCGAAAACATTTCCTGTCATTGTCGCAACCTCATGATGTGTAAATGGTGAGACGTATAATAGAAATCATTAAGATGTTTAATATGGCGAGCCTTGGCTCAAGAGACGTTAAGGACATTCTGCACAAGAAAATTACTAAGCGTGATAAGCTCGACATTCACACTCGTTCCAAGATTTTATTCAATTCTGAGCCCTGTGGAAAGTTAATAAGGCCTTGAGAAAAATAAACTGTACCATTTTAAAGACTGAAACTCTTGAATTCAATATACAGCTTTAAGGTACCCTAAGGTATGAGGTTATGTTTCCTAAATTCATTTTTTGGTCATTTAATTTGTTTTTATGCTGTGCCTCACAAACAAGCATTGGTAAAGCCAATCGGTTAGCACTTACATTACAGTTAGTGAGACCTATTTGCTTTGCCAGCGGTTGTTTTACTATTTGCTGTGAGACATATCAGTCTGCCATCATGGATGCTTATTGAGGTACTTTGTTATCTTGCTGAAACAGGTATTCATGTGAATACCTGCAACAGTTGTGACCTGCAGAAACTTAATTTTCTAGAAGCGTTCTTCTCTAAGTTTAAATGGGCAATCTGGAGCCATTGTGAGGGTTTGATGCACTTATTTCAACTTGTACGGGTGTCTCATTTCCAGTGGGTCTTAATGTTGTTTTGGATGCATTAAACAACAAGCACTGGCAAAGTCAGTGATTTGCACTTTTGAAAGGTGTTAACCAGCTTTTTGGCTTTGCTAATGCTTGTTTCTAAAGCTCAGCAGCATTGGCAAAAACTTAAAAATCAACTAGTTAATGATTCTGAAAAGCATCAGTAAAAAGAAACATTAGCATGATTATGTAGAAGCGCACGTGTAAGCGAGCATGTGCATGTTTGTGTTATGCAGCCATGGCAACTATTTTTTTCATTACAATTTACCATTCCAACATAGATCCTATCCATCTTGCAGTGGTAAATTAAAAAAAAAGTGTGAAACGAATGACCCAGAAGCAAATTGCAGCAGCGGGGCTCTCCTAAAAAGCAAAAACAAATGTAAATTAAAAAATAAATTGGCTGTTGAGGGGAAAGCCAATGCCACAGTTTAACAGTGAGCAGAAAGAGGGAGAGGTCCAATGCAGAAGCTGAGGATGGGGGGAAAAGCCCAGAGGCAAATGCAGGGACATGGAAATCAGCAGACAAGCGGAGCAACATTGAGATAACAGAATTGAGGATGTAATGGTTGAAGAACCACATGGGGACAAAGCAAGAAAACACATGCACTCCCAATGGAGTGTTGAAAGAAAAAAAGTAGTTCCCCGATGTTAGCCATGAAAGGATACAAATCATCCAGTAAAAAGGATAGTAAAGAAGCTGTATCCCAGTGAGGGACAAATAGAAGAAGAGGAAGAAAAGCCATTGAATAAAGACAAACAAATGGGTTTGAAAAGGAAGCCAACCAATGATAACCAATGGGCTGACCCAAAGCCCACTCTTCATATTGGTATTTTACACAATAGGTATTTTGAGAACATACAGCTAAGGATGACTGTAGATGACACCTAGAAACTATTTGGACTTAAGACCTACAATGATTTTTATATGTTGGCCTGCAAGTCTGTTTTTAGTTACCATTATTTCAGCACATTTTGGTCCTTGAGCATCAAGCTCTTGCCGTCTCTGAGTTATACACAATCTGTCAGAAAGAAGTCCTCAGGATAGTTGAATGAGACTACACAAAATCAACTTACATTTATGCAGCATTTAGTACATCTACTACTACTACATCGTCATGCTAAGTATATTAGTATATTACTATGTTCACATCTCCGATCGTCTACCGAACTCTATCAACTATTATATGCATCTTGTACTTATCTTGTGATGTAGTTAAGTTGATGTTGTGGATGCATTACAACTGTTATACAATATAACACATGCAATATAGTGTGAGTACAAGCCACAGGGTGCATCCTTTCTTTATTCCAAGGCTACATCTGTTTTCCAAATCTACTTTATGCATGCATTCCAACATTTGGAATCAGAAAGAAGAACATTTTGGAAAAAATAATCAAAGGATTTACTTTCCCTATTGACATATATTGAAATGGGGGCAATCTCTGGGTTGGGGAGGGAAACTAAACTAAAGCTGGGTTTGGCTTTAAAAACTGGTAGTCTCACACCTTAATCGGGTGTATTAGCATGTGTGCTTTTGAAAATGCCCCCGTTTCTTTCTTTCGCAAATCCCAT
Organism: Pleurodeles waltl; assembly: GCF_031143425.1. Taxonomy (NCBI): domain Eukaryota; kingdom Metazoa; phylum Chordata; class Amphibia; order Caudata; family Salamandridae; genus Pleurodeles; species Pleurodeles waltl. The sequence goes on from NC_090450.1 coordinate 696,401,572, forward strand.
GCTTCAAGCTCAGACAATATTTTACCTGGTTCGAGCACCAGAAGAATGCTAAAGATTTACATCCAATGCACAATTTGTTTTCTATTGTTTGTCACTTATTGATGAGGTATCCCATGCATTCAGGATTTGGAGGCTTCTGTTGCTCATGTGATCATCTTTCTATCTCAAAATGCTAGTCTAACTGACAGCTGTCCTATTTTAAAGTGATCAAAGCTTATTTAAAAAAACGCAAAGGCAGCTTGAGTCTGTTTTGGGATTAATGTTCCTGTATTCAATTTTTTAAAACAGCCACATAGGCTGTACCACATGCCTTCTGGAACAAGCAGTATTCTTATGATTCATGTTTTAGAGCAGATGTCCAGTTTGGACCTCATCCAGGACTGGTGCATGCTTTCAGTGGCCAAGTCCTATTATTCATGTTTGTGTAATTGTTTCAGAGTGAATCATACGTTAGGTATGAAAAGGATTGGTTCTAAGCTGTGAAGTAACTCTGGTAAAGTTCGGATTAAGGTTCCTCCATTTTATATAATCTGAACTGTGCCATAATACGATCAATACACTTCGGTGGTGATATCATATCTTTGCGACAAGGAAACGCTTCACACCACAGTAGGTCAAGTTTGAGAAACAAGAAATATATTATTTCTTATCCTTTACAGGCCGTCTATGACATCTGTGCCCCAGTGAAGACCACGATTGGACTGGAGCGTATCTCCAAGAAAGTATTGAGTCCTGAGAGTCAAGTATGGGGATGCTCCATCTACCTGCAGGCTCCTCTCTGGGGATCCGCTGTCTTCCCCTGACTTGCCTTATCCTGCTCCTGGGACAGAGCCCTTCAGTCCATCCACAGACCGTGCTCACCGACGAGGAGATTGAGGATTTTCTGCAAGGCTTCCTGAAGGAGCTGATTCCTGAAGAGGATGAAGATCCAGATGGTCGAGACCGGGTACCGGAAGCAGGCAGGGACGAGGATGGGCCTGTAGACAGAACAGATATCCCCATGCCTGATGTGACAGAAGTGAAAGTGAATTTGCCAGGAAAGAAGAATAAAGCAGCCAAAGTTTCAGGAGATCATGATGATGGTAAGTGCATATTTCTCATGAAGTATGTGCATTGTGCAAGGTCAGAATGCAACAGCTAGTAAAACAAGCATTGGCAAAGCCAATAGATCTTGGCATTACCTGAGCTATTGGGGTTGTCAATGTGAATGTCTTTTAACCATATTTAGTCCCCAAACTGATGTTACTGTGACAGTGTTAGTGTGTTAGTGATAGTGTGTTAGTGTTAATGTTAATGTGACAGCACCCACGAGCAAAAACAAAAGAAAACATGTGGTAAGTGAGAATAGAAGACTTGGCAAAATTAAAAAAGTTAACTATAGAAAATAAAAATTGTCAATCTTGTTTGCTCTCCTGGGAATGTTTTTGACAGTCACATGACTTCTCTTAGCATGACACCAAAAGTTAAAAAGAACAAAATAGTGCCTCAGTCTTAGAGGCGACAGGCACTGATTAAATTAAATTGAATCAATCAGTGCTTGGTCCCTGCTTCACAGACAGGAATGGAAATTATGCTAGGCCTGCAGCGACAAATTATGAGGCTGTTAAGAAGAGTGACAGGCAAGCAACAAATGGTAAACAAAAGGTGGACTCCAATCATGGCTAAATGTGGCAAAATGGGTAACTTAAATATGGTGTGCACCTGCTAAAATAAATGAATACTGAATTTAAAGATTCGTCAATCCAAAATATGAGCCCAAACCTCAAAATAGTGTTCATGGTACATTGGGAGCTTTGGGAGGTTTAAAACCTGCAACATAATTATGCTGGGAAGGCTTGCTTTCACTGCAATTCTATTATGGTTGGATTTAACACACACTTTTATTTTACACCGAGCTTTCTCTAACACCGAATACACACATCCTGCTTGGAGCAAAGGTAAAAAGTGTCTAATGCAGATACTTTAACCTTAGTATCAGCCATATTATAACCCATATATGACCTTGCCTTCTAATTATAGTGATTGCCATGCTTCTAAATGTAAATACTACTCTTAGTCAATATATATCTTATAATTCAACCCAGGTGCAATAGATAACATATATAAAGAAGAGTGCAGTCTTGAAAGCTAATGCACAATTTCAACAACATGCATGTTGTGTTAGTCCACAAGGAAGCATGACAACTTAGGAAATAGGTAATTTGCACATCGGCTGCTGTGTTGGCAAGCTACTTCTTTTGTCAAACTGGATTTCTAACTTCACAGATAACACAAATCAAAAAAACTAGCCACATAGTATCACTGTTACTCTTTTGTACATATTAATCTGTGAGAGTAAAGCACTGACACTCTTAAAATATATAACTCTTTCTTTAAGCCAGGGGATTCCTTTTCTGTTTTGTAATGCTTGAAACCAATTCTTTGCCTATAAAATAACAAGCAGAGATAAGGGAATGGGGGAAAGACACCTGGACATTAATCAAAACTTAAAGAATCCTCTCGTAGAAACAGAGCTCGGAGCAAAAACACAAGCACTCGTCTGAAGTGCTCTTAACCAAATAAACTAGCAGCAATAAGAGAGGGGGCACGGAACAGGCACCCTCTGAAAACAGCGTCTGACATTTGATCTTGGTCTTTGAATGTCAGCAAATGTGACGAGATACGAAGAAGTTTTACAGGCCTGTTTACAGAAAAAGAGTAGAGCTTGAAGCAAGTGAAAACAGGAATGATCGTGTGAATTGCTTTCCAACAAAGAAAAAAGTAGTTCCTAAAACAGATGCTAAAATGACACTAGTGGATTTAGACAGTAATTGGTCCATGCTCTCTGGGACGGCTAAACACAGGAAGAAGAGGCATGACGTGGACAATTTGGGAGAAAGAATAGGAGAGCGACGATGGAGCCAGCAAATGGGAAGATGATGGGTGGGCTGAAGCCCACAAAGTATATACAACATGTCCCTTAGAGACAACTCAAGCACTGTCTAGCCAAGACCTAAAAATAAGCAGCAGGGCTGGCTGCAAGGCCAGACTGGGAACCCAAAGCAGCCCTGGCAATTCTATCTGACCAGCCCCCCAGGTCGGGGGTGCAAGTGCAGAGCACTTCTTCTTTTGTTACTGGGGCCGATATTGCAGCCCCCAGTAACTAAAGCGGCTCACACTGCTGCAAAACAGTCCCCCACCCTTCCAGCCTCCCAGGGAAACGCCAGGTGCCTGCTACGGCCAGTCCAGGCCTGGCTTGCTGTAGTGTTGTTGACACTAGGAGCGTTTTGTTGGCGGACCCCATAAGACCACCTTCCTAATGGATTCAGTCACTATCATTCTCCAACAGTATCACGCATCCCTCTAGAGCCCAGTTCTTACATCTATTTCATTTATTTTACAGTGCTGCTCAGCCCAATGTAGGGTGTCAGAGGGCTTTGCATCGGGCGCACACATTATATATACAGAGACAATGAATAATGCAAGTGTTTTAATCAATATTTAGGGTATGTTACGTAAGGCAATGAAGGCAACACAGTGTAAGAGCCACATACTAGTTTGCATTTCAGAGCACTCAGGTTTCCCATGACCATACATGTGCATATTCTGGGATTTTTAAACGTGACAAGCGGAATAAAGAGGATGACAAATCTCAGAATGTAACAACAAAAATATGGATTGGCTGAGCTATTAGCACACCGTGCAGGTAAAATGTGGGCTCCTGGATGAAAGGTATTAATGACATCTCTCCCTGGGGTTTTAAAGGCAGGTGGAAAATTCCAAGGACAGAATGTGACAGGATATGGTTATATAAACATGGGGAAGAATCACAGGGCACTCCCCCTATAGTGGGGGCTGAAAAAATGGCACAAAGAAATCTAAAAGATTTATTTGCGCCATTTCTAGCGGCATTTTTTAACGCCTGCTCTTAGCAGGCATTAAAAGGAGTTAGTCCTGCCAAGTACATCAATAGCGCCAAAAATGTTGATGCTATTGCCCCTGTAAAAAAAAGTGGGTGGACACCGTCCACCCATGTGTACCCCTGACTTGTGCCCTGCCCTTATCATTTAAGGGTGAGCATCACGGGCTGCCTTAATAGAGTGGACACTCTAGGGCACACTAGTGGCGTAACAAAACTTGAGGAGGTCCCCCTGCAAAGTACATGGAGGGGCCGGACCTTGGGTGCCCTCCTGCACCGCAAGGGCTGGAGGGGGCTTTGTTATGCTACTGGGACACACAAATGGAGATCTGCCTGGTCACCCGGGAGCATGTAATGCAACAAAGAGTCTTCGCATTTGTCCTGCATGCTGATGTTGCATCCAATTGTCAGGGTTTGATCACCATCCCTGACCATGTGAGCGCTGTTGTCCATCTTATATTTCCATGACAAGCAACGTAGTGGACATGAAAGCCAGGGCTCATTTCTGTCAGAGCGCAAATGGGGCCCCCTTAGCCTGGCACCCGGTGTGACGGTCCTAGTCGTTCCACCCTAGAGTCAACACTGACAAGCAGTCGCACCTATGCTGTCCTCAAATTAAGCCGCAATGTCACTCATTTACATTAAGGGTGTGCGGGCAGCTCTGCTCTGCTGGCGGTGCCAACTGAGTTTTTGGAACTCCAAGCTCTGCTTGGTGTGCAGAGTCAGTAAAAAACTCTGCTAACCCCGCCAGCGGAGCGGAGCTCACCGTGTGCACACTGCAGCCCAGTTATGGGCTGCACAGCACAAGCGCAGACAGTCTGCACTTGCGCTGTACAGCACATAACTGGGCTGCAGCACGCACAGGAGTGCAGGAGCAGAGTCCGGAGGGAGGCGAGACGAGGAGAGGAGGAACCACTGAAAGACCCAGGTAAGTCCTTGTCTCTTTCTTTGTTTTTTTGTCGTCGTCTTTGCACAGAGGTACACAAAAAAGGACTGAAACAGCAGCTTTCGCTGCCTACAGCCCTGGCCTGAATTCAGGCCGGGGCCATAAACAGTGAAAGCTGCTGTTTCAGGCCTCCTGTGCACCAGCATGTCCTTCGGCCACTGCACACGGGGCAAGCTAGTGCACAACAGGTCTGGCAGCTTTCACTGCGTACGGCCCTGTCCTGAATTCAGTAAAATTTGTTGTCTAGCTATTTTACAATTGTATAACACATTGACACAAAAGAGATCACAACACGCATTATGAAAAAAAACATACACAATAAGTTGATCGTATTCAAAATGTTATTCACAACAACAAATGATTTTGCCTTGCATGGAAGCATTGGGATTTTATTTTCTTGCCCTTAAAAACTCCCACAGTAAAATAGTTTATTTTAAACGTTTACAATTTGCAGTGTTGTACTCAGCAGAAAACAAGCCTTCGTGTGTACACTTCGGTGATAAAAGGTGTGGCTCTTTTTGTTTTGAGCAACTACTTTAAAGCTAGTTTTCAAAATTTCCCTCAGTTTTATGGCTACTCTGTGTTCACGTCATAGGGCCTAAGGAGGTCCGCCTCTTCAACATGAAGCAGTCCCGCCGAACTCTATAGTGAATTACTACGTTTCCTTTTGTGAATACCAGACTAGTATAAATGTATCATTTTTGGCCATAAATCGTATATTTATTACCAAAAATCACTTTGCAAATCAGACCGTTCATCAGAGTTGACTAGCCTAGAGGGCAATCTGGCAGTGCCCCAGTGGCTGGTCTAACAGGTCATTGCCTGGGTCGTTTTATTGGATGTTTGTGAACCTGTTGTTAGGTCTGTTGGTCCTTTTTTAGGATAGAGACTGCAAGAGTCTGTGCTAGCGCATGTGTCTCGCTTTTGAGACACTACTGCATACAAAAAGGGATTGGAGCCTGCCCATTGCTTACCATTTGTGGGCTTCACATCAGACTTCTTTACACTCTCCTTAACTGGCCAGTGCAGATAAAACATGATTTCCGGTCACTTCTATGGTGCAGGGACCAAGTAGATTAATTCAAGTTAATTTGTGCCCATCCTCTTCTCCAGACCGGATTGAGGTACTATTCCTGGGCTACTCCCCCTGCCTGCTGCTCCCTCCATAGCGCTTGCACTTTTTTTACTGTTGATTTCCCTGATATTACTACCAATATTGCCTGCAATAAGTTCAAACCCATGTAGTCTTCCATACCTTGCAAGGCACCTATATAGCGTTTCATAACAAGTTCAAAACTGCCCCAATTTGCAAACATGAGACTTTTTTTTAGCTTTCTAATTCACTAAAAGCGTCCACTTGTATTTTAGTGCTCAGGCTTATTTTCTGTCCCAGTTTAACCTTGCCATTCTTTTTGCACTTGTTGGTGTTATTCAGTATAATTTGTCAGATTTGTTTGCTGATTTGTTTATGAATGATAAAATTCTAAGCACTGGAAAAAAAAAAATTCTATGTAAACACACTCAAAAAAATACTTACTGCTTGTTAAAACTGTATCTTTTGCCCATTAGACTGATTTATTACATTAGCTGCAATCTACGGTTCACTTTCAAAGAAGGAAACAGGAAGGCACATCCAAGTCTTCTCCCTTGTGGTATTGCTTTTTTGTCCCTACTTACTTAATTACTGGGGTACCCGGGATTTACACAGTTGCACTTAAAAAAAATAGCAATTGTACTATTTACTCCTCACTGTTTGATTTGAATTCTTTCTGCAGAATTTAGAGTTTGGCGGACTGGTTACTCATCACAACCATCTAAGATAGGATATAGTGCACTTGTAATAAGACGGGTGGGATATCTGTCTCGTATGTGACAGAATAACTCATCCGCCAAACTACAAATCAGACCCATTGTCTTTCTGATCATGTCTAGCTTACCCTCTTGCACTCAGCCACCAAGACATTCTGATTTCCAAGACTTACAAAGGTTAGAAGTGTGTCTAACCAGTTTGCAAGAAATTTTGCCAAGATGTTCAAGTTGATATTTACTAGACAGATAAGTCTGTCAGACTCACAGTGAATATATAGCCATTCCTTCTTGTCTATTGCTGTTATTATGGCCTACATCACTGTGGACCAAAACCTACCCACTTTATATTTCAGTGATTTGTATTGAGGTTTCAAAGTTAAATGCATCAAACAATACTTGCAATAACAGCTGAACAATGTGATCTGTAATAGCCCCGTACTGCCATCCACCCCATAACCAAACCTTTAACATTGACTTCAGTGCATTACAACCTACGTTTCAGAGCCTGCTTGGAAGGCCATGCCATAGAGTGGCAACTGTGTTGTGTCCAGTAGGCCCTGGACCCGAAGCTTCTGGGGGCACATTCTGCCCCAGAGGTCAGAGTTAAGGTAGAGAAGAACCGGATCCCAGAGTTTGTGAAAAATCATTTTATTAATTATTTTATCTATTATGTCGTGAGCAGTCTTCTCATGGCTCAATAAGAGCCATAATTTATTAAGCCATTGCTCATATGTGAAAGTAGTGGGCTTCCCACAGAGGAAGAGGACCACCTGCTTCGCGGCCAGAAAGAGGTGAGAGATATGCTTGCCCGCATTGGATTGAAGGGGTAAAAGTACTCAGTGGGCCTTTCCAAGAGGGCGAACTCAGGGAGTGTGTCGAGCTCTAGATTTTGAAGTTTTCCTTACCTGTGCATATCTGACGAACTTAGTGTTCCAAAGGAATATCTCCTGTTGTTGCATTGTGTCAAAAGTGAGCTGGATGTCCCTCAGCGATGGCCGGGTATTAAGAATGCTGTAGATACTAGAGATCAAATGCTTAGAGGAGGTGAGGTGTTGGAGATATCACTCAAAGTGTGTGAGGGGCAGTGTGCTCCCAACCCCCCTTTTGTGTTGAAAAGGCTACCTTCAGCCAGTGAGCTGACGAGCTTTTGAGATGCACCTGTTTGTCTGTGAGTGGTACTTGACCTGAGAGGATTTTGGCAGCATTTCCAGCAACCCCAGATACATTTTCTTTGTTCTCTACTCTGTACTGATGAAGGGCTAAACCCAGAAATATGTGTCTAAAGATATACAGCAATGTCTGCACCAACTTTGGTGAAAAACTACAGATAATTTTCAAGTAAGCGCTAACTATGAACTGCATTTATGAGAATGCAAAGGGGCGCTGGGATGTGAGGCAGTGTGCTCCCAACCCCCTTTCGTGTTGAAAAGGCTCCCTTGAGCCAGTGAGCTGATGAGCTTTGGAGATGCAACTGTGTGCCTGTGAGTGGTACTTGACCTGAGAGGATTTTGGCAGCATTTCCAGCAACCCCAGATGAATTTTCTTTGTTCTCTACTCTCTACTGATGAAGGCCTAAACCCAGAAACTCGTGTCTAGGGATATACAGCAATGTCTGCACCAACTTGGTGAAAAACTATAGATAATTTTCAAGTACGCGCTGTGAACTGCATTTACCAGAATGCAAAGGGGCGAACTGTGCTGGGATGTAAGGCAGTGTGCTCCCAACCACCTTTTGTGTTGAAAAGGCTCCCTTGAGCCAGTGAGCTGACGAGCTTTGGAGATGCACCTGTGTGCATGTGAGTGGTTCGTGACCTGAGAGGATTTTGGCAGCGTTTCCAGCAACCCCAGATGAATTTTCTTTGTTTTCTACTCTCTATTGATGAAGGGCTAAACCCAGAAACACGTGTCTAGAGATATACAGCAATGACTGCACCAACTCTGGTGAAAAACTACAGATAATTTTCAAGTAAGCGCTAACTGTGAACTGCATTTACCAGAATGCAAAGGGGCGAACTGTGCTGGGATGTGAGGCAGTGTGCTCCCAACCCCCTTTCGTGGTAACACAGGGTGTATTATATCATCCTTATAGTGAAGCATGCCACTATTAGAGCGTGAGGGTACTTTTATCCCATAATTGGGATTCCTGAGAAAGTATTGACTTTAAAACCATACCTCTTCAATCTTTTTTTTGTGTGATGGATTTATTTTGGGGGGGAAGATTGAAGAGAAGTACCTCCTTCTTCTTACTTTGTGTTGAAAGTCACAGTTGGCCCTGTATTGTAAAACTTTCTCTATGTCACAGTTTCTGCTAGGCAATCATGCTTAGTACTATAGAAAGTTGTCCTGAGTCACGGTTCTGCAGTTCCACAGTTTGGTTAGCGTTCTAGAAGTCTAGTCACCAGGTTTGTTATACAGCATATCATGGCATTTCTGTTGTCTGTGTCAAGCTCCTGTGTGTGCTGCTAGCCACAACCCCGCTACCTCCTCGCCCAGATATCAGTCAGAGCAAGTCAATTAACGTTCTGGGAAAACACCTGAAGTCAGTGCGCCTGCTGTGTCACAGCTTGCTTTGTAATCTACAAATAATCTAGAAAAAGTATGCAGAAAATTGATAACATTGCTGCCGATTCAGCTAATGGAGTATTTCCATATCATTGAGTGGAATGGGAACAATCTGCACACATTTGTGGTGACTTTATGAAGTTAAAATCCCCTCTGGATTTTGATCCTACAAACTATTAAAGTCAAAATTGTTTTATCTTTTTCTCTCATGTGTGCCTTTGAACCCGGCTTCTAGGTTTCCTTGCCTTAGATTAGCCCTATATAAAGAAGGAAAATAACTGCCGGGGTCGAACCATGGCTTTGATGCTAAAAAGTAATGGAGGGCGTCGTGTCTTTGATTCTAATGCAGGCCGGCGCAGACCCCCGGGCGAAGCGGGTCCCTGTATTTACACGGCGACGGAGCGCCGGGGCCGGGCCGCAGTCTGCAGCAGGGCGGCTGCGGCCCAGGAGAGCGGCGCTCACATCTTGTGAGCTCGTGCCTGTGGCCAGGGAACGACCGCTTAGCGGATTTTCTTGCGAGGGTGAGGTTGTACGGGGTCATTATCGTGCCATGCCTGTGTGCAGGGCCTCATGTGCCCGAGCCCTTGAACGTCCGGTCTCGGCCGTGTGAAAACCACAGGCGGCCTGGCCTTTAGAGGCAAAGGTCAAAGTTTAAAAACTTCGCGGTGGAACTGTGACTAGCTGCAGGGCGCGTGAGGGCGCGGTGAGAGGTCAGCTGAGCAAGAAAACAGAGCTATTCCCATCCTGGGTTGGTTTTTAGGTCTGGGGTTAGCCATGACCTTTTGATTTTACTAAAACTTTATATATGCCTTTCTGCTGCCCTTTTCTTCCAGTGGGGCTAGTTGTGTGATTTGCAGTTTTCTTTCCCTTACTTGAGTTTACCTCCTAGGGCATTGGAACTGCCCACTTCAGCTCTGACTAGCTCCACCGTGAGTAATGGCATTTTGTTTTTATTTCACATGGAGGACATTTAGGCAAAAAAAAATTCCCTTCAGTACCCAGGACTGCTATGACTTTTTGTGCTTTTTGAGACTGAAACATATTTTTGCTTTCAGACAATGCTTTTTATTTATATTGACGAGGGTCCGGCAGGTTCCAAGCAATTACATTTTACATTAACCTAAAAAATGTAAACAAGTGTTCACAAAGTCAAAAGACTGTCATCCAACACCAGACACATTGCCTTTGTCAATACTTATTTTGTCTTTGAGCTTCCTTCTGGTCTAAGGGCATTATAGTTAGGAGATGCTGCCCCTTCTCTGCCAAGTGGGCATCATGTCAAGCATGATACTTGCTGGCAGTTTTAGTTTCTTGGCCACCAGCGGGTTGCATGACTGGATTTTTGACCCAGACTTGTCATTTTAAAAGTCAGCAGTGTCTTGAGGTGACACACAGGACATGATTATGTCGGCTCGTCAGCAGCACTCGTGAAACAACTGATTTCAACAAGCATTGACAAAGGCAATAGGTCTGGGCCTATTGTGCTAGTGCTTGTACTGTTAGCACATTACAGCACGACATACGGGGGAATCGAGCAGAAAACCACATAGTGGGCTGTAGTAGTTAAGTATCCCCTCTTGCAGTAAGGCTCTCATGAAACCACTCGAGTGGAAGGATACATCCAATAGCAACAATTATGAGATAAATGCTCCACTGGGTACAGCCAAGATGCATTGATGAAGTCTCAAGCTAAAGGCTAAAAGAGGCCTGTTGAAGAAAGCCAGTGGGTGAAAGGGGCAAACCAGAGCTCACTCTCTGTATATTGTTAGCAGTGGGTCTGTTACTGCTGTGCAGTCAAACCTCAGCCTACAAAGGATTTCCAGTATAACGGTAAAATAAAAAGGGGTTTTCTCCAACAGCAAACTAAGAGATATAATAACTGTGCAAACTGTAGCCAGGCCTATTGTCTTCACTGTTGTAGACCACAGGGCTGTGCAGATTACAAATGTTAGCCAAAAACCCTCTGGTTGCCTTAACCCTCCAGTCAAGTGCTCGGCACTCATGGATGGTTAGTGGTTTTGTGTATGGTAAATAAAACACAGCCTCTGCCATACTCAGTAAAGTCAAGGTCCAGCCACAGGTGGTTCTTGGGAAAACTATGAATTGCTTAATAGACTAAAAGAAATATGGAGCTGCTAAAACAGACTACAGTATAGAAAACTGCTTAGCACTTAACTGGAATCGTATCTTGATGTTACCCTGAATCCAACCAACAAAAGGAAATAACACCCGGGGGTAGTAGAGAGCACTAACAATGGGCCCAGGGCAGACAGTAACTACGAAGGGCCCCAAAAAGCTCCCTCATACTTCCTCTGACCCTCATCCAGAGGTCCCTGGGGGGATTGTTGAGTGAAATGAGTTGAGGACTGTCCTAGGAGTGAGGAACATGGGCAAAGACAGCCAGCCCTGCAGGCAGGGATCAAAGGCGCACAGTTACATCCCCTTTACAACACAGACCTATGTCTACACTGCAAAGGATAAAAGGTTAGTTACCCCCATGACAACCCCTGACGTAGACTTACACTTTGAGAATCCTTGCTATGCCTTTATAGGAAAGGTTGTCCATTATTTTGCCGCGTGTAATTTTATAACTAATTTTAATTCAATGCCCATAAACTGATGGTTGCTTTGTAGCAAAGCTTGTGCTCAAAACAGCAGGCCTGAGTTTTTTTTGCCGAAAACTCAACAATAAAGGTTATAGGTCTGATTGGTTTATTGGGAAAAGGTATGCCAGATGTTAAGTATGAAAAAAGTTGAAAAATCTGGTACTGGTAATCACAATAGGTTTTACACCTGAGGTTGGTAGTCAACACTTCAGTTTATTTAAAAAACGAGACCTTCAATTTGCCTTCTGGTAATAAAGCAGCTGTTAACTCACCAAGAAGGTGACATTACAATTTAAGGAAAAGCACTTTGAATGCTCTTCTACCAAGGAAAGACTAACCATGGCAAGTGGCATATCAAGACTTCCCCTGCATTGGGTGGTCAGTGTTTTACAGACCATCAACTGAAAAACACTGCGAGCAGGGTCATTTGGTGGGGAAATTGAAAAGTCTTAAGAGGCCACTGCTCGGATAAGGAGCTCTGCTTTTTTGTTCTTCAACAGTGGGTGTCAACAGTTATGTTTAACAATCTACTCAGTGTAAACCCTGAAGAGAAGCTGGGTTAGTCTTTGTGAAAGGCTAATAGGGCTGGTTAGCCACTTATAATGCTCTAACTCACTCAGCCCTAGTTTAACTATCTTTTTGTAGGGCCCAAGGCATCTGGGCATCAGGGCATCTCCCAACATCCATATAGACCAAGCCGCTGCCTATGGTGAAGTTATTTTCTTCTGAATGCCCATTTCTTCTTGATTTGTCCTTTCTCCAGTCTGTGCCCAGTTAAAGTTCAGCCTAAAGCCACCTTTAAATTTGCAGAGGTAAGTCCTGCTTTGGGCATGGAAGGCTCTTCATACAGCTAGCAAGCTTTGGGAAAGCCAACATACGTGGTCCAAGTGCAGATATTTTAAGTTAATGGTTACCCTTTGCATTATATTTCCATGGCTCTTAGGTGCCATGTTTAGGTACTAGTCCTTCTTCTGTTTCCGTAGCTACAAATTATGCTCAATTAATCAATCAATATTTATAAAGCGTGGCTTATCACCCATGGGGTCTCAATGCGCCAGCTGGGGAACACAGGTCAGTCGAAGAGCCAGGTTTTGAGGTCCTTCCTGAACATCACACAGTAGACCACTCTTGTATGCCTAATACCCATGAAATCTGTGGCTGGGGTGGTCAGCAAAGGCACTCAAACTGTTTCCTACACATTAGATCCTCCTCCACTCTGGCACTGTACCCTGGCTAGCCTTTTTAGGATTGAGTGCAAAGTACTCTGTCTCTGGTGTGAGCTTTTAACCACACCCATCAGTTTGGTTGGTTCGTGGGCTTGCCTTTTACAATTCTCTTCATTTCATTAGTGAAAGGCATGCATACGTCATGCCTTTTCCGGTGCTTAGCCCTCCTCAAGCACACCGACCACCTACTAAAAACATTTGAGGCTCCATGTTTTCTGTATGGTTTCTGGACTACTTTTTCTCTTCATTTCCCAGGCAGCGTGATCTCGCTGGGCAGTAGTCAAGCGCTTTGCATAACATTGACTTTGCTACATGGCTAATTGCACTTTTGCCGATACGTTTCAATGCAAGTGAACTTCTGTTTCCTTTTGTGTGTCTCCGTCACACTTCATGGTGGTCACGCTTCATGGTGGCCATGGGTTAGCTTACGTGAAACTGTTTTACTTTTCAGTATATGTGGCAAGAAAAGTCCAGTTAAGAGTTTAAAACATGAATAGCTCTAACTCGAGCAAACGCGAGACCCATTGCATTGCAAATGCATGTTTTTACTGGCTTATGTGCATCTTATAGAAGCCACCTTGAAGTTGTTTGTTGTTCTTTGAGTGTCAAAAAATAAGCAATCGACACAGATAATACCCATCTGCATTTTTTAGTAATACAAAGATTTTCTATGGAATATTCAGAATTTGATGGGGCATTTAAAAAAAATTAAAAGTCCGCGTGAAAGCCCCTGATTCTGGGACTAACAGGATATTCAGGATGGACTGCTATCAAAACCACCTCTCGTCCACTTGTGTCATACAGCAAAAACGTGGAAAATTTTGGAGAACTTTTAGAAGAAAACCTCAATCTGGAAATGCGAGTAAAGTCGGTGGGAAGAGCGGGTAATTTACAAATGACTATTCAGCAAAAAAAAAACAGTTCCTTTTGGATAATGACAGCGTTGGTTGTGGGTACATTCATTAATAGTAGATAGGTCTGCTTCTGTCCCCTCCCTGTAAACATTCCTCTTAAATGAGTAGTTTGTTTAGAAGATTACAGAGCTTTGCCATCAACCGTAATCTAAAGGCAAGCTCTGGGACCATAATATGGAGCCCCGAAGTAATGTTTTATGCATCATTTTTTAACCATGTCTTGTCCCCATAGCCCTAAAGCTTCACAGTTCTGTTTTAGTAAGAACTACTTTTACAGAAATAGTGTTGCTTTTTGTAGTGACTGCATTAGGATGTTGGCAGACTCAGACTTCGAGTATTTCAATATGTTGCTCTCAGGCTAAACACAGATTTCTAAAGCAGACGCAGGAACATAACGAGCCATCCTGGAAGATTGTATGGGGTAAAGTTTTCTAGATGCTGGCCTGTTCGACCTACTTCTTGTTTCGTGACTCAGTTACATTTTCCTTGCGGTGATCTCCATTGTATGGTAATACATTACATCAATGTTCAAATTAATTGTGCAATCAGCGAGGAATCCTCCTGTTGTTGGCACTAAATTAAATGTTCAAGCCATAAGAAATCAAGTGCTAAAGTAAATGTGCATCCAGCAAGCGAACTGGTGCTAATCACATCTGCAGGCACTTGGGACTGTGGTGCCAAGTGATTTGCCATCAGTGAGGGATAGGAACCAATATTACACTTATTTGTTAAGGTTTTGTGGCGTACAAAACCTTGTGTTGCGATGCATTGCTGTAACTGAGGAATCATTGCTTTGTCAAATATAGAATCATGAATGATTCTGGTATGAGATTGTAGATTTAACCCTGTAAGTTGCCTGTCCCCAGGCAAACAATCAGATACTGGCAGATAAATACACAACCAGAGGTTTACAGAACAGAAGTTCAGAGGGCGTGCAAAGTCCTCATTGCACCCAGTTTTTAAGTTTTTCCAAGGTAGTATTCTCTACCTGTGTAGGGCCAGCACTTCCATAAGAAGAGACAAAGCAGTAGCCTTTGGGTACCAACTAGTGGTGGTACCAGCTTCGAAAATAAAGCATGAAAAAATACTTTTTATAAGTGCAATTGAGAGCACAAAAGCTAAGTATTTTTGCACTACTTCTCTTCCTATGGATTCTTGGCTCTTAGTCACTGACTCACGAGTAATTTAGAGTTAGTGCTGTTAATTAACTAGCTAGCATGCTTCCCAACCCTCTCTCCCACTGGGTTACTGTAACTGGTTTGGTACTATTTCTTGGACGGGCACGATACTTAATCCTATTTCTAAAAAAAGAAATTGCCAAGGCTCCTGCTAATTAATACCTGAGCTCACATTTAGATGCAATCTCTAAAATGTGCACTAAATCCCTACTTTAAAGAATAACACATTTGATGGAAGAACTCAGTTTAATCTGTTGGTATTCAAGGCTGCTTTTGAAGTGGCTAGTCAACTTTAGACCACTGATTTCTCCTGTGGGTGTTTGTTTGGAGATCTGTGGAGCAGTGGGGACATCTGTGCTGGTGGTTTGTTGCTTTCCGGGCACCATTTGAATGGGTGGATCACTTAATAGTGTGGGAGAAACTGGAATTATGGAATAGGCCAATGCAATATCTCCTCTGGGTGCTAAGAAGAGTTGTCTGCTGCTAATAGAGAGAGCTCTTAATATATTAGGCCATTAGTTTCTCCTTCTGAAGCTATTTTTAGGATTGCAGCCTTTCTGAATTGGGCTAACTGGCCCCATTAAAGGCCATCTACATGAAAAGATGAACGTGGCAAGCATGAAACAAGCATATTTGAGCTGTAAACTATCTGCCGTTGTACTAGGTGTGGGTAAAGAGGATATGTTTTCTTATGCAGGACAAAATACAATATATTTTGTAAGTTTGTGCCGTTTTTGCATCACAAAATTACTCAAATGCAGCTCTAAGAATTGAGGTTTTGAGATTCCAAGTTGGAATTAATACAGACTAGAATAATGTGGTCACATGTATTTGTGAGAAACTTGTTTCAGTTTATTAAGGGGTGGAATCTAATGACTAGTTGGGGCATTGTTTTAAAATTTAGATCAAATAAAACTTGATATATTTTTTATGAAGAATTGATGTCTATAGAAAGTGTACGTAGAATTTGGGGACAGTTTCAAAAGACAACGTGTCTGAAAGAAACACTATCTTTAATATTAACATTACAAATATTGGCACACCTTTCTCTTGCGATCTAGATTTAAAAGAGATTGAATAGATTTAAAGTCTAGATTAAAGATTAAACCATAAAAAATGTGAATATAACTACATTTATTAAACTAAAAACACATTGATTATACAACTAAAGAAGCAGAGCGAAATGGAGGGTAAACTGCTCATGTCTCACAGGTTTTGTGGATTAATGTTGCCGGAGTCCAGTCAATCTCGCTTTAATTATTCACAGTATCATAAATGTCACTTCAGCTAAATACTTGCTTAAAAAGTTTAGTCTTCAATGTCTTCCTGTAAATACGATTGCTTGTTTAGAGCTTAGAATTAGGCAGAGTTTATTCCACAGTTATGAACGATGTACACATGGGGCTGTATCTTCATGTTTTTGTGTGTTGAATTTATGTTGGTAGATGATCTGAGGCTTGCAAAAGTGAGGGGTTCCACAGTTTCTGCAGCAATCTAGGGGCCAGATGTAGCAAAGTCCCAAATTGCGACTTGCAATTTGCGAGTCCCTGCGACTCGCAAATTGCAAGTTGCAATTTGGGATGCAGAAAGGTGTCTCAGACACCTTCTGCGAGTCGCTATGGGGTCGCAAAGACCCACCTCATTAATATTAATGAGGTGGGTCGCAATTTGCGACTCCATAGCGATTCAGGGCACTCACGGGGATGGAGGTCTGCAGCAGACCCCATGTCCGTGACTGCTTTTAAATAAAGCATTATTTTTTTTTCAAAGTGCAACCCGTTTTCCTTAAAGGAAAACGAGCTGCACTTTGAAAAATAAACTGAAACCTTTTGTTTCGGTATTTTTCAGGGCAGGTAGTGGTCCATTGGACCACTGCCTGCTCTGAGAAATTATTTTTTGGTCCAAACACAAAGGGAAATGGGTCCCATGGGGACCCCTTCCCGTTTGCGACTGGGTTACCATCCACTTCAAGTGGATGGTAACTGCGAGTCCATTTGCGACCGCTTTCGCGGTCGCAAATGGAATTGCATACCAGTGCGACTCGCAAATAGGAAGGGAACACCCCTTCCTATTTGCGACTCGGAAATGCATTTTGCGAGTCGGTTCCGACTCGCAAAATGCATTTCTACATACCAGATGGGCTTTAGCGACTCGCAAACGGTGTTTTTTGCCTTTTGCGAGTCGCTAAAGCTTTCCTACATCTGGCCCTTGGATCCTTGTTCCTCAGTGCCTTGTGAGTGATGCATAGATCCTGGAACTCTGTCTGTAATACCGCCAGCAGGTATCACTGCAGCTTTTTTTAGGTTGAGGGCAAATCTTACAGATGGATGTATGATGGAACAACGCATGCGCCAACCACGCATGCCTGAACAACGCAGTCGGAACAATGACCGTGCTGTTTCTACAAATGCCTTTACCACGCATGCCTTTAAAACAATTTTTCATTGTAAAGGCATGCCTAGTAAATGCATGTGTGGAACGGCATGTGTGGTTTTCGCATGCCATCCCGCCCACCAGCCCTAAAAATACAACTACCCAGACCCCCCACCTGCCTTTAAAAAAAACAACCCGACCCCCCCAAGCGCCCTAAAAACTGACCTCCAGCCTAAAAATAAAACTACCCGCCCCTAAAAACAAAATTAACCGACCCCCACACCCTGCCCAAAAAATAAAACTACCCGACTCCCCGCCAGCCCTAAAAATAAAACTACCCCGACCCCCAACCCACAAAATAAAACTACCCGACCCACCCACCCCAAAAATAAAACTACCCTCACCCCCTCCCGCCCCTAA
This sequence comes from Pleurodeles waltl, assembly GCF_031143425.1. NCBI lineage: Eukaryota > Metazoa > Chordata > Amphibia > Caudata > Salamandridae > Pleurodeles > Pleurodeles waltl. Next base: position 696,419,504 of record NC_090450.1, read on the forward strand.
AAACTACCTTTATACCCCCACACATCTGGAGCCCTAAAACCTACCCCAACCCCCCACCCACTCTAAAAACAACTGACTCCAACCCAAAAATAAAACTACCCCACCCCTAAAAACCATAGTACCCTGACCCCCCACCCCTACCCTAAAAACCATAGTACCCCGATCCCCCACCCCTTAAGAAATAAAAATGACCCAACCACCACCCACCCCTAAAAATTACCCCAAACCCTCTCCCAGCCCCACTTATCTGACTGCATCCTACCCTGAACCCATCCCCATTCCTTAAACCCTGACCCCCCACCCGCCCTAAATACAAAATTACCCGACCCCCCCATCCCTGCCCCTAAAACCTACCCCCACCTGCCCTAAATGCAAAATCACCCCACCCCTAAAAACCCACCCCCACCCACCCTAAATACAAAATTACTACAACCCCTACCCCTAAAAACTAAATTACCCTGACCCCCCACCCCGCCCCTAAAAACCCACCCAAAACCGAAATTACCCTGACCCCCCACCCCACCCCAAAAACAAAACTACCCCCCAGCCCCACTTACCTGACCACGTCCTCTCCCGATGCTGACTCTCTTTTTCTCTACCTTAACCATGCATGTGTGTTGTTCAGCACATGCATGGTTAAGGCAGAGAAAAAGGGAGTCGTTGTTAACGCAAGCGTGGTTCTGCTTGCTTTAACAAAGTTGTTGTGGTTCCGGCGTCGTGGTTCCAGATGTTTACCCTTACAGATTTATATACTCTCTGCAGTCTGGTTGTCACATTTTAGACAAGTCAATATATGCACCATGTTGCGCTAATCCACCTTTTTGTCAGCTCCAAATTGGTGCTTCTAATCACTGCATTGACCGGGAGATGTAGATTATCTTTGAATTGAAGAATCTGTTGGGTTGCAGTCTTTCTATGTTGGGACAGGAGCTTTCCTCTGGATGATGGGCCATTTATCCAACATTACACTACTGCCAAGCCTTGGAAGTATCATGAGCTCTGTTTTTAGCACCATTAAGACAGCCAAATCACTCTCTCAGGAAACGGTGGCTGATTTTAGATCGCACAAGCCTCTGTCACCTTCTCACAGCTTTAGAAGCTGTCCTTGAATGAGACAAGTCTTTTAAAAAAGATCTCCACACATACCAATCAAAGTCTGAAAGGGTTTATTAACAAAAGAAGCGTTCCTTACCTAGAAATCACACATCAAGTCGACAAGGGCCCCCCCACCTAACAGTGACTGAGCAAGCTTTGCAAGCAAAGACAAAGTTCAAATTTGCAGATTTCTGCATACAGACTTCCAATGAAGATCGCGTGACTTCATAAAACAAAGGGACTAGACAGATGTCTAGGTCTAAGATAATGAGAAAGGAAGACGTTGACCTTAAGTTGTAGCACAAATGTAAACTTTTTTTGCTACACAAGATAATGAACACTTTCTTGTCTTGGAAGCCAGGATGGAAAAAAAGAGGTTGGAAAAGTGAGCAAAGGGCACTTCCTGGAGGCATGGTTAGCATAAGCAAAAAATAAACAAAAAAACACAGCAGCATCAGTTACAGGAAATAACTCGCATTTCACAACAAGGTGACCAGAAAAACGTGTGAGAAAGATTAAACACTCGAACAGTCATTTGCAGTGCAATAGGTCTTGCATTTGGTTGAGTTAGGGCTATTGGGGTTGTAAATTCATAACTGGACTTTTCTTGCCACATAATTTGGTCTTTTCTTGCCACATAATTCCAGTGTCTCTTCATATAACTAAAGCACTTCCATTAACTTTCTTCCTCTATCTGCAGCCGAAAATGAAAATGTTGTCATTAAGCATCCTAATTTAAACCTGCCATGCTAATTCCAATAGAATACCACTTTCACCACTCCACCATTAGAGTTGCTGGCTAGCTAACAAAATTCCCCCCCAAAAAAGACACAAGAGAGACACAGAGGAGGAACGAGAGAAATAAACTAGAAGGGTCACCCAACCATTTCAAAAGTGTTCAAACAGTTGTAGTGTAATAAGGATGTTAATTTGGCCTGACTCATGGTCATACTTGCAATAAGGAGAGATTAATAAAACATGTAAAATTATCATGTAAACCCAATAAAAACCTTTATCAAAAATAAACTTTTGGCATTAGACTGTAATGCTCAGAACAGCCCCTAGAGGACACCACAATGAAAATAGCATTTGTAAGAAATATGGTTATTTAACAGTATATTTAGCCCCTAGAGAGCATAACCACCTGAAAAGAAAATATCAGAAAGTAATGCAGTGTAGCCATGTATTTAGCCCCTAGAGAGCATAACGCAATACACACTTTTAGGTCTAGCAGGCCTACTGCAATGACTTACAAACATGGCCTTCACAACACAAACCACTCCAAGTTTTAAACCAAAAGTTACAAACATAAAAGCACTTAAAAACACATTTAATGGTGGGCGGGGAGTTATTATTTTGGGGTCCCCACTAACCGAGTGTGGGGACCCAGAGATGATGTAGACAGAAAAAGCACATTGTGGTGAATGTTTTGAAAGTATTTCAATTGTCCAAGGACCACCACAGGCTGAGTTGTGATAAAAAATGCCTTGCAAAGTATTATGGGGTGAGTTTCCATGCCACAAATATTGTACTATGTTGATATGTTGACTCTAATGCTTAGAATAGCAACTACAGGACACCACAATGAAAATAACATTTGTAAGAAACATGGTCATGTAACCATATAGTTAAACCTTAGAGGACATAACCACATGAAAAGAAAAGGGCAAAAAGTAATGCACCGTAACCATATAATCAGCCCCTAGGGGGCTTAGTGCCTTACATATTTTCTGAGCTAACAGGCCTACTGCAATTATATTATAAACAAGGCCCTTAAAACACAAAGTACTCCCGTCTGTAAAACAAAAGTTCCAGCCATAAGAAAGCTTAAAAGATACAATGGTGGGAGGGTTTATTATTTTGGGGTCCCTGCTAACCTGATGTGGGGACCCAGAAATGATGTAGACAGAAAGAGGTTTTTGAAGGTGGTCCCATTGTCCTAGGACCACCACAGGCTGAATTATGAGCAAAAATTTTTCTAAAAGTAATGGCCTGCAAAGCATTATCAGGCGAGTTTCCAGAGTGCAGTGAATATTGTAGCATCTGCTCTCTCGCTGTGTCGGGAGAGCACCTTTGAGGATTTCTGTGTTTTTAACCTAAAGCATTTATCAATTACAAGTGTTTTTGTGAAAGCTATGGAGCGCAAAGGGGAAAGCCAAAGGAAATGACTCCGATTAGGTAACAGAGTGAACAATGTGACCAGGGCTTCAATACCGCCGATGGACTTTGAGGTGTTCTGCGCTGTTTGAGCTGGAAACACCATAGCGGCCATGGAGCATAAAGGGGAGAGACAAAAGAAAAAAACTGTTCGCCCATGCTGAAGTATATCAGCAATCGTGCAGTAATCCATGTAACGGGGTCACTCTGCAAGGCGGTAACAAAACCGCGTAAAGTGGGACAAACGTAAAGCATTTACCAATGACATCAAGAGATTTTTGAAAGGCAAGCACATGAACAAGTGAAAATGATGAGCGTAAGAAGGGCGTGGTTAAAAGCCCACAGAATACTTACAACAGGTCGAAAAGTGCTTGCAGGTTCAACCTAAAAAGGGAAAGGGCTGCAAAAAAGCTTGAGTGACTGTCTTCAACTCACCCAACGGCCGCCCCACTCCCAGTTCTCCTTTCTCCTACATGCTGCTGTAGAGCTCAGCCACCTGCACACACACATTACTATTTTTGTTAGAGTTGACACAGATTACTCCAATTACCAAGGCATTGGGAGTGTCTAAACACCTGCAAACACTGCCTCTGTTGAACATTCTGATAAGGAAGGCAGAGAGGTGCTAGGGCTCTCAGAGTGGGCCTGTGAAGGAGGAAGTGGGCAAGTAGGGATGCTGAGGTAAAAAAGGACTGGGAAAGTTGGAGTTACTGGAGAAAAAAAATGGAAGAAGGTTAATGCTAAACAGAAGGCGGGGTAGGTCAGATGGAGCTAAAGGACAGGAGGAAGTTCTGGGATGAAGGAGTAAGGAGAGTGGAAGCTAAAAGTTGGGAGTGAAAGAAAAGCTTGGGTAAGGTATGAAGAGCAAAGCTGAGTTGAATGTGGGTGATGTATGGTAAGTGTGGCATATTAAGAACTGGCTAAAGAGGGGAGTGCCTGTATAAATAAGGGAGAGAGCTACTGACATAAGAAGGGGGAGAACTGATCTGAGGCAGAAGTAGGGAGAGGAGCTGTGAAGAAGGAAGGGATCTGGATTGAAGAAAGGAAAATGTAGAGTCTTCTCAACTGGTGCTGAAGAAAGAATTTGAGAGCTGGGGTTAAGAATGAAGACAGAAGAGGAGTCAGAAGGCTGGAGAGAAAGGCTAGATGAAGGATCAAGTGAAGAACTGTAGTGAAAAGAGGGAGAGTGTCACAGTTAAGGCTGAATCAGAGAGAAAGAAGTTCCAGGAATCAAGGAGAAGGGCAACTGGGGTTGTACTGTCAGAGTGGAGAAGAGGTCACAACACTTGTCTTAGTAATTTATTTATATTTTATTTGTATTTATTTATAGGGTACTTCCTAAAGTCAGATTGTTGCTGGGCGCCATAACAGTGGCCTCCAGTTATTGAAGGAGGCCGAACAGTGGAGTGAAAATCTTGCTTTACCCTGTCCTGCATCACCTACAATCACCAATATTAAGCTTTCCAGAATGCTGTGTTGATTCATAATGGCACCTAGGGTTGAGACATAATATGATATTGCTTACCAGATGACCCATTTAGTGGCAGATGTGGGTCAACAGTCAGATCAAGTAGGACCTTGGTGATACATAACATATAACTGTTAAGCTCATTTTCACCGCAAGCAGTACCTAGGCACAAGCTGTACTCATTTTGGTCCAGATGTACGAAGCATTTTACAAGTCGCAAAGGGGCCGCGACTTGAAAAATGCTTTTTTGGATGTACAAAACCCAAACTGTGATTCAGTAACTTGTTACCGAATCGCAATTTGGGTTTTGCGATTCGGTATTAGGAAGGGCGTATCAAGGGCGTCCCTTCTTAATACTGAATCCAAATGGTATGTATGATTGTTTTGTGACCGCGAATGTGGTCGCAAAACAATCGCAGTTAGCATCAGTTTCAAACTGATGCTATCCCATTCGCAAATAGGAAGGGGTCCCCATGGGACCCCTTCCCCTTTGTGCATGGAAGCAAAAATATTTTTTTATTTTTGTTTTTGAAATGCATCTTGTTTTCCTTTAAGGAAAACGGGCTGCATTAAAAAAAAAAAAAAAAAAAAAAAAATGCTTTATTTAAAAGCAGTCACAGACATGGTGGTCTGCTGTCTCCTGTGAGGGCGGCCATTCCCAATGGAGTCACAAATTGTGACCTACCTCATGAATATTCATGAGGTAGGTAATTTGCGACCCATTGGGAATCGCAAACAGTGTAAAGTACACTGTTGTACATCCGGTTTTGCGACTCTCAAATTGCGAGTCTCTAAGGCTCGCAGTTTGCGAGTCACAAAACCGGATCTTTGTACATGTGGCCCTTTATCACCCTCAGGAGTAAGATAAGCCGAGTGCATAGGTCAAACACAGAACCCTCTAGTGTGTGCATTAGTCCAATGAACTTCCAGACCAAGATACTTTACAATCTGTGTTATTATCTGCATGTTAGGAAATTTTAGCAAGACTGCTAATTGTATTGGCTCTGTTGACTGCTCTCAAGTTTCTTTGATCCATGCTAGATTTGCTCGTCCAGACCAGGTTTTTTCTGTGCATTCTGGGACTCGAAGTCCCGTCTTTATATCAAAATCCACTTCAAGTTCCAGAAGGTAAAGCAAAAAAACTGAACTGTATATGCTAATCACTCACTGACTTGGGAACTTGAGTGTCCCTTGGTGGCCTTTTGACCCTTTGACGGTCTGCCTTGGCTTTATGCTTAGCCATACTGTGGGCTGAGAGACATGGCTATTAGGGAGGAGGCATTGGACGGTGTTTACACTTGCCTCATGGTTAGTGTGTTTTTGCAGTCAGTATGGCAAATGTCCTTAGCCTGAACGTTTGAACTATGGTTGCAAAGCCTTTGAAACACCCAGGTAGCACCCTTAAGTGCACAGTCATCCGTCAGAGGCCCCAGTTCTAAGTACAGGGCCTCTAGTTCAGGAAACACTGTCCTTTTACGCTATCGTGTTTCATAAAGTTCAGTGTCCAGGTTTCAACATCCTCCTTGTCAGGTGGGAAGTGAGGGGTGGAGATAGACAGGAAAGGAATGAAAGTGGGCGTACTCCTACAGATCAAGTATGCTTTAGAAGCACCATTCACCGCGTGATTCCCCAAATATGAATTTGAGGGGATCTCTAATTATCATCTCGTCTATGAAGGTGGCTTTACTGTACATCATACTCTCTTTAAGTTCTGCAATTCTTAGTGGTCCAATGTCTGTAGGAAATATACATTTTCAAGGCAATACTTCGATGAGGGCCATAGCCACTAAATTGTGTCTATAATCTCTATCAATTTCTGACCAATGTTACTGGTGCCTCGGATTAAAATGAATAATTTCCCATTTTTACAAAATCTCGTTTGAGGGAGAAAGTGAAACCCCTCTGCTGCAAGGGGGCTTTTACGCGACAGGAAATTATGACCAGTGGTGCGGACCACTTCTGATGTTTCCCATAACTTTTACTGTAAAAAGATCTTTATGCTATATCAGTTTTGGCCAGTGTTACTGGTCAAAGAGCTTAAAAGAATGTATAATTTCCCTCAATTTACAAAACATCCTTGGGGAGCCTCACGCTCTTTTCATGGTCCCTTGTATCTTGGGGATCTGCTGATGTTGTTCTTGGAATTTTTCAGATAGCACCCTCATTTTGGTGCTGAAAAGTTGGCAAGGGTGATCCTGTGGGCAGACCAGCAGTGACTCCTACAGCATTGAGGGCATTGCTGATCATCTTTGTAGAGACGTGTCCTTGAGTTGCATTCCCTGACCCCTCCCCTATGGTTCTAAGGTATTCCAGCCGACCTTGACTTGAATTTTTCTTTCACCACGCTAGGGCAGCTGGCTCGAATTAATATCTTTAGGTTGGAAAACCATAAAACATGAAGGAATTAAACAGGTTTTCAGGCCTGTGCCTGACCCAGAATGAGGGGACACATTCTGGCTTTACAGTTCCCCTTTATGCACTTGGGCTCTTCTTTCCTAGTACTTAACCCAGGACTGACTAAACAAGACCCCAGGGTGCTCCCGGAAGGGAATGTGGTCCAGTGGTATACCTGATACCTGTGAATCCAAGGAAAGTGGTAGCTGGCAGTCAAGAGTTTTTGTGAAAGGACGGTTCAAGCCAGTGGAAATCACAGTGGCACAGATTTATGAGAGGCTAGTGCCATTCCAACGCCACATTTTTTGCTGCTGCTGCAGTGTTGGAAGGCCAAAAACGCTGTGTCATATTTACAAAGTGGTGCGATGCATGCATTGGATCACTCTGTTACCCCTTGCACCACAGTATGCCTGCGCCAGGCATAATGTATGCAAGGGGGGCGTTCCTCCGTTAGAGAGGCCGAAAAAATGGCGCAATGAAATCTAAAAGATTTTTTTGCATCATTTTTTCTCGAATTTTTAACGCCTGCTCAGAGAGCAGGTATTAAAAGGAGGTGCCAGTTGGTTTAAATGGGCCTCTGTGTTTTTTGCAAGGTTAGCGTCCACATTTTTGATGCTTGTCCTGCAAAGCACCAAACTAGCGTAAAAAATTATGACGCTAGTTCCCTAACTACCACCATGGTGCGCTGTATTTTAAATACGGCACACACATGGTGCGTTAGGGGGCGCTAGGGGTGCAAGAAAAGTGACGCTGTACTAGGTGCAGCGCCACTTTTCATAAATCTGCCCCCTGTATTTCCAGGGTCGGAATCGGCAGCAGCGGCTCCTCCGTTAAGGCGGAGGAGAGTTGCCCCACTGCTTTATGCAGTGGACGAACAGGAAAAATAAAATGATATTGCAATGTTATTATCATTTTATTTTTCCTGGGCAAAGGGGTGGGCGGAGCTGGGCTGGGCTGAAGGAGGGCTACGTGCACATCACTGCGCAGTACGCTTTGGCCAATCACAACGCTGCTGTCAAGCTGTTGACAGCAGCGTCGTGATTGGCAGGGTAGCCTGGAAGACTTGTGCTTCCGGTAGTCCGAGGAGGAAGGAGAGACGTAACTGTCTTTCCCAACATAAAGGTACGTTTTTTTGTTCAATACTCCCCCTGCCCCTCCACCACATTGACAAGTGGCCGCCACTGGGACTAGGATAGAAAATAAGGCCCAGGGCAAAAATAAAAGTGGCCCCCATTAGCAATGCAGATAGCTAAAAAGTGGTAATAGAGAAATCAACAGTAAAAGCGACAACCTAGCCATAGAATTGGCCCACAACTGCTAAAAACAAGGCCCTCACGCTGAGCTTGTTAGACCAGCCCATCAAATACTGCCCGATTGCCCTGTAGGCAAGTCCGACCCTGTGTTTTTCTTCTGTTGCCTCAGTTGCCTTCCATGCAGAAATTGAGAGCTCTTTAAGAGCAAGTTTGCCAATTTGCCGTGCAAAAGGCCATATCGGGATCTCAAAAACAATGCACGGATATTCGATAAAGGCGCTGGCTCGCATTTATTGTCGCCACTGATATACAGACACCTTTCAGGGGCCTAAAAATTGAAGTCTTCACGCCGGGCCTTTTGGGAATATTAGTTCGGATCAGGTGGTAATTTCCTAAATGTATTCATAGCTTTATATCACAGTCTTAATCCACATGGATTTCAGAGCTTTCTAAGTATTATAGGGGAAAGCTGATCGGGTTTACAATTGCGCTAAAAGGAAGAACAATCAGGTATGTTACATGTTGAATAGCAAAGGTAGAGCTGTTGCCTCTGTGAAGGTATGATTCTTTGCTTATTTAGCTACACAGTGGTATGTTTCCTGACGCTGACATAGGTGGAGGTAATGTCGCTGTTTATGTACGGAGTGGTCAGTGCTGCTAGAGGTATACCCCAGTGGAGGACCAAACTCTATGCTGCAGCTCTAAGGTGTCTGGAAAGGAACTGCAAATTATGACCCATATGTCTAACATACATTAATACTGTATAGGCTTAGTTTCACACATATGTTCCATATTAATACCCAAATACAGCAACCAGCAACTGAAAGGTGACATATTAGCCGTTTTGCAGGGTCTATCACTGCCTGGCACCATCTATGGCACTTTCCTTTATTAACATTTGATCTGTTTGAGATAGGAACAATATTTTTCTGGTGAAAATCTGCATTTTGTGCAGCGAATAGTTTATTATATGGAAAGTGCAGGAAATCCATAATCATGCAGAAAGGGAGCCTACCCCTGTGCAGGTTAGCACTGATGAGATGGACACATGCAGGACCGACAACCAGGAGAGGGAGATGTTGCATACAGCAGAGAAATCAGGTGCTACACACTCTTTTGCTTTAAACTATTTGATTCATCTTTAAGTGTTGGACTTTATGTCACATTGAGTCCTCTATCCATGCTACCCTTACATTTGACCAAATTACCTAAAGGTGACCCACAAGTTGCTCAAAAGATCCTGCCGATCTCATTATATTGGACTCTGAATGTCCTTGTCTAAGGAGGAGACCGGGGAAAGCCTATTAAATATTTTTCAGTTCTCTCTCCTGTATCAGATGAAATACCTCATAATAATGTCTCCGGAATATGCGACAGTCATGATATGTACTATAGAAGTACAAAAGTACTACTCGGCCCTGTACCCACTGCACCCCGACATTGCTCGTGTTCCACACTCGACCGTGCCTCATCATCCAGTTACTTTGAAGTACTAATAGAAGACCTCACTCAGATGGATATTTTAATGCGGCAGTGGGTGGATTATACCATTGTGAAGTCGCCAAACGGAAACATGCCACCTTCGATAGGGGTAGAAAAACTGAAGCTTTCTATTCACGTCTCACTTGAAAGCAAAGTTGATTTATAGTAATTAGTATACAAGTTTCATACTAGAATTGTTACTATTAACAAATTTAGTTGTACTCCATTTACTGACCGAAGAAGGAAGAAAAGCTAAGCTGGTCGGGTCCACCCACTTGAAGCACAATTTGACTCTTGTTCATTCTCAATGGCCACTATTGGGTGCATACTTTTCTTATGTTGAAAAATTAGCTTTTGACCTGAACTAGTCAAATCTTTCTCCTTTGGCCTCTTTCCTTTCTATATCTCTCTATGTGAATAAACATTTCAGAGGATGTTGATAATTTTAAGCTCAGTTGGAAAGTGTGTGGCAGGTAACAGGTGCCAAGCGCAACCTTTCCACATTTTGTCCAGTCTGCTGCCTTCTACAGGCCTAGGGATTGTCTGTATCAAACCATATATTTCAACGTTTCTCGGTCCCTTGCCGAAGTACAACTTCTGCCCCTGAATCTGCCTTTTTTTCAGTCCTATGTTTTTTAGTCAGGCGCGCAAGCGCTTCGACCTTTTTTAAGTATTTGGGGCTTGTAACCATGCCCACCTCACGCCCATCACTTTCAATCGTTCGTGGGCTTGCCTTTCAAAAATCCTTTGTTATCCTTGGTAAATGGTTTACGTTTGTCCCTTCTTAGGGTGGTTTTGTTACCGCCTTGGAGACAGACCCTGTTAGATGGACAATTACACGATTCCTGATAAGTTTGACTGTGAGCGAACTTCTTTTTCCTTTTGTGTCTCCCCTCCGCGCTTATGCTCATGGCGGCCGTAGCGCTTTGAATTGGCTCGCTTATATCAACTGTTTTACTTTTCAATTTCAATTTAAGTGGCGAGAAAAGTCCAGTTAGGAATTTACAGTGCTAGTAGCTCTAACTTGAGCAAATGCGAGACCCATTGCATTGCAAATGCTTGTTTTTCTAGACCCTACTTCTTGTTCCAGAATGTCCACCTCCTGCACATTCAGCATTTGCGGTGCACACAATCAGTAAGGACTTGCACCAGGATGTTTTTTTACTGACGTTATTTGTTGGCAAGAAGTATCATTTTAGCTTAGTTTTTGGAAGCATATGAGCGAACGTTGTAACTAAATTATTTTTACTTCTTTGTCGAAATCCCCAGATTCTGAAAATTGAGCATTTCTTGGAACCTAAAGAACTTCTTTCTACTTTGAACGTGGCAGAACATTAGACTATTTAAATCTTCCCTCATTCATCGATATACGTGGCATTAGTTCAGTGCAAAAATGAAGACTTTTTCTGTTGTCTCTGACTCCTTTGCACAGCTGGAAAAGCAGTACTTCATGTTTCGTAAACATTCATCCTTGAACTCCAGACCGGAATTCACCCGGCTCCATGCTGTTGGGTGTGGGGAATGTCTTGTGCAGTTGTTTGGTCTGGGTGAAAAACTTTGTCATTGCTGTTCTCCTTAGATATAATTTTGAGAACATTTAAACAGCGCAGCTGTATCCCCTAGGTCATCCCTTGGCACTGTGGATAATCATGGACATAGAGGGGCCAATTCACAAAAGCATTTATGAGTACTACTAGTGTACTCTTTTACATACTCCTAAACACATTTGTGAATCGGCCTCTAAGTGTTCCTCTCCCTATTATTCATAATAAAAATGAGAACATACAATGAGGCTACACCTATTTCTGTTTGTACTAACTATTAGACGTGGCCCTTTTTGCAGGGTCATTCCCATACGTTTTGCCTCCTTCCTCCTCCTTTTTATGACCTGTTTTTGTTGGCCTTAGGGCTCTGGACACTGTAACCAGTGCTAAAGTACATATGCTGTCTGTCTAAATTGTATTGGTTTTTGGTTTATCTATGTGTGCCCCGGGTCTGCTAATCAAATGCCACTAGTGAGCCTGCAGCACTGATTGTGCAACCCACAAGAGTAGCCCTGTAAGCATGCCTCAGACCTGCCACTGCAGTGTCTGTCTGTGTGTGCAGGTTTGCACTGCCAATTCGACCTGGTCAGGTGTACCTACTTGCCAGGCCCAAACCTTCCCTTTTACTACATGTAAGTTACCCCGAAGGTAGGACCAAAGTAGCCCCATGGGCAGGGTACAGTGCATTTGAAAGGTAGGACATGTACTGTTGTGTTTTACATGTCGTGATAATGAAATACTGCCTAATTTGTTTTTCACTATTGCAAGGCCTATCTCTCCCATAAGTTAACATGGGGATTGGCTTTAAATATCTTTTAAGTGTAGTTTGCCATTGGGAGCAGATGGAGATGTGGTGTTTAGGGTCTCTGAACTCACAATTAAAAAATACAACTTTTGGTGAAGTTGGTTTTTAGATTGTCTGATTGAAAATGCCACTTTTTGAAAGTGTTTTTTTCTTGCTTAACCATTCTGTGCCTCTGCCTGACTGCTTAATACACGCATGGGTCAGACTGTCAGTTGAGCTGTTTGTGAATTCACTCCAGACAGTGATGCAAAGGGAGCTGAGGTGTGTCCTGCATATCCTGATGAGTCATCCTGAGTTAGAGTGGGAGGGAGGAGTGGGAGGGAGGAGCTGACACCTGCGCTTGAAAGGACTGTGCCTGCCCTCACACAATACAGCGTTCAACTCCCTAGTGTGTTTCTGGGGCAGGGCAAGGAAGAGGCAGGGTATTGTGCACTACAAATACTTTCCTTTGAAATTTGCCTAATTTAAAGGCCGAAATTAGTATACGGAGTGGACCCAAACCCTCAGACTTTCAGATTATGTCTGTATCAAGAGGGATCCCATGAATTCAGAGGAGAGGGAATGGAGGTGGGCTGAGTCCCAGGATGCCCGAGATCCAGTACCAGAACCTGGTGGGTTCCAAACAGCAGGGCAGGAGACTAGACTGTAATGTGAGGCCATCCACTGAGAGGAACCCTATACTGTCAGGAGAACTTGGGGGGGGGAAAGCAGCTGTCACAAGTGTTGACAAGTGTCTGGCAGTACCACTCCTGGGAGGAGGGTGCAGAAATCCAGATGGAGGGGCAGGAGAGGGAGACAGTCCCAAGTGGAGAACCTGGAGGGTCAGGGGTCATCTCTGAAGCCTGAGCTCACTGGAAATGACCCTGGTGATACCACTTCTGATCTGGAGGCACTTCGTGCTCTACCAGATGGGCAGGGGTTAGGAGACCAGCACCAGACAGACTCTTGCGCTCCACCTGTGGAAAGTGTTTCCCTGGAGGTTGCAGGGGGGATAGGAATACTCCCTAGGAAGTCCTGGGTTGTGAGGCACAAGGCCCAGCCTCAGTGTACAGACCCTAGGTTGGATGGCGAGGTTCAGTGTTTCCCCCATGACCTGGAGGGAGGGGCAACTGCTAACAGTTTCCCTACTGAGATATCTCCTGGTTTTTTTTTTCTTCATGGGGGGGTTGCAGAACTCTGGAAGGAGGACAGGGGAGGGAGTGACTCACCTCTGACCCCTGGTTCAATCCACGGGTACATCCCCTGGATTTAGAAACCATTTGCAGGGTAGTGGCCCTGCACTGGTGTGAGAATTGTGCAGGTCAGCTGGCACTAGCGCCCTGAGAGTTCTAGAGTCTTGGAGTACCACTACCAAAAAAAGGGTACAGAGCCCCGAGGGGGAGGAAAGATTCATCCGTGGCCTCTGTCCAGCCTAAAGGTACAGACCCCGGGCTGGAATGCCAGTCTCAGGATACCACCCCTGAACTGATGGGAGGGAGAGAGCACAAAGAGTGCCAGTCACCTGGGGCAACACCCCCCATTCTGAGAAACCACAGAGGCTATAGAGCCCTAGAAGGGCAGAGGCCTGGCTCTCATCACTGACAGCTGTAAGTGGCCACTGTGGGTTGCTGTCCGGGTGGACAGGGTTGGTCTTGGGATGGGGACAGGAGTCACACTCCAAGGGTGGAATGGGCCACACCACTACATTTGCCATGGTGGTACTGTCTGCCCACTGGGATATGTCTGTGAGCAAAGTATGGTTAGGTGCTGCACAGATGGGGTCCACGGGTTAGGAGAAGGATTCTCCATGGGTTAGCTTAGTAGGCTGTGAGTTTATGGACAGAGGGATCCAACTGGGTTCAGAAACGTCTAGAACTGGAACATGCCCCTGCTGCTGCGGGCCAGGGACATGTTCTATCACCACAATCTGGGAAATCCATCAAGGTATTGATTGGTCTCCCCTGGCTTTAGGCTGGTGGGGGGTTGTGTTGATCCTGGCCCTTTCTGTAGAGTCATCCCCAAACCTTTTGCCTCCTTCCTCCTACTTTTTCTGATCTGCTAACCAGTGCTAAAGTACATATGCTCTCTGTGTAAATTGTATTGGTGATTGGTTTATCCATGGTTGGTATATTTGGTGTACTAGTCTGTCCTTAGTATAGTGCACCATGTGTGCCCAGGGCCTGTAAATCAAATGCTACTAGTGGGCCTGCAGCCCTGATTGTGCAACCCACAAGAGTAGCCCTGTAAACATGTCTCAGACCTGCCACTGCAGTTTCTGTGTGTGCAATTTTGCACTGCTAATTCGTACGCCACCCCTAAGGTAAGCCAAAGCAGCCCCATGGGCAGGGTGCAGTGTATTTAAAAGGTAGGACATGTACTGTTGTGTTTTACATGTCCTGATAGTGAAATACTGCCAAATTTGTTTTTCACTATTGCAAGGCCTGTCTCTCCCATAGGTTAATATGGGTATTGGCTTTAAATATCTTTTAAGTGCGGTTTCCCTTTGGGAGCAGGTGGAGATTTGGAGTTTGGGGTCTCTGAACTCACAATTTAAAAATACATTTTTGGGTGCAGTTGTCTGTTTCGAAATGCCACTTTTAGAAAGTGGGTGATTTCTTGCTTAACCATTCTGTGCCTCTGCCTGGCTGCTGAATACTTGTCTGGGTCAGACTGACAGTTGGGCTGTTTGTGAGTTCACTGTAGACAGTGACACAAAGGGAGGTGAGGTGTGTCCTGCATATCCTGATGAGTCTTCCTGAGCTAGGGTGGGAGGGAAGAGCTGACACCTGCACTTGAAAGGACTGTGACTGCCCTCACATAATACAGTCTCTACCTCCTTTTGTGTGTCTGGGGCAGGCCAGGGAAGAGGCAGGGTCTTGTGCACTACAAAGACTTTCCTTTGAAGTTTGCCTACTTCAAAGGCAGACATGAGTATAAGTAGTGGACCCAAAACCCCAGACTTTCAGATTACGTCTGGATCAAGTGGAACCTCTGCCAAGGAGAAGAGCTTGTTGCTTGAGGAGGACCTGCCACTCTTCCTGTTGCTTTGATGTGCCGCCTCTGCTTCTGTCTTAAGAGGGAAAGGACTGGACTTTGCTTTCTGAAATCCTGCTTGTGAAGTTTCTCCCAGGGCTTGGACAGAGCTCGCCTCCAGTTAAGAAGTCTCTGGGACATCAAAGACTTCACCTGCCAGCACCTGGGTACTCCTGCTGAGGACCCTGACTTGCCAAGTGATGCCAATCCAGTTCCTGGGCCCTCGGAAGTGAGTTCTTATGAAAAACAAAAAGATCCAGGCACACCAATTCCTGACAAATCTAGAACCGGCGCCGCTGCACAACTCTATGCCGCTGCCTGCAACACAAAGCCTTGGTCCCCGCTGGAATGCGACAACCCCGACCGACACCGCAGGCCTGACGCTGCCGCAGCCTCACTGAAGTCCTGCGACTCTGTGAGTCCCGAGTGCCGTGTCACTGAGGTCCGTGACACTAGAGCCCTGTGGCGTGACCTCTACCCTGTGAGGTCACCCAATGCATCTTGACCTGCCAGATCCGTCAACCCCGCTGGATCGTTAGGAACCAACACCTTGCCCTGACGCATCATCACCTACCCTGCTCTGCAGTAAGGAACAAACTCTACACCTGATTCAGCGACGCATCACCTCCCTGACTCCTTGCACCGGCTTGTTTCCTCATTTACCAAAGGTACTGTACCTGGGGGTCCATGTGACTCTTTGACTGGCGCGCCTTCCTCGAGAGAATCGTCGGGTTGTTGGGAACGACTCTGTCAACAACGTTGCGATAGCCCAAGTTGGAGCTATTGTGTTTCTAAGCACTATATTGAAGTTTTATCTTTGAAAATGTGTATCTTTGCTTGTGTATGTTGGATGTTTGCTGTTTTAGTCTTGTTTTACTCAAATAAATATTAGCTATGTTTTTAACTGGTGTTGAGTGCTTTGTGGTATTTTCACTGTGTTACTGTGTGTGTTGGTACACATTGCCTCTGAGATAAGCCTTACTGCCTTTACCAAGCTACCAAGGGGGTGAGTAAGGGTTATCCTAGGTGGGTATCTCCCTTGCCCTGACTAGAGTGAGGGTCCCTGCTTGGACAGAGTGCAAACTGGCTGCCAATCAGAGACACCCCTTTTCTAACACTAACTGAATACGAATATTCACAAATCCCTTTTTATTCCCATTGTAGATGTTTTAGAGCCCATTCACAAAATTAGGCAAGAGTAGATGAGAGTACTATAGGAGTACATCTCTACCTACTCCAAAATACTTTTGTGAATAGGCCTCATAATATCATCGGACACTGAAAATCTGTTCTCTTGCTTGCGGCCAGCAAGGTCCACTAGTAAATCTGAAGATTTCCCAACAAACCAACACGGCTGGGGTAGTGGCTAACAGTTTCTTTTATTTGTTCCACTCAGAGGACATTGCTGAGGCTGTGGAGAGATGCTCTTAAGAAAGGTGTGTTCTGGTAACAGAAATTGCTTCTATTTGGAGAAGAGACTGACTGAGCTGTGAAAATATGTTATGACAGAAATACATTTGGAGTGTTATTTATTTCAGTGATTGTATGCTGTGGTGATTCAAATAGCCATATATTGCAAATTCCTGCAGCACTCTATGCTACAGATGCTGTGTGTGCCCAGCATCTTTATGCCAAACATGGGAAGGTTCACTGACCGGTACCCACTGTGAGCCACGACAATTATCTCACACAACCACATGATTCTTGCTGAGTGCGCGAGTATTAAAACAAGGTGTACGATCATTGAGAGCTTGTGAATTGGAGGGTAATTTGCACCACTTTTAGACATAATCGCATAAGCAAAGCACATGGGTAATATTTTACAAAACTATCCAAATTAAGTCGTACAAAGCTGCTTAATTATCTTAGTTAATGAGTTAATTGAAAAGGAGACTGGATTATTCCTTGAGCGTGGCAGTGAACATTTAACAGTTAAAGATAATAAGGGAAAGCTTAGCACACGTCTGCTATGTGATGAGGAGTTGCACAAATGTATTTGCTCATTTCAACACTGAGGGGGTCATTCCGACCCTGGCGGTCCAAGACCGCCAGGGCCGTGAATGACGGAAGCACCGCCAACAGGCTGGCGGTGCTACCGCCGCGGTCAGAAAACCGGGTCCGGCGGTTTCCTGCCGGATTTCTCCCGGCTGGGCAAATCCGCCAGGGCAGCGCTGCAAGCAGCGCTGCCCAGGGGATTCTGACCCCCTTCCCGCCAGCCTGTTTCTGGCAGTTTACACCGCCAGGAAGAGGCTGGCGGGAACGGGTGTCCTGGGGCCCCTGCACTGCCCATGCCACTGGCATGGGCAGTGCAGGGGCCCCCTAACAGGGCCCCAGACTGCTTTTCACTGTCTGCCTAGCAGACAGTGAAAAGCGCCACGGGTGTAACTGCACCCGTCGCACACCTGCAACACCGCCGGCTCCATTCGGAGCCGGCTTCAGTGTTGCAGGCCCCCTTCCCGCTGGGCCGGCGGGCGCTAACATTGTTGGCGCCAGCTGGCCCAGCGGGAAGGTCGGAATGGCCCCAGCGGTCTTTTGACCGCGGAGCGGCCAAATGGCGGTTCCCGCCAGGCGGGCGGCAACCGCCGCCCGCCGGGGTCAGAATGACCCCCTGAGGGTTCCACCATGTGTCATCTAATAACATTAGAGCGTGACTGAGCTGTTCTCTAGGACAGCACACTTCTGCTATGTGCAAGGTAGTTGAAGAAATGTATTTACCGAGCTCAATACTGAGGGTTCCAAAGTGTCATACAATAACACTGTTAGCCATTCTCTAGGACGGCACACTTCCTGGTGTGACAGATGTTGCAGTGAGTTGGGGTCTCCTAATGACTGTGCCTCCCAGTGTCCATGATTAAAGCATCCTCCAGTTTCTATCCACATTGTTTCACTATACCAGAATGGTCCAGATTCCCTCGTCTCCAGAATGCCACCATAGAAGGCAGTTCTTTGTATTTGGCTTGCCTTGCCTCTCGTGCTGGTACATTTGGATGTGCTCACAATAGTGTGCAGTAGACTTGGTCTTCAGGAATAGACTTTGAATCAGCAACAGAGAGAGGAGTTGAATGTCATTTGAAGAAAATAGCAGTGTAGTGCAAACTGATATACATGCTTGCAGTTCTGAATGAAAAGGAGCTAACATTGGTCTGGGATGAAAACACATACATAGGAAATACCCATCTAAATTTTATCATTAGCACAGGGAATGTGAAACGTGATATCACAACACTCTGAGGACATGCAATATAGAAAAGGTTAGACTGTGGAGGTAAGGTTACCTAATTGTTGATGGCCTTTTGTGTATTTTCCTTGTATCTGCTGTTTTATGCATTATTTTCAAAATGTGCTTAATGATCACAGGTATAAATATAGTGAGGCTGTGCTTGAGTTAGGCATAAACACAGTCCCCTAATGGTGCCACCACGCAATGAGGCTTCAGGACTGGCCCTTCTGTACGCTACTTGAACTTTATCTGGGTAAAGTGCAGCTTTGGAGGTAAGCAGTGGCTGCACATCCTTTTTTCAAATCTCTGCCTTTGCTACACCCTAATTTTGTCCTTTTGCTTTAGGGCAAGATGGGCATGTGTGGATGCACATATGTGGATGTGTAAATGTGTGCTGTTGCGCAACTCACTGCTAAGGGCTTGGATTAGAGAAGGTTATAACATATAAACCACTAACTAGCAGTGCTAATGCACATTCCTCTATGGCTGTGATTTCCATCAGACTCGGAGGATTCTCTTCAGGAGGAATTACCATTGCCATTTTCCAGAGGACGTTCCAGTCCACCAAAATCAAGCAGCATAACTGTCCTTTTACCTCTATAAATAAGGATGAGACCATGTCCCTGATTATGGTCGAGCCTGCGTAGCGTGCGCTTGTGCATGCGTATCGGTTGTGAGGTGCTGTAGTAGTTAGAAAAGGACTCGGAGCCCCGCCCATGTCACGTCAATGTCTTACATTGGTTCGTGGGCTTGCCTTTTCAAATCTGCTTGCTTTCATTAGAGGAAGGCATGCATCCGTCATGCCTTTTCTGGTGGTTAGCCCTCCTCGAGCGCAGCGACCAAGTACTGAAAACAAATGAGGCTCGCTGTTTTCCATCCGGTTAGTGGACTACTTTTTCTCTTTTTTTGCAGCTCGATCTCGCTTGTTCAGCAGCCCAATTGCGCTAATTTTTTTACCCATTTAATGAGGCAAGAAAAGTCAGTTTGGGAGTTTACAACTGCTAATAGCTCTAATTCGGAGAAATGCGAGACCCATTGTATTGCAAATGCTTGTTTTTTTCTGGGCTGACTTCAAAGATCATAGTTTACATTTTCACCTTTGTTTTTGTTATGTGGTTAAACTGACAAATATCATCTCTTCTTCTTACTGCAGATGTCCCTGGGAAGGCAAAACCCAAGCCAAAGAAGGAGAAGAAGGTGAAGCCACCCAAACCAACAAAGAAGCCCAAGAAGGAGAAGCCTCCAAAGCCCACCAAGAAACCAAAAGAGAAGAAACCCAAAGCCACCAAGAAGCCCAAGGTGAAACCGCCAAAGACCACCAGGACACCCCCAGCCAGTACAACTGAAAAAGTACCCAGGGCTTGGCCGACATACGAGGAGGAAGAGGAAGAGAAAGAGTGGTTCCGCAGGCCCGAGACACCAAGCGTGCCTCCCCCAGACACAGAGGAAAGGTCCCAAGTGCCAGATAAAAGCAAAACACACTCGCCGTATGGGGAGGAGGAGAAATATCGACCGTATCACGAGTATGAGGAAGGTAAGAGGTGGTGACCACTTAAGCTTTGCTAAAGGCCCTTGTACTGCACCTCAACACGTCACTACATTTTTAGTAACTTTTGAACCATTTGAGCTAGAAATATTTTTTTTGTTAATATCTGCAGATGATGCAGCAGATGATAGAATATGTGGCAAATGCAACAAATCTATAATGATGTGAAAATCGCTGCAGCCGCACAATCGCATAATTGCAATGGCCCTAACTGTACTGTAGTGCATTATTCTGTGGTCAAATGTAGAATGTTGTGATGTTTTACGGTGCTTTGTAAATGGGAACTAGCATTCTAACAGTGATTTGGCAATGTCTGGTTGCTCAGTCAGAACAGTAATTATGACCAGCTGCTGCTTGTCATTAGTTTTTATAAAGCTTACATTAGTGGCATGTTTGTATACTGAGTGCCTTTAGCCTATACCTGTGCTTTTGTTTTTTCCATGCCTCCCCAAATCTAAGGTCTCCCAATGTTAGTGCCATGTCAAAGTGTCATTGTGTTCTTGTTCACCAGTACAGTTGATGATGGGGTCTAGCTTGTGATCGCTCCAGCTGTAATGATGTTAGGTGCCGTAACGTCACATGACTGAAAGAGTTGCTGAACTGCCACAAGGAGTAGGTCTTAGCTGTGAGGTGCCTATGACCATTGCTTTTATTGGTCTTTAGCTGTCTGTCCCATATGTTGAGCCAAGAGAAGTGTTTTGAGGAGCATTATAGTTGTGAAGATATTCATAAATGATACATTTTGCTCATTTTTAGTTGAGATCTCTGATCACACGGAGCCAAGGGTGCAGTTTGCAGACCATAGTGTATGCTATGCTTAGAAACCTCATAATGGCTGCTGGAGAAAAAATGTTTAGCTCCTATTAACCAATGAGACAACAAGCTCAGACTGAAGTTTCAATCTGTGAATTGATTTGCACGCACCATGAGAACTATGGGGGTCATTACGACCTTGGCGGGCGGCTACCGCCAATGCCCCCACGCGGCCCCCATTATGACATTCCCGCTGGGCCGGCGGGCGCAAACCAAGTTTCATTCCTTCACTGAACTTTGTTTTTCTGTGCCTGCAGCCACGATGTCATGTTTTTCTAATATATTTTTCTCCTTAATTTATGTTTGTAATTCAAAGTCCGTATATGCGACTTTGATGTACGTCGATAACCATCAGATATCTTTAATAAGTCATAAAAACGAAATATTAAAGTTTATGAAAACTGAAATTATGTACCTCTTTAGTAATTCAATCTAATACATGTTTACATGTTACAGTGAACAATCTAAAGGTCAACTGGGGCTGCTGCACTATAACAGTCATTAAACAGAACCAGCAAGTGCTCTATAGATTCAACCAGTCCCAGCTCCCTCAGTGTGTTCTTTTCTCTCAGACGAACACAGTCGTGAAATTGCAGAACGTGTATTTCCTACCTTTAAATCTCTTTCTATAAACAAGCAGGGGTTAAAACTTACTGTTGGAACTGGATTACCCCTTCATAGTTTTGTGAAATTGCACCCATGGAGTTTCTAGGGTATGTTTGCATTTTAGTATCCACATTCGTACAGCAGTCATACATTTGCACTGGTGGGCCAGGTTTAATAAATAGTACCGATGACCGAGACTGGGGCTCTGTGTTCTGAAGGGTTACACTAAGCATGCCTTTCTTGAGCACTTACTGTCCACCCACTGGCAGACAAGATTGACAGCAGTGGCAGCATATGTTTCAATCAAATGCAAGACTAGTGTTTTCTCTGTATTCTCTATGCTGGGGGGTGGCCTGTCGGCTGGATCTAATCTCTGTCCAACTTCAGAAGCTAGGCCGTTTTGCTACTTTTCAGGTGTTTTATTAGAACATGGTAGCTGACATAAGCGTGCAAGTGGTGGTAGCATATTTTTTATTGATAGATGCGGGACAGGCCTTTTGTACTATTCCCAGTGCATACAAATGGCCTGCTACACTTGCCTCTGACCTTCTGCCCAAGTTAGGTCGCATGGTCCTTGTGCCTCATCCCGGTGCAAGACTAGTGCGTTATAGTGTGAACCTGTGGACTGTGCAGACCATATGACTGTCGGAGAAATCCCTATTGGATTGCCACTGACTGAATGCTGCACACGGTGACAGTTGGAGGTAGCCTTACTAATTTTGTGTATTGCCAGCATCCCCGAGGTTTTTGTGAAGCAGATGTGGGAGGATGAAGACAGGGCTCCCTATGGAAGTGCAGAAGTGACCAATTAGTGGGATCCTGCCTTTTGTCCTTTCCTTAGAGGCTAAAGAGGTGTATTTGGTACTCAGTTATCAAGTGCCATTTACAGAGACGTTTAAGGCATGGGCAAAGTGGGCTTAGGCCCAGGGCCCCAACCTTTCAAGTGGCCCCGTGATATATCCTGCTCTGTTCTGCAGGGACTCTTGTCTGTTGACCATGAACAATTCTTAAACAGATTGTTAAAACTTTTTTCCTTTATTTTTAATATGGGTGATGTTGTAGAGTCTATTACAAACATTTTGCAGAGAAATCTTGTGATTGTTTCAAGCAACACCCACAACAATGATTCTTTGAGATCAAAACAGGTCCTCACATATGACAAATGGCAGGATATCACAGAGATTATTTTCAGTCATTTTAGAGCGCTGCTGCTGTGTTACACTATTGAAAACACAAGTCGCACTCCCTGAATATTAGATGTAAACACATTTATATTTTGGACAAGTGTACCTAAGCACTGTCAGTGACCTGGCCAAAGAGGGCATGACGAATTCAAATTGGATCATAACATCAAAGCTGTTCTGTACATGGGCCACCAAGTACATTTGGTCCATATCCCCGCAAATCCTTAAGATGTTCCTGGCCATATAAGTCAGGCCCCAGGACATCAGTAGCAAACGGACTCTACTCCTACTGTTAAGGCCCAGTAACATGGGTTCACCAGGATCATACAACACGTTCTTACAGATGCTAAGTGGTACCCAGCCATTCCCCAAATCAGTAGTGTCTACTAATGTATTCTCAGCATTCTGGATTCTAGTTAACAAAGATTTCCAAAGCATTTTTTACTATAAATCAAGGAGCGATGATAGAACGTTAGCTTCACTCGTCTCCTTTTTTGTTGATGTAATGCCTGTGTTCCTTTTGCTTTCCATATTTATGTTGTTACAATGACATGCCGTTTAGGTGTTTGCCCGAGATTCTTTTGCTGATGTCTACAATAAGTAAGCTGCTTCTACACAGGCTGAGCATAATGTAATTATGTGATTGTATTCGTCGAGTTGCTCATGAGGGTCAGGTGAGGTGAAGTGCTCCCTCATGCGTTACCTGGTTGTGTGTTTTTAGGCGAGTTTTATGAACCACCCGTTGAGACTGTGGTACCTGTAGAACCTGTAGAACCTGTGGAGCCTGTGGAGCCTGTGGAACCTATAGAGCCCGAGGAACCTGACCGAGTGGAATGGGGAACAGACATTCATCCTGGTAAGTTCACCATTTTATATAAAAGAGGTAAAGCATGCTTTATGAACCAGTATGCACTCAGGACACTTATCTAAGAATGAATCTAGTACATTTTTAAAACCCTGTCATAGACATTAAGAAAAAGAAATAGAGTGACTAAACTTGTACTGCCATAGGGCTTCTCTAGCTTGAGGAACCACCACCACAAACTACGCAATAATACTGTACAATAAAGTGCTTAAGGAGCTACAGTGATCTGCCTCACAGCTAGCTATAGCTGTGAATTTCCCCCCTTTTTAGGGTTGAGCCTGCGAGAACAGGCTCTAGCGCATGCATCTCGCTTGCTACACTCTGTTGTTAACAATAAGGGCTTGGAGTCCCCCGTTGTTTACCATTGGTTGGCTTGCCTGGCACTCGTTTTTTACACCCTTCTTTACAGTCTCGTAATTTGTCACTGCAGGTGTAGCATCATTTGCATTCCTCTCTATGGAGCAGGGACCAAGCACTGATGGATTCAACTTAATCAGTGCCCGTCCGCTGCTCTCTATGTGATTAAGGTACTATTTTGTTCTTTTTACTTTTGGTGCCATGCAAAAACAAGGCGTATGACTGACAAAAACGTGCCCTGCAGGACAAACTAAAGGGCAAAGATTTATTTTCTATAGTTAACTTTCTTTTATTTTGCCAAGTATTCTTTTCTATTCTTACTTTGCACTCATGTTTTCTTTTGTTTTTGCTCATAAATGCTGCTATCAAAAGATGAGGATTATCTTGTTCTAAAAAATTGCAGAGCTACAATGTTTCTTTCTTATGTGTAATTTCTGAATGGTGCTTTAACACATAATTGTGCAGTACACCCGAATCCACCCACTCTAATCCGCAAACTCAATCCAGTCCACACACTCCAATCTAAACCACTCACCAGAATCCAATCCACTTCAATCCACCACACTCCAATCCTCCCAACCCACCCCACTCTAATCTGTCCCACTCAAATCTGCCCCATTCTAGTCCAAAACAATCTGCCCCAGTCTCTTCCTAGACAATCTGCCCCACTCTATCCTCCAAAACTCAAATCTGCCCCATCCCAGAACAATCTGCCCCATTACAAATTGGCCCACTCCAATTCAAAACATTCTGCCCCACTCCAATCCACACCACTCCAATTCAATCCTCCCAACCCCCAATCTAATCCGCCCCCAATCCAGTTCATCCCACCCCAATCCAATCCACCCCAATCTAGCCAAATCTAACCTACCACACTCCAATCCACCCCACCAAAACAATCTGCCCTGTTCCATTCCAAAAAAATCTTCCATGCCCCCAGTCCCAAACAGTGTGCCCCACTCCTATCTAAAACAATCTGCCCCACTCCAAACTGCCTCTCTTCAATCTGTCCCTCTCAATCCAAAACAATCTGCCCGACTCCAATCCAAACCAATTCAAAACAATCTGCCCCACTCCAGTCTAAATTAATCTGCCCCACTCAAATCTGCCCACTCCATTCCAAAACAATATGACCCACTCGAGTCTGGCTCACTGCAGTCCAAAACATTCTGCCCTATCCCAGTCCAAAACAATCTGCCTCACTCCAGACTGCCCCGCTCCAATCTAAAACAATCTGCCCCACTCAAATCCAAACCAATCTGATCCTCTCTAATCTACAGCAATCTGCCCATTCTAGTCAAAACCAATCTGCCCCACTCAACTCCATATTAATCTGTCCCACTCCAATCTGCCCCACTCCTATTTAAAACAATCTGTCCACCTCCAATTTGCCCACTCTAATCCAAAACAATCTGCGTCACTCCAATCTGCACACTCCAATCCAAAACAATCTGCCCCACTCAAATCCAAAACAATCTGCCACATCACAATTTGAAACAATCTGCCTCACTCCAGTTTGCCCCACTCCATATTAAAAACAATCTGCTCCACTCCAATCCAACACATTCTGCCCAACTCCAATTCAAAACAATCTGCTCCACTCCAATCTAGAACATTCTGCCCCACTCCAATCCGCCCCACACCAATCCAAAACAATCTGCCCCACTCCAACCCAAAATAATCTGCCCCACTTCAATCCAAAACTATCTGCCCCACTCCTCTCTTCCCCAATCCAATCCAAAACAAGCTGCCCCACTCCAATGCAAAACAATCTGTTCCACTCCAATCCAAAACAATCTGCCCCATTCCAGACAGCCCCACTCCGATCCAAAACAATCTGACCCACTCCTCTCTTCCCCAATCCAATCCAAAACAAGCTGCCCCACTCCAATGCAAAACAATCTGTTCCACTCCAATCCAAAACAATCTGCCCCATTCCAGACAGCCCCACTCCGATCCAAAACAATCTGACCCACTCCAATCTGCCCCAATCCAATCCTGAGCAATATGCCCACTCCAATCTGCCCACTTCAACCCAAACAATGTACCCCACTCCAATCAGCCCCACTCCAATCCAAAACAATCTGCCCCACTCCAGTCTGCCCCACTCACATCCAAAACAAGCTGTTCCACTCCAATCCAAAACAATCTGCCCCATTCCAGACAGCCCCACTCCGATCCAAAACAATTTGCCCCACTCCAATCTGCCCCAATCCAATCCTAAGCAATATGCCCCTCTCCAGTCTTGCCCACTCCAATTCTACTAGTTTATCCATTTGAACACTAGCCCAGTATGCATCCTTAAGGCCCTGTGAAGCATTTTTGGAAAGATGTACAGTGTTTGACCAATAAGAGCCCAGTTTTAACTTTAAAAAAAAACAGTTCTTTACATAGCAGCACCACACAATTTTCTCAACATGAGGACCCTCCCACAACTATCTAAGCCATTCCCTAAAAGGTCCCAGTTCTTCTGTAGACCACACCCTTATCCAGTACTGCAGTGGCCAGAAAGCTGCAATATATTCCATCAACTGGCTGGAGACCAAGTGGTGTGTCTTATCTACTAAGACACCTGAGTTCCTAAAAGTATCCCAAGTTATTGTACGCTGGTGGCTAGACACAACTACCAAGAGAATGGCATCTTGCTTGCATAAATCCCTCCCCCACCCGCCTGCCTGGAGAAGAGCCTATTCCAGTTTACCATAATGGGAAGATGATCACTATTAGGTTGGTTGCCTACCCTAGGAACAGTGATCTCCTGTCATATCCTTAGATTTATGAGAACTTAATCAATAAAACTTCTATAGCTTCCCTGGGAAAAGGTTGGCTTAGCAGGACTGAGTGGAAGCGCCCATTCCCTGGCTGCAAACCAAACGTCAGCATTAGATCCAGGGTCTTCAAAGCCCAATCGCTGGTTGTAGGCTGCTTTCTAGTTGTTAAATAGGATGGGATTCCCTACAGTAGATTCTCTTCCAGTGTCAATTCTGAGAATAGGGGTTGGGGTTCCAGTGATGCATTAAAGTCTCCAGCAATGATGACATGATGCATAGGTAATAACTCTGCCAAGAATGTATTCAGATGACTAATAGTTTTGGAAGTTTGGCTGAGGGGACCAGGTCTATTACAGAGGTTTACAAGTAGAAGTGGGGATCCCTGTTTTGGCCTAATACTGACTGCTAGTGTGGCAGGTGAATCAACATATATTTCATCCATTGTACAACCCAGGGACATTTTTATCCATGTTATGGGGCCCCTCCTCTCCTCCCTGCAGGTGATGGAATAACCTCCTTACAATACACATTATAACCTTGTCTATGCATGTTTGTAGTGGCCCGTGTTTCCTGAAAAAAGCATACACTAAAATTATCAATGAACAAACCTCAGTCCATGTTGTCAGCCTTGTTTTGTATTCCAGCTACATTCCATACAATTAAAGCAGGAGAAGAAGGGTGATTTACTACGGATGAAATATGAGATTCCTTTTCATTGGACATTACATTTGACCTTCTAAGATCGCTGTTCGTAATAACTGTTGCTGCAACAGTGTGCTGGGGTGCACTCACCCTTTTCACTTTTGGGGACCTACTAATTGCTGCTGGAGGATTTGAGCCATCAGACAATATATTTGTAGCTTGGGGAGTGGTTGCTTGTCTGATAGATTATCTTCACATGTGTTTGCAGACAATCTTGGGCTCCTGGCTGCATCCTCATGCGCCCCCCTGATATTTTCCTTGGTTTGAGCCCTCAAGGATGGAATCGGTTTCTCGTTATCCATGGTTTGAACCCTCAAGAGTGGAATCTGTTTCTCGGCCCGTTGGCTTTTGAAGACAGTATTTGAGCCATTAGGGGGCGGAGATCTAGCCTCCATGGATATCAAGCCCTCCACTAAGGCTAGACTGACAAATTTTATTTTGATTGTGTCCCATTGTTCTGCTTCCATTGAGTGATGTTTGACAGATAGTATGTCTGAGTGTAGAATTGAACGACATTGTCTTACATGTCTAATCCATTGAATGACTTTATTTTTTAATGACATACTGTCTTCCACGGAGTTCATTGATAGTTTAGGTACCTCACACATATATACTGAGTGGCCACTAGTTTAATAACTGATGAGAGACCGCTTTTCCACACGATTTGGGGCTGCCACGGGGGGATGGTTTTGAGTGGTATTGCTACTATATCCACCATATCTATCATCACTTGTTCCCTTTTTGTGCCTTTCCCGTGGTACTCTTTTCCCATTGGTTGCTTGAGGAGTGCTAATGCCCGGTGAGCGCATTGGCTTAGAAGGGATGCAGTAGCATAATTTATAACCTTGGGGAGGTGTCTTTTTGTGTCCCCGTCCTTCACTGTTGTTTACAGTAAGGAGAGCACCTCTGACAACATTGATTTCAATACACTAACCTTTTTCAATCAAATAATAAGATTTGCCACCTCTTTCGGGGAGCTAAGATTCATGGCATGGGGGTAAATATTGCAGAGCTTGCATCAGAATCTTTGTTGGTTAAAGGGAGATCTATATTTTCTATTGGATTATTTTGAGCAGGGCACTTTGTGCACCACTATATTTTTAAGGGGTGCGCTGGCACCATTTTCCTGGAAGGAACTTGATACTTTGACCGCAACACAAGCATCATCTTGTTCCTCTGAGGACGGGGGACAGTAATAGCAGTCATATCACTAGCTATAGTTCCCTTTTTAGATGCTTTTGATTTGAAAAAAGGATGGCAATGTACTGCTCTTTGGCCTCTTCTGCACTTCCCTGTCATTCCCTTTCACTATGATTTCCACCTCTTCTATTAAGTGTCAATTTCAGTTGATACACAGTTTGGCAACTTAAGGGTGGCTTTATGTGATACCTTCGAAATCTTTGGTTGCGCGGCCTTCGCCACTGGACTGCCTTAAGGTTTACGCTTCCCCATCTCAATGCATAAGTCTGTGATAAAACCTCCTGTCCAATTCAATCAAAAAAGAGCCAACTAGGTGTGCATTATGCTAGCAACACAATTATGCATATATGAGAAAGGTGACAGGTAATACCAAAGAGGCAAGAGTGGCGGCCCGACCTGGCCTCTAACGGCCACTGACAGGAATGGTTGGGCCTACCCTTGGCCCGGACGTGGCCGTGGTGCATCCTGCACCGTGGAGATGCACAGCACTGTAAAAGTGCTCTCCAGGTGCACGCTGCTGCTAGGCCCACCTCCTGGCCAGTGGCCTCCTGGGATTGGATGTCCCTGTTGTCCCTGGTGACTGGATGGTGTCCCACACCGCGGGGATGCACAGCACATTAAAAGTGCTCCCCTAGTGCACATTGCTGCTGGGGCTGTCTCCTGGCCCACGGCCTCCTGAGACTCAAAGTCCATTTTGTCCCGGTGGCTGGATTGTGTCCCGCACCGCAGAGATTCACAGCGCGCTAAAAGCAGTGCCCCAGAGCACGCTGCTTCTGTGGCTGCCTCCTAGCCTGTGGCCTCCTGGGACTCGAAGTCTTTTTTGTCCCTTGTGGCTGGATTGTGTCCCGTGTTTCAGGGATGCATAGCACGCAAAAAGAGCTCCCAGGTGCACGTTGCTGCTGGGGCTACCGCCTGGCAAGCAGCCTCCCGGGATTCAACGTCACTGTTGTCCTCGGAGGCTGGATTGTGTCCTGCACTGTGGAGAAGCACAGCACGCTAAAACCATTTCCCCGGTGCACGCTGCTACTGGGGCTGCCTCTTGGACTGTGGCCTCCTGGGACTCGAAGTCCCTGTTGTCCCCTATGGCTGGACTGTGTCCTGTGCCATGGGGATGCACAGTGTGCTAAAAGCGCTCCTCCGGTGCACACTGATGCTGGGGCCGCCTCCTGGCCCTCACCTCCTGGGACTCCTAGTCCCTGTTGCCTCAGTGACTGGATTGTGTCCAGCAGCGCACGGATGCACTGCACACTAACAGCGCTTCCCCAGTGCACACTGCTGCTGTGGCCGTCTCCTGGTCCACGGCCTTCTAGGACTTGAAGTCCCTGTTGTCCCAAGTGGCTGGGTTTTGTCCCGTGCCACGGGGACGCACAGCACGCTAAAAGTGCTTCCCAGGTGAACGCTGCTGCTTGGGTCCGCCTCCTGGCCCGCAACTTCCTGGGACTCAAAGTCGCTGTTGTCCCCAGTGGATGTATTGTGGATAACCGATTAGTTATAGACATATAATCTGCAGCCATTCTTTTTTCCAATCCTTTTTATTTTGCATTGTTCATAACAATTAGGCCAAACACCATCCAGCCACATTGACAGCAGACGTGCAACCCTCGAAACAGGAAACTATTTCCACATTTCAATCAGTGTTCTCCTCCTAGGGCCTCAGAACTGTCTCTCCAGGTGACACAGAGTTGCGTTTCGGTATTCTTTGACTCACACCATTGATTCACAAGCCACGATTATTGCTCTGGTGTGAAGCCCGGAGTCCAGCCTTCCAAGTCATTACAGCTGATTTTTCCAGGGACCCAGGATTTTAATGATTTTTTTGGGCAGGCCCATGCCTAATCTACTTGCTCCTTGGCTTGCGTGCACCCGTACATTTTGGTTTCCCATAGACCCTCCATTGGGGTCTCCGCACTCCCCTACTTTGGATAATGGCCCGTCCAGCCACCATTAGTGACAGATTACAGAAAATAAGTGAAAACCTGTTAGGCATGAGGCTCCCCACACAGTACCAACATTACCAGCCTAGGAGTCAGCTCCAGAGGCTCTTCTTAGGTCTTCAAGTATTTTACTCTGTAACCCCTAAAGAACGGCCCAGTTGGGGCAGTCCCACATCGTGTGCAGGAACGTACCTCTTAGCGCACACCCTCTCAGACAATAATCTGTATCTGCTCTCCTCATAGTGTGCATTCTGGTTCTGGTATAATAAGCTATATGGTGTAGCATAAGCTGAATAAGTCAGAACTGCACCCGGATTTCTACCTCTCTAGGATACCTGCAGGCAGTGCCCCAGAAATCATCCTCACATTGTCTCATGTTTGCTTCCCATTTATCTGCAGGCATTCTTCTCTGTGAGCCTCCACCTATGAATGTCCTTTGAATATTGTTTTATATGCCTTACTTGGGGCACCCTAGTCATATCCTGTGTTCCTTACACCTGCTTGTTGTTTTGCGTAATTGGTGCATTATTCTTTGCATAAGTTAAATCACTGGGTTAGGCATTTGTTATTAAGAGTTGTTTAGTTATTTGTTAAATTCTAAGGGGTAACTTTATGAGCCCCTTGCGCTGCCGTTATGTCACTTTGTGATGCTACGGTGGTGCAAACCTTGCAACCATATCTATGAGGCCATCCAAAGCTACTTGGTGTGGCCTTGAATGGCCTCATAGAGATGGTGTAAAGCAAAGCAGCAAAAATCGTTGCGTTGCCTAACTATGTGTAAGGAAGGCGTTCCATGGGCATTTTAGTGGGTGTTCCCATGCAACACTAATGGATTTTGACGCATCCCCAGATTCACCAACCCTGTTAAACCTGAGGATGCACCAAAATCCTACAACTCTCCAGGTGAAACATATTTATTTCTCCTCGATTTTTCCTCTTTCAAAGGTGTCCCTTCCTGCACAAAAACAACCATGCATGCAATTCAGACACCTTTGCACTATGGTGCAAGAGTGCCTGTGTTGGTGTTAGGCAGCAAACGGTGCCAGTGCATTTGCAAAGGACAGGAATAAATACTGCATGTTTGAATTCGGTGCATTGCTGCCCTTTCTTTTTGGCGCAGGGCAGCCCAGCAAGGTGACTTGCTGTGCTGCCCTGCACCAAAATTTGTAAATTTGGCCCAAGTTTTGAACCCCACACTCCCTGAGTAAGACTTGGACTGCTCGTCTTGCTGCCCTGAGAGTTATGTGCTTAAGGGGTGTTCGTGGTGCGCAGTTATCAGTGGCAATAGCAAGTCAGTCCCCTGGAGAGCAGTGGTAAAGGTACTCAACACCTACAGTTGTGGCCCAGGAACCCATGTGTTCCACTGGACCCCTGAACAGGTTCTAACATTTGCTTCATGATACTTAACCTTGCCTAAATTCTGTAGTGTATTCTTAACATTCCACATTCCTTTTCACATACATTTTCACTGCAAATGTTCTAATGAATCAGTCAAGGAGCAAGGGTTGTTAAGTTTGGTTCACCTTGTCTCTTTTTTTCTTGATTTAGTGTATGTATTCATTTTGTTTTGCCATATTCTTATCATTAAGACATGTCATTTTGGCATTTGTCTGAGATTCTATTGCTTACATCTAGAATTGGTAGGCTGCTTCTACACAGGATTAGGTTCTCCTCTTCAGTATTCTTCAGGTGGCTCACTAGGGTCAGGTGAGATGAAGGTGAAGCTTTTGATCATGCACTCTCTGATTCTTTTTTTAAGAGCGGTATTATGAACCACCCTTTGAGCCTGTGGATCCTGTGGAGCCTGTGGAACCTGTGGAGCCTGTGGAACCTGGTCGGGAGGACTGGAGACCAGACGCTCATCTTGGTATGTTCACTAGACAGTCTTAAAGAGGAACATCCTGTTTTATGTACCAGTGTGTAAACAGGACAATGGGCAAAGAGTAAAATGTAGTTACTTTATAAAGAAAAGCCATTTTATAGAGATAAAGAAAAAATATTAAGACTAACATTATGAGAGTTGTGCCCAATTAATTTTTACCATCATCACTTACAGTTTGGATAAAAAGTCCATTAAAACTGAAGTCCAATGCACCTACAAATATTAAAAATAGAAAATCAGAAAAAAGAAAGGAAGGCTGCAACTAAAAAGGCCAATATATCTGGCCTTGGCAAGCCTGCACTGTTTATTTTCTTTGTTTTTTGCAAACATAGGCAACAGGGATTGAAACTGCAAACATAATAAGAAGTAAGATTGGTAGTGCATGAACATTTCATGTATTCGTCTCCAAAAGAAATAAGTTCAAAATTACCTACTGCAAAAGTAATTAAGAAAAAATGAAAATAAAGTAAACTTTAAATAAAGATTGGACTACTTGCCCTGGAGTACCCTACTTTTAGGCAGATTTATGCATGTGCACTGTGAAGAGAACCAGTGGCTGAGGTAGGGTGAGAACTTGCCCCATGCTGAATGTTGTGGTGGTTAGAAACAAAATGTGAATGACACTTAAATAGGCCAGTTGATGAAGAGGGCTGGTGAAAGCCACTGTATAAATACCGACAGACAGACAGACGATTTTATTATGATTCTTTTAAAAACATAAGGCTGGAAAGACAGTGAAAGCTGTCTCTGGGCAAGACCGAATTACAACAATTCTTAATGAGTGGCCCGATTCATTAAAGGGCTGTCCCCCATACGCTTTAGTTCTTTGGGTAAAGTGCGTAGGTGTTGGACCTAATTTGTTCTCCCAGAAACTGTTGACATTAAATTATTATTTTTAAATGCTCACTTTTGGGATCATGTTCTTGTGTGATTCCCAAATCATGTTGGCTCCGGAATAAAGATGAGGCAAGTGAAATCAAACTTACATCAGGCAAGGTTCAAAGTCAAAACCATGAAGGTTTATTTAAACTTTAACTGACTAGCCAAGTATTTTTGTCTAACGTAATGATTTTAAACTCAGAATGTCAGTACGTTCTCAAAATACAAAATAATGGGAATTAGCATAGGGAACAGTCTCTATTCTAGTTAAGTAGAACCAGATACTTTCTACCGTAAAGCAAACTAATGCAAACACATTCAAAGTACAGGTTCAAAGAGCAAACTGTCATGGGGGCAGGCTTAAAGGAAGTATCAGAAATGGCAGTAAAATCTCTACTTACAAAGTCAATAAGAAGATCAACATGAAGCCTGTCTCAAAGGAGTGCAGGGAAAAGTTCCTAAAAATCTCTTAAGTATTGCACCAAAAGGCAGACCAATGTGGAGACAATGTCTAATGGCCTCCTTAAGAGTCTGGCGGTTGAGAAGAGGAGACAGATACTTGTAGCTGATTGTGATTGTGCGCTGTATAAATATCAGATTTCATTAACAATAACGACTGATGATTTATGCCTGCTTACGCAAAGAGTGCAAAGCAAAGCCAAGGAACTGCAATGAATTTAGGATGATCTCTGTTGGAAATGGCCCTTTTTGCAGGGTCATCCCCAGTCTTTTTGCCTCCTTCCTCCTATTTTTTCTGACCTGTATTTGTTAGCTTTAGGACTCTGGGCACTTTACCACTGCTAACCAGTGCTAAAGTGCATATGCTCTTTGTGTAAAGTGTACTGTTGATTGGTTTATCCATGATTGGCATATTTGATTTACTGGTAAGTCCCTAGTAAAGTGCACAAGAGGTGCACAGGACCTGTAAATCAAATGCTACTAGTGGGCCTGCAGCACTGGTTGTGCCACCCTCATTAGTAGCCCTGTAAACATGGATCAGGCCTGCCACTGCAGTGTCTGTGTGTGCAGTTTTAAACTGCCAATTCGACTTGGCAAGTGTTCCCACTTGCCAGGCCCAAGCCTTCCCTTTTACTACATTTAAGGCACCCCTAAGGTAAGCCTTAGGCAGCTCCATGGACAGGGTGCAG
This sequence comes from Pleurodeles waltl, assembly GCF_031143425.1. Lineage (NCBI taxonomy): Eukaryota > Metazoa > Chordata > Amphibia > Caudata > Salamandridae > Pleurodeles > Pleurodeles waltl. The sequence continues at coordinate 696,453,821 of NC_090450.1, forward strand.
TGTATGTGTTAGGTAGGACATATACTAGTGTGTTTTATATGTCAGTGAAATACTGCCAAATTCAGTTTTCAATGTGTAGGGACTATCTCTCTCGTAAGGTTAACGTGGGGGCTGCCTTTAAATATCCTTAAAGCGCAGATTCCCTTTGAGAGCAGATAAAAATGTGGAGTTTAGGGTCTCTGAACTCACAATTTAAAAAAACATACTTTAGTGAAGTTGGTTTTTAAATTGTCTGTTTGAAAATGCCACTTTTAGAAAATAGGCATTTTCTTGCTTATACCATTCTGTGACTGCCTGTTTGTGGATTGTCTGTCAGGGTCAGTTTGACAGTTGGGCTGTTTCGCGCCTCTCTAGACAGTGACACAAAAGGGGGTGGGGGTGTAGCCTGCATATCCTGATGAGCCATCTGAGCTAGAGAGGAGGGAGGAATGGTCGTTCACACCTGAAGGGCGTGCCTGTCCTCACACAATGCAGTCTCCGACCCCCTGCAGTGCGTCTGGGGCCTGGCCTGGACAACGAAGGATCTTGCAAACACTTGAGACTTTGCTCTGAAGTTTGCCAACTTCCAAGGCAGAACTGGGTATAAGAAGAAGACCCAAAACCCCAGACTTTTAGAATCTTTCTGGAATCAAGAGGAACCTCTGCCCAGGAGAAGAGCTGAAGAGCTGAAGGAGGAGTATTGTCCTGTGCTCTTTGCTTTGCTGGACTGGCCTGCAGTTGCTGCTTCTGCATGAAAAGCATGCAAAGGGTGAACTTTGCTGTGTGTCCTGCTTGAGAAAATTCTCCAAGGGCTTGGAGTAGAGCTTGCCTCCTGTTGGAAGTTTCAGGGACACCAAAGACTTCAGTTTCCTCGACCTGCAGCTCTTGGAACTGTGTGTTTTGGTGCTGTTCAAGAGGAGAAACCACTGCAACGCTGCCAACGACCCCACCGGCCTGCACCGTGACCTGCCGATGCCACACGGAGTCGCATTGCCCTGCTTCACACCGCGACCCAGTCTCCCCGACGCCGTCATCAGATGAGTTCACCGAGCCTCTGCTCGCACTGCGAAGTGTGGGCTTTGCACTCCGGTATCACCTGCTCACACCGTAGCCTGGGCATCCTCGACGACGCCACTCCTGCTGACACCGGTGCCACTGCCTGTACTGTGGCCTGTGGCCACCGCTCGTGAGGTACACGAAGCACCGTCCCATCCCGTACCGCAGCCCTGGTCCACCATCACCATCGAATCATGTGTCGTCACCAGGCATCCTGCCTGCACCGTGGCCTATGGACACCGCTTGTGAGGGTCACGAAGCACCATCCCATCCCATCCCGCTGGCTTGGGCCTACCAACGACAGCACTTCAGCAACGATGCCGCTGCTGCCTGCATCATGACCTGTGGGCAGCGCACATCGCACTGCCCTGCTTCACACCGAAGCACTGGTCTCACCGCCGCCGCTGGACGCCCTCACCGAGCCGCTGCCTGCACAGTGACCTGTGGGCACCGCACGTCGTATCGTCCCACTTCGCACCGCAGCCCTGACGCCATCCACGCTGGCACACCTGACTTCATCAGCCTGGAGTTCGATCCGCAATGCGTGTGACCCCCCAAGGGCCCAACAACTCCTGCACGACTCCGGAACCGACACCGCGAGGTCAGCGATGTCGCTCCCTGGAGCTCACCGCGAGGAAAACGGCGCCCTGCAAATCCAAGGTACTGTTTGTGGGTCTTCCCGACACCGTAGCTGGCCCGCAATGCTGCGGCCGGCCTGAACTGTTGGTTGGGAACGACACTGTGATAGCCCCAGGTGGAGCTATCAACTTCAAGGAACTGTGTTTTTGAGTAAATCTTGCAGAATTCATATTTTTATTACTGTATGTTGGATTTTATTGTATTTGGTCTTGTTTTATATAGATAAATATTGGCTATTTTTCTAAAACTGGTGTGGTGTCCGTTTGTAGTGTTTTCACTGTATTACTGTGTGTTATGTGCAAATGCTTTACACATTGCTTCTGGGATAAGCCTGACTGCTCATGCCAAGCACCCAAGGGGGGGAGAAGGGGTTATCTGAGCGGGTATCTCCCTTATCCTGACTAGAGTGAGGGTCCCTACTTGGACAGGGTGCAAACCAACTGCCAACTAGAGGCCCCATTTCTAACAATATCCATGTTTTCTGTAAAGGTTGTTTGCAAAATTTCTGACCTTTTTTCCAAAATATGCATACATTTTGTGAAATTATGGTAACTAAGGCAAAATACTTTCTCCAGTAGTTTTTTGGTGAACGATATACCTTTCACAAAAAGAATCATATAAGATATTGGCAAGGGGTTTCCACAACTAGAAAATATCTTGTTCAAATAGAAACAAGCCTCCTACAGGCAAAAGAAATAAAAAATTTCACATTATCTGAAATGGTGACAGTTGTGACCAACATATAATTTGTGAATTACTCAAAGTTGTACCAGTGTAACAAAAACTTTGCACGGGCCTAAATTCATCCTGCTATGCTCCCACACACAATTTAAGGCGAGGGAGGACACATGTTCATGTCCATGTTTCATATTGTACATGCTTACTCAGACAGGTGGGAGATAGGATCAGAATAGGCATAACTGTATACAGTTGGGTTCACTTTACCTCCCCCTGAGTGGTACAGAGATACGCTGTTCACTTACTATTCCGCCTACTACTCCAAGATGCCACCAAGCAGGCAGTCACCTATAGTCTACTAGGGAACTCGGGGCTACTTGGTGGCACTGTAGTGCTACACCTAGGCATTTTTTGGTACCTAGAGCCCACACGCAAGCTCTTCACGAGTTTTGTAATGTTCATGTTAAAAGATTAAAAAAGACAGAATGAAACAGCACCTGTATGGAGCACCAGGATTTTGGTCCTAGAAGTTCCCTTGTGAATTCATTAATTTGGAACAACAGCAAGAACACCTCACCATGGGGCTCTAAATGGTGGCTGTCCGCACTCGGGCCTGCATCCAAACCCAGAACCCACACCAGGAACTTCAAAATAATAATCATCAACTGCAAGCTGGATATGACCACACAAGTCAGTGCCATTTTTGCACCCTGCTTCCAATCCCTGAAGATGTTGGTGAAGATCTTCAAATGGCTACCAAGCAACACTTAACAAACTGCTGCTCATGCCCCGGTCACCAGGAAGATGGACTATGGAAACACCACTACACCTGGATCACCAATCAGCTCACTAGAAGACTACAAACCATCCAGAACTCAGCAGCCAGAATTATCCCTAACCTCTCGCACAGAACCCACATCACACCACACATCAGGTAACTAAAGTGGCTTCCGATACGCAAACACACTCAATTCAAATTCCTCACACACACACATTCGAGGCACTACACAACTCGGGCCCCACCAGTCTGAACAGTTGCATCTCCTTCCACCAATCACCCAGACACCTCCATTCCTCAAAACTCCTACTCACACGCATTCCACTTATACAGAGAACGAGATCAGGAGGACGGATGTTTTCTTAGATCGCTTCTGAAGTGTAGAATGACCTCCCACTCCACATCAAAGCCTCCTCCTCTCGTTTTGAATTCTTCAAGAAGATGAAGACCTCACTTGTCAATTGACCAACCCACCAGAGGCAGGGCTAGACACACACCTTCTCAGTGCAAGAATACCTTTGTGGGTGATAGTGCTCTTTACAAATACACATAATAATATAACCTGTCATGATCCTCAGAATGGTTAGTTCAAAGAAGGATGGCATGCATCTGTGATTGGTGAATGTTATTGAGAGCTGTCTGCCTATTGTTAATAGATAAAGTAACACAACATTTCTTTAGATTATTATGCCATTGAAACAAAATAGGCAGACCTTCACCACTGCCAATGTACCAAAACACAGATCCTGATTGTGCCTCTTGATAGACGATGAAGGGAAATATTTCTGTTTTATTGAATAGTAAAGAAAGTGTACTGATCTTCGTTGTTCTCTCTTCAATATTTGGATTGTGTCCATAAGCAGTGATAGAGAGACCACCAAATCACGTACTGCAACAAGAGTACAATACCCAGCCCCAGACTATTCTGAAGAGAAGAAAGTGAACAGGCAGCAAAGTGTGGAAAGAGGAGATGTAGAGCAGAGAGAAGGGAGGCAGAAGAGAGGAGTGAAGAAAGAGGATAGAGTGAGAGAAAGAGAGCATTTCAATTAAGAGTAGTCAGACTAGTAGGACACCTAGAACCTGTTTCAGTCCTCCTGAGGGCCACATGGTATACTGGATGAGCCACAGAACTTGCCAGAGGCTGCTGAGGAAGATAAATAACTAAAAAGAAGGAGACACAAAAGAACTTGAAGTGTGGTGAGACACCCATAAAGTATCACCTAGTAATTGATAAAGATTCCATCACAACCATAGAATAATGTGTCTGCCTGAACCTGTCAAATTCCAAACAGAAGAAACGACTAACGAGGGACCAAAAGTAAGCATTTACACAGGTTGGACAACTGTAACCTGCTTGAGATATTCTAGAAGTGTAAAGAAAAGCTAAAAACCCACCTCACCCTGCATAGAACTTTGCATTACCAACAACCAGCCAAAGTCTGATCAGAAGTTTATGCCAAAGTAAATTTGTAGGAAGTTGGCATGCCTATACCTACTCGACATGTGGTTGAACCATGAAGAAAAGTTGTTGAACTATGAACCTGCCAATGCCCAACCACAAAGTAGAACTAACAATAGGCAATGGAATCTGTCGAAGAATGTGAAAAAACTGAATCTATAATGTTGTCACAATTTCTGCAAGTGAACAGTAACATAAGAACCAGCCAGTTCCTTCATAGAACATTATGACACCTAGAATATATCAAAACCCATCTACGTGAAAATGCTAAAGTGAAGAATGTAGAATCCTAAAGGTGCAGATGCTACTGAAAAGTGAAAGATTCAATAGAAGCTTGCCAGATCTACATTCAATAATTTTTGTTTAAAAAATAATAATACAAATAATTGTTGACCACTCCTCTCTGTAGGGGAGTGGGAAGAGGGAAGGATGGCCTTAAGTATGGTAACTAAGTTGCTCCAGGTCTTTCCTTAGGCACGGACATAAACAACATTTGTGTCTAGATTTGTCACCTTCTTCGGTGAGCAACTCCATGTAAAGTCATATTAAGCAGGTTAAGGGGTCACTAAAGCACATCAGAATTGATATTAAGGGACAGATCTGACTAGGGAGATGGCCAGGCACGATGTTTTTGTGGGGTGCTTTGATATATTATGTTGAATAAAAACTTCCCTGGTTATCAGCGAGTGGTTGCTTCCTTCCTTTAAATTGGGATTGTGAATACAGCATAGAATTAAGGTCTTGAATAATTCTGTTGGGATGCTTTGGTATATTATGTTGAATAAAAAATGTCCAGGTTACCAGTGAGTGAGTGTTTTCTTTAAAAGGAGGATTGTGAGCACAGCATGGAAATGAAGTCTTGCATAAAAAGCGAGGACTAAGATGGGGCTGCAGTCCATAATGGTAACCTTTCTGTTTTTCAACCTATAGTAAAGCCAGAAGAGCCTCCGACCCCGGACTACAATGAAGAATTGGAGAACGAGGACTATGATGACTGTGAGTGTGTGATCCTGTCTAGCTTTGCCTCCTGAATGTAGTCATAGCTGCTTTTCTGTTTATGGGATGTGACCTCATTCATATGGCTCTGCATCACTTTAGTTTGCCAGCTTCCTAGTATTTGTGTCCCGGTATTATAGTTCCTTTTGGAAGTACAAGCAAGAAAAACTGCTACCTTTCAAATGCTGGGGGTCACCGGTTGTGGGAGGCATAAGTAGAGGTTGTAACACTATCTATTGCTAATAGCTCCACACTCCTACTTAGCTATTTAACCTTGTTTGATCTAGTTTACAGGGGCAAACTTTGAAGATCATTGATAGACATAGGGGCCGATACTACCCTGGCACTCAGGTAACACGGCAAGAGTTAGATATTGACCAGGCGGAGAGTGTACGGAACCCTTCCCAGTGGAAAAGCGCGTCCAGCAAGGTTGCGTGTTGGTGCTGTTACTTTTTAGCCTCTTTGTGATTGATGTAGCAGATTATCTGCTAGAAGAACCACTCGATTTACCGATCATTGCTGGAAGGAGGGTTCAAATATTTTTGTGTGCAGATGACGTTGTATTAATGGCATGTACAGAAAATGCAACCCACAAGCTGCTTAACAGCTTTCTGGACTACTGTGGCGAAAAGTCACTGACTAACAATAGTATTAAAACAAAGGGTATGGTTTGGCTTCAGGCGGTAGCCTCTGATTGATAGTGTGTTCATAGAAACTGTTAAGCACTTTGACTACTTGGGTATCGGGTTTGCAAAGAATTTGCACTGGTGTAGCCGTGCACGGAGGGCAACTATAGTGCTGAAACAAATGGCCGGGCATTCTTGAATCTGAAGCACAAGGCTGGTGCTAGAAGTATCAGTACTATCCTGCGGATCTATACCCAAAAGGGAGTAGCTGCAGCACTCTACAGGGCAGAGCTTTGGGGGTCTACAAATACTAGCCCATTACAAATGGCCAAGAACAACTTCTTGAAAGTACTATTGAGGCTGGGACCAGGAACCCCCTAATAGCACTCTGTGCGGAGCTTGGCCTCACACCAGTATCGGAAACAGTAGCTCTAAGGCCAATGCTCTGCTAGGTAACATTGGTCCATAAGCCTAAGGCAGTAGTATACCTGAGAACCCTGGAAGAAGCCACCTTAATTGGTGGCTGTGGGGGGGGGGGTCCTCGTGGGTGTTGCATGTGAAGAACGTCCTAAGAGAACTGAAGTTGGAGGCCTTGTATGCAGAGTCCTGTAGAGCGAGGCAGGATACTGCGGAGCAGATCAAAGACCAATACCATGAATATAAGTTGACAAGGGCACGCCTCGCGCTTAGGCTGGGATCAATCTTATGTAACTATTTCAACAATGCTTATGGTCCTCCATGTACTGGTTATTTAGATTTGATATACAAAGAGCTCAAGCGAACGCTGCATGTAAAATACAGGTTGGGTGTCCTGCTGACCAGGGACTACTTAATCCGTATGCTCAGGCTTGTGGCTGGGCTTGAGCACTGTGATTGTGTTTTTGGAGAAACAGGCAACCTAACCCATTTTACCTTGTTTTGCAAAAACTATGACTTGGCTTGGCAGCAGTGGCTACTCCCCCTTTTCAAGTCCAATGGGGTAAAGCAACACTAGTGCTTTGTGCCAGGTCTGGTGATATGAATGTGCATAACTCCATAGCATCATATATATAGGCTGCATGGCCCTGTCTGAGAGCGTTGCCAATCAAGCTTGTTTCCATCCATTCATGAGAATTCCTCCAGGTTGCAGTGCTGTATTTGTGGGCTAGGTGATAATACCAGATAAACCTGTGGCCCTCCTTTCCCCTTTTGAGCGGTTTTATGTATATTTCATTATGTGCAGTGCCATGCATCAAGACTAAATTGTGATTACATTTTTTTTTTATTTATGGACATGCACTTTAGCACACTTTGAGACTGCACTGGTAAACTGGTTGGCTGTCTGCTATGAATTGAATAAGGCACTTAATGCATTGTGCTGTTACGGCATTCAGTTGATCGTATTGTACATGTATTTTAGCTAAATTCTGTTTGTATGCATATGCACTTTAGCACGATTCAGGGCTGCACTGGTAAACTGGTTGGCTGCCTATTATGAATTGAATAAGATACTTAATGCATTCTGCTGCAATGTTGTCCAGTTAATCGTATTGTACATGTATTTTAGCTAAAGTCTGTTTGTATCAACGGACTGGACATTTTTTTTATTGAGATTGAATGCAGTTGAAATGAAGCTAGTTGACTATATTGCATTCATTCCTTCATATCTCTTTAGGGTTGAGCGCAAATCGCTCTGTCCCTGGTGTAATCTCTCTATGGGCTTTTAACCACGCCCATCAGTTGGGTTAGTTCGTAAGCTTGCCTTTTACAGTTCGCTTCTTTTCATTAGTGAAAGGCATGTATACGTCATACCTTTTCTGTTGTTTAGCCCTCATTGAGTGCACCAGCCAACTACTGAAAACTTTTGAGGCTCTATGTCTTCTGTATGGTTTCTGGACTTCTTTTACTCTTTATTTCCCAGGCAGCGCTATCTCACTGGGCAGTAGTCAAGCGCTTTGCATGACATCGACCTTGTTACATGGCTAATTGCACTTTTGCCGGTTACATGGCTAATTGCACTTTTGTCGATACATTTCACTGAGAGTGAACTTCTGTTTAGTTTTGTGTGTCTCCGTCACGCTTCATGGTGGCGAAGAATGAGCTTGCTTATGTGAAACTGTTTTACTTTTCAGTTTATGTGGCAAGAAAAGTCCAGTCAGGAGTTTAAAATGCGAATAGCTCTAACACAAGCAAACACAAGACCCGTTGCATTGCATATGCTTATTTATTATTGCCTTTAATTGTTGGTAGGCTGACAGCAGAAACAATAAATACATAAATAGATAGAGTATTTTATTGTTTAACCTTGTCATTTCCCTTGACTGCTTTCTAAAGTATCCCTTCATCCTGCCCACCACATTAACATTCCACCACCTCAGCTGATGCATCCTAAATTCACTACCTCTACAACCCTGGTCCTTTTTAATAGTTAACTCAGCATACTTCTCCCTCTTTCAGCTTCAGTTTTCTGGGACTTAATCTGCATCCTTCTTTGTTGCTCCGTTAACTTACTGGTTCCCCACTTAACCTAATCCTCACTTCTCTGTTATCAAGCACACCCCCCAATCTCTGTCTTTCCTCTTGTGCATCCTTATTCCAGCACACCACCCTAGTCTTTTTACTTCTCCTTTCTGTCTCACGACCTGCGTATTTATTTCTGAGGCCTTGTTTACAATGTTCCTCCTCCACACTGTTCTTGTTGTTCCTGAACCAATCTCTGCTTTTCCTTTGCTCTCTGTTCGGTCTCCCATTCTTCTGTCCCTCTGTTATCCCACTCATTCTCAACTTGTTTTGCCCACAGCAGTTTTTTTTTTGTTTATTTCATGGCAGCGGGCTCTTCTGTCTGCCATTTCATACTCTTACCACTGTGTTCCCTCTTCTTGAAATCTCTGTATTCTGTTCTTACTCTCCTGCCCTTCTTATTATCCTTCCCCTCCTTGTCATTTTCCCTGCCTTTCGCCAGCCTACAATCACTCTTTCTTGTGTGTCCTTGGACGCTTGTTACATTTCTGTTTTTTTCTATTTTGTTCCACGTCCCTATCAATTACTGTGCTAGATGTGGCCGCTCAGTGGTGTGCACGGAGAATAAATAAAAGAGTAACACAACTGAATATGAATGCTTAACTCAATGAGATTTGACTGGTGGTTAATACAGCACAATTATTTTAATTGTTACGTCAAGCAGCTACTATTTATGTATTGTTTGTATAGCACTTCAGAGTCCAGACTAGGTCATGAAATGTGCCGATTTGCAGCTGGCTGCTGGTGCCCTTGGAGATCATGTTGAAAGGTTGTTGGTTGTGGCCTGGCCTACAAACATGGTACAGTGTATGAAGTTTGAAGGAGAGGTAGAACGCATAAGCTGAGCTTGTTGTGGAAGAGCGTTGAAAATAAAGGCTGCTGCACATACAAATATTCACCATCTTTATGTGGATTGTGTTATGAGTAGAGGTGATCACTGGGACCACTGGAATGGATAGGAAAGCAGGGATTATTGTGGATGAGAACCCACTGGTGGCCACCAGCAATACTGAGTTCTTGGGATTGATCAGTGGGTACATTGGAAAACATTGCTGTAGGAAAGTAGCCTCTATGTAGCTTGGTTACCCTCACTTTTTGCCTGTTTGTCAGTGTGTTTGACTGTGTTCACTGGGATCCTGCTAACCAGGACCCCTGTGACTGTGCTTTCTCCTCTAAATTTGGTTGCTGGTAACGTTTTATCCTCACAATTGGCATACTGGTCCCCCGTGTAAGTCTGTAGTATATGGTACATAGGTACCCAGGGCACTGGGGTTCCAGGGTATCCCTATGGGCTGCAGCAGTTATTCTGCCACCCACAGGGGGGCCCATTCAAAGGGTTCTGCAGGCCTGACATTGCAGCCTGTGTGAAACGGGTGCATGCACCCGTTTTCACTACAGGTTACTACACCAGGTCACTATAAGTCACCCCTATTGTAAGCCATCTCAGCCCTGAGGGAAGGGTGCAGGTACCTGTGTGTGAAGGCACATCAGCACTAGCATAGGTGCTCCCACAAACTCCAGATCCATTTTTCTGGACTTTGTGAGTGTGGGACGCCATTTTACATGTGTACTGGACATAGGTCACTACCTATGTCCGGCTACATAATGGTAACTCTGAACATGGGCATTTTTGATATCAGACATGTCAGAATCATACCCCAATACTGTTGCAAGTATTGGAAGTTTGATTCCATGCACTCTGGGGGCTCCTTAGCAGACCCCCAGCATTGCTACCACCAGTCTTACAGGATTTTCCAGGTAGCCCAACAGCTGCCACCCCTCAGACAGGTTTCTGCCCTCCTGCTGGTTGATCTGATCAGGCCCAGGAAGGCAGAACAAAGGAGTTCCTTTGGAAGAGGGAAGTAACACCCTCTCCCTTTGGAAATAGGTGTGGTAGGCTTGGGAGGGGTAGCCTCCCCAACCCCCTGGTTTGCTTTGAAGGGTACATTTGGTGCCCTCTGTGTATAAACTAGTCCACACCGGTTCAGGGACCCCAAGTCCCTGCTCTGGCGTGAAACTTGACAATGAAAAGGGGAGTGACTACTCCCCTGTCCATCACCACCTCAGGGGTGGTGCCCAGAGCTCCTCCAGAGGGCCCCTGGGTTCTGCCATCTTGTTTCCAATGTTGGCAGAGAATTCTGGGAGCATCTAAGTGGCCAGGTCAGGCAGATGATGTCAGAGCCCCCTCCTGATAGGTGCTTACCTGGTTAGGTGACCAATCCACCTTTCAGAGCTATTTAGGGTCTCTCTCTTGGGTTGGTCCTCAGATTCAGCTTGTAAGATTCCAGCAGGACTCCTCTGCAACCTCTGCTTCAACTTCTGGCCACTGGAACTGCAACTGGACCCTCCAGGAACTGACAAAAGCTACTACAACGAAGAAGACTCTTCTGCTACTTTGTTTCGATGTCTTCTGCCAGCTTTGCAACATTTCCCCTGCTGTGCATCCTCAGAAAATTGCAACTCTTCAGCCTACACAAAAATAAGAAATAATCTCCCTTGGAGTGAAGGAACCACTTCTCTGCAACCGCAGGCACCTACAGCAAGTGACGACCAGCTGCGTGGATCTCCTCTCATCTTGAGCTGCGTGGATCTTGCATCACGGATGGTGATCTGGAGTAGTCCTTTTGGTCTTCTCTGCCAGCTGACCAACTTTGGTGGAGGTAAGCCTTTGCCTTCCTAAGCAGGACAGTAGCCCCATGTCCTGCGTCCCTTGCAGTTGCCAAGGCTTGTTTGCATCTCCTTCAAGGGATCTTCAGGAGATGTGTAGCTCCAGCCCCCAGCACTCCATCCTGCAAAGCACAGCCTCCTGTGTGGTTCTCCTGCAGCGTGGAATCCTCTTTTGTAGTGCTGCATGGGCTTCTTCTGCGACTCCTGTGTCCCCATCCTGTGGGACTCCTGTGGGTGCTGCCTCTGCTTCTGTGGACTCTCTGTGACACTGGGGGACCCCTGTGTCTCTGCCTCCTGAGTTGAGTCCACCTGGGCCTTGCTGGTCCCAGGCAGCACCTCTTTTCCACTAACCGTGAGTTTGCCTATGCAAAGGCTTGTTGGTGGAATTCCTGCACCAACACCAGTCTCCAATCTTCCTTCCAGTTTGAGACTTCACCTTCATGCATCAGAAACTCTTCTCCGGCTCCAGGGCTGCAGTGCTGACCAGTTCCTCATCACTATCGACCAACTCCTGCATCCACAGCTGTGTGGGTAGTAGCCTTTACTCCTCCTGGACTCCACTGTGACTCTTGGACTAGGTCCCCTCTCTCCACAGGTCTTCTTTCTTCAGGAATCCACTGCTGGTTTTCTTGCAGTCTTCCCTGGGTGTCTTCTTTTTTCTTATTTTCCTCCTTTTGGGTGGTTTGGGGAAAATCCAGTGTTTTACTCCTGCATTCACTGCCTGAACTGTGTTTTTTACCTTTTTGGTTTTCTCATATCCCCAGCTCCCCTTTACACATTTTACTTACGTAGGTGGGGGTACCTTATTCACATTTCATTTTTTAGTATATGTTTGTGCTCCTCCTAGTGTCAATATTGGTTATTGCTATTTGCACTGTTTGCCAACCTTTTCTATGCCTGTTTGTGATTACTAGTGTATATATTTAGTGTATTCCTTTCCTCCTAAGGGTGGGCCACCTTTTCTAGTATTTGTGGTAATTTGTTCCAAAAACAAAGTACCTTTATTTTTGTACAACTGCTTGTTTTCTTTCATGTGTGTAAGTGCTGTGTGACTACCGTGGTATTGCATGAGCTTTGCATGTCTCCTAGATAAGCCATGGCTGCATCCACAGCTGCCTCTAGAGAGCCTGGCTTCTGGACACTGCCTACACTTCACTAAGAGTGGATACCTGGAGCTGGTATAAGTTGTAAGTACCTTAGATACCCACCACACACCAGGCCAGCTTCTTACAATTGCACCAATCGACTGGGCTAAAATGTCTAATTGAGAAGCTCCTCTTTATTCTGAATTGAGGCAGTGAACTCAGCTGAAGTTCATCTTCCTGTTTCTGGCCTCGTTGCCTCTCCGGCTTTCTTTGGTGCCCTTCTCTACTCCTTGTCTTCACATTCTGCCCTGAATAGTATCTCATTCTTCACTTTCATCTTCTTGCTCCTTTTTACTGTCTTCTGTTGTATGTGTACATGGATGTGGTGCAGCAGGAATCAAGCCAAAATGCAGCGATCCATGTACAGGGACAAAGACAAGCATACAATTAACCAGTAACAAGGGTGTCATTGGGGTTATGGACGTTAATGCACTGTGATTTAGTGTTCATTAAAGAGGTGAATCTTCAGCACTGGGGCAGACCAGATGGATGCAAGGATTACATACATCAAGGATGTTATCCTTGTATCCATCCAAGTATGTTGGCTGCTTAGATGTAGAAGCCCTGCTGCCTTTTTTAAGCTTTTCTTTCTTTCACTATCACTCTATTTACCACTGCCCCTTGTTCTCTTTCTCTGTTGACTCAGTGTTTTACTCTCACTTTTAATTTTCCTCTTTCTTCTTAAAGAGTCTCTTACTCTTTACGTTTCTATTCTTTTCTCGTTTACTGCTCAGTTTTCCATGGCCAGCTTTCTCCCGGCCTCCCACACCCCCGATTGCTCCCGGCCTCCATCGCTAACCACGCTTTTGCTGTACAGCTGATGATGATCCGTTTATGTATCTTCACAACAATCCGCTGTTAATAAATCTCCTCAGTGCATATTTGTTACTGAACATACTTTGTAACTTTTGTCTCTTTGTTAGACGGGCCACGTCGCCGTGTGAAAAAGCCCCCCCGCATCCCAAGCAAGCCTAAAACCGAGAAACCGGAGGTGGCAGAAAAGGAGCCTGAGCGACCCAAGCCATGTGAGTATGGGTTGAGTCCTCTGTACAGGGTTGGAGGTGTGTAAAGGGGGAATCATAGCGACTCCAGGTCAGTGTGACGCAGCTATTTTAATGCCTCCTCAATTGACGCCCCCCCAACACACACATACACCTAGCATCTCGGCATGCTCCTCTACAGGCCGGTTTTAGTACTAGTGCCGCCCTGTGCGACATTCTCAACCCCCGCCAATGACCTCCGCGGATTCCCGCACTACTTCCTATTAAAAGTGCCCCTCATCTCTCTAGAGCCTCTCTCACATACATTTTATTTGTTTTAAGTTGCTGGTAAAGTCTAACTTTACTAATCCACTCAGCTACCCACATAAACTACAGATCTGTTCTTTGCAGCAGGCACATTGACCCTCTGCGCTACTTTATGGCGAGTCCCTCTCTCTGTCAGGAACATTAATCACAAGAGTTGCTTTGACATTTTTATTGTTGCCTGACATCTGAATCCACATGGAACTCTGCTTCAGGTGCATTTAAAGTGTAAATTATTGCTAAACCCGGCGACCTCCTTCCCCTGAGGTCAGTGCCCAGTGCAGTCACCCTCCGTAAAGCTGGCCCAAGGGGCCACGTATAGGTCGATGAACCTTTTAATTTGTTTATGGTGTTCTTACCATAATTTCAGTACAGAGACAATAATCAATGCACAATGGTCAATAATCATTAGTCAAATCAATAATCAATGGGGTCAATAAATTTCACACACCGTGACTCTCCAGCCATGAATAACCACACCTTTAATTATAAGTTTAGTAAGCTTTATTTCCCTTACATTAACAATACTAAGTCATAAATCTTAATCATCACCTCAAATCAAACTAATTTAATAATGCTTGTTAATTAACAAGTCACAGAAAACATGATCTAAGCAAAGCTTGAATCAAAAAACATTCCAATGCATCAACACAAAGCATTAGTAAAACCCATTTCAGCAAAGCTATGATGTCCATAAAGTTCAGCAAAATAGTCCGTCAACCATCTGTCTCTGCAATTCGTCAGTCATCATGTGAATAACCTCAACTAACCCAGATTAGCATCAGCATGTGGGGCTTCATGCAAAACAATTTAGAACACAAATTTGGAAAGCATCTACCTAAGAAAGTATTAAGACAGCGCAGTTGGTACCTAGAAAGAAAAGGCATAAAAATGCAATTCAGTCATTGTCATATCTACCTATCCACGGTATGGGTCAGCAAGCAGAATAAGTCTTTGTCCTCAGGTCATCAAACGATCAGCAACATCAGGCTCTCAGTCAGAGAGTATGAGCCCAATGACAGAATTTCGAATTTCTTCCAAGTCTCTTCTTCTCGATAGCGGTCTGCCTAAAAATCTCCTCAAATCCCTATCTCAATCTGTCTAAGTTCCCTCTGTCATGTTGTTATATCAAAGTTCCCCAAACCAACCCCCAATTTCCAATTGGTCAATTAATCGTACGTTATTACTCTGCCCAATAGTCTCCATATACCAAATCTATGAATTCTAATATTTCAGAGTTCTCATGTCGTTGATTGGTCTGCTTTACGATGTTCTCATCATCCGGATCGTAAGATATCAAAATTTTTGCATCTTCGTCTTCAGTCAGTGTCTTCATTGTTCGCATCCTGGGAAAGTACATCTCATGCACATTACACACATTTGGATACATTACTAGAGACCTCATCTCCTGTCCGTCAGTTCCCATAGAAAGTTTCTGCTAAGCATTTTATTAAAACAATGAGTATTTCAAAGTTAGTTAACTCTGTCAGCATTTTATATTAAATGCTAAGAAATGCAGCTTCTGCATGAGGCCTGGCAAAACTAGGACAAGACACTCGCTAAGTTAAGGCCTACAATTAATATGCGAGAACATAATTCATAACCCTTAATATGACATATTACTACATTAATCTAATACATTTTCAATATTTCGTACGTATTAATCATAAATTGGTACATTTCATGTACACTGGTGGCCATTCTTCGAGGTCACATTTTCAGACGTGCACATTATTTTTCTACGTTATTCATTTTTCTACATAAGTTATTATTCAAAATACGTAAACATTTCATTAATCGTTTCTAGTTAAGACATCTGCTTTAGCACTCACATGGTTCCTCCTTGCGGCACACATTATCGACATCCATCACAAGAGTGAGTACACGGTGAAGACCCTTCAGACACGTCAGTGACCCAAAACCAAATGCTGGGACCCCGCTGCAGAATGCTGCGAGTAACCCCTCAGTCTACCAGAGATATGCATAGGCCGGAGGCCGAAACCCGGTCACGTTTGTCCACGCTGTGAGGTCTGTTTACCTAGGCAAGCTTTGAAGCTCTGGGGAGCTCTGAGAAGCCAAGTTACGTCACACAGAAATTCCAGTGGGTTGAGGGTCGCGGACTAAACCTCTCCTGTCACCAGAGAAGGGGAAGCATTTTTGATGGGGCTGCATGGTCTGCAATGTGCAGTCCGAGAACATTCCATTCTCGTGTCTGCAGTCTACTGACACATTTACAGTCTAGCCAAGTGCGTTGCATCACGTGTGAGACCAAAGCTTAATAGTCTCCTTATCCCTGCAAGGGTCGGCGAGTATCACGCACGCAACTGCGTGGCACTTGGCAGGGCTTCTGGAGGCTGTAGCTAAGGGAAAATACATCGAATATATGCAGTCCAACGGCTGTGCTCCTTGCAGTAACTGACAGGCAAGGTCTTTTTAGTTCGAGCACAATATAATGCAGACCCAGACTTACTCCTCCCATGTTTCAGGGACACTTGGCTAGCAGCCTTCGACTTCCTTTGCAGTGTTGTTAGTCATTGTTAGGGAGAGCCAAGAGTCAAATGGGCTTGGCTCTAAGAGCCCGTGCACGACCTTGAAAATGTTTGACATTCAAATGCTGCAAGGAACACCATATAAACATCATATAAAATATGATTACGTTTCTTCAAAATGCAAAAAAAAATGTGTTTCTTTAACATGCAGATGCATTTCACCTAAGTACTAGACATGGGCGTCATTGAGGAGTTGCCATGGGTCGCAGCTGTGACTCTCAGCTTGCCCCTTGCGTCCGCTGGCATTGCCTTCGCGACCCCTGGCCTCAGAGATGGCAAAATCAGTGCCAGAAAAGCAGGCAACTTATGGGTGTCTGTTACACTAATAGTAAATAATGTTATATTGTTCACTATTAGTGTAATTAACCCCTTCGCTGCCAAGCCTTTTCCCCTCCTGTGCCAAGCCTTTTTTTGGCTATTTGGGGCAGTTTGCGCTAAGGCCCTCATAACGTTTTGTCCACATAAGTTAGCCACTCCAAATTTGCGTCCTTTTTTTCCAACATCCTAGGGATTCTAGAGGTACCCAGAGTTTGTGGGTTCCCCTGGAGGAGACCAAGAAATTAGCCAAAATACAGCAAAAATTTCGTTTAAAAAAAAAAAATGTGAAAAAAGGGCTGCAGAAGAAGGCTTGTGGTTTTTTCCCTGAAAATTGCATCAACAAAGGGTTTTTGGTGCTAAAATCACCCAGCTTTCAGGAACAGGCAAACTTGAATCAGAAAACCAAATTTTTCAACACAATTTTGGCATTTTACTGGGACATACCCCATTTTTACTATTTTGTGTGATTTCAGCCTCCTTCCAGTTAGTGACAGAAATGGGTGTGAAACCAATGCTGGATCCCAGAAAGCTAAACATTTCTGGAAAGTAGACAGAATTCTGAATTGCAGTGGGTAATTTGTGTAGATCCTACAAGTGTTTCCTATAGAACATAACAGCTAAAATAAGAAAAATATTGAAATTGAGGTAAAAAAACCAGCCATTTTTCACTACGTTTTACTCTGTAACTTTTTCCTGTGATGTCAAATTTTCAAAAGCAATATACTGTTATGGCTGCTAGACTCTTCTGGTTGCGGGGATATATAGGGCTTGTAGGTTCATCAAGAACTCTAGGTACCCAGAGCCAATAAAGGAGATGCACCTTGCAACGGGTTTTCATTGTATACTTGGCATACAGCAATTAATTTGGTGAAATATAAAAAGTGAGAAATAGGTATCAAGAAAGCCTTTGTATTTCCAAAATGGGCACAAGATAAGGTGTTGAAAAGCAGTGGTTATTTGCATATCTCTGAATTCCTCCCGGGGTGCCCATACTAGCACGTGAATTACAGGACATTTCTCAAATAGAATTCTTTTTTACACACTGTCTTACATTTGGAAGGAAAAACTGTAGAGAAAGACAAGGGGCAATAACACTTGTTTTGCTATTCTGTGTTCCCCTAAGTCTCCCGGTACAAATGGTACCTCACATGCGTGGGTAGGCCTAATGCTTACGACAGCAAACACAACATGGACACATCACATTTTTACATTGAAATCTGACATTTTTTTGGGCCTAGCTGTGGATTTTGGACTCTAGCTCAGCCGGCACCTAGGGAAACCTAGCAAACCTTCGCATTTTGGAAAACTAGACACCTAGGGGAATCCAAGATGGGGTGACTTGTGGGGCTGTGGCCAGGTTCTCTTACCCAGAATCCTTTGCAAACCTCAACATTTGGCCCAAAAAACACTTTTTCCTCTCATTTCGGTGACAAAAAGTTCTGGAATCTGAGAGGAGCCACAAATTTCCTTCCACCCAGCATTCCCCCATGTCTCCGATAAAAATGGTACCTCACTGGTGTGGGTAGGCCTAGCGCCCACGACAGGAAATGCCCCAAAACACAAAGTGGACACATCACATTTTCCCAAAGAAAACGGACCTGTTTTTTGCAAAGTGCCTAACTGTGGATATTGGCCTCTAGCTCAGCTGGCACCTAAGGAAACCTACCAAACCTGCACATTTTTTAAAACTAGACACATAGGGGAATCCAAGATAGGGTGACTTGTGGGGCTTTGACCAGGTACTTTTACCCAGAATCCTTTGCAAACCTCAAAATCTGGCCAAAAAAACACCTTTTCCTCTCATTTCGACTACAGAAAGTTCTGGAATCTGAGAGGAGCCACAAATGTCCTTCCACCCAGCGTTCCCCCAAGTCTCCCGATAAAACTAGTACCTCACTTGTGTGGGTAGGCCTAGCGCCCGCGAAAGGAAAATGCCCCAAAACACAATATGGACACATCACATTTTCCCAAAGAAAACAAACCTGTTTTTTGCCAAGTGCCTAACTGTGGATTTTGGCCTCCAGCTCAGCCGGCACCTAGGGAAACCTAGCAAATCTGCTTATTTTTAAAAGCTAGACACCTAGGGGAATCCAAGATGGGATGACTTGTGGGGCTCTCACGAGGTTATGTTACCCAGAATCCTTTGCAAACCTCAAAATTTGCCTAAAAAAACACTTTTTCATCACATTTCGGTGCCAGAAAGTTCTGGAACCCGAGGGGAGCCACAAATTTCCTTCCACCCTGCTTTCCCCCAAGTCTCCCGATAAAAATAGTACCTCACGTTTGTGGGTGGGCCTACTGCCCGCAAAAGGAAATGCCCGAAAACACTATCTGGACACATCAAAATTATCCAATACAAAACTAACTGTTTTTGCAGGTGGGCACCTGCGTTTTTGGTCCTGGGCACAGCAGCCATCTAGGGAAACATACCAAACCCAGACATTTATGAAAACTAGACACCCAAGGGAGTCCAGGGATGTGTGACTTGCATGGATCCCCCAGTGTTTTCTTCCCCAGCAAACCTCAAATTTAGCTAAAAAATAAAAATTTCCACATTTCTGTGTGGGATCACCGCACCCGGACAAATTTCATACCACCCAACGTTCCCCCCAGTCTCCTGGTAAAAATCATACCTAACTTGAGTAGGTTGGCCAAGTGCTTGTGACAGGGAAGAGCCAAAAACATGTCAAAATTGAGGGGGAACCAAAGCAGGTCTGTAAGGGCAGTTTGGAAAAAAGCTGAATTTTCATCGGTATAGATGAGACAATGCTGGGTGGTAGGAATTTTGTGGATTCCTGCAGATTCCGGAACGTCCCATCACAAAAATGTGGGAAAAAGTGTGATTTCCAGCAAAGTTGGAGGTTTGCAGGGCATTGTGGTTAAGAAAATGGTGCGAGTGCATGTGAAACACACCACCCTGGAATCACCCAGATGTTTAGTTTTTCAGATGTGTCTAGGTCTTGTGGAATTTTCTACATGGCAGCATCCCAAAGTCCATAAAGTGCAGCCCTCACCATTCCAAGTGGGACGATTTTGAGAGTTAGCCAAGCTCTCATGGCCCAAATGTAAAACCAAAACACAAAATAATCAAATGTCCTCTTGCTTGCCGTGGGATAAGATGTTTTAGTGTGCGGGGGAGAGCTAAAAGGCTGTTACCCCTTCAGTTGCGGTGGGGCCATAACCAGGCCCATACTGGTTGGTAGCCACCACCCCACAATTTTTTTTTTTTTTATTCCCTGGCATCTTTGGGGTGTGGATCAAGGGTAATTGCCCCATCTCCCCCCTAGTGGGCAGAACAACCTTGGCCCCATTTATTTGGGGTGGGGGTATGGTCATACCCCCACCCTCTTATTTTGGAAAAAAAATCTTCCCTGGTCTCTGGTGGGCTTTCTGCTCACCTTGGGGGTAGATGGGCATTCCAAAAATAGGCCAATCTGCCCCTAAGGGGGGCAGATATGGCCAACAGTAATGTGCCCCCATGGGGAGCGACCCTTACCTAAGTGGCTGCCTCCTCAAAGAAAACACACACATACAAACACACCAATTGCTGGTGCCTAAGTGGTTTCTGCCCTCCCTGGGGGCAGATTGGCCTAATAGAAATAGGCCGATCTGCCCCCAAGGGAGCAGAAATGGCCTAAAATAACCCCCCCCCCCCAGGGGAGTGACCCTTGCCTAAGAGGTCACTCCCCTTGCTTGAAATTAACGCAAAAAAATAAAGATCCTTGGTGTCTAGTGGTTTCTGTCCCCCTTAGGGGCAGATTGGCCTAATAAAAAGAGGCCGATCTGCCTCCAAGGGGGCAGAAATACAATTTGCCCCCCAGGGGAGCAACCCTTGCCAAAGGGGTCACTCCCCACCTCTAAAAAACTAAAAAACAAAAATGATCCCAGGCGCCTAGAGGTTTCTGCACCCCCTCGGGGCATATCGGCCTAATAACAATAGGCCGATCTACCGCCAGGGGGGCAGAAATGGCCTACAATAAATTCCCCCCCTGGGTGCGACCCTTGCCTAAGGGGTCGCTCTCCTTGAGTGAATTCACCTTTGAAAAAAACTCCCTGGTGTCTACTGGTTTCTGCCCACCTTGGGGGCAGATTGGCCTCATAAAAATAGGCCTTACTGCCCCCAAGGGGGGCAGAAATGGCCTAAATATAATTTTCCCCCTAGGGGAGCGACCCTTGCTTAAGGGGTCGCTCCCCACCTCTAAAAAGAAAAAAGAAAAAAAAAAAAAGATCCCTGGCGCTTAGAGGTTTCTACCCCCCCCCGGGGGGCAGATCGGTCTATAACAATAGGCCAATCTGCCCCGGGGGGGTGCAGAAAAGCTCTTGACCCCCTGGGGAGCGACCATTACCCACGGGGTCGCTCCCCTTGTGCCAATTTCCTTATTTGTCTAGTGGGCTTCACGATCTGGCTGCTAAAATGCTCTCAGTGACTTCAAAGGGAAGGAAATACCTTTCCTTCCCTTTGAAGCCTCTCAGGCCCCCATCACATGATCGGAAGAGAAATGCTTTGCATTTCTCTTTTGATCGCGCTGGAAGCTCAGCACGGAATTGCACACTGACGTCATCAGACATCACAGGGGGTCGGGGTGGAAGGGGAAGGGCTTCCCCTTCCATCCCTGCCTTGGGGGGGTGGGAGGGAAGCCCACAGAGGGAGTGCTAGCGCTCCCTCCGAGCTCATGTGCGAGCCCTGTGCCAGTGGACGTAACCATTACGTCCCCGGCACAGAAGTGGTTAAAAAATGGAGGGTAATTAGCTGGAATATGATTCTCCTTGTCAGCTGAGTTAAGCAAAAACAATCTTTTAAATGTATGTTGTGTGTGCGCTTGCAGGTGATAGTGTGTTTTTGTGAGAGACTGCATGTTTATGTGTGAATATGTGTGTATGTGCAGGTATGTGTGTGGGAGTGAAAGTAAATGCCAAATGGTCTGTGATGTCACTTCTGCTACCCCTGGCTTTTTGGTGAATTGACTCATGTACGTACATCAGATTATAACACTTCATTGAAAGTAATTTACTAAGTGGTAGTTAATAAACATTAACAGAAATATTCCTGCTCCCCCCTCCACCCAGCTCAGAGACAGTGCCATTAATCAACAAGGAGACAAGTCATTTGTGATGTGGACAGTGGGGGCCGGTAATTGTAGGAGGGAGGGGGGTGGGTGGTAAGCGCACTCACACTTATTCTTTCACACCTGCATGCACGCACATCCATTCACAACACTCATCAACATTCAATCATACACGCATGCACCAGTTGGCACTGCTGCCTTCCCTCTCTGCCTGACTCCGGGTCAGCCAGGGAGGGAAGGCAGCAGTCCCAACTTCGTCACAAAGTGGGAAGGGGTCAGTGAGGCTTCTGACCCCACCCCACTCTGTGACGAGGGGGCACTGATTGACACTCGACCTGGGCGCTTCAGGGCTTAAACCTGAAGCACCCTGGTCGAAGTCAATCCGTGACGCTTCCCTCGTCACCAAGGGGAGGGCCTTGAGTCACCTTTGCTGAGCCGAGGAGGTCATGCCCACAGGAGCTGTGACCTCCTCAGCCCAGCAAAGTTCAGCTCAGGCAGCCAGGAGTCTGTGCAAATGGCTCATGTCTCGCTCCTGGCTGCCTAATCTGAATATGAAGAGTGTCTGTCAGGCTGACCTTTGCTCAGCCTGACCAGCACTCTTCATGAGGGGCAAAAGGTGGGGGGGCATAGCCCCTCCACCCTAAAAGACGGGCCGTGGCTGCATGAGGACCCTACACGTGGCCTACATTCTTACTATACTCAAAATTGTAGTTATATTAAATCAAAAGCAAGTACATTCCATATCAGATGAGATTTCAAGCTGTTTCTCATATGTAATAAAGAAGAAAATCAAGGCATGCTAAAACAAAATATTTCAGTCCAGCGTGGAGGCACAGACTCATCCCAGATTTTCTTATTTCTCACTGTGCAGTTTAGCCAATGGATGGGTTTTTTCTCTTTCTCCTGTTTTACATCAAAGCTTGTGTTTAAATCTTGGCATAGGAGGTTAGAGCATGAATGGCAAACAGAAGCCATGTGGACTCGAGGATCAAAACTTTTCTAGCTTACGCAACAAGAATTTTCAATTCTATTAAGGACATGGAGGCGAGGATTATGCTATCTCACTCTTTACTGTCAACACACAGCAGCCAATAGAAAAACAGAACTACATTTCCCAATATTAAACAGCCTCATTATGACCCCCAATCAGGGCCCACCATCTGCTATATATGTCCTTAACACTTTAGTCCTTCCTCTTTCTTTGCTTAATATCCAGAAACCAAAGACAAACCATCAGCCAATAGGATTTGTGTCCTCGAACCACGGGAATCCCAAACACAGGAGATGAACAGCACAACGGTGCAACTTAAGTCGAAGAGTTCTCCATGAGGAACTCAGTCAAGCCTCCGTGGAATTCTTTCACGTAGCTTTCTCGTCTGAAAAAGAAAAACTTTACATAATACTATGGTGGTCATTCTGACCCTGGCGGTCTTTGACCGCCAGGGCGGAGGACCGCGGGAGCACCGCCGACAGGCCGGCGGTGCTCCAATGGGGATTCCGACCGCGGCGGTAAAGCCGCGGTCGGACCGGCACCACTGGCGGGCTCCCGCCAGTGTACCGCCGCCCCATTGAATCCTCCACGGTGGCGCAGCTTGCTGCACCGCCGCGGGGATTCCGACCCCCCCTACCGCCATCCAGATCCCGGCGGTCCGACCGCCGGGATCCGGATGGTGGTAGGGGGGGTCGCGGGGCCCCTGGGGGCCCCTGCAGTGCCCATGCCACCGGCATGGGCATTGCAGGGGCCCCCGTAAGAGGGCCCCTACATGTATTTCACTGTCTGCTGCGCAGACAGTGAAATACGCGACGGGTGCAACTGCACCCGTCGCACAGCTTCCACTCCGCCGGCTCGATTCCGAGCCGGCTTCATTGTGAAAGCCTCTTTCCCGCTGGGCTGGCGGGCGGTCTGAAGGCGACCGCCCGCCAGCCCAGCGGGAAAGTCAGAATTACCGCCGCGGTCTTTCGACCGCGGAACGGTAATCTGACGGCGGGACTTTGGCGGGCGGCCTCCGCCGCCCACCAAGGTCAGAATGAGGGCCTATATCTTAATAAATCAAACAATCTTAACAAAGGGAGGGTTACATCATAATAATATCAATGTGTATGACATAAATACAATTTACAATAAATTGTTACCAAAAAACCCGGGTGGGATAATCCTCACCTCCATGTCCTTAATAGAATTGAAAATTCTTGTCGCGTAAGCTAGAACATTTTTGATTTTATGTCAGGACTGGAGGCTTCGGATTATGCTAGTTTAAAGCTGAGCAATTACTCCAGAAGCTACATCCACAATAGGTTTATGATAAAATAACTTGAAAGTAGAATCTGAAGACCAGTCAGCCCCAGTCTAGAACCTGAATTGAAAGCTTTATAAGCCATAGCTCCACTAACAGAGTGAGCTCCAAACACAGAAATATCAATTCCAGCCTCCTGTAACAGCCATCTGACCCATCCAGCTAAGGTGGCTGAAGACACAGGTCCAAATGGTTTCTGCAATGAAATCAACAATTGTCCATAATGATCTCTTCTTAACTCTTGAGAAACATCTTCATTAACTTTCAAACAATTCACAACACAAAGTTCAGAATTATCCCTAAAACTTGGATACGAAATACATGTAGAAAGTGATTTAGTTCGTTTAGAAATCTGAAAAGAAACTCCTGTAGGAGTAAATACTCTACATGCGATATCCAGGGCTTTAACGTCAGATATCCTTCTACATGAAATCAGGCAAAGTAACATAGTTAATTTGGCAGACAACTGTTTTCTTGATAGGCCTTTATCAGCCGGCCAAGAGTCCAGGAATTTTGAGATAATATTTACATCAAATAAAGCAGAATATTTGGGAAGAGGAAGACGTACCAACCGTATACCACGTAGAAGCTTACATATCAAAGGGTGTTCCCCAATTGGCTTACCCTCAACTCGCAGATGCTTAGCTGAAATGGCAGAACGGAAGTTATTTATCGTTCTGTAAGGAAGTCCTTGCGCCGCTAACTGGGACAAAATATTTGCAATAATTTGCACTGGTGCCCCCAAGGGATCCACTCTCCCCTGACTGCACCAATCCAACCATCGCTTCCATGGGGAGGCATATCTCTTATGTGTGCTAGGCACCAAGGATTGAGAGAAGAAGAACCTAATGTCTTCTGAAACGTCAGACAATTGTTCGGAGAGCCCGAAAGTCTCCAAGCCACGAGCGACAACCTGCCCTCCAGAACAAGAGGATGCGGTTGCCCCAGAGGATCCAACAAGAGAGCCATCGAATTTAGAAGTTGCACCGGAGCTACACAACACAGGGACAATACTACTGGGAACCAAGATTGGGCTTTCCAGCATGGGGTTATCAACATCAACTGACCAGGGAGAGAACCCTGTGAATCATTGAAAAAGGAGGAAACGCGTAACTCAATTCCCCGTCCAGGACTGCAGGAAGGCGTCTGACCCTAGGGCCATAGGATCTGGTCTCCAACTGTAAGATTGTGGGAGATGAGAATTCAAGCGAGATGCAAACAGATCCACCGTGCAAGGACCCCAAAGACGATTCAGAAATTGAAAAACCCTGGGGTGCAATCTCCAGTCGCTGGCATCTCAGAGATACAGAGAATTCCAGTCGGCTACTACATTCACCCTGCCCGGAATGCACTCCGGTGTAATTGAGTTTTGGTGAGCTAGGCAAAAATGCCAAAAATCTTTTGCGATCTCCCCAACATCTTGGATCGCATCCCCCCTAATTTGTTGATGTATCTCACTGCTGATATGTTGTCCATTTTTAGAAGGATACAAAAATACGACTTGAGAGGGGACAGAGTCTTCACCGCAAACGAACCTGCTAGGAGCTCTAGACAATTGATATGTAATTGGAGCTCTTCCGGGGACCACCGACCCCCCCGTCTCTATCTGTCCACATCTGGCTCCCCAGCCCCATCTGCTGGCATCCGACTCTATGACCACCTCTGGAACAGAGGCAACAATTGTTCTGCCGTTCCAAGCATCCCTGTGAGCTAACCACCACTGGAGTTCCGTCCTGTCTTCCTGAGATAAAACTATCAGCTCTGAATAAGCAAGCCCCTTTTGAAGGTGCATAATCTTCAACCTCTGAAGAGGTCAATAATGTAGAGGGCCCAGAAAAATGGCCTGAATGGATGAAGCTAGGAGGCCCACCAGACGGGCAAGAACCCTCCAGGAAATCGAAGGAGCAGACAGTGTTCTTCTCAACTCCTTCTTGATCGCCAATCTCTTGGTCAAAGGGAGTTTCAACTGAGACGAAATGGAATCTATTCTGAAACCTAGAAAGTCTATTGTCTGAGAAAGATCTAGTTGGGACTTTTCTGCATTTATAATGAAGCCCAAATCCTGAAGTAATTGAATCGTCCAAGATAGGTGGAGAAGAAAAAGACTTCTCTCTTGTGCCATTATGAGAATGTCGTCTAGATACACTATGAGACGCACTCCTTTCTCTCTGAGCCGTTGTGTGACTGGTCGCATGAGTTTTGTGAAGCTCAAGGGTGCGGAAGAAAGCCCGAATGGAAGAGCTGCGAATTTGTAACAAATGTTTCGGCAGAAAAATTGAAGGAAGCGACAATGAGGCGCGAAAATAGGAATGGTCAGGTAGGCATACTTGAGGTCTAAACGGACCATCCAAACGCCCTCTAGTAAGAGATCTTGGAGCAAATGAATGCCCTCCATTTTGAAATGACGATACATGATCCAAGCGTTGAATTGACGAAGATTGATCACCAGCCGAGATCCCCCTCCTTTTTTTTTGTACCAGGAAGATAGTACTGATAAACCCTCTGGGATGAGGGGAAGAATGAACAATGGCTTCTTTTAGAAGCAAAGTTTTATCTCCTGATCTATGAACCTGCTCTCTAGTTGGGAAAAACTGAGAGGAAGAGGAGGGAATTCTTGTTCGGGAGTTGAGTAGAACTCCAGATGATAACCTGTCACAGTCTGGAAAACCCATGCATCCTGAGTGATTAGGGCCCAATTGTGTACAAACAAACTGACTCTGCCCCCCAACAAAACTTCCTGGAAAGAAAGAAGCTTTACCTGCCTGAGAGGAAACTTGGTTATATTGTTCTCTTCTGTGGTCCTCTCGGATTGCGTCCTCTATAGCCTCTGCCTCTTGAGTGGTAAAAGTTGGCATTGTCTTGGAAGTTGGAATTACCTCAGCCTCGGTAATAAGGATGTGAGGTCTGGGAATAGTTGTGGCCTGGCGCTCGACCCCCCAAGCTTCTGGCCCTGCGAAAAAGGCCGCTATTAAAAACCTTTTTGATCGAGGTCTGGGTCCTATCCAAAGCTGAAAAGGTCGCCACATACTTGGCAAGATCTTTAACAAATCGGTCGCCAAAAAGAAGTCCATTGGCCGCAGGGCCCGCGTCAGTAGGCACTAATTCAGCTAGCTTGGGATCAATACGTAGCACGAGAGACTTCCTGCGTTCCGTGGAGATGGAAGAATTAGCATTGCCTAAAAGGCAAATGGCCCTTTGGGCCCACTCCAGCGATGTCTGAGTCAGTGGCTTCCTGTGATTCTTTGGCCTGCAGCGCTAGGTCCAGGATCTTCGTGAGGGGACCCAAAACATCCAGCAATTTATCTTGACATCCCCTCCAAGCCCTGTCAATACCTTTTTCAGGATCCTTGGCATACTTTTTTAGAAAAGTAACTATATGGGGATCTAGTTCGGGGGTATCTGCAACCTTACCGGCTAGGGCAGGACAAGGGCATTCAGAACGCAATGTACTGCAAATGTCTTTTTTAAAGCTCTCCCGAAGTCAAGATTCGACATACATAGCCACTTCTTGACAAGGAGTCCATTTGGTTGATCTGGGATGTATCAGAGCTTCTGGATCAAAAAGAAGATTCTTACTAGCCTGAGAGCTCAAAGGATCATCCACACGACGCGTTTTGCTTTTGCGTTTACCTTGCGTTTTATCAGGGGATGATTTATCCTCAGAGTCAGAAGAATTGGAGTTGTCAGAGGAGTTCTGATTAGTCTGGGAGAACTGAGCATCTTTGTGGCTTCCCAGAGATTCATATTCATGATCATTTAAGATCGCATTCATGGACTGATCCAAAGGGTCATACGAAGATGACTGACCAGGCTCATTAGTATTGACCTCTGTGGGGTTGGGGTTCTCAAGGCTTTCATCAGGGCCTTATTTACAGAATCCTGCACGTGGAAGTCCATATGTTGATCAAATTGACCGGCTTCATAAACCCCAAACTGCTCATCTTCTTGGTATTGTGCCATAATTACTTTGTAATGTGAATTCTTTTTAGAGGTCCCAAAGCACAAAATATTTAGGGAGGGGGAAAAAACACCCAGGTGCAGTGAAAAAACAGGAAGAATCTCTCTCAGCCGGTAATTTTTTGTTAACATTAGGCAATTCACAAGAGGAGTGGCACCAAAAAGCCCCTAGAGCAGAGCTCTAATGTGTATTGCAGCCCCTCCAGGCGTAACACGGGGGGCACGCAAGCTCCAATCCTGCCGAGCTCCGTGTTCCCGACGTGCTCGCACTGAACTTAAAGATAAGTTCAGGCGCATGCGCGAGAAGGGAAACAGAGAGAGGACTGTGCTGCCATAAGCGCGTCTGCCCCAGCTCTCCTCACCGGCAAATTTATTGAATCGGCAAAAAGCCGAGAACACCGAGAAAGATTTGCCCAGAGCGTTGCGAGCGAGCGCGACCTCAACCAGAGCAAAGGCGCCTGAAGGCAAAGGTGCCGCGCCACAGAGGAAGCTGAAAAGAACACAATGTAAGCACAATGCAAATCACCATACATATAAAGAACTTATATCTGCGTGTTGAGCAGCAAAGAAAGAGGAAGGACTAAGGTGTTAAGGACATATATAGCAGATGGTGGGCCCTGATTGGGGGTCATAACGAGGCTGCTTAATATTGGGAAATGTAGTTCTGTTTTTCTATTGGCTGCTGTGTGTTGACAGTAAAGAGTGAGATAGCATAATCCAAAGTCTCCGGTCCTAACATTGAAACCAAGAGAACCTTGAGCTCAGCCAGACCTAAGCATCTGGCTCAAAACTTCAGAGGCTTTGCTCGCCACTAACAATAATGAAAATAAACCCCAGGTACTGTGGTCTCAACACATAAAACTAACTTTTTCTTCTGCGAGGTTGAAACCTCGGGGCTGTTTGCTAGACCACCCCGCAGCTTCACATCAAGCACCCTACCAGGACCACTTGACTTCATGGCATTCCCATTCCTGGGCTTTCCTTTTCAAGATGGCTGTTGTTTCCTGGTTTCAGTTGCTTTAGTTGGCGTAAAATAGGAATGCTACTCCCAGAATGCAATGGGTTGATAAAGGACTGAGAACGACTGGAAAATGGTGTCATTAATCGCATGAAGGCGCTCAGTAACCTTGAACATTAGTGCATTTTAGGAATGAATGTTTCAGTGTGTGCTGTAGCACTGGTGTCATGGGCCCTAAAGTGAGGAAGGTGAAATGGGCCGACTGACCCTGCTTAGGGTAGTAAAAGTAGTAGTTACAATTGGGATAAAATAGGTCCCTCACTGCACTGTTGAACCGAAAGCTGTGCTAAAGGCTTGAATTTCAATTCAGTTAATTCAACTTCGAAGATTTTCTGTATAGCAGTAGAACCAGTGACCTGCAGTTTACACATCTCTGTTGTCTATATATAATTCCACTGAACTGTGTAACAAGCTTTAGAACAATTGACCTACAGTTTACAAACATAACTCAGCATAAAGTATATTTATTGTTTTTCATATTTCACTCAATTTAAAATTGCGGCATAAAGAACCTATTTATTTATCTTTCTGGTTTCAAACGTTTTCCCTTTCACTCCTCAGCTCTTTATTCCAGCTCCACTTCCTTTCTGTATACTGTTTCTCATTCCAAACCTTTTTCCATTTTATATCTTTTTTTTCCTTGATTACGGTTGAATCGATACGCGTGATGCACAAACCGTGTTTTTAATGTAACTAAAATTATTGTTCTTACTGTCTCCCAAGGCCTGGTCCAAACATTGGCACTTCAAACCTCTAGCTCTGGGTGTTCTTCAAAAGCATCTAGAAACAATTAGGTTATGCAAACAAGTAAACATTACTTTGATTTGTTTTGCATTCTCTATCCTTTTACACACGTGTTTTTGCTAATTTTCTTCTGCGATTTGTTGTTTCTCCTTTTCTTTCCCTTTCTGTGCCATTTTCCTGTTCCGTTGTTTCCCTACGGTTTCTTTTACTGCTTTTTGCGCACATTTTCAACTAATTTTGCATATTTTGGGCATTCTTCCCATCAGTCTCTCTTTGTACCTGACCCGCCCTTTCCCCTGCACCATTTTACCTTCTTTTCTGTTCTTCTTCCCCTCTTCCTTTCTTTCGTCCCCTCAAATACACTGGTTTTGGTGAACTAAGTGTTGCAGACTGATCTACAGAGAGCTATTGATTTTGAGTTTGCATCACCCTGCAACAGCAAGAGGCAGAAGAGGTCCATGGGAAACAGAGAATGGCAGCACAGGCTTGTGGGACGGTCCGCGCCCCTAGGCCTAGTCTATTCTTGCTTGCCTTATCCAAGGGTGAATTCTCCAGTCAATGTACAAAGGCCTTAATAAAGACAAAATCGACTGTACTTCAATTAAGAAGGGGTAAGCGATTGCTGTTAGATAAACTTTCACTGCATATGTCTGTAGGCTTGCTAAAAGAGGCCATGGAGAGAGAGTCTCAGAAACTCCTATCCTTGCCAGCAAAACAGGGATCCCTAAGCCTTTGGATCAACTACCTCTTGGGTGGTTGATCTGAAGGCTGAAGAGTTTTCTGCGCAAGTGCCATGTTTGTTGTACCCAGGTGGCATACACATTCAAGTGGATTTTTTTTCTTACAAAACAATCAGAGGCCCTGAAACACAATGGCCCTCATTCCGACCCTGGCGGTTTGAAACCGCCAGCGTGGAGGGTAGAGGAAGCACCGCCAACAGGCTGGCGGTGCTTCCCGGGCCATTCTGACCGCGGCGGTAAAGCCGCGGTCAGAAAAGGGGAACCAGCGGTTTTCCGCCGGTTTTCCCCTGGCCCAGGGAATCCACCATGGCGGCGCTGCTTGCAGCGCCACCATGGGGATTCCGACCCCCTTCCCGCCAGCCTGTTCCAAGAGGCTGGCGGGAACGGGTGTCGTGGGGCCCCTGGGGGCCCCACGACTGCCCATGCTACTGGCATGGGCAGTGCAGGGGCCCCCTAACAGGGCCCCATGAAGATTTTCAGTGTCTGCTTTGCAGACACTGAAAATCGCGACGGGTGCCACTGCACCCGTCGCACCCCTGCAAATCCGCCGGCTCCATTCGGAGCCGGCTTCCTCTTTGCAGGGGCTTTCCCGCTGGGCCGGCTGGCGATCTTTTGGAGATCGCCCGCCGGCCCAGCGGGAAAGTTGTTATGACCCCCGCGGTCATTTGACCGCGGTGCGGTCTTTTGGCGGTTTCCGCCCGGCGGGCAGTGCCCGCCGCCCGCCGGGGTCGGAATGACCCCCAATGTGTTTTCTCCCTGCGTGTGGGAGTCATTCAGGGGTTTCCATGCCTTGCATGGTGGTCCAAGGCAAGGAAACCGAGCACTGTAAGCCCATCCTATATAAAGCAAGGAGAGTATTACTCTCGCCCAGTGGCTGATGGGCTAAGACGTTAAGAGTTTCCATTGGTGGAGACACCTGAAGTTCTGCTGATGGAAACCCTTTGCTCCACACACTTCTAAATGAGCCAAACACACGAAGGTAGTGGAACGCGACACCGCCAAACTCTAAATGAAGTCTTTGATTACTTACTGTTGAAACAGCAGAGAAAACCCATGTTTTAGACCCAGCTTTTTCAGTCATATGACCTAACTGTTAGTCCTGGATAAATCACATTATATATCTGTGCATCAGTTCCTTTGCATAAAAAAATAGAAGAGATGCAGATAGTCAGGGAAGATATTTCTGTATTTTTTGGTTGGCTTAAAGCTCTCTCACCCTTCCCAGCACAGGTTCCTGCCCTTTCACCCTTCCTTAGCGTACTTGTCCCAATGGCTGTAAGTGATCCCTAAATCCAACTAAATCATCAAAACTACATCTACATATAAGATAGTACACACAGGAAAGGAACATGTTTTACCCTAAAACACTTCCCATTCTGTATTTGTCAATAGACTTTATCCCTTGTTTCCTTTTGTGTGCTTGAAATGCCTCTTGAAGCAGCACAATTGGGGTTTAGTGCCAACCTATATAGGAACAGGCAGCTTTCTTGGTAAGTATAAACTATGATGGTTAGCCTAGTCTAGGAAATCCTCCATGTCACTATTGTACTAGTGCAATGGCAACACTTGCACAGTAGACTTCATGGCATACTCTGGAACTCTGTTTATATTCGCACATGTCTGATTAGGCACTGGAAATAGGAGTTGAGGTAAATCAAGCCGCACATCAGCATTCAAATTTCTAAATTAAGTTGGCGTGCACAAATCCAGAAGACCAACTCCTTTGCCTTTAAACCGATATACAATAAATGCAGAATTCAGCACGCAATCTGTAAAGGATGATTTTTGACTTTATAATGCCTTATTTGTAATGTCCAAATCAAAAGAATTCAGATAATCCAACATAATTTTTTTTAATTAATTTGTCTTGATGATCTTTATCCATATAGATCTAGCCACTGCGTTTCATCCTACTGGACTTCATCAGGGCTTTGAAAATAGGCGTCTTCTAATTGCACCCATTATACAATGTTCGTAGCAACTGTCAACATTTTTACATTATAAATAAGGCATTATAAAGACAAAGATCATCCTTTACGGATTGCGTGCTGAATTCTGCATTTATTGCATGTCCGATTAGGGCATTCGCATAACTATTCAGTTTCACTGCTCTTTGCTAAGAATGGTAAGATGCACACTCATTTGTGGGGGAACAAGTAATCACACTGCACATCGTACCACACCCACACATACATGCACATAGGGTCATCCTTCGTACCGCATTTGCAGTAAGAGGGTCCCACTTCTTGTGATTCCTTCCCACCCTCTGTACCTCTCACCTGTTGAGGACCTTGCTCCAATTGGAATGACATGGTGCTTGTCAAGAAATACAGGATCTCAATATTTGGCCCCTTTACTCTTGCATGAGATTAGTATGGTTAGACCCAGAGCTGAGATTCTGTGCCTTTTGTTTGTTTGTCTTCTGTCCCTCAATCTCCCCTCAGTGGGTGAACAGAGACTGGAGATATGAGAACTCTAGAGACACTCCGTGGGAGCTGTCCTACAAGATCCACCCACAAGGTTAGAGTTACCCTCTTTACAGGCTGCATCTTCGGTTAGCAAACAGTTTTGCAAGTGGATGGGTTTAGTGGTTTGTCTAGTGCTTAGAAACCATCATGATGAGAGGCTCAATCATGCATCCAGTGTCTGTCCAGCCCGAGGAATCCCTTACAGTGTGCGCAGAATGCTCGATCATCTTTGGGGGGAGGGATGTGTAAGGTTGAGATAGGTGGTTGGCAGTGGTGGAGAGTGGGGTAGAAAATCTCGTCTGCCCTACAGTAACATTGTATGGACAATGTTATGCATTTTCTGGGCCCTTATCTTTAAATGTACTGAGGCCTGACATGTATGTACCCGCTGGGCCCTCAGGTGTTGGTTGGAAGAACTAGCTTGGTGTTTGGCCCTCCTTTTTCACCTGAGTTCCATCCACTTACTTGTAGCATCCAACAGGGCTCCTGCTGTTTTTCATCACATATGTACAGCCGAACAATAGTGTGAGGTTTCTTACCTATACTGACGTCACTCACATTCTGTTTTGATGAGATATTTGTAACCCCAATAACAGATCCTAGGTGGAGATTGGATTAATGGCCATGAATCTGCGAATGCAAGACAATGTTCTAAATATTAACTGTTAAAAGACTGAGGTCCTGCTAGTTGGCAAAACTAAGAACCTCGGATCATCTCATTAAGGATGTCGGGTTATATTATGTAAGCCAATTGATTTAGCTGTGAAACACTGCCATTTCCACTCGAAGGCTCTCCGTAGATTTTATGTTTGAAATCACTAATCTCAGAGGTCAGGTAGGTACTGCCATGATACATTTCTTTCTCACTACTGCAGTGGAATATGTACAACTCTATCACAGTATCAGCCCCAGAAGCTGCAGCATATGGCTACCAAACTAGCTCCAATTTCGATTTGGCCCCTTCTCTACACTATTTACTCTGGCTTTCTGGCGAACAGCACACTCACTTTAAGATTCTCACTAAGTACATCAATTTTCTTACAATGAAAGTCCCAAATTTTGTGCAAAATCTGGTAACAAATCGGTTTCCAATTTTAATGGATGTTTCTAACTGCAGATTCCTCACTCTGAGAATATCCCCAGACACCAGACAGGATCCAGAGAATTTTTCAGCATTGTTCCTACACTTAGATAGGTGGTGTTGTGTGGCTACACAGTGACTCTGTACCAGCTTTGAAGTGATGGAGTAGATGCAGATCGAGAGCTCCACTCTCTCTATCGGTTTCTGACAATTTCCAAGTTGTTTCGCAATGTGCCAGGGAATGATGTCCCCACTGAAAACAACAGGATTAAAGTCATGCCCAGATTGCAGGAAGTAGATGTCAGTCACAGACCCAAACAAGGTTTGCCTCCGGAGCTTGGGCTCTGCGCCAGACTTTAAGTCATGCGACAAGTGCTCCCTCATGCACTTGAGGACCATCCAGAACAAAGAGGTTTAAATCTACGTCGCCCAGTATAAGACGAAGTTGTGGTTGAAGCGCCGGTCACTATCACTGTCCAAGTGACGGGCTGTATCCAAATCACTTTTTCTGGGCTATTCTGTGAAAAGTCGAGTCTGCTTCTTACTCAGTGACTTCTGGTCAAAATCGAAACATAATTATCAAGAGACAAAGCCGGACTCATCCCCATTCTGCTACTGAACTGAGGTGAGAAGGCACAACAGTAGCAAGACTAGGGTTGCTCCCCTTTACATTGCCTGTAATGCAAACCAGTTCCAGATCTGCCTCCGGTACACAGAGAGTTTGCCTCGCTGTTATCGACCCCACAGCAGACAGGGGCCTTTATAGAGACAATGCTGCAGATTTTTGGTGCAGATTAAGCTCCCTATGCTGTCTAGTTGGATTACTGTTGACGGAACCCACTAATGATGTGTCTGCCCCACCTGGTCCTGCTGGTACAGACCTCTAAACCGTCCACGCTTGTCCATTCTATACTGGTGATAGCATCTCTTTTGCTGGTGTCAGTAGTAAATATGGTCCTAAAGCCAGTCACTTACCCTGAGCTAGCATCAGCATGATCTTAGCTGATGCCATACTAGGAGATCAGATCACAGAAACGTAACCAGCCATTATCAGCAGAGGATCCACAAGCTGTTTGGCTCTGATCCTGACCCAGTCCAAGAGGCCCCCAATGTTCCTCAGGACTCTGATGATGATGAAGAAGTGGACAGTTGGTTCCCCCTCACTATTCTGATAATGCATGGTATGCCAGTGGTCTAGATACATCCCATGAAGCAGAGCTGTATTGTTGCATGGGCCACGTACTGAGGAAAGTGCTACATTTACAGTGGTTTTTCATGGGGCAGCTCTGGCACTAGAACTACAGGTGCCCACCATTGAGACAAAATCAAATGTGCTGAATGTTATCCTTCAACCAGGGTTCACTTCATCTGAGCCACTGCTACATTTTAATGAAGCCCTCACTGATGCCCTCATGGCTTAGTGGGCTAAGCATTGTTTATGTCCACCAGTCCATTGACCCAGACATTCTAACAAAAAGTCCAACACCAGTGAGCCTGATTGCTCAATCCTTATCATGTAAGGTTAACCTGGGTTCCATTCTGACCAATCCTCTATACAAAGATTCAAAAGAATCAATGCTTTTGAAAAGTATCTGTTTTTTTCGTACAGTTTAGTACATAGATCTATGAATGGAATTTGCTTACTAGGCTTGCGCACACATGTCTTTTGGGACATGGCAATGATATTCTGACAGCAGTTTCCAGGGGATCTCCCAGCGTTGTTAGTCCAGACTATTTATGATGGCCAGCACATGCAAATTTCATGGCATAGGCCAGCGTGGACATGGTTAACTGTATTGCAGAGCTATTGGAGCCAGTGTCAGGCTTAGAAGGCACTCCTAAATGAGGTCAACTGGGTTTTATGGTGCAGCAACATGCGTGTAGGTGCATACATTCATGAAACACTCCTGCCTTGATAGCCAGGTCCAGCAAGAAAGTCACTTCACCTACTTGATCCTGCAGAGTCCACTCCCAAGCCCCTCCACTATTGGGAGGTGCTGCTATGGTGAGGTGGGGAATCTGTGCTTAGAAGTATCACCAGAAGAACAAGTTACTTATCTTTGTTAACGTTCTTTCAAATATATACTCCAACCCCAGATTCCTCACTGTCCTCCCACCTCCCCAATCAGTGGAGTAGCCGCTAACTTCTTAACAGTCTGAAAAGGTCCCAACTTAGAGGTCGGCACACCATCACCCACTGTTTGTTTAAGAAACTGACGTCCTCATACAATGGTGGGGCCTATATTCAGCTGCGGTTTGTCGCTTCTGGGGCAGCACACAACCACTGCAAAATCACATGGCACCACCCATCAGTGTGCAGGAGTTTTGCTGAAGAATTCTCCGGACATAGGCTAGGGCCTCTGGATGATCTAAAGGTGAGGAATCTGTGGTTTCAGTGTCCACCAGAAAGAATATTTCTTAACATAAGTAACTTGTTCTTTTTGGCCAAATTCTGGAATGCCATCCCACAAGTTCTAAAGCCTATTAGGGACCATTTATTTGCAGCAAAACGTTTCTCTCTCCAGTAGTTTAGCACTAAAGCCCTCCCAGATGGCCCCCTATCTGTGTTAGTCCTCTGTGTGTTACGCTTTTCAGCCTAGCAGCTTTATTGATAAAGAGTCATGTGTGGCAATCGAGTGCTTGATAAAACCACATAACAGTAACAACAAAGCCAGGGAGCCAGTGCTTAATTTGTAAAACAATAAGTGACAGGCACCTCATCAGGAGGCCACTACAGTTCGCACCACCCATTGCCCCGGCCAGCGCTGCGGATGACAGTACAAACACATATACTAACATCGCTCTCTAACATATGTGGCACTTCAGACAATTCCTGCTTTTTCATGCTGATTATCTGTATATTCTCGATTTAAAAGCGTTTTGTATGCATTTAGAATTTTTTATTCCATAAAAACTATTTTTTTTGCTGTTTTTCGAAACCTTTGGTTTATACTTAACCAATTTATAATAAAATCGGGTAACGCTTTTATCTTCCATAGAGTATTTACTGCAATTCACTGTGTCTTCTAATTTTCTGTGGTTATCAGCTTGTGAGCAATCTCTTTAGGAGCCTGGCTTGACTTTACATTCTTCATTCTTTTGACTGTATTGCTCATCTGGTAGAGCCCCTAAAAAGGGATAATCATTGTGGCAACATGGCCATAACACATGTAACAAACCACCCTGCCTGGAAGATATCCTACACCTCCCCCTGTGCTGTACATTCTGCTCTCGCGTCTCTCCTCTCATTCTCCTGATCTAGCGCTGTGTAGTAGTCAAAGCGCCACAGGAGTGGCATACAAAAGAAATACGTCTAAAACAATGAAGCAATGGCAATAATGTCTGGCGTCAAGGAGAGCAAATGAAATCCTGCGGTGTCTGCTTTTCAGTGGACGGCAGAGCAGTAAAGATGTATCATTGATAAAGCTCCACTAGCAGAAACCTCAGACCCCCGTGAAGCCTGTGGATTGGCAGGTCGCCCTTCTTAACTGACGGGAAACTTCACTCGTTAGCGCCTTCTAGCGGTACGTGGCTACACGTCTTGTTTCGTCGAAAAGTGCTAACGTGGTTTTCTAGCAATATTATACGTTATCATGTTCATCTAGATTAGCCCTTTGGTGCTCATGTACTATTGGTTCCCATTTCCTTCTGGTTGTAAACTCAGTGAACCCATTTTATGAACCTTGGGATGACGAGAGGCTGAGCCAACCCTGCCTGGATTAACATTTTTGACCTGGCGCTATAATACAGTTTTCTGTGGTACATACAACATCACGCTCTGCTATCATTTTTTCTGTCTGTCTGTCACGATATGCCATGAGATAGGTTCTTGGGTTAGAAACACTTGCTGTTCCTCACAAGGGCTACGTTCCCGACCGCCACTTAAATCTTTCATTTATGCTGATGATAGCGCGTCGGACCTTATTAAGTAAACTTACAAGGAGACGCAAATAGGTCGATGAACCTTTTGGCTACGCTTAAGATGTTCCCACCATATAGCCCAGCACCAATACCGCTCAAAAACAAATAATCTATCATTAACATTAGTAATCAATAGGAGTCAGTAATCGTCATGCACCATGACCTTGCAGTCATGAATAACCACACCTTTGGGTAAATGTTAGAAAGTTTATTTCCCTATATTAATGCTAATGTAACGTAACTCATTTGCAAAATCAAATAATAAACATACAGAAACAACACTGGCTGACAAAAGCAGCAAAAGAATCGCAATCTCATCAAAGCTTGAGCCACTATGTATTCTAAGGTTACAGTACAAATCAATAGTAAGAATAACTGCGCAAACGATAATAGAAACATTTTGATTCAGCAATGAAAAGACATCAGCTGTAGCGAACTTGATCCGAGGGAACTCCAACTAACACCAGATTAGAATAGCATGTATGGGCTTCATACAAAACAATTTAGTCAACAAAAATTTGGAAAAACATCTATCTATGGCTCAATCAAGATAGCGATTGGTACCTAGAAACAAACGCAAATAGACATAGCAAACAATATCATAGATAATATACCTATCCTCAGTATGGGTCAGCAAGCTCTTCGTTCTCAGGACATCAGTTCGGTCAGCTAGGCATCAGGATTCAGCATCAAAGTTCAGAAAAGGCAAAGTCTCTTTTAGCAATAAAGTTAAGCACAACTCTTCTTAAGACGGAAAATGGACAAATGGTCTAAACTCTCAAGAATGCGGAGAATGGCATAGCTCTTCCGGGTGCAGTCTGGTTAAGTTAGATTTCCTAAAACTACTTCCGAAGTCCCTATTGGTCAAGGGATCGCATGTTTACATTTAATCCAATGAAACTACAACTTTAAATCTATACTTCTACTAGTACGTGGTTTCCATGTCGATGATTGGTTCTCATCTCTTCCGTTCTTGTCATTGCGCTCATCAGATAACAATATTGTTGCAGCTTATACCTTAGTCAGTATGGTCATTGTTCTCTCCTGGGAAAGTCGGTCTTAATCACATTACATTAAACATTGTTGTATTAGCTAGTACTTCATCTCCTAGCAAACAGTTCTCAAGAGAAAGACTTTTAGCTACAAGCATATGGTCAGCACAGTGGAAAAATCACAATTTAATTCTCTATGCATCCATTTTATTAACTGCCTAAAAAATACAGCTTGACATGAGGCCAAGCAACTAGGCCACGACCTCACTAAGTTAAGGCCTGCGATTAATAAAGCTAATACATAATGCATAACCCTTAATATGACATATTATTACTACATTAGTCAAACATAAGTTCATCATTTCATATTAATAAGCCACCAATAAGTACACTTTGTGAGTATTGGCAGCCACTCATGTGGGCGTATCTTCAAATGAGTGCATTATTTTTCTCTATATTATTACATTTTCTACACAAATTCAGCACTCAAAGTACATGAATATTCTTTATTAAAATCTGCGTTAACACTGATGAGCAGGTGCATGTGATGGCAAAGATTCAGAGAGCCAGTAGAATGTCTAAAATTACTTATTGGTAATCTCCATTACTCTTTGTCCTAGCGTCCTCGTTCCTGTCATTACTTGTATGGTGTTACCTGCTCCAGACCACAAGCAGTGACTACGATGAGGACGCAGGATGTGGAGCTAACGTGTGCATCAAACCCCAGGATAAGTAGGTCCCACTCAGAGCTAAGCAAAACAAGCATTAGCAAAGCAGCAGAACTGGGTTTAATGCAAATTCAGGGTTAGCACAGTAGGGCAAAGAACACAGGAGAGAGCCTGCAGTAGTGGACAGAGAAGGGTGTAGTTGTAAAGTTGTTCCTCATGCAGTTCATTGCAAGCACAGAAGTGGCGGTAGAAGGATACATCCAATAGTATTAGGTGAGAAATCAATACTCCGTTGGGCTGAGCCAAGACATAATTGGCAAAATCTGAAACCAATGGCTGGAAAAGGCTGATCGAAGAAAGCCAGTGATTGAAAGGGACTGACCCAAAACATGAGCATGCACACAAACGCCATTTCTCTCTGTTGACAATTGTGCTGGGGGTTTTGAAGAGGGTCATATCTGTTAGGGATTGTCTGTATGCAGTCGTAGGAAAGTTAGGGACCTTTCTTTTGTAGTTTAGGAGTCTGGAAAACTATTGTTTTTTACACGTTTCCAATACTTTCTCATTTTTATGTCCCTTCCTATTCTTTCATCACAACAGGGGCGCCAGTGGAACCCCCATCTCCGCCTCCAGAGGGAGATTACAATGGAGGAATAGACCGCGAGATTTTCGAAGAATGTAAGTAGTCTAAGGGGAGAGCAATGACATAGCAGCAAACAAGATGAGAAAGCACATACGTTGTAATTTGTAGTACAAAACATACATACTCCATTTTTCTTCCTGTCTCGTAATTCCAACTGACGAGTACCATGTAACCAATTTGTGGGATACGCTTGCAGCCACACAAAGACATGATTCACACTGCACCCAGGTGCCCTAACTTCATGGGTCTGCACCTCTGATGTGGACTGGAGCTTGCTTCTGCTACGTTAAAAAATGCTGCACTGATGGGTCCTCCCTCCTCACTTCCAGAACTACTTAATGTTACTTGTGAAGAAATGGGATGTATTATATGGTGAAGTGTTGCAACTTCACCATATAATACGCTTACCAGCCCCTTTAGGACTGTTGGGTTTCATTGGTCAAACCCTTATCTCAGTCTAGCTGTGGCACTGAGCAGCACAGCTTACACAGAGAATAAGTGTTAAACATTCAAACACCACTAATACAATTGCAGAAGAAATCCAGGTGTGTCCCATCTTATGCTCGGAAAATGCCCTCAAGGTACGATGCGATGGGTATCCAATGGGCTACCAGGTTCCCTCCCACCTAGTGACCACTTCCTGTGGAATGTGACATCTGGCTGTCCCAAGATGCAGCATTCTGCCTACTCCAAAGATGGTGAGACCCCTTGGTGTTCAGACCTCCCTAGCACACTTCCAAAGTGTGAATACGAACTGGAAAAAACGGTTTGGCAAATGGCTTCTCCTCTCATGTCTTCAGTGTCAGTCTGTCTACCAAAACAACATAGAGCCCCTCTCACAAGTGTCACCCATTTGCCCTTCAAAAGAAGGCTGCTTCTTTGAAGCTCGCTTTTTGGGTTAACACCTGTGTGGCTCCTGCACGTAGGATGTAATACCTCTCTCCAATGCAGACCCCTGGTGTGTCCTTTCCTGGAAGCTGTTAGTACATCTTCCCAAATGGGCAGAAGGCTGTCTGCAGGACAAGCCCTGTGTGTGCATCAGTAAACGGGCACTGGAAACCTTGGGCAACTAAAGTGGCAACTTCTAAAGTTGCACTCAGACCACCAGTGACATTAAATTCAATGTAACCATTAAAACAAATTTAGTGCACTGATTCCTTTGATACCAAACAGTACCAACCTTAGTAGTCCTATTCAGAAGTTAGCAGGGCTGGGATGCCAGCCTGCAACTCTGTCCTTACCAATGGGACTTCTAGCCTTTCCACAGTAAAAACAGCAATTTAGGGTTTTTACTGCTGGAACATGTAAAAGTACACGCCACACCTTCTAAGATACAGCACCTTTCCTTAGGGTTCTTTAGGCTTCCCATTGGGGTGACTTACATACATTAAAAAGGGGGTGTTCGAGCTTTGCTATTACTTTAAATAGCAAAGTCAAGTTAGCTGTTTTTTAACTGCCCTTCCAGTCTGCAGTAGCCGACTGGCAGTTGTGTTTTACCTTGTCCCACTCAGGGTGGTGCAACACGGGCTGCAGTCCCTGGGGTACACTTTAACTTACAGGCCCTGTGTACCCTGGTACCATATACCAGGAATATATAAGGGAGTTAGGCTATGCCTATTGGGGAAATGAAAATTAAACACACACCATTTTAAAGGTCAGAGCACATACACTGCATTCTGTTTAGCAGGGCTCAGGGTATTTCAGAGCCATTACACCAGTACCTAGTAGTCAAAATGGGGGCAAAAAGTCAGGGTAAACCTTTAAAAAGCCTGTTTCCTTAAATTACTTACTAAGCTAAATGCACAACTCCGATTTCAGTCTATGAAAGTTGAGCAGTAGCCAGACCACAGTGATATTGTGACCCAGTTTGCCAGATTTTGCAGCCTCAAACATGTAAAATATGTAGCCCAAAAAAACAATTTTTGTTGGTATTTTTGTGGTAGGCACAAGATGCACCTATCACAAAAATATTGTGACCTAGTTGCAGAAGAAGCAATGAAGCACCGTGTCTTGCAGCAGTGGAGAGCTGAGAAGAGGGATGTCTGGTGCAAGAAAAGTGCACTTTTCAATTTAAAGTTGTCTCTGGCACCATGTAATTCACCAGCTTTTAGGCCACAGCACGATGTACATGGTGTGGAAGGGAGCTTAACTAAAGGGAGCAGGATAGTGATGCTGACTGCAGTAACAATTCCTTCCAATCCAGCACTGTTCATTTCATGCAGAGCAACTATGCCACACAGCCGCTAGTGGGTGGAATTTGGATCACAGGAGACCAGATGCTGCTGGGGTAGGGAGGGGGATTAAGAGAACTAGGATGCATTTCAGAGTGATAAGGCCATGCTGGCCTATTGCGCCTGTGGCAAGGTGCAGGCAAGGTTATTTAGAATGTGGTGTGGGAGAACTGTCAATTCTGCCTGTTCTCTGGACTCCAGCCCCTCACTCCTCCTCAAAACGTGAGCTGCCACATGCATGTGGCGAATATTACCAGAGAGTGTGGGAAGTGGTGTTGGACAACAAGCCAGCTGCCAGCAGCAGAGTAGGGTAGAAATGGGGTAATGGAGGTAAAGGGTCATGGAGGTTGTAAGAAGGAGGGAGGCTGCTTTTTAAATTAAATACCATTCTTAGAAGATAGCATTAATGTATAAAGTCGTAAACCACAAAATATGTAAAAGATGGACTCAAATTTTGGCTTTAATGAGTGGAGGGAGTGGAGGGACAGCCAATACCAGTTGTAATTAGCCCTCATCCAAACACTGTTCTATAAATGAAGATTTCATGTATCTCTCACAAAACAACTCTTCTATGATCCTTATTGAGTTGCCAAAAAAAAAACTTCAAAGGATCAGGGAACATGGTGTTGATCCCAGATGAGCCCAAAGATTGCCACACCTGAAACCGTGTTCCCAAAATCCCTTTGTCCTACAACTGCTTCCTTCTCCATTTTCTGTTCTTCTTTTCCTATTTCTGCTACCAGATTTTTATTTATTCTAGAGTAATATTAGATTCAAGACAATCTGCAGAAGAAAGTGCGTTTCAACTAATACTAATAATAAATAACCTCAAGAATGATTTCGGGAGTGGTCTTAGTGGACATTATGATTGTTCTTTACTTTGTAGATATGTAGCAGCTCCTTGTAAATACATGTTCTAATGGTCCTCACCGTTTGAAATTTCCCCATGCGCCAAGCTGGATTTGGAATTTTCCAAA
The DNA here is from genome assembly GCF_031143425.1 of Pleurodeles waltl. Taxonomy (NCBI): domain Eukaryota; kingdom Metazoa; phylum Chordata; class Amphibia; order Caudata; family Salamandridae; genus Pleurodeles; species Pleurodeles waltl. Next base: position 696,497,314 of record NC_090450.1, read on the forward strand.
ATAACTGCACCTGTGCGCTGATAACTGGTGCCATTGGTTCTGTGGTGACGTTGTACTATCCCATGGAGTAACAACATGAAACTGTATGAAGGTGCCACCTATGCACACTCATTTCTGTTTTGTGCTTTCCTTGACCTTCAAGGTGGATGCAAAGCTGTGCTCCCAACTTTTGCTGGTGTTAACCTGTTCCAATCAACTTGCCATCTAGACAGTGTGCAAGGAGAAATGTCTCTCCTGAAGATCAAAGACTTGAAACAGTGCTGCCACTGCAGAAAGCAAAAGCTGGTTGTGGATCCTCACAATGTCTGCTTGTGGTGTCTAGGTACTAGACACAATTCCATGTCATGTGATAAATGCTTCTTGAATCATCTGGCAGCCGTCAGGGAGAGGAAAGCTAAGCTGTACAAGTAATAGGACAGGACACTCTTGAAGCAGCGGATCTGCTCCCACTCCAACTCTTGAGGCCACTCCCATGCCGCTTCACCGTATCTCTCTAAGTCAGCATCCTAGGGTAACATGAAGATGAAGAGAGACAAGTGTCATGACATATTCAAGGTGTCCAAGAGAGACTAGGCACTATCCCATTACTTCTGCTCCAGAGAGAAGTCACTCATTCAGGAGTCAAAGGATGTAGGAAGTTGGCTCTGTATGTGCTATTTCAAAGTAAGGAATAGCATGCACAGAGTCCAAGGGTTCCCCTTAGAGGTAAGATAGTGGCAAAAAGAGATAATACTAATGCTCTATTTTGTGGTAGTGTGGTCGAGCAGTAGGCTTATCCAAGGAGTAGTGTTAAGCATTTGTTGTACATACACACAGACAATAAATGAGGTACACACACTCAGAGACAAATCCAGCCAATAGGTTTTTGTATAGAAAAATATCTTTTCTTAGTTTATTTTAAGAACCACAGGTTCAAATTCTACATGTAATATCTCATTCGAAAGGTATTGCAGGTAAGTACTTTAGGAACTTCAAATCATCAAAATTGCATGTATACTTTTCAAGTTATTCACAAATAGCTGTTTTAAAAGTGGACACAGTGCAATTTTCACAGTTCCTAGGGGAGGTAAGTATTTGTTAGGTTAACCAGGTAAGTAAGACACTTACAGGGCTTAGTTCTTGGTCCAAGGTAGCCCACCGTTGGGGGTTCAGAGCAACCCCAAAGTCACCACACCAGCAGCTCAGGGCCGGTCAGGTGCAGAGTTCAAAGTGGTGCCCAAAACACATAGGCTAGAATGGAGAGAAGGGGGTGCCCTGGTTCCGGTCTGCTTGCAGGTAAGTACCCGCGTCTTCGGAGGGCAGACCAGGGGGGTTTTGTAGGGCACCGGGGGGGACACAGGTCCACACAGAAATTTCACCCTCAGCGGCGCGGGGGCGGCCGGGTGCAGTGTAGAAACAAGCGTCGGGTTCGCAATGTTAGTCTATGAGAGATCTCGGGATCTCTTCAGCGCTGCAGGCAGGCAAGGGGGGGATTCCTCGGGGAAACCTCCACTTGGGCAAGGGAGAGGGACTCCTGGGGGTCACTTCTCCAGTGAAAGTCCGGTCCTTCAGGTCCTGGGGGCTGCGGGTGCAGGGTCTCTCCCAGGCGTCGGGACTTTAGGTTCAAAGAGTCGCGGTCAGGGGAAGCCTCGGGATTCCCTCTGCAGGCGGCGCTGTGGGGGCTCAGGGGGGACAGGTTTTGGTACTCACAGTATCAGAGTAGTCCTGGGGTCCCGCCTGAGGTGTCGGATCTCCACCAGCCGAGTCGGGGTCGCCGGGTGCAGTGTTGCAAGTCTCACGCTTCTTGCGGGGAGCTTGCAGGGTTCTTTAAAGCTGCTGGAAACAGAGTCGCAGCCTTTCTTGGAGCAGGTCCGCTGTCCTCGGGAGTTTCTTGTCTTTTCGAAGCAGGGGCAGTCCTCAGAGGATGTCGAGGTCGCTGGTCCCTTTGGAAGGCGTCGCTGGAGCAGGATCTTTGGAAGGCAGGAGACAGGCCGGTGAGTTTCTGGAGCCAAGGCAGTTGTCGTCTTCTGGTCTTCCGCTGCAGGGGTTTTCAGCTGGGCAGTCCTTCTTCTTGTAGTTGCAGGAATCTAATTTTCTAGGGTTCAGGGTAGCCCTTAAATACTAAATTTAAGGGCGTGTTTAGGTCTGGGGGGTTAGTAGCCAATGGCTACTAGCCCTGAGGGTGGGTACACCCTCTTTGTGCCTCCTCCCAAGGGGAGGGGGTCACGATCCTAACCCTATTGGGGGAATCCTCCATCTGCAAGATGGAGGATTTCTAAAAGTTAGAGTCACTTCAGCTCAGGACACCTTAGGGGCTGTCCTGACTGGCCAGTGACTCCTCCTTGTTTTTCTCATTATTTTCTCCGGCCTTGCCGCCAAAAGTGGGGCCTGGCCGGAGGGGGCGGGCAACTCCACTAGCTGGAGTGTCCTGCTGGGTTGGCACAAAGGAGGTGAGCCTTTGAGGCTCACCGCCAGGTGTGACAATTCCTGCCTGGGGGAGGTGTTAGCATCTCCACCCAGTGCAGGCTTTGTTACTGGCCTCAGAGTGACAAAGGCACTCTCCCCATGGGGCCAGCAACATGTCTCGGTTTGTGGCAGGCTGCTAAAACTAGTCAGCCTACACAGATAGTCGGTTAAGTTTCAGGGGGCACCTCTAAGGTGCCCTCTGGGGTGTATTTGACAATAAAATGTACACTGGCATCAGTGTGCATTTATTGTGCTGAGAAGTTTGATACCAAACTTCCCAGTTTTCAGTGTAGCCATTATGGTGCTGTGGAGTTCGTGTTTGACAAACTCCCAGACCATATACTCTTATGGCTACCCTGCACTTACAATGTCTAAGGTTTTGTTTAGACACTGTAGGGGTACCATGCTCATGCACTGGTACCCTCACCTATGGTATAGTGCACCCTGCCTTAGGGCTGTAAGGCCTGCTAGAGGGGTGTCTTACCTATACTGCATAGGCAGTGAGAGGCTGGCATGGCACCCTGAGGGGAGTGCCATGTCGACTTACTCGTTTTGTCCTCACTAGCACACACAAGCTGGCAAGCAGGGTGTCTGTGCTGAGTGAGAGGTCTCCAGGGTGGCATAAGACATGCTGCAGCCCTTAGAGACCTTCCTTGGCATCAGGGCCCTTGGTACTAGAAGTACCAGTTACAAGGGACTTATCTGGATGCCAGGGTCTGCCAATTGTGGATACAAAAGTACAGGTTAGGGAAAGAACACTGGTGCTGGGGCCTGGTTAGCAGGCCTCAGCACACTTTCAATTGTAAACATAGCATCAGCAAAGGCAAAAAGTCAGGGGGCAACCATGCCAAGGAGGCATTTCCTTACACAACCCCCCCCCAAACGAAAGAGGATGAGACTAACCTTTCCCAAGAGAGTCTTCATTTTCTAAGTGGAAGATCCTGGAAAGGCCATCTGCATTGGCATGGGCAGTCCCAGGTCTGTGTTCCACTATAAAGTCCATTCCCTGTAGGGAGATGGACCACCTCAACAGTTTAGGATTTTCACCTTTCATTTGCATCAGCCATTTGAGAGGTCTGTGGTCAGTTTGAACTAGGAAGTGAGTCCCAAAGAGGTATGGTCTCAGCTTCTTCAGGGACCAAACCACAGCAAAGGCCTCCCTCTCAATGGCACTCCAACGCTGCTCCCTGGGGAGTAACCTCCTGCTAATGAAAGCAACAGGCTGGTCAAGGCCATCATCATTTGTTTGGGACAAAACTGCCCCTATCCCATGTTCAGAGGCATCAGTCTGCACAATGAACTGCTTAGAATAATCTGGAGCTTTTAGAACTGGTGCTGAGCACATTGCTTGTTTCAGGGTGTCAAAGGCCTGTTGGCATTCCACAGTCCAGTTCACTTTCTTGGGCATTTTCTTGGAGGTGAGTTCAGTGAGGGCTGTCACAATGGATCCATATCCCTTCACAAACCTCCTGTAATACCCAGTCAAGCCAAGGAATGCCCTGACTTGAGTCTGGGTTTTTGGAGCTACCCAGTCCAGAATAGTCTGGATCTTGGGTTGGAGTGGCTGAACTTGGCCTCCACCTACAAGGTGGCCCAAGTAAACCACAGTTCCCTGCCCTATCTGGCATTTGGATGCCTTGATAGAGAGGCCTGCTGATTGCAGAGCCTTCAAAACCTTCTTCAGGTGGACCAGGTGATCCTGCCAGGTGGAGCTAAAGACAGCAATATCATCAAGATAAGCTGTGCTAAAGGACTCCAAGCCAGCAAGGACTTGATTCACCAACCTTTGGAAGGTGGCAGGGGCATTCTTTAAACCAAAGGGCATAACAGTAAACTGATAATGCCCATCAGGTGTGGAGAATGCTGTCTTTTCTTTTGCTCCAGGTGCCATTTTTATTTGCCAGTACCCTGCTGTCAAGTCAAAGGTACTTAAGAATTTGGCAGCACCTAATTTATCAATGAGCTCATCAGCTCTTGGAATTGGATGAGCATCTGTCTTGGTGACAGAATTGAGCCCTCTGTAGTCCACACAAAACCTCATCTCTTTCTTTCCATCTTTGGTGTGAGGTTTGGGGACTAAGACCACTGGGCTAGCCCAGGGGCTGTCAGAGCGCTCAATTACTCCCAATTCCAGCATCTTGTGGACTTCCACCTTGATGCTTTCCTTAACATGGTCAGATTGTCTAAAGATTTTGTTCTTGACAGGCATGCTGTCTCCTGTGTCCACATCATGGGTACACAGGTGTGTCTGACCAGGGGTTAAGGAGAAGAGTTCAGGAAACTGTTGTAGGACTCTCCTACAATCAGCTTGCTGTTGGCCAGAGAGGGTGTCTGAGTAGATCACTCCATCTACTGTGCCATCTTTTGGGTCTGATGACAGAAGATCAGGGAGAGGTTCACTCTCTGCCTCCTGATCCTCATCTGTTACCATCAACAGATTGACATCAGCCCTGTCATGGAAGAGCTTAAGGCGGTTCACATGGATCACCCTCTTGGGGCTCCTGCTTGTGCCCAGGTCCACCAGGTAGGTGACCTGACTCTTCCTTTCTAGTACTGGGTAAGGGCCACTCCATTTGTCCTGGAGTGCCCTGGGAGCCACAGGCTCCAGAACCCAGACTTTCTGCCCTGGTTGGAACTCAACCAGTGCAGCCTTTTGGTCATACCAAAACTTCTGGAGCTGTTGGCTGGCCTCAAGGTTTTTGGTTGCCTTTTCCATGTACTCTGCCATTCTAGAGCGAAGGCCAAGTACATAGTCCACTATGTCCTGTTTAGGCTCATGGAGAGGTCTCTCCCAGCCTTCTTTAACAAGGGCAAGTGGTCCCCTTACAGGATGACCAAACAGAAGTTCAAAGGGTGAGAATCCTACTCCCTTCTGTGGCACCTCTCTGTAAGCGAAAAGCAGACATGGCAAGAGGACATCCCATCTCCTTTTGAGTTTTTCTGGGAGCCCCATGATCATGCCTTTTAATGTCTTGTTGAATCTCTCAACCAAGCCATTAGTCTGTGGATGGTATGGTGTAGTGAATTTATAAGTCACTCCACACTCATTCCACATGTGCTTTAGGTATGCTGACATGAAGTTGGTACCTCTGTCAGACACCACCTCCTTAGGGAAACCCACTCTGGTAAAGATACCAATGAGGGCCTTGGCTACTGCAGGGGCAGTAGTCGACCTAAGGGGAATAGCTTCAGGATACCTGGTAGCATGATCCACTACTACCAGGATATACATATTTCCTGAGGCTGTGGGAGGTTCCAGTGGACCAACTATGTCCACACCCACTCTTTCAAAGGGGACCCCCACCACTGGAAGTGGAATGAGGGGGGCCTTTGGATGCCCACCTGTCTTACCACTGGCTTGACAGGTGGGGCAGGAGAGGCAAAACTCCTTAACCATGTTGGACATATTGGGCCAGTAGAAGTGGTTGACTAACCTCTCCCACGTCTTGGTTTGTCCCAAATGTCCAGCAAGGGGAATGTCATGGGCCAATGTTAGGATGAACTCCCTGAACAGCTGAGGCACTACCACTCTCCTAGTGGCACCAGGTTTGGGGTCTCTGGCCTCAGTGTACAGGAGTCCATCTTCCCAATAGACCCTATGCGTTCCATTTTTCTTGCCTTTGGACTCTTCAGCAGCTTGCTGCCTAAGGCCTTCAAGAGAGGGACAGGTTTCTTGTCCCTTACACAGCTCCTCCCTTGAGGGTCCCCCTGGGCCTAAGAGCTCAACCTGATAAGGTTCAAGCTCCAAAGGCTCAGTTCCCTCAGAGGGCAGAACTTCTTCCTGAGAAGAGAGGTTCCCTTTCTTTTGCTGTGTTGTAGTTGGTTTCCCAACTGACTTTCCTGTTCTCTTGGTAGGCTGGGCCATTCTTCCAGACTCCAGCTCTACTTGTTCACCCCGTGCCTTGCATTGTGCTCTTGTTTTCACACACACCAGTTCAGGGATACCCAGCATTGCTGCATGGGTTTTTAGTTCTACCTCAGCCCATGCTGAGGACTCCAGGTCATTTCCAAGCAGACAGTCCACTGGGATATTTGAGGAGACCACCACCTGTTTCAGGCCATTGACCCCTCCCCATTCTAAAGTAACCATTGCCATGGGATGTACTTTTCTCTGATTGTCAGCGTTGGTGACTGTGTAAGTTTTTCCAGTCAGGTATTGGCCAGGGGAAACCAGTTTCTCTGTCACCATGGTGACACTGGCACCTGTATCCCTCAGGCCCTCTATTCTAGTCCCATTAATTAAGAGTTGCTGTCTGTATTTTTGCATGTTAGGCGGCCAGACAGCTAGTGTGGCTAAATCCACCCCACCCTCAGAAACTAGAGTAGCTTCAGTGTGGACCCTGATTTGCTCTGGGCACACTGTTGATCCCACTTGGAGACTAGCCATACCAGTGTTACCTGGATGGGAGTTTGGAGTGGAACCTTTCTTGGGACAGGCCTTGTCTCCAGTTTGGTGTCCATGCTGTTTACAGCTATGACACCAGGCCTTTTTGGGATCAAAGTTTTTACCCTTGTACCCATTGTTTTGTGAAGAGGTTCTGGGCCCACCCTCCTGTGCAGGTTTTTGGGGGCCTGTAGAAGACTCTTTACTATTTTTAGTTTTGGTTGTCTCATCACCCTTCCCCTGGGGAGTCTTTGTGACCCCTTTCTTTTGGTCACCCCCTGTTGAAGTCTTGGACACCCTTGTCTTGACCCAATGGTCCGCCTTCTTTCCCAATTCTTGGGGAGAAATTGGTCCTAGGTCTACCAGATGCTGATGCAGTTTATCATTGAAACAATTACTCAATAGGTGTTCTTTCACAAATAAATTGTACAGCCCATCATAATTACTTACACCACTGCCTTGAATCCAACCATCTAGTGTTTTCACTGAGTAGTCAACAAAGTCAACCCAGGTCTGGCTCGAGGATTTTTGAGCCCCCCTGAACCTAATCCTGTACTCCTCAGTGGAGAATCCAAAGCCCTCAATCAGGGTACCCTTCATGAGGTCATAAGATTCTGCATCTTTTCCAGAGAGTGTGAGGAGTCTATCCCTACACTTTCCAGTGAACATTTCCCAAAGGAGAGCACCCCAGTGAGATCTGTTTACTTTTCTGGTTACACAAGCCCTCTCAAAAGCTGTGAACCACTTGGTGATGTCATCACCATCTTCAAATTTTGTCACAATCCCTTTGGGGATTTTTAACATGTCAGGAGAATCTCTGACCCTATTTATATTGCTGCCACCATTGATGGGTCCTAGGCCCATCTCTTGTCTTTCCCTTTCTATGGCTAGGAGCTGTCTCTCTAAAGCCAATCTTTTGGCCATCCTGGCTAACAGGAGGTCATCTTCACTGAGAGCATCCTCAGTGATTTCAGAAATGTGGGACCCTCCTGTGAGGGACTCACTATTTCTGACTAACACAGTTGGAGACAGGACTTGAGGGGTCCTGTTCTCCCTATTTAGGACTGGAGGAGGGACATTGGCCTCCAAGTCACTAATTTCTTCCTCTGTGATGTCATCATCAGAGGGGTTGGCTTTTTCAAACTCTGCCAACAGCTCCTGGAGCTGAATTTTGGTAGGTCTGGAGCCAATGGTTATTTTCTTTATATTACAGAGAGACCTTAGCTCCCTCATCTTAAGATGGAGGTAAGGTGTGGTGTCGAGTTCCACCACCTGCATCTCTGTATCAGACATTATTCTGCTAAGAGTTGGAATACTTTTTAAAGAATCTAAAACTGTTTCTAGAATCTAATTTCAAACTTTTAACAAACTTTTAACTCTAAAAGACAATGCTAAACAGGGACTTAACACACAAGGCCCTAGCAGGACTTTTAAGAATTTAGAAAAATTTCAAATTGCAAAAATGAATTTCTAATGACAATTTTGGAATTTGTCGTGTGATCAGGTATTGGCTGAGTAGTCCAGCAAATGCAAAGTCTTGTACCCCACCGCTGATCCACCAATGTAGGAAGTTGGCTCTGTATGTGCTATTTCAAAGTAAGGAATAGCATGCACAGAGTCCAAGGGTTCCCCTTAGAGGTAAGATAGTGGCAAAAAGAGATAATACTAATGCTCTATTTTGTGGTAGTGTGGTCGAGCAGTAGGCTTATCCAAGGAGTAGTGTTAAGCATTTGTTGTACATACACACAGACAATAAATGAGGTACACACACTCAGAGACAAATCCAGCCAATAGGTTTTTGTATAGAAAAATATCTTTTCTTAGTTTATTTTAAGAACCACAGGTTCAAATTCTACATGTAATATCTCATTCGAAAGGTATTGCAGGTAAGTACTTTAGGAACTTCAAATCATCAAAATTGCATGTATACTTTTCAAGTTATTCACAAATAGCTGTTTTAAAAGTGGACACAGTGCAATTTTCACAGTTCCTAGGGGAGGTAAGTATTTGTTAGGTTAACCAGGTAAGTAAGACACTTACAGGGCTTAGTTCTTGGTCCAAGGTAGCCCACCGTTGGGGGTTCAGAGCAACCCCAAAGTCACCACACCAGCAGCTCAGGGCCGGTCAGGTGCAGAGTTCAAAGTGGTGCCCAAAACACATAGGCTAGAATGGAGAGAAGGGGGTGCCCCGGTTCCGGTCTGCTTGCAGGTAAGTACCCGCGTCTTCGGAGGGCAGACCAGGGGGGTTTTGTAGGGCACCGGGGGGGACACAGGTCCACACAGAAATTTCACCCTCAGCGGTGCGGGGGCGGCCGGGTGCAGTGTAGAAACAAGCGTCGGGTTCGCAATGTTAGTCTATGAGAGATCTCGGGATCTCTTCAGCGCTGCAGGCAGGCAAGGGGGGGATTCCTCGGGGAAACCTCCACTTGGGCAAGTGAGAGGGACTCCTGGGGGTCACTTCTCCAGTGAAAGTCCGGTCCTTCAGGTCCTGGGGGCTGCGGGTGCAGGGTCTCTCCCAGGCGTCGGGACTTTAGGTTCAAAGAGTCGCGGTCAGGGGAAGCCTCGGGATTCCCTCTGCAGGCGGCGCTGTGGGGGCTCAGGGGGGACAGGTTTTGGTACTCACAGTATCAGAGTAGTCCTGGGGTCCCGCCTGAGGTGTCGGATCTCCACCAGCCGAGTCGGGGTCGCCGGGTGCAGTGTTGCAAGTCTCACGCTTCTTGCGGGGAGCTTGCAGGGTTCTTTAAAGCTGCTGGAAACAGAGTCGCAGCCTTTCTTGGAGCAGGTCCGCTGTCCTCGGGAGTTTCTTGTCTTTTCGAAGCAGGGGCAGTCCTCAGAGGATGTCGAGGTCGCTGGTCCCTTTGGAAGGCGTCGCTGGAGCAGGATCTTTGGAAGGCAGGAGACAGGCCGGTGAGTTTCTGGAGCCAAGGCAGTTGTCGTCTTCTGGTCTTCCGCTGCAGGGGTTTTCAGCTGGGCAGTCCTTCTTCTTGTAGTTGCAGGAATCTAATTTTCTAGGGTTCAGGGTAGCCCTTAAATACTAAATTTAAGGGCGTGTTTAGGTCTGGGGGGTTAGTAGCCAATGGCTACTAGCCCTGAGGGTGGGTACACCCTCTTTGTGCCTCCTCCCAAGGGGAGGGGGTCACGATCCTAACCCTATTGGGGGAATCCTCCATCTGCAAGATGGAGGATTTCTAAAAGTTAGAGTCACTTCAGCTCAGGACACCTTAGGGGCTGTCCTGACTGGCCAGTGACTCCTCCTTGTTTTTCTCATTATTTTCTCCGGCCTTGCCGCCAAAAGTGGGGCCTGGCCGGAGGGGGCGGGCAACTCCACTAGCTGGAGTGTCCTGCTGGGTTGGCACAAAGGAGGTGAGCCTTTGAGGCTCACCGCCAGGTGTGACAATTCCTGCCTGGGGGAGGTGTTAGCATCTCCACCCAGTGCAGGCTTTGTTACTGGCCTCAGAGTGACAAAGGCACTCTCCCCATGGGGCCAGCAACATGTCTCGGTTTGTGGCAGGCTGCTAAAACTAGTCAGCCTACACAGATAGTCGGTTAAGTTTCAGGGGGCACCTCTAAGGTGCCCTCTGGGGTGTATTTGACAATAAAATGTACACTGGCATCAGTGTGCATTTATTGTGCTGAGAAGTTTGATACCAAACTTCCCAGTTTTCAGTGTAGCCATTATGGTGCTGTGGAGTTCGTGTTTGACAAACTCCCAGACCATATACTCTTATGGCTACCCTGCACTTACAATGTCTAAGGTTTTGTTTAGACACTGTAGGGGTACCATGCTCATGCACTGGTACCCTCACCTATGGTATAGTGCACCCTGCCTTAGGGCTGTAAGGCCTGCTAGAGGGGTGTCTTACCTATACTGCATAGGCAGTGAGAGGCTGGCATGGCACCCTGAGGGGAGTGCCATGTCGACTTACTCGTTTTGTCCTCACTAGCACACACAAGCTGGCAAGCAGGGTGTCTGTGCTGAGTGAGAGGTCTCCAGGGTGGCATAAGACATGCTGCAGCCCTTAGAGACCTTCCTTGGCATCAGGGCCCTTGGTACTAGAAGTACCAGTTACAAGGGACTTATCTGGATGCCAGGGTCTGCCAATTGTGGATACAAAAGTACAGGTTAGGGAAAGAACACTGGTGCTGGGGCCTGGTTAGCAGGCCTCAGCACACTTTCAATTGTAAACATAGCATCAGCAAAGGCAAAAAGTCAGGGGGCAACCATGCCAAGGAGGCATTTCCTTACAAAGGACCTATCTCTGCTTCCATCGTCCGACTCTGAACACATGCTGAAACTGGCACCAGCATGCCTGAGTTCCATGGGCCAAGGTCTATATGCTGATAGAGGCCTTCAGGGATGCCATGTTGCAGCTTCTTTGGACAATGCCAGCACACTTTAGAGAGCGTTCAGGTCCAATTGAGCCACAGGGGCCCACAGTCATGCTTCTCTTGGTGGGCCAGCCTAGATGCTGAGTGATGCTGTTTTACCTCCATCTGGTCTCCTTCTGCTACTGCCCATAACTCTACTCCTGTGGTGGAGGCCTTGTTGATTCTGACTGCTCTGTGCCAGCCCCAACTCCAGTGGTGCCTATCCCAGATCTGACCCTGAAATCTGTCTTTGATCTACAACCAATATCCAGAGCAGGCCTCTGTCTTTTTGTGGGGTTACCAAGGTGTATCCAACTTAGAATGAACTCCAGTCTCTTTCCCAATGCCAATACTATTGTAGGCTCGAGGGTCGGCTTCTGATGCCATTCAAGGGCTTCAAGATGCCCCACATTATGAGGATGATGAGGAGGAGGTGGACAGTTTAGTCTCCTTAGACCAAAAGAATGCCTGTTGTGTAGATACCTCCCATTAGACAGAAGTGGAGTCCCTACCAGTCCCTACTGAGGAGAGTGCCTCCTTCACAAGTAGTCTATTTTAGAGACTCGGATTTCCTAACAGAAATCTTGCAGCCTAGGCCTGCTGCTTCTGAGCAATTGCTGTCTTTTAACAAAGCTTTAATAGAAATGTTGTTAGCAACCTGGTCTAAAACATGTTCTGGTCCCCCTGTAAGTCATTACAGGCTAGGTGACATAAATCTGTCCCATGAGACCCAGCCTTCCTGACACAACTCAAGATAGGTTGGTAGTTCAGGCATCTACCAGCAAGGGAAATTCCTGCACGTTCCTTACTGCACCTCCAGACAGAGAGTCGAAGTGCATTGATTGAGTAGGCAAAAAAGTATTTTGTTCTGTCAGTATTATACTGATTTACCGGAATACCCTGTTAGGGATGGTTCATGATTACATTGAGGGCTATGGCCACTGAAGTTTACTGCCTATCTCTGATGAATTCAGGAACACCTTTGCTCATGCAATCGAAGATGGACAGGGAGCAGTTAATTATGTTTTAAGAGTCAGCCTGGTCAAACATACTGTGTTGGTTGTGATATGGGCAGCAGTTTTGTGATCAGTCCTTTATGCCTGGATGTCCGCCACAGGATTCTCTAGTGAGAGAGAGGCATCCCTTAGGGAAGTGCCATTTTATGGTTCCCGGCTTATACCTGTCTCTTCATTTGAGCATTTAAGGACAACCTTGCCTCAGCCTTTAGGTCTACTGTCTCGAACCTGTTAAATCCAATAGCAGTACTGGAAATTCCGAAGTTACTCCTGGGGTCCCGGCTGTTGCCAGAGACAGGCCTTTTAACCCATATAACAGCCAGCATAATCCTTTCACAGCTCAAGAGGGCAGGGTGGTTGCAGAGAGCGTGGGCACCACCATGGACAACAATCTTTGTCCACTGCCTCCTCATCCTCTAAAACCCCCAGGAGCAGCTGCAGTCAGGTAGCTTGATTTCCCATGGTCACACATGACCAGTAGGGAACAGAATTAGTTTGGTCCTGCCCAGGTGGCATACTATAACTTCAGATCAGTGTCTGCAGCATGGTTATGCCCCTCCCCCCATGCTCTATCCATTTCAGTTCAGACTTCAGCAGATCCTGCCTCCATTCTGGCTCAGGAATTGCAGTCTGTCTTGGTCAAAGTGACCATAGAGATGGCCCTGGAGATAGAGAAAGGCTGAAGATGTGTGACCACACAATTTTTTCATCCCCAGAAAGGACAGAGTATTCTGGCTACCTTTAGACTCACAACAGCTGAACACCTTCCTTTAGAAGGACAACTTAGTGTCCTTGGACTTCACCTGCAAGGGTGAACAAAAATAATGGAAGGGGTTGCGGCCCATCTTCACAGGTCAGGGATACGTGTGTCCATCATACCTTGATGAGAGGTTGCTGAAGGCGGGCTTGCCAAAGACGGTCATGTACCACAGGAAGACAACTATAACTCTTCTGATGACACTGGAGTTTTCCATCAATGAACCATAGTCTCACCAGGGGCAATAGAGAAGATCATTTCATAGTGGTCATCCTAAACACAGTGGCATTCCAAGATTTCCCCTCCCACAAGTCCAAAACACTAGGGATGTTCCAGGTTTACTCCTGTACTCTGGTGCAGGCTCTTTTGAGGCTTTTTGACCTCATGCATCTTGGTGTTCCATTGATCCAGTGGCACATTTTGGCCCTAGAGTGGAACTGGTGCCTGCAGTGGGTTCAACACTGTGGTTGCCTGTCAGACAACATCTGTATTTTGGAGGATGCTGTCTGGGAAATCCTGAGGTAGCTGTCGGAAAACAACCTTTCCTGTGGCAGACCTTTTCCATACCCACCCACAGCTCACACTAGTCACGCATGCATCATTTCTTAAGTTGGCACAATCAAAAAGTAGATATTGAGAACAGGAACACCAAATAAACCTGCTGGAGCTTTGCATTTGGCTACTTCTTTCCATCAAAGTGAAGACAGTTTATGCCCTGACAGTTAACACAACCTCACTTCAACAGGCACGGTGGTATGCAGTCATAGATCCTGTGCCAGGTGGCACATCTGCTTTGGAAGTGTTGGATTCTCACAGAATACTTCTGACGCATCTATTCATAAGATTCGCTGAATGGTAGGGCGGATGAGCTCAGATTATGCCATCTGGTGAACCACAATTGGTGTAATCACCAGATGGTTCAAGGTATCCTTGTCCCTTGAGGCATATATTGGCTAGATATTTTCACTACCACCAAGAACTCAGCATTACTTCTACTGTGCTTTGCAGTCTCTGTAAAGAGGCTCCCTGGGAAACAATTTCCACCTGCATTGTTGACTACGGTCCCCTGTACACCTTCCCGTCTCTACCTCTCCTGCCCCAAATTCTGAAGATCAGGCCAGACTGAGCTCAAATTATTCCGATAGCCCCAGACTTTCCAGGCGATGGTGGTACTCTGCTGTCTTGAATTGGAGCATCTGTTCTGTGATGCTCCTGTGCCTCTTCAGGAGGATCTCATGCTCAGCAACAGGGTAGGGTCCTCCATCCGAATCCCCACAATCTACACTACAATGCGTGGATATTGACAGGTACCAACTGAGTAGGTCAGACATGGGTCCGGTGCATTGAAGGCATATGAACGCTAACTCAACAACTGCAAAGGGCACATGTTTGTCTGCAAGCGACAAATTGTCCCCCTTCACCAGGGCCTTATCTCACTGTGTACATCAGATACAAATCTCCACAAAAAAAAATCAACTGAGGTATGGAATCACTTGTGTATAAATGCGCTCTTGTGTGGTTATATAGGAATCATATAGATGAGATTGCTAATATTTTGCTCAGTCATTACCCAGAAAAATGAATACATTGGAAATTACTTCCATGGAGTACACTTGAGAAACCTACCTCCAATATCTACAAGCTTGGGTGAGCACCATGGGCTGGTTGGTAGCACATTAGAGGAGCACGGAAGAGTGGACACCAACTTGAAGACTTGACCACACATGATTGAAATTGTGAGGAAATGTGGTTTATAAGATGATTGATATTGTGAGGAAATGTGGTTTATAAGGTGTGGTTGTGATACCTCACTGTGTAATAAACTCATAACCGTGTCTTGGTTTCAGTTAGGCTTGTTTGTCAAACTGTAGCTCAACCCTGGGTAGCTGTGGCTTTGAACAGTGAGTCTTAAATAATGGAAGAAGAGTAAAGCATTAAATAGCACCAAAACAATTGAATAAGAAAGAACCCCGATTCTCAGGAAGTCTGACACCAATTCATAAAAATAGACTGTATATTTATGAATTGATAGACACCAAACCAAATAAGATATACCGGAGGGTTCTGGAGATATAAATTCTTGAAGAAACAGTACATCGCTACTTTTTATTGAGTCACAAACAAGCATTGGCAAATTCAACAAATTAACACTTGGCAACTTTTTCAAGAAATCTTGCATCCAAGTTGAATGTGGTTACTTCCGGTCAGTTTGGGCAACCAGTTCTGGCAGGGAACAGGTCACGTGGACCAACCAGGTCTAACAGGACAGCCACCTGAACAAGAAAGCAGTCTCCAGTCTAGTTTCAGCGGCAGTGGCAACTTGCCATATAATCTAATGAAGTGGTCTTGATATCCAAGGGATGCAGGATGCTGAAGATG
Source organism: Pleurodeles waltl (assembly GCF_031143425.1). Taxonomy (NCBI): domain Eukaryota; kingdom Metazoa; phylum Chordata; class Amphibia; order Caudata; family Salamandridae; genus Pleurodeles; species Pleurodeles waltl. The sequence goes on from NC_090450.1 coordinate 696,512,662, forward strand.
CTCAAGAAAGCTGTAGTTGGTGAGGTATGGCCAGCAAGATGGAGGAATAGACACTCTGAGAAGGTACTCCACTGGGGCCTAGTGAAATCCTGCAATTATCTGGCATCATGAAACTTCATCATACCCACTGAACACAGCCCGGGTGTCCCAGACACAGAGACCCACAGAACTAAGACACATAAAAATAAGAAAACAGCCTTTTTAGTTAAAGGAAGCTGAAAATGCAAATAGTGGGCCTCAAACTCAAGATACCAGGGGTCATAACCTGATGCTGAAACAACTGGGAAGCTGAGAAGCAGAGCATGGCTGTACCCTGCGCGATATGCCTGACGTACCTTGAAGGGGACATGGTGGCTTGTCCCTCCTGCCAGAGTCATGTTCTTTTTGGCGGCATCAAGGAAAAAGGAGAGGTGCCAGGTTTGCGCCAAGGCTGCAGCCTATGTGGTGTGCGGCACATGGTGAGGCAGGGCGGACTGGGGCCTTAACCACAGGCCAGCTGTCATCGGAGAGTGGTGGCACATGCCGGGTAGTGTCCTAAGCCATGCTGAGATTCCTAGTGGCAGAAGGTGAGGAGAACCCGGCTGAGGGAGGGGGCGCAGTGAGAGAGGCAGGGGCACAGAATACCTTTTCTCCCCCTCCCTAATATCGGCAGCAGAGTGCTAAGGGAGAAAACAAAGCGATGCCCTAGATCAGTGAGTCCCAACCTTTTGACTTCTGTGGACCCCCACTTTATCAGTACTGGAACCTGGGGACCCCACTGAACCATTACTGGAATCCGGGGACCCCCCCAATGAGTCATTACTGAAAGCTGGGGACCTAATCTGTTGGGAAGTTATTCCTAGGCTGTGGAGCACACTGAGGGCAACACCCCATCTGATGCAACTGGTCCGAGACAGGCTACGCTCAGCTAGGAGCTCCCAGTGAAAGAACAAGTAAGGACTGTTCGTCTCACAATGCAATCTACCTAACAGTCATTTTGCAGCTGACCTTTCGCGGATTCTCATGATTGGCTGCTGACAATTGCACCCTCTGTGTTAGCAACAAGTACATTGAACACACCACATAGGTGGTAACATCTGGACATACATCCACCGTCCTTGGAGAACAGGATTGGGGAGGAAGCTGGGGACTGAGAACTGAGGAAGCTTTCAAGAACCCCCCCCCACCCTGCGGTGTTTTTCCACCCTTGTTGATAATATAAACTGAGAAATCGTATCAAATTGTGAAAGGCAACGAGCACCCCAAGGGAAAATAGATATGTACGCCAAGGTGATAGATCATAACCCAGACCCGGAATCTCCTTTGGACTTACTCAATAACGTAGCTCTCTTGACCGCAATTCAGCAATCCAGAATGACCCTGGAAGTTAAACTGGGAGAGGTATGCTCAGAAGTATCTCTCTTTAAGCAAGACCTTTGAAACGTGGCAGAACGAGTGACAGGTTGAAGGCGAGTGACCAAGATGGAAGATACTACAAAACCATAAAAATAGACATCAAGGAAATGCAGGCACTCACGAAAAATCTCCTCTATAGGGTTGATGACACCAAAACTTGTGCATTAAGCAGTAACCTGCAAATTATTGGCTTTCTGGAAGGAGTGGAGGGAATTGATGCAGTATGCTTTCTTGGGGAATGGCTCAAAACAAACTTCAGAGACAAACATTTCTCTACCTGTTTCATCCTCAAATGAGCACATCGGGCATTGACGGCTAGCTCACGGCAAGGCCCTCTCCCCAAGAGCATTCATTGTCCATATTCTCAATTTTCAAGACCTTAAAATGTTACTCCAGGAAGGCAGAAAACTGGGTGACCTCAAGCACAGCTCTTTCCGAATTACGATTTTCCCAGACTATTCCAGGGCAGTCCAGAAACAGCGACTGGCATTTGACTCTATCAAAGCTAAACTTTGACTGCCACATATACAGTATATGCTACTCTTCCCAGCCAAGTTGAAAGTGATTTACAAAGACAAGTCCCACTTCTTTAGTACACTGGAAGAAACCTGGAACTGGCTGGAGTAAAGGCCGGGCCTGCAACTGGCTCAAAGTATAGGAGGAGACAGCACAGACACAAGACGCTAGGGAGCCTGACCCCAGCTCTGGGACACTCAACAAAGAAGGAGAAAAAGATCCTGGAAGGGGAAAGGTCAGACTCTCAGTTGCTTAGAAACATGCAAAAAAAACAGGAAACGTTCAACAGATTCAGAGGATGACCAATGATGACCAGTCGGTCAAAATTCGAGAACAGACAGAGAAGAAGACCCTTCTCTTGAAGAAGGGAGAGACCACAAGAGTCAAGACTCAGATGGGATGATAGTATCCACTAATCATGAACTCATTGATTCACGAAGCCCTGAATGTAATGAAACTTGATGAAAGACAGGGGATCCCTACATGTGACTAGATGGAGTAACAGGAGGAAGAACTGGGCCCCAGAGAGGAGCCACTAGGAGACTGTGGATTGAATACACTAGAACAAACAGTGTCCACTAAGCTTCTCATTACTGGCAGCACATTTTCTCACCCCTCCTCTATTCCTCCTCTTTTCCCTTTTCTTCCCTGCATCCCCCCATTCTCCCTCCTGCTTCCCTTCTTCCCCCCAATTCTGCTTCTGTTAGTGTTTCTTATTTTTCATTAATGTTTTTTGTTGATTGAGTGTTGAGTGTGGATATAAAAGAACTGAGTATTTTGTCTAAGAGTGAGTGGGATGTGTAAGAGAAAAGTAACAAGTGTAAGTGAACACTTTGGTAAAATTTGAGTTTGTAAGTACTTTTTTGGGGAGTTTGAGTGGGAGGGCTACAGACTTCACTGGCTTGCCCCATGACATAGTTGTCTGGCACACGTTAAGATGAAAACGTATGGAGGGTAGGGGAGGTGGGAAGGGGCAAGGGGAAAGAAACGTTTGAAGTTTGGTGAATTGTTATCAGGAAGTGTTGTTATTTAATTGCAAGAATTGTGAAAATTATAACAATGGTATGCCAATATAGCTCTCAACATGGGCGGGAAGACACAGCCAAAATACAGAGATTGCAGAAAGTGGGGGCCAGAGCAGGAGGTGACCTCCTTTTTTGTCTTGGAATGTAAATGGTTTAGGTAATAAGGAAAAGTGAGGGCTGGTCACCGCCTACATCAGGAAATTAAAGCCAGAGGTGGTATTGTTGCAAGAGACGCATCTGAATTGATCCCATTGCCTCTTGCTTAATAGGGGGGCCTACGCCACTCTTAGCACAGGACAATTTTACCTCAGGCTAACAAGGAGTAGCAATCCTAATCCATTTCAAATCTACAAGCAATGGATGAATCCTGATGGAAAACATGTGACAGTATGAGGCATGTGGTGCAGGAGGAATGTAACACTCATTAGTGTAAATGCCCCTCTCTCCCCCTGTGGTTGCAGTGGACCACCCTAGTAAAGGTGACTGAGATATTATTGAGCATGGACCCTTCCTTACACATAGTTGGGGGAGATTTCAACATTGGTATGCTCCCAAGATTAGACAGATCCGGGCACACACCAGATACCTTGTGAGAAAATACCTTTAGCCAGCTTCGCAAACACACTGGGACTTTCACATCTCTGGCATAGATATAACCCTGATAGCCACACATGCTCCTACTTCTCAGGTACCGATAGAGTCTTCTCCCGGCTAGATTACATATTTGCCCCAGCGGGAGCAGTAACAGTAATAGCTGCAGCCGAGTACATTGCTAGAGGGATATCAGATCACTCGCCACTCTTGATTAGAATGAGAAACAAACCCCGACGTCCCAGCACAGGATGAAGGTTAAATGTATGAGAACTGCAAAACCCACAGGTCTTGAAAGAACATAGGGTTGACACAAAGCTATACTTTGAAGAAAATAAAGATGCAGTGAACTCTGCAGCTGTGTTATGGGAATCATACAAAACAGTGCTCAGGGATAGAGTGCAAAATGTTATTGTTATTGTTATTGTTTTTTATAAAAAAGAAAACAAACGAAATGGAAGATATCGAAAAATGGCTCTTGAGAAGCATGTCGGTCCAGGACTGATCCTCGGACTCTTTGCACCATGACAATCCTGCAAGAGGAATATCGTGCCCTGGCAGATAGGGAGGTGAGAATCCAAATCCTGCAAACAAACTCTATGACACAGGAGATAAGGCTCGATGAGGAGGGTATTGTTCACAACACTGATGCAGAGATAGCCCAGATATTTGCCTGATGGTATAAGACCTTCTACGAGGAACTTCCGCTAGCTGAAGCTTCACAAATAGAGACCTACTCGCCAACAATCCAAATGCTGAGTCTTCTGCCCAAAGACCACAAAGACCTAGAAGAAGGTAGTTCCCTCTCTGAGATTAAAACAGCGATTTCCCAATTTAAGGCGGGGAAGGTTTCTGGTCCAAAAGGCATACCAGCCGAAATGTCCAATTGTAATGCCCAAATCCTTGCTTCTCATCCGCTGCAACTCTATAAAGAGGCCAAACAGGAGGGTAAAATTTCCCCTAGGCCTCCAGAAAGCCACAATAGCGGTTATGCACAAACTGGGGAAACCAACTACAAGCTGTGGTTCCTATCACCTTATCGCGCCCCTAAACGTCAAAACTAAAATATTAGCAACAATATTGGCCACAAGATTGGTGAAGGTCATCTACCCTTTGATCCACAAAGACCAATCTGGCTTTATGCCAAAACGGTCGACCAGAGTTAATCTGTGTAGACTTTACAAATGGCTGGAGGCAGTCCGAACTCAAAAGGGTCTACATGTTTTTTCTCACATTGGATGCTGAGAAAGCATTCAATGCTGTCTACTGACCCTTCTTAATGCAAGTGCTGACCAAATACGGATTTGGTCCTAAATTCCAAGAATGCATTAAGCTGCTGTATGAAGGCCCAGTGGCAGCGGTTTGGGTAAACGGTCAACTGAATTTACAACTTGCTGTGGCTCCAGACAAGGCTGCCCTCTGTCCCCGCCTCCTGTTCGCCCTGGTCCTGGCACAACTAGCATGTCTGATTCAAGCCCATCCAGAAATCAGTGGCTTTCGAATGGAGAGGTAATTGGATTGAGACAAGATGATTTCACTAATGCCGATGACATCCTCCTCTTTGTTACCCACCCCAAAGAGACCATCCCGGTGATATTGCAGGTGTTCAATGACTACGGGGCCCACTCTTGATACTCCATAAATTGGGGCAAATCAGGTCCCTACCTAACTGGAGTGGAAATAGAAATAGATGATCTATCCCAACTATTAGGTAGAGCAAAAGACTGCTTTAAATATCTGGCATTTTAGTCACCTTAGACCGAGAAGGTGACCCAGACTGCAATCTCCGTTGAGTAATTGCAGAGTTTCAGACAGATGTTGACAAATGGGGTAAACTACTGCTGACGCTGTTGGGTCAAGCAACGATGTTTAAGATGATCTCCCTACTGGAATTTTTATATGCACTTCAAAATAATTATTAGCCTATCCCTGATGAATATCTCACCAAAATTAGTGGGGAGATCCACAAATTGTCATTGGTGGGAGGGGGACATCCCAGAATGGCGCTGCATACCCTACAGAGAAACCTGTATAACGGCGGCATAGCCTTCCCAGGAATTAGGTCATATTACTGGGCAGTCCATTTAATAGTCATCAGTGACTGGGGATATGCACCTGGAGACCACTTGACTTACCAAGTTGAACATCTTCAATTCCACACTAACTCCTACTTACACTACCTGTATGGAGGTCGAGGCTGGAGGAAGCTGTTGCCGGCAACACAGCTGACTATTGGCAACTTGATCAGAACTAGTAAACACTTAGGATGGGTGACGAGTTACACCAGGGAGATCCCTCTGTGGATTGGACACAGATTTTTAAAAAATAGAAACGTTGATGCATCCAAGAGCTGTGGCAATCAAATCAACGTTGAGACTTATACAGTTAAATTCTACATAGAATATACTATGATTGAGTTAGACTACATACGTTTGGGAGAGCTGTAACACCAAAATGCCTGAGATGCTGAGAACATGAAGGCACATTCCTACATACACTATGGGGCTGCCCCAGTATACAGCAGTACTTGAAAAAATAATAGATGAGCTTGGCATAATTCTCAATATACCCCTACAGGCAGACTCCAAGTACTTGCTCTTAGGCATTCCCAGAGATATAGATATCCTAAGAGCTCAGCTACTTTTTTGCAATTTGGGTCTGGTAGTGGCAAAGAGGGATATATCCTGAAGATGGGGGGCACCTGAACCACCAACTCTAGAAGAATGGAGAAGGGGGATGGATCTTTATATGGAGGCAGAACAAATCACATATCAAACTAGAGCTGTCCAAAGACATATGCTAAGATTTGGAGCCCCTGGCAAAAACATCATGAGATGGACCTAAATGACGAAATTGCAATGTCCAAGCTGGAATGATTGCTAAATGTTCCAACATAACACTGTATATGACTATATGGAATTGGATGTATGTAAAACTGCCCAGCGCGAGAATAGGCAACACTTTATGGTTAAGGGTCCTTAACAATAATTATAAACTCAATGTAAATGGTTGTTTTTTTGTTTGAAAAATCTATTAAAAATATATAATTTTTAAAAATAATCCTGTAGTCGATGCTCTGTTTGACCGGGGCCAGCCCTCGCTCTACAAACATAGTGGGGCGACTTTGGCCACCAAGGTTGACGTTCTTCGAAGTCCAGATGGAGCCCAGCACTGAATTAGTTGTCACTGGTCTACTGGAGATATAGATACTTGGAGAAACAGTAAATCACTACTTTTCACTCAATCGCGACCAAGCATTGGCAAATTCATCCAATTTAATACTTAAAAACTTTTCAAGATATCTTGCATCCATGTTGAATGTGGTTTCTTCCAGTTGCTTTGGGCAACCAACTCCAGCAGGGAACAGGTGAGGTCAGGTGGACCAACCAGGACACAAACATGGTGCAGTGACTTTGGCCATTGAGTTTGGCATCCCTCAAAGTCCAGTTGGAGCCCAGCACTGAACTAGTTGTCAATGGTCTACTGGTCTCATCTATGACTAAACCAGCGATTTCCCTTCTTTTGGCGATAGCTAGTTTTCTTGGTGACCATACTGCACTCTGATGACTCTCCTGGGTCCATCAGACTCGGTGCAACTTCGGAATAGTGGGTGTTAGTCTCCCAGGCTTCCCTTTGGCAAGGAGCAACAATTCAGTGAACTCGGCTACCACTTACTCAGGCTCAGGGATGACGTTTCCTTGAACCAGGCAACACATACCCAGTTCTTTCTTCGTTAGCCCAAGGAACAGGAGATGCAGTCCAGTCTTCAGTACAGCCTATTTTTGTCTGTTCCAAGGTCAGCAGGCCAATCCTTATTCGGTCCTCTCTCCAGCACAGATGTAATCTGAGGTCTGGGGGGTAGGGGTGCCACTGTTATACCCCGAAAATGGTCTCAGGGAAAGTAGCTAATGGGATACGAGGGTCCCTCCCTTTTGATGACAACTTCCAAGGAGTGTGACATCTACCTACCTCAGAATGCTGTGTTTTGCCTACTCTCAAAATGGCAGAACCCCTCTCCGCACTTGTGGAGCTTGGTAGCCCAGTCGTGGGGTATGGATAGGTCTGGGCTACATGGTCTGACCAGTGATTTTTCATTGCTGTCCCTGAAGCCCACCTGTCTACCTCAGCAGAGGAGCAGCCACTTTCGGACTCATACTCGCTATGGCTTTTCCTGCTAGAAGGAGATAACACCTCCTCCTCGGGCAGGCCCTTTGCGGGCTTTCCTGGGAGTCTTTTACACTTCTCCCAAGAAGGCCAGAAGACAGTCCTTTGAGGCAACTGTAAAAAGGCACTAGAAAACCTTGGGCAGCAAAGTGGCAACTTACTAAAGTTGCACTTTGCTTAATGGTGACATTGAATTTGATTTAACCATTACATTGGATGTAAAGCAGTGATTCCTTTGATATCTTGAAGTCGCCCCTTAGTAGTCCAATTGAGAAATAAGCACGACTGAGATGTCAGCCAGTAATTCTGCACTCACCAATCAATGGGGCTAAAAGCCTTTCGACAGTAAAAATGACAATGTTGGTTTTTACTGTTAAGACCTGAAAACATAAAACTACAGATACAACCTTTTAATACAATGCAATCTGCCTTTGGGGCTCAGTATACCTGCTTTAGGAGAGGCTTACAAATATTAAAAATGAAGACTTGGCTTTGCCATTGTTTGAAATGGCAGTCAAGTTAGTAGTTTAAAACTGCTTTCCCACCCAACAGTGGCAAGCTGGGAGTCATGCTTTTGCCCTTTTCACACCCATGGTCGCACAACTAGTGCTGCAGTCCATGAAAATCACTTTATCTTACAGGCGCTAGGTACACCTGGTACCATATACTAGGGATGTACAAGTAAGTCAAGTTATGCCAATTGGGGATACGCCAATTAAACATATATCTTTTTAAGGGTCAGACTACATGCACTGAGTCCTGATTAGCAGGGCGTAGGGCATTTAAGAGTGCCTAGTAGTAAAAATGGGAGTAAAAGTGGGGCTGAACTTGCATAAAGCCTGTTTTCTCACAGATATTCAGCAGATTCTCAGCATACATTGCCATGTTTAGGGCAGACACAAAGCACCAAAGGAGTCCTGAGAAAGACCTTACTTCCCCAATTTGTGAGGTCGAAATGCATAGACTGATTGAGGAATGGTATTGGGTAACATCAGAAATATAATAGATATTTTGAAAATGAAGAACTAGAGCCATTGAGAGATAATGACAAAGTCTATCAGTCACTCATCCAGGGGTGAAAGTCAACACTTAGTGCACCTTATGAAGAATAGGGATAAACCCACTAGCTACGGTCCACTAAAAAAAGAAAAAAACAACTTTACTGACTTTTTTTTATCTGAGCACTCATGTTGTGCAACGTTTAGTGACAGGAATACCTTACTGAATGCTGAGGGCAAGTATTACTGTTATATGTGTGTGATATTTTTTTTATGGTGTCAGCAATAATACCAGATGTTTTTATGAAGTGCAATTACTGTGAAGTTCAATGTGTATTTTTGACTAAATAAGAGTGCATAATTGAAAGGAATTTTGGATACTGTTGTTATTTAAAACAAAGTCCATACAACAGTGATGATTAAATAATATTACAATTTATGGTCGTTTTGTACAATTTAGGAACTTCTACTTGTAACTTTTTTAACATGGCATTGTAGAAACTAGCATGGCTTTTGTCCTTTAAATACTATATTAAAGTGAACACTGGAATCAGGGAGATACCTCTAACCTGACAGATAAGAAAACGGTCTGTTGCCTGTTTGTATCAGTTCAGATATATATGGGATAATGTACTCCATCCCATACATTATAAGGATATTGCAAGTCACCATGGAGTTCCATAATCATACGGAGGAATGAAGCTGAAGACTCAGTTTCCTTATGGAACTCTGAGGGGACTTGCAATATCCTTATAATGTACTGCAGGGGGTGCGTTATTTCTTATAATACATGGTTACACCATCACCTTTCCCACAAACCACTTAAATCTTTTGTGCATAGCTCTTTCATGTGAAAGAGCAAGCATGTTTTCATAGATTAAGAATAAAAATAGAATCACTAGTGAAAATTAAACATATAAAAAAAGCAGCTAGGTATTTGTTGCAAAAATATATTAGAATCAGTTAAATATATCAGTTTTGTTTAAAGGAAGTAAAAACATGCAGTAAGATGCTGACTTTTCTATAATTACCTTAGGAGTGCAAAAAATGAACATGTTGCCCAAATAGCTACTTTTTGCTTGTCACTGTACAGAAAAACACCTGTACTAAAAAAACAGAGCACAGGAATTAAAATCAGTGTTTTGTTTTAATTCTTTAAAAAGCTGCTTTAATTATGCTCCGTGACTAGACCTACCTTTTCTCTCGACTGCTGGCTGTGGCAGCAGGCACTTGGACGTCAGAATTCAACTGTAATAAGTTATTGCAGTTAAGGTCTGAAGTAATTTCTTTATGATAGGTGACAGAGTGAGTCACAAGTTGTGTATTATATATACAATTATAGATTGGTAACAATGAATTACGGGGATGTTTTTCACCACAGGATTCTGAGTGGCATTTAATAGACAGAGAGAGTGAGTCTCGAGTTGTCTATGATGTTACTCAGAACCCCCCATTGAAAAACATCCCTGTAATTTACATTTTACACATGTATAATTTTGAGTTATGTATGGCCCCCAAAATCATGTGTCTGTGATTTCAACTGCTACGCAGTGGCAGAGGAGTAATGAAGGAGCCATGCATAACATGACCAAAATGTGAAAAAAATCCTTACCGGCCACCCTTAACTAACTCCCACCACCATCTCTGCCTACCTTTCCCCTCTTGCAGCTGTGGGTTCTGCTTTCAGTCAAAGGAGACAAGATCACTACTCTAACAGGCTCCAAGAGAGTCCTATTAGTGTGGCTTGGAAGGCCTTTATGATGTAGTAATAGTGGGTAACAAGTTTTTCATGCCAGCGAGTTACCAGATCTAGAATCTGGTGTTAATGAAAGAGGCTTTTTGTGAGAGCCACACATAACAACAAATTAGAGTCTGGTTTTTATCCAGGGATTGCAGAATCCCATGTATTATAAAGCATAATGCACCATAAACACCCTGTCTCACTATCCCATTGAACAGTAAGGTGCAGCCTTGTACAGTGTGATGCTCGTGCTCATGGGGTATTTGAGTATCAGTGATCACTGGCAGATTAACCTACTCAGAGTAAATCAACAATATTTTGAACATCTCCTATAACACTGGGGAACCCTTTAATATGTGGGCATCTCTCAGATACATTTATATATTTGAGAGTATCAGTGCACTGTATTTAGAGCTGGTGTCAGCTGTAGAATCGTGAATGATTCGGTGTTCCACAGTGTATCAAATAGAGAATGATTCTCATGAGGGACAACATTTCCTGTTGTTCATCCAGTTTTTTGTATTGCACGCAAGGTTTGTTTGTAGAGACGCATTTGATATGCTGCAAGAGAAACCCTGTGGTAGACTCCGAAGTATTGGGATATTTTTCCAATTTATAGTTGTACGTGTAAGAGTATGCTGTAAAATGCACAATTTAGCCCCATTTTCCCACTTGTCTTGGGGACTGCACCCAAACACTCCTCAGCATTTCTTTCCTCTGTGCAGATTAATTGTTGTTCCACAGCTTCTTGGATTCCCACTCAAGTCTTGTAAGAACAACTTATCGGCTCACTACTCCCTCCTAATAATTCCTTACTCACTGCTCACAGTCACTCACAAGCTCACTCCGTCGCATCACAAATCCACTTTTTCATTCACCACACGCTCCACAACCTTACTTACTTAACATTAACAGCTCATGCCTGCATAGCAGTTTTAGTAGACTGAAAGTATTTTGATTTTGCCACTTCACAGGGCTGTCTGGAGCAAAATCTGAGCACAGCAGTTTCCATTTCAAGTAGACAGACTCAAATGCACTGTTCCCGTCTGACCACCTCCGCACACTTAACTCATTTTATGAAACATTTATGTTATTATACGATGTAGATGTCTTGATGTTGTTCCACACCCCAGCACAGAGTTTTCCTAATATATTACCTACCAGTAACTACCAAAATAACCACTTTCAGTTGAAAAAACAGAGTGTGATAATTTTAACTACTTGACCGAGGAGCTTGCACAATTCTCTAACCTATTCTGCACCTAGAGGAACTGAGCATAAGGCATTTTGACTAGGCCAAAAGAATACAGACTACTTTATTTTTTCAATATAATTTTGCAGATGATTATGAGCTGCAACAGTGGAGACCCCGGAAACCACCACCGGAGAAGAAAGAGATCGAGACACCAAGTAGGACCTTTGCTTCCCTACGTTTAATGCTTGTCGATGGTTTTCTAAATATTTCTTCTTGTAGAGTGAAGCAGAAGTGGAGGAGAGGAGGGAAGTACAAGTTACTCACATTAATGACTATGGGCCTCATTAAGACCCTGGCGGCTGGGGGTAAGCTGGCAGTAACACCGCCAACAGGCTGGCGGTGTTCTGCCAGCTATTATGACCGTGGCGCAATAGACACAGCCATACCGCTGGCCCCTCCACTATACCGCCAGGCTTCTGCCTGGTGGTCATAATCCCCAGGGCATCAGTGCAAGCACCGCTGCCCTGGGGATTATGAGTCCCCGACCGCCAGCCTGGCCACGGCGGTAAACACTGACATGGAAAGGCTGGCGGTAAGGGGGACTTGGAGTACCCCTGGGGGCCCCTGTACTGCCCATGCACTTTGCATGGGCAGTGCAGGGGCCTCCAGGCATAGCCCCATTGCGCATTTCACTGCCCGAATTTCGGGCCATGAAATGTGCGACAGGTGCTACTGCCCCCGCTGCACATCAGCATTGCCGCCGACTCCATTACAAGCCGGCAGCAATGTTGATGTGACTTTTCCACTGGGCCGTCGGACGGTAACACTGTTACCGTCCACTGGCCCAGCAGAAAAGTCGAAATAGGGAGCCAGAAATACCACCAACATGGTATTCTGGCGCCTGCTGCCTTGGCGGTCTTCAGAAGACCGCCGAGGTTGTAATTAGGGCCTATGTGTCCTCTTAGGCCATGGTTGCCATCCTCCAAATTAATAGGATTTACCTTCCTGAACAGTATGGGAATTGATGGAACACCTTTGCCAGTATGCTTCTAGGTGTCTTTATGAAATCTGAAGCCAGGACCATTATTTCCCTTGTGCATGCCCAGACCCTGACCCTAAAAGTTTTGCCAGCTTCCATTATTTAACTCACCAAATGATCATTTGACTCGTGCAGTACCACATCTGTCTTCTCAGCTTCTTTCCACTCCTCCAAACTAACCTCATTATTTTATTGTTGAAAATATCCACAGAGTTAACCACACAGGTAGCACCCTCAAACTAAGTGTAGTAGCTATTGCAAGCAGTAGGTAAATGTGATAGCTGATCTTCACTAGGGTAGTTGCCATCTGAATCAAATAAATTAAATTAAAAACTTGAAATCTTGCAGTAAGTCTTGCAAGGCAAGAACTCACCCACCCCATGCCCTTTTAACCAAGTAAGTACATTAAGCCTTTGTAGTCAGTGGGAAGAAAAAACTCTGTTCCCTAAATAAATATTTTTAAATATGAACCGCCCAATCGTAAGGGAAGCCCAATCCTAAAGTGATAATGATGTAATGTATTTCTGAACTCCTTAACGTTTTAGAACTTTTAATGCTTACAAATGTCACTTTGACTATACTAATCTGGTACTTACAATAACAAGTCAAACCAAATACACATCTGAAAAGCGGTTGATAGTGCCTTGACGCTAATAGTACATTTTTGTATGCCTTTTCGATGGCAATGGCTGAGTAACCTTCTAGAATGCGGAAAACAGTTAAATGAATTAGTAAGGCATTTGAAGATTAATTGACTTATAAGTGACCTAAGTAGCCATGGGCGTTATATTGCGGTCTCAGGTGAACGACGCAAACTTCTTAGTCTCCAGTAGGAAAGAGATGCATGTTCAAGGGCCTTTGTCTCTGTCATACAGGCTCCTTGCTGCCACAGGAAAGACAATTACATGAAGAAGCAAATCCTTAGATGTGCTCTAGCTAGAACTCTGAGATCTTCCCATCAGTATGAACTGTCCGCCCCCAAATTAAAGAAAGTAGAATTAGCAGCTGGATGTTGGCTGCTATTCCTAAAGTTTGGAATAGAAGGTCAGATGTACGCCGCATTTTACTGGTCACAAACACCCATCGGGCCGTTTGTGACCCATAGAACGCATTTTGGCATGTACCAAAGGCAAAATGTGAATTGGTAAATTGTTACTGTCGCATTTTGATTTTGCAATTCAGTATTAGGAAAGGACGTGTAAAGGGTGTCCCTTCCTAATAGCAAGTCGCACTGGTATGCATGAATGTTTTGTGACCAGGAATGTGGTCACGAAACATTCATACTTTACCGACTCCTTGAAGGAGGAGGTAACTCATTCGCAAATGGGAAGGGGTCCCCAAGGGACCCCTTACCTTTTGCAAATGGGGGCACCAGCATGTTTTCAGAGCAGGCAGTGGTCCCACAGACCACTGCCCATTCTAAAAAATGAAAAGAAATCTTTTCATTTTTATTTTTGAAATACATCCCATTTTCCTTTAGCGAATAGGTGCATAAAAATGTAGCAGCTCTTCAAACATATGTCTGCTCATTGTAGAATGTTGAAAATGCTGTTACAGAGCAACCATGGTGAGGTAAGCGTTCATTCTGGAATACTTAACAACCTGCATTATTGTCAGAATGATGACTGAAGAAATATTATGAGATGGTAAGCAAAGAGTGGCATAGCAGATACACTGAATGAAGCACTCTTTCCAGAACGAGGGGCTGGGTTTTGGTACTAAAGGTATTTTGAGCATGAGGCTCTTTCTTGATTGTTAAGTAGACTGACTATAGTACTGCCAGAATTTTGATGTAAGTTCTCCTCCCAGAAAGCTCAGTATTTTGTGAAGCAGAAGGCACATTATTATTTTTGTGCATGTTTGTGCGTAGTGGTACGTTTCTAGCTTCATCCTAGCTGGGAAGGAACAGAGTGCTGAACAGCAATCAAAGGTCCAAGTATATGACTCAAGATCATTTACAAAAGTAGGTATATGTGGGTTCCTAACATGCCTGAAATAGTTGTCCTCAAAGACATGTGCATTTCCTTCTTAATTACAGAAGGGTAAAAGTACAAGAACCTTTCTTGTTCATGGGGTGGTTGTTCCTGGTCCTGGGTGTGTTGATGCAGAAGGTCTACTTACTAGTCTTTTACTTCTTGTATTTCTTCATCTCCAGTCCAGTGATGTTTTGACTCCTGGTAAAGGGCTGCCCCACCACCCCCAACCCCTCAGGTGGTTTGTTTTTCTACCAAATATGAGAGTGTTATCATTGATTTATTTGTACGTAATGCAGCTGGTCTTGAAGATGATGAGGCCTGGGGGGGGAGTTCTAGTGGTCAAACCTCATTAAGCCTTTGATGAGACGTACTGCTGCAAGTATGATGTCTTTCTGGGTGCCAATGTGATATTATGGAGGTCAGGGAGCAGGGTGTTACTTCTGTGTAGGGGAGAGGGGACCAATGATTGTTCTGGTGTTGTGAAGATGGTATTTGGTAAGAAGGATTTCCCTTTTTCCAAGAGCAAAAGCTAATCCCATGATGTCTTGCTTTTCGGTTTTCTTATGATAAGTTATTTGAAAGACAGGTAGGTGAATTAGTAATTTTGAACATGGCATCAGTTGAGGATTGAAATCATGTAGATTTATTTGTCTTGTATGTATGGTTGTTTGGCACACAGAGGAGGCATTCAGTCATCACATTTAGAAAACTACTGGCCATCCAATGCTGAATTACTCTGAACTAGGTCTTGAGTTGCTGAGTATCATTGATTTAGGATCATGTTAGAATGTAGTATCCATTGGAAGTGCTCTTTAGTGAGTACAGTGTCTGATAGAAGGTCAAATGCTGTCCACTAGGGAATGGATCAATTGGGCACTGGAGGTAGGTTGGCTGTTTATCTAATGTTGTTGATGTTGTATTTTGTTGATCTTCTTGGTGAATGTGTGGCTGATGGGGATGCATTAGTCAACTTAGTGTGGAATATGGGGTCTTAGTGTTTGTTGGAGCAATGTCCAACAGCCTTGAAGAATGCTTCTCTTCTATTTGTCATTTTGTTGACTGTAGTCTTGTAAAAGGTGGCTTTTGTTTTAGTTATGAGTAGGCCTGAGGGAGATACAATTCTATTTGCGGAGTCGGCAGAATTTAGGTAACTCCGCGTTGCATGTGTAACATGGAGTTCCTGCCAAATTCTGACACCCGTTCGCATATGCGAGGCTTGGTAAATGCACACTTGCGAGCACAAACAAGATTTTCTGCCTGCTAGCATGATTTCCGGCCACCATGGAGTCTTCCCGCATAATTTGTTTTATGCTGGTGATTGTGAGTGGTCGCACAACTGCTTCTTGAGTAGATTTTCTACTCGAGAAGCTGCTAAATGATCTCAAAAACACCTTTTCGAGTTGATAATCTACTCTAACAGACAGTTCAGTTTTGTTTTTTTAGCACAAAAGCATTTTTTAAAAATGTTTACTTTATTTCAACAGTAAGGGACTCCATCTTCCTCATCCTATCCAGAAGGCCCCTCCCAGTGCTTTGGCCATCTCCTGGTCACTTTTCAATGAGGGAGTTGTGTATCACGTTGAGTGAGAGATTTGGATTAGGTCTTCGAGGGCATTGGTTTCTCCTCACTCATCCTGTTATCTCCATAAGGTGGATTTGTTTTCTGGGAGTTATTGGATGTACCATGGTGCTGAGAGCCTAGAGGATCCTGTTTTCAGTGATGTCTAAAGTTCTGCATGGTTTTTAAGAACTGAGTATTATATATTAAGCAGTGTGATGATATGAGTTGTGTACTGGTGGATTATTACTGGAAGGCATCCATGAGGGATCCTTTGAAAAGGCATCCTTCATTGTTTTTTGTAGTATTGTTGGCAGTCACTTGGCCCTCCTTAACAGGTGAATCAAATTCAGGCTTCATAATTCATCTTACCCACCTACTCCTGCTCATCATTTGCAGCTACTACGCCATATTTCCCATTTACACTATTCCATCCACAGAAAAACCAAAGAAAATCCCAAGCATTAAAGAAGAGGATGTGGAAACGGATGAAGACAAGTGGCGGGAGAAGACCAAAGACTTCAAAGGTTAGCTGTGACAGTTTGTTCCTTCATAGGTAGATGGGGTTTCAGTTTCAGTTCATGGATACTTGGGGGACACCTGCAGCGGCTGTGAATGACCAGCTGTTGTGCTTGTGTTCTATCTATCTAAAAGTAGCATCATAGAGATGCCAGAACCCTGTTCAGAAGACCACAGGGCAAGCAGGAGCTACTGACTGTGGGATTTGAGGCCTTTTTCTCCTGATGTCCCGGGCCCAACTTGCTACGGATTTTGAGCAACTGGGCCAAGTACCCCTTCAGCACTTGATTCTCAGTAGTAGCATGGGTCGGCAGTCCTAAGCTTCTTGTGGGTAGAGGAGTAGACACAAGGGTGTGAACACAAGCTCACATTTCAAAATGCATTCAATAGCAGTAATAAAAGATTGTCAAGTCAAATATTTTCTTATATGACAAAAGGGCTATTTATATACTATCCCTAATTAAAATACAGATACACAGATAAAACATACAGACCCCACATTCCTGAAGTTGGGGCTCTAATGTTTAATGGCAGTTCCTTGAGTCCAACTCCTCTTTCACTAGTGGTAGTAATTATTCCCCATATTCCCCATTCACTGTAGGCATCATTCAGGTTAGACCCCATTTGCAGGCTGAGTTTCAGGAGTTCCACTCCGACTCTATTAGAAGAGTCAGTTTGTTTCAGCACCAAAGCAGTATCTGGCAGACAAGTTCACCTGGGACCTTATGGCCCTTCACTCAGTCTTACCTGCACCGGCAGGGATTGTCAGACCAGCATGTCCAAGAGTGTTTCTCTCCTGGGTGCGACGGCTGCCTCGAGTGAGTATTACCATTGTGGTTCTGCTGAGCCTCTGCTGGGTGTTCTTGGCACTCCTCCGATGCAACAGTAAGTTTCCTTGGGTCTTCCCCACAGGTTGGGGAGGAAGAGCAGGGAGATTGCAAAGGCCTCTGGTACTGATCGTCTGCCAGGGCTCTGGCTCCGATAGCTCCACAACACCTCCATGGGAGTGGTTAGTGGTTCACACTTGGATGTCTGGCACAGTGATGTGTATCAAAAGGTTACCCTAGGGCCTCAGCCCTACTCTTTATGATTCTCTTATTATCCCCATCTCCTTCCCAGGATGGAGCCAGGCCCCTTTCTAGTGACCTCTCTCAGAACCAAAGATCACCCTTTGCAGTTTACTAAAGAGCCTGGCTCTCCTTCCTCCAGTACATGTCTCACCTAGCTCACAGGAATGCCGCAATCACACCTCTTGGGAGATCTCTCTACCTCCTCATGCCCCTCCAGACAGCTCTGGGTCTCCCAAAATGGAACCCAGCAACTTCCATGTATTATACTATACACATGCACACATACACCCAGCACATGCATACTAGACACATGCACTGTGCAGCGCTGCATACTGACTTGTTGTCAGCCAAGGGTGAGTTAAGCACACACCAGCATAACTTTACATGAGTGAGCCTGCAGTCCGCACTCCACTGACACAACTAAAAAGGCCCGTTCACTTCTACCAATCATTTCACGGCATGCTGCCACCCCCACTCTCGTGCTACTTAACTCCTGGCAAAGGCAATAGCCTTTCACTACTATGAGGGTAGCGCTTTGGGTGGCCATCATGGCCCAAATATAACACAGTCCATGAGTTAGACCTATGTCATGGCACACACACATGATACATGTTCGCCCATGATAACAAAAATCAGCACAATGGATCCAGACATCATCACATCTGGGGAGCTCAGGGCAGGGGTACATGTCCATCACCATTCGAGGGAAGTTTCCATCATAACAAGAGTGCACCCCATTCACCTGAAAAAAAATCTCTTATTCTGATGCTTTAGAAAGTGGATTGATTTCAGTTCCTGTTGTTTAGCAGACCAATCTCACCTAAATTCATCAATATCTAGCCCAGCAAAAAACACACAGAATTGAGCATTCTGATATCCTTGCACTATGAGCCTCACACTGGCCAAAGTCCCCTGCCAGAATCCTTACACCCTGAAGACTATTTACAAAGACTTCAAATGATATTCCAAAGGCCATTTTCGTAAGCTTGACACTCTTAATCAGTCTCTGTTGTATCCTCCCCTACAAGGCATCTGTAGTAGTCTGTGTCACATTACCAACCATGTCCGGCAGTCACAGTCTCACTCTAAAGTCTAAAGAAAGTCACTATCAAATTCAAAGGTACCTCTAAAACTTACAGTCATACTCAAGTACCTCTAGCAATCATTAATGCTGAAGTAGCAAGCAGTCACAGTCACACAATGGAGCATCTCCAACTGTCCATTTCGTGCAGTCCTGTATATCTAAAGACATCCTTGATTATTTCCCTTCTGGGCCAGTATGTTGATTATTTTTCCAAAATCTGGTGAGTGTGGAAGAACCCCATGAAGACAATGAGAAAAATATGGGATGAGAAACGATCCTTGTCCTTGAATTAGTAGTGTAGGGTGAATCAAAACGTGTTCTATCTGAACTGAAAGGAAGGAGTGCTTCACCCAGTGAGATCTGGTGAAAAACATTTGCAAAGTCTATGCAGGGTTAACACATGGTGTCACATCAATAATATAAAGAGATTCTCTCCACGGGGTTCAGCCCTGGGATTTATATGAGATCGTCATAACAGTGCCAAACCTTGCAACCCAAGAAAATTCCTGTTCTGTTATTAATCACTAAGGGCCAGATGTAGCAAAGGTTTTTACCCATTCTGTGTCTATGGGAAAAAGTGTTTGTACATATGGCCCCAAGGCCCTTATTTATACTTTTTTAGCGCCGCGTTTGCGCCGCTTTCTGATGCAAAAACGGCGCAAATTTACAAAATACAATTGTATTTTGTAAGTTTGCGCCGTTTTTGCGTCAAAAATCTGCGCAAATGCGGCGCTAAAAAAGTATAAATATGGGCCTAAGTTTGTATTTTGCCTTTAACTATAAGACATCTCAAACACAGAATCTGAGGGGGTAGGTAGCAACAGGTGTTTCATAAGTTCAAAGTGTCAGTTTAAACATAAATGATTTGGTGAATGAAGGTGGATGGTATAATACCTCAGTAGTCCCAATATTAAATAGGCAACCTTAGCTTTGAAAGAATGGAGCCCAAGGCATCTTCAGAAGTGTGCATTGCAGGTGAAATGGCATTCGTGTAGAAATGTGTTGTT
Source organism: Pleurodeles waltl (assembly GCF_031143425.1). Classification (NCBI taxonomy): domain Eukaryota; kingdom Metazoa; phylum Chordata; class Amphibia; order Caudata; family Salamandridae; genus Pleurodeles; species Pleurodeles waltl. The sequence goes on from NC_090450.1 coordinate 696,532,540, forward strand.
TCAGATTTTTCTTGAAGGCAGTGTTTGGGCTCTGATGTCGAGTTAGAGGCGTTCAGATGTTCGGATACCAGAAGTGTAAATATTGTGAATCTGGAAGAGGCATCAGAGGGAGGGTTTTAACTCAGAGCTGGCCATTGGTCGGTCAGGTGACAGATATAGGTAGGAAGGTTCACATTCGTGGAGGGATAGAACAACCATACCAGAAACTCCCATCCTAGGAGGATAACATTGAAGTGTAGGAGGTTGAACAGGAGCAGAAGTTTGAACAGAGAAATAAGTTGAGGACTTTCTCACGGGGCTGGAAAAAGAGGGAAAGTAGACATAAATGGAGGTTTTCACATTAGCCATTGGAACCACTAGTGCATTTAGCTCACTACAATCTGAGGTAGTGTTAGGGTAAGTTAATGTTTAGCAGTTGGTATCTGGCAGGGGCTGAACGGCTTCCAAAGAGTTCACCAAGATTCAGGGCACAGCGATGGGCATAATTATGTGGGAAGTAATCAACAATGGGATATACTGGTGATAGTTCTGACTGCTGTTGGCAAGGGCTGTTGATCTCAGTCTTGGTTAGGATTATCACACAACAGTAGGTGGATTTTCTGTGGTTGTATGACATTGTAAGCAATTTTAATTGTACCATAGCAGTAGTCACCTGCAAGGCTGTGGACTTCCTTGAGCATCTTCCATAAAAACTTGACATGCCACAACTTCAGCACCACTCACATTTCATTCGGGCTAAGAAGTATTATTCAATGCTCCGAAAATGTAATTGCTGTATCTAATGACTCTTTTTCTTAATATGTTCTTTACTCAGATGAAAGGGCTGATAATGTACTGAACATAAGCTATAAAAAAAAACAAAAGAGGGTGATAGTGTCCTTAAATGAAGGCAAAGAGAAATCTTCTGGATCACTAAATTACTAAAACAGGACTGAAAATTGTCAATGAATACTTGAATTTAAGATATTTTTATGAAACATTTTGGAAAATGCGGTCTCATGTATTTAGGGAGAAGGATCATTGGTCAGTTTCAATTTGCACAGTTATGTTAACTAAGTAATTGGATAAAGTGGGTATGTACAGGCATCATTCTAAACATGGTAATTATTATGAATGGTTGAAACGAATAATAGCAGAATTCATGAGACATATATATTATTTGGCAATAACAGCAAGTTAGGTGATATAGATACCATCTATTAAAGCACACAATTGTTGCTTTATTAACTAATCAGAATGTTTTTTTTTTATTGAGTTAGAATTTTATGATCTGTGCATATGAAGAAAAGCAGAACTCAAAACATATCCATCATACACAATTCTGTATATATAAATGTAACTTGAAATTTCAAAGAAATGATTTAATCTATTCAAGCTAGATGTTGAGAGCTGGTGATGTAGTGACACGTCGCATTTTATAGTATTCTTCCCATCTGCAGTCTGGAAGAAGTGCAGATTGTTTATCAACAAAATTAGACAGTAAATGTTAAGATCCTTTCAACGTTTGTTACTAAAACTCCACTGGACCCAGATTAGATAAAAGGACTGAGGGTCTACTTCTTACATGCCAAAATATTATCCTACCATGTCACTCATGAGGTATGCTCCCACAAACCCACATGTGTGGAAACTAACTCTACTTAGGGATACTAGCCATTGCTCAAGACATAGTTTTCTATAAAGCAAATTGTAGGTTTTGGTAGTGTGGTGTAGTTAGATATCACTGGTGTTTCATGTAGCACTCGTAGAAAAGTATAACATATGGAACCCGGTCATGCAAATAAAGCTAGGGTTCCCCTGCTAAACAATCTGGAGGTGGGACAGGGAAAACAAATCAACAAAATGTACATAACCCACCTTCACTACTGGTTCCAAAGAAACAGAATCCCCACAGATAAAAGAAAAACTCATCAAGCCAAAGTTACAGATTAACATTCATATCGAAGTATTTTTTTTAACAATTTATTCTGTATCCATTTATTGAACAATGATACTCTTATTTGTTTCAATATTGTAATCACATATATATACAGCAAAGTATCCTGGAGCTCCTGGGAGAAACACAGAAACACAATAGAAAATAAAGAATAAAACAATTCACATTCATACTCATACTAATTAAAAACAGAAAGGCCGGCATATACCAGATAAACTAAAGACCCTTCACAACTCTCCACAGTAAAGAAAAGAGCAGATACATCTTTTCAACAAATGGTCTTGTATTTTCTAAAAGTGTCCCTTCATTTTTAAGTCCTTAATGTTCAGGGGGTATATAATCATACTAAGGGCCAGATGTATCATCACGGCCCTTTGCGATTCGGTAATAGCGATTTTTAAGAAATCGCTATTACCGACTCGCAAAGTGCCATGTATCACATCTGCAATTCGGCAACAGCGATTTCTTAAAAATCGTAAATGCTATTACCGAATCGCAAATTGCGATACCGGCCCCATTCGCAGCTATGGGCCTGTTGGGCCATAGCTGCGAATTTTTTGCATTTCCAAAATTGCGATTTCTGAACCAGAAATCCCAATTTTGGAAATGCAAATCCCCAGGGTGCTGGGGGCCTATGGCCCCCTCTGCTGCACCCCAGAAATGTTTTGGGGGACATGTAAAGTACACACATGCCATAAGGGCATGTGTGCTTTACATGTTCAATTAAAAAATGCATTTTAAATGCATTTTTAAATTTTGCACCAGGTTACCACCTGGTTGCAGTCCATGGTACTTTGCATGTGCAAAATGCCATTCTGCGAAAAATCGCAATTTGTAATTTTTTACAGCATTGCCTTGAGACCTGGAATTTGCAAATCGCTAATTGCGATTAGCAAAACCCAGGTCACAACGCAAGAAATCGCTATTTTAGCGATTTCTGCTTTGTGGTCTGCGAATGCATTTCATGCATTGCAGATCACTGTTTTGCACTCGCAAACGGCCAAATTTTGCGATTCGCACCGTTAGCGAGAGCAAAACATTTTCATACATCTGGCCCTAAATTCTGTATTAGTGTTTTTAGTGTGTATATACAGCATTGATCCTGATTATTAATTAATAGAGGCTGGTATCCATAGGCCTGTAGGTCGCAGGAGATGTTTATGAAGAGAGAATTTAAATCCAATAGACCGTCCTTGTTCTTAATGGTGGTGCTGAGGCACGTTTCAGTGAAACGTGACCAAAAGAGGTCACTCACCTTCTTCAGGGCACATAACAATCATAAAATTATGTAGAGCCATCCCAGGAAAAACTATGGCATATGTCGGCCCTATGCTGTAATATAAAGCATTAGCATTAGAGCTAATGGCTGACAAGAAAAGAATAAATAGGAAGAAAAAAGAAAAAGAATCTAAAAAAAGGAAAATTAAGAAAAAAGAGAGAAAAAAAGAAATATATAGACCATACATGGTGGCTTCATCCCAAAGGTGATCCAAGATATTGTGCAGAAAAATTGCCTATTTTTTCCCATTACATGGATAGATGTTCAAAGATGTGACTCCATGCATATAATCATGCATTATCAGTTATATACTGTAGTGCTTCCACTCCTGCCAATAAGTATTACTGCTTATCACTGCATCAAGACTCTTCCTTGCTATCTTTTTAATGTTAAAGATAGACGTTAGGCTCATGCAATGTAGTTTGAAACCAACCAAAATGGTACTGATTAATTTGCATAGTTGTGTTCCCATCAAAACGTGGATAGATACATTTAAAACTCAAGCTCCTTACTACTATATAGGGGAATCACAGAAACCCAAATCCTCAGAAACCAATAGGTTCCTCCTTTACAATCATCTTAAGAAAGGAAATCCTTTAATGAATTGCAAAAAATGAAAAATAAAATAGTGCATGAAACCAAAGTTTTTCAATTTCTGTGGTCTCTGTATGACAAAAATGGCTAATCTTTAGTCCCCCTTATGCCGTCCACAACTCTACCTTCTTTACGTTTTGCCTCTCTGTCTCTCTCTTGCAAGGTCATTTCCATCAATGCTTTTTTTCCTTCATCATTCCTTTTATGTCTTTTTCTATTTTTTGATTCATTGTATTTCTGCCCTTCCAGCAGGGATCATGGGCTGGGCCTGCCATTCATATGACTTGGTGACTGGGCATCCCAACAGGAAGCCCATACCAAACTAGACAGAATATCGGTTATCTGGTTTTAGTAGCTTTAACAGCCTGACACAGGGAGAATAAACTGAAAGTTCACACGTTGAGTGTGGCGAAGGTGCTTGGATGCTATTGTGGTTTGCTTTCTTATATCACAAGCACTGGTTGACAGCTGGGGAAATAAATCACTGCTAAGCAGGGCCTGATGGGAAGTCTGTAGGGGAGGATGCGCCCACGAATTAACATTTTCCTTCTTCTGCAATGGTACAGAGAAAGAGAAACCCAAGAAGGTTGAAGAAAACTGGGAAACGGATGGTGAGGAAGAGAAACCTGTTGAACGAAAAAGTAAGTGGGAATACACAGAGCAGTGCCATGTTTGGGTTGGGGGTGTTAATTAATGAGGACTCTGCCCCTCGAATAACTTTTTGGCCGTTTGACCTCTTGGGTACACAAGCCCTGCGACATTGACAGCAGCACCTGTATGAACTACTTTGCTTAAAAAGGTATAAGCGCGGGGCCCAGAGATTTTCTTATGAGACGGCCACTGTCGAATGCCAGGTTTGCCAAATAGTAAGGCTGCCTAGTTTTGAATTTACCTTTCGACTCCTTCCTTAACCTACAATGCACCAGGACAAAGACTCCACCTCAGATTACATTTTCTGTCATTGGGTTCGGACGATTCAGCTCAAGCGGTCTCAGGTCTCCATTCCTTTCTGCTCCAGTTATCAGGTATCCAGAGCTAGTGTGAGAAGAATCATCTACTATAAAAGGGTTACCACATCTCCTCAGTTTCGAGCCGCACCAGAGCAGTTCTTGCTAACCTCGGGTGGCATGGAAAATGCCTGTTGGGGAAGGAGGGTGTGGAGTAAATCCTCTTCCAATTTTGCCCAAAGTGCTATACCAAATACCCACGGTAGGATCACTACGGCATCTGTAACCTCTGCCTTTCTCCAGAGCTCGAGTAGTTGACCTACTGTCCTTGCAAGGTGTTTAAAAGACGCTAAGATCCTGCAGAGAGTGCTGCTCATCATGCTGCTTCGAGAACCCTTTGACATACCTTCGTCTTCGACCCCAAAGAACCATTCCTATAGCAGACATCTGTAAAGCTGCTAAATGGTCAGCACCACACACGGTTATTAAATACTACTAATATGGATACTCAGGACTCTCAAGAGACTTTGGTTTGGCAAACTATATTAAAACCCTTGTTCCACACATCTGCTTCATCCTCTTGCTAGAGGGAGACACTGCTTGACAGTCTGTGTACCTCATGTGTATGTACACCTAGAGATTTATATGTGTCCTCAGGCCTCCCTGAAAGGGAGCTTTGATTCATAATGTTTTACATGTTTCTTTGTTAGTCACAATACACAGTATGCACATTCTGTCTCACTTCACCACACTATAATGGCAGTACTCATCCTCTGAACAGAAAACAAACTGAAGCGGTCTCTTTGTCCTAGTACATTATGGGCTAAGAGAAGAGTACAAAATATCTGAAGATCAAACACTTTGTCAAAGTAAAGCAACTACCACATATTTGCGCCTAGCACTGGATGACAGGAGAGTAAGCGCAGCATGTGAAAATATAGCGCTACAAACTGCAGGTAAAGGATAACTCACATTTTGCTTCTAGGTTTTGATTACAATGTAGCTTATAAATATTTAAATAGAGTAGCAAAACACTTTTTACGCATTTAAATGCAGTCCTAAAAATGTTATTTACTTAATTGTATGATAGTTCAAACCAAATTAAATTCCTCATTCAGTTCATAATGTTCATGTAAACTGCTATACCGATTTTATTATTGGTTACTTTTATTGATGACCTATAATGATAAAGACATAAAGGTATTTTGTGATTTAATGTGTAAAGCAGCTGAATGGAGTAGCATTATAGTATTCGGAAAATTCTCTTGTTGATGCCTCCCACCGTCAAAGCTCTTATTGTCCACAGTGTCATTTTGAGCAGGATGGATTATTGCAATGCCATTTTGCTAGGTACGCCTGAGTATCTCCTAAATATACTGTATAGAGTCCACATTGCAGCGGCTAAGCTGGCTCTAAACAGATCCAGGAGATCATCTGCTTCTATGGCGCTGAAGGATCTGCACTGGCTTCCTCTGCGGCAGCACTTAGGCCCATATTTATACTTTTTTATCGCCACATTTGCGTAATTTTTTGACGTCACATCAGGGCTGTGAGCAGACATTTGCAGTAGCGCCGCAGTTCATCTCTTAATCTCCTCTATCAGTCCAAAACGCGTTCAGTCAGAAAGTATCAGGCATTCTTAAATAAAACTGATTAAGCTGCTAAAATCTGTTAAGAAGTAGTCTTCATTTATTGCACTGAAGCAACATATGACTTCATTTTTGTGTTAAAGGAGGGGTTGAAACACCAACTGCTATTGATTTGGAATTTCCTTGTGTCCACATATGGTCTAAAACATGTATGTTAACTGAATTCCCACAATTTTTTCAGTAGGCCAGCCAAACAATGCACATTAGTATCACGTCATAGCATTCACTGCTCGCACATGCACTATTTCACATGAGCACTACACCATCATTGCCTCATTATTGAGTAGGTATGGTTGATATCCCATATTAGAAAAGATACTATACAGGGCAAAGTTGAGGTAAAATCCAAATGCTTTTGTAACCTCAAATGTTATGATTGATTTTCTATTAATTTTTTATCACGAAGTTGAAAATCCTGCCAAGAAACCTATAACCATTTCAAATATTGAGACATGTGGGTTCCAGTGCGCAAAGGTACTTTGCATTACCAGCACAGCTCACTTTGCAATGCACAAATGTTTACTCACCATAGAATACTGCTGTTCACAATCACACTACACACATTGAGATCGCTTGTGAGTTGAAGAAGGCGGTAGAGAGTGTTCCTCCATCTTGTGACTTTCAAGATAAATCACATATGCTTTTCTACAGCTCCTGGTAGGAAGAAGCTGTAACGGTTTGAAAAGTGTAAGCTGTCAATTCTGTCAATTTCACGCTATGTGTGCAGACTTCTGTCATTTGCAGGAGCAGACAGCTGTTGCATAGACTGCAGCACGAAGAACCTGATGTCCCATCCATAGTCCGACACTTTTTGTAGCGTAGTAGCTTTTGTCCTTTGGAGGGACTGGGTTGCAAAACTAACACATTGCCAGTTCAAGTACTGGTGCAGAGGTCTGCTGCCCATACAGCCAATATATCAGTATTTGGTATTGTGTGCCGTAATGCACAAAGCTGAGTTCCGCTGTGTTATTTTAAGGAAGGTGGTATGTGCCTCACCATGCACAGTCCATTTGTGCAGTGAAGGATTCTGTATCTTTCGGGTAGCAGAGGGTGAGGCCGCTGGTAGCACAAGTCAAAGCATTGTGCTGCTAGCAGCTTCTTCCACAGTCAGGCCCTTGATATGTTGAACATTTTTATCTGTGGATGAGGATATGTGGGATCTTTTCCAGAAGGTTGTGAATTTTCTTGCTCTGTTTTTATAGGGAGTTTTCAGTCTTTTTTCAGCCTAGATAATTTGCCTGCTTAACTTGTCAATCATTTTCCAGAGTGCCCGCCTATTGGTCTAGAGTCACATCGTATTGAGGACGACCAACTCCTTGCCTCTTCTATGCTCCGACATGGACTGAATGCTCAACGTGGACGTCTTAACATTCAGGTTAGACAAGCTTCTCTGCCAACTTCATCATCTCCAGTGGACATCTAGTCTTTACTCAGGTCTTTACTTCAAACTTTAACACTACTGTACCTTCATCCTGTTGCCATGTTCATTTTCTTCTTAGCCCTTCCACCCTGAACTAACCCTAGCAGTTTGCATGTATCCACCTACTGCCAGTTCCTACTCAGCAATACCACTCACACTCTACTCAAGTTCATTACCACCATTTCACACTCAACTCTGTCTCTTCTCTTATTTACATCACCTCTAGCGAGTGCATTTCCTTCTGATCTCATCAGTTTCGCCACCTGCACTGTCCATTCCTCCACCATTCACTTCTCATTCCACCACTAATCCCCCCACATTACCTAGCTTTGCTGCCACCTGCTGTCATGTTGCTGTTATTGTGTAACACAGTGGTGATTTGAATTGTAGTGCTTTAAAATTAAGGCAAAAATGATCGGGCTGTGGTAGCTATATAAGATGGTGGACACAAGTCTGTAATACTGGATGGCACCCTTCAAAATCCTTCACAATTTTGTCTCTCTACTGGAACCCCTCCCCATGTAAGGCCACAATGAAGTTATTTAGTGCCACCACAGGACTTTGGATTCTTGTTTCCGGGATGCGGGAGGCCACTGAGTGATTGTGAAGTCATCTGGCTCTATGGAGCTTGGGGTTCCCTGAACTCCTACATGCCCACTGCTACTCTGTAGCGACATCCTCCAACAAAGACTCTTGGCCCCGGAGCAGAGATTGCAACAGCAGAGCAGGGAAGCTGCAGTGGTCTCTGCCAAGTGACATAGGTAATGGCTGGGGATCTGGGTCCACATGAGGTGGGGCCCAAATTTATTCTCCACAGTGCTGGAAGAGCTAACGCCTGTGGAGGACAGTGCCCAAAGTCACCTCAACTCCTTATCCCTACTTCACCTCGATCAGCCTGAGAAGGCTCCAGCAGACTGCTCATAAATGGACCTTGCATTGAAGAGAAGGTTGACTTGGATTTGCCCTGCAGAAAAGGGTGCTGGATGCAATCAAGTTTCTGGCTGGGTCTTACCATTTACAGTTGACTTTTCTTGAGATCGTAAAAATAACACTGCAGGCCCCAGGATCTCCCGGGGTCTATGGGCTGTGTTGGATTGTGGAAGGTACTATCCCTCCCTCAGTGTCGGAGAGCCCCCTCCCAGTAAAATATCCCCTTGTATAGACAGCAACATCTTTAATTATATGGTGAGGTGCAATGCACCTCTAATTCGTGGAGCTCTCGTCCTAGCTTTTCTTGTGTGCCTAGCACTGTTCCATGCATCTGCCTTCCAAAACCCACAAATACCACCCATAGAGGGTGAATGTGATCTGTAAAACACTTATTAATAGTGTCTGCAACACAGTTTGGGGTGAACGTTGAATAATACTGCCCATTAGATGGTTGAATGGGCATCTCTGTGATTGTTATATGACTTTCTACTATCACAATCGAATCCTGGTGGTTGACTGCTCATGTCGCCTCGTGAAGAGTGAAATAACTGAGAGCTGGTGGGTCATCACGGTTGCCAGGGAGCTGTGGAGTCGCTCCATTAGCACATCTCTGATGATCTGCATACAACAGCATTAGTTCCACTTGACAAGACACCGAAGTGAGGGAGAAACACAAACAGTCAGTTAAGCAAAGAAGTATGGCTAAATAGGCATAACCTAGACCCCCAGTCCTGAACTCTCACAGAGGTGTCAATACAGTGACCTCGTAGAGTGAGACAACCCATGTGGTCACACAGGAAACTGCTTCAACCCAACCCTACAGGCCATACAGTTTTCTAAATATGCTTTAGAAGCCAAAATTGGTGAAGTTGCCCCAGATGTGTCACCTTTGACACTAGATTTAAAAACTACAGTGGACAAATTTAGTGAATCTGAGGGGTATGTATCAGAATGGAAATGCACAGTGAAATTCCAGAGGCAGACAGTGACTACCTTATCAAATGCGAAAAAGATGTTGGAGGAACGTGTGGAAGATGCTGAAAGACGTAGGCCCAGAAATGATCTGCGCTGTGAAAGTTTCTTTGAAGACCTGGAGGGCTCTTGTCCAGAACACTTTTTGGAAAACGGCTACATGTTATGGTATTTGTAGGAAGCTAGTCTGGTGTGTGGTCGACACCTATGGTGTTGGCACCTTATACCAGGTCCAGGCAAGCCCTATTAGTGAATGAAAACAGTGTCTAGGAAGCCAGGGCTCTCTAGAGGTAGCTGTGGATTAACAGCCAAGACTTTTGTAGGAGACATGCAAAGCGTATGCAATCCCACAATAGTCACACAGTAACTTATCACACATGAACAAAACCACACAATGTTACAAAAACAAAGGTACTTTATCAAAGTAACACAACACTGGATTACTTGTAAGCAGCCCCCCACCAACTTGGATGTAAGTATATACTATATATAAACTTTTATATATATATATATATATATATATATATATATATATACACACACACACACAATAGCAATCGGAAATTAGCATAGAAAACAACAAGCATTGGCAAGAATTGTAGAAAATAGGTAGGGCTCTAGGGGAGTGCCAAACCATACACTAAAATAGTGGGATGTTAAGTGAAGTCCCCCCACCCAAGGGCATGGAGTATTTAGAGGGAAGCTGGGAGAACCCGGGACCCCAAGAGGTGAGTACCTCAATGACCCCCAGCGATCAGAAGAGCAGAGGTAAATACCTGGTTTTCCTAAGGACTAACACAAGGACTTGGAAAATGGATTGTGCAACAACAGGACCAGACTAGAAGAACCCAAAGGTGGATTATGAAAGAAGAGGACCTGCAAAAGAAGGGGACAGAGTCCAGTCTGTGATAGAGTGGCCAGTCGGGGCAGGAGCCACTTCCCACCCTTCTGTGGATGAAGATCTGGTTGACAGGAGAAAAAAAGACCAGTTCTGGAGACCTGGAGCTGCAGAGGAGTCCTTGGAGTAGTGCAGATGATGTTGCACGTCGGTCGCCATGTCACAGATGGTCAGTGGTTAGGAGAACCACCAACAAGCCTTGACAAATGCAAGGGGAGGCAAAAGAAAATTGCAAGGCTGAAGAGGGCCAGCAAGGTCCAAGGGACTCAACCCTTGGAGGGCAGTCTGGGCTGATCCTCAGCAGTTGGGAGAAACAGAAGAAGTGGTCACAGCCCCCACAGGCAGTCCACTGGCAGCAGGCAAAGTAAGTTGCAGTGAGGCCCAGTCAGCATACCTGGAGAGGAGTCCTACGTCACCGGAGCAGCAGAGGAGAGACTGTCCTTGCAAGGATAAAGTGCAGGGGGCCGGGGATACTCAGATCCTGAAGATCCCTTGGAGCAGGAGACAACAAGTCTTGGTTGCTGTAAGAGTCACAGTGCACACCGACTCCCAAGTTGGACAGCGGGCAGAGAGGACCAAGGGTACCACTCCAGACTATCACCTGTGATGCACCCGCAAGGGAGTCCCTAAATAGCCCTAAAAGGGGGTCTGGTCTCCTTGCACAGTGACCGCATATCAGGAAGGGTCTCTGACGTCACCTGCCTGACCTGTCCACTCAGATGCTCCCAGGGGCCTCTGCACATTTCGGTTTCAAGATGGCAGGATCGAGTGGCCACCTGGAGGAGCTCTGGGCACCACCCCTGGGGTGGTGATGAACAGGAGAGTGTTCACTCCAGTTTCCTTTCTCCAGTTTCATCTGGAGTTTGTAGCGGCACCTCTACTCATGCAAGGGTGCCCTCACACACAAGGACCTGCACCCCGCCCTTTGGGCTGGAAGGGCCTACCATAGGGGTGACTTACAGTGACTTGGTGTAGTGACCTGTGGTGGAAGTGTGCATACACCTTTTCATGCAGGCTGCAATGGCAGGCCTGCAGACACATTTTGCATGGGCTTCTATGGGTGGCATAATACATGCAGCAGCCCATGGGGGACCCCTGGTGTCCCAATGACCTAGGTACCTAAGTACCATATACTAGTGACTTATAAGGAGACACCCGTATGCCATTTGTGGAGTGCACAAAGGTCCAAGGTAACCAAATTTGGAGGGAGATAGAACAATCACTGGTGTCTTGGTTAGCAGGATCCCAGTGACAACATTGTAAGCATACTGATAGCAGGCAAAAAGTGAGTGTAACCATGCCAAAAATAGGGTACTTTTCTACAGTACTGAAGGATAAACTTTATCTCTGCATCATTATAAAGCGTGCCCACCACAACCTGTTGCAAAAGCCATCACCTGGAGCACCACCTTGTCCCTTCATTGCTTATCATCCTAATTACAAGGATAGAGATTACATTCATAGGTACACCCCAGAACAAGAGCCTCTTAACTTACAACTCCTACAGAATCATTATATTTCTAGACTACACCAAATTGGTGCAACAGCAAAAGAGTTCCTTCAAAGTGGTAAAATATTAAATTACATTCAGTAGGCACAGGAACATTCTCCTATAGCCATCAAAACTGAAAAATATTTTCCAGAAGCACACATTTTATTTTTTTGAGACAACCGATGCAGTCTGGCAGTGGGTGGAAGAGAGGCAGGTAATCAAGTAGGTCCCAGTCTCCTTCTGGAGAACCTCTGCATTGACAAACGTTCTTAGACCAGGAGAACAGTGGCCTCACTGTCGAAACAGACACAGATCAAGATCCAGTGACTAGACCTGGAGGTACCTAAGGGGGTGGGGCAAAGGTAGCCTAGGGAGGAGAGACACTTTAGATTGATAACAATTGTTAATGACCAAACTATAAACTTGTGGGTTTCTTATGAGCTTGTCATGCTCCAGTTGTAGTCAGAGATGTGTTTGAGAGACGACGTTTGATTCCGGAGCCATGGTGGCCATTCTCAGAAAGCAATCTTACGACATTTGCTTCATGTTTTGGAAGTGTTGGGAGGGGTGGAGTTGTACTTTGGGTATGTTTTCTGTTTACCCAATAGGCAGACAACATCACTGTTTCATGACATAGGGCCTCATTACAACATTGGCGGGCGGCAATGGCACTGATTTCATCACAGGGAACACTGTTTTACATTCTATTCTAGGACCCATAGGTCCTATTCCAATTGGATTACATCTTGGTTTCAAACATAGTGCTACACAAATTGGCTAACTCCCACATTCTTGCTAGGAGCCTCTTGGATCAGTACCTGGTGGAATTGACGATACAGATGGGGCCAGGGATGAGGATCCAGGGACAGCATTTAGAAGCATGGTGGCCTACTCACTGATGCTAAATTTAGAACCCACATTGTGGAAGCGGTAGATAAAATATTTGAAAGAAACTGGCCTGATAGAATCTACCAGTTTGCCTTGTGAAGCACTCAATGCAATAATTGTGGGAGCATTTTAGTTACATAATAGGTCAAAAAAGGTGCCACCAATAGTAGATGACTGGTTTGGAGAACTGCCGTTTAGACTTGGGATCACAATACTTGTCAACCACATCTCAATTGTGCTGTGCAACATTGGACATAACAACATGGTATTTCAGCAAACCATGATGAGTGTAACTAGAGCAACATGGTTCACTACTCAGAGTTTTATATACCTTTGGGGAAATGAGACCAGCAAGACTCTGCTTTGGCAGTATCATAACTGAAAAGTCAAAGGCCACATTTCATTAAAATTGGACAAAAAGGGTAATCCATGAATTGGTGACCGCACAATAGCGCCAACCCTTGTGTCCTATTACGAGGTACTTTATACACAAGAGGCTGCTCCTGTTCCTGAACAGCTCTAAAGTTTTATGCAGGACCTCCTGTGTAGCATCTTTCGATTACAGAACATGACTTCTTTGAGGAGGGCACATCTGGTGGAGAACTGGACGCAGCTGCACCCAATTTCTTTAAGAACATATTCTAAAACATGCAAACCACTTAAAAGATGGTTGACAAAGCATTCACAGTATGTGAACTTCTGAAAAAATAGTGATCCATAAAACTGGTAGACTATAACTCCTGATTTTGCTTCTGAATCTTGAGACCAAAATCTTGGCCAAACCCCTGATGCTCCTACTGGCCGACTATGAGAAGGCCTTTGATTCATTTGCATAGGAGTATCTGTTCATTCTTTTAGAAAAAGCTAATCTGTATCATTTCAAGTATGTAATACTGTTTTGCTTTACTTCTCACTGAGCCAAAATATACACACTGAAAGGAGTTGAAAAGATTCTCTGGAATGCACTTATTAATCTAAATAAGACATTTATTATAGCTGTTTGCAAGGTTCGTGAAGGAAGGTTTGAATAGTAAAAAGTGTACTTTCAAAATGTGCAACATCAACTTGAGACCATGAATAAAAAATCTTTAGTCTATAAACAGCAAATATAATCATGCAAGGATACAAACACTTATATTGATATATAGATATATATTCATATGCAATGCAAAGCAAATAATTAATAAAAATTCATCACCATATGGCCTGCCAGATGCTTCATCTTTCTCATGCCAGCAAGAAGACAACCCTGTTCAACTGTGAGAAAGAGATCATCACCCTCACGGGAACAATGTCAGGCATTTGACGCCCAATCCTGACTGAGGTCTCGGTATTCATCGCTACTGAGCAGGGCCGCTTTTTTATAGCTTAAACAGCCATGAAAGAGCCTTCTAGAAGACCCCCCCTCAGATGGAAATATTTAAAAATGCTGGCTAGTTTAGGTAAACCTTAAAGGAATGCGATGGGAGCTGGCCATCGTCCCAAGGCACACCTGCCAAAGTCAAACTGTTTTCTTGCCTATGATAAAACACTAGCTTTTTATGGCCTTATCATACTAACCGCTCACCTCCTACATGTCGTGTACCAGCCCTAGCTCTTCGGTAAGAAGAAAAACATGTAGAAGTAGAAAAACACATTGCATAACATGTTTGCACAGAAAAATACTTTAACGTGGCGGTGAAGCTAAGCTCAACGCAAAATGGAGTCTAGGCTGAATACAAAATGGAGTATATAACCAGTGACCACTAAAGTGACAATAGGCAGCTAAGCCAGGTGTAAAGCGTTGTGACAAGACATCAGTGGTCAAAACTCAAATAACATTACATTCCACTCTTTGACCAATGTGTCATCTAGCCTACAGGTTTAAAATCAACTTTTTTCGGTCTAAACATTACAAGCAAACTAGGGATACATTGTACACAGCAGCATAATGATATAATAATAACTAATGCTACAAAAATTCCACCAAAAACATTGCGTAATTTTCCCAAAACAGGTATCCATTGAAATAACCAGTCCCACAATCCCTGATCTATACCCTGCTTTTCCCCTTTCACTAATGTATGTAGTGTATCAATGTAGGCCTGGATTGATTTAGAGTAGTCAGAAAGATTAAAACAACACATGCCTTCAAAGTCATTACAGCCATGGTTATATTTTTGCAAAAGATAGTCAATAGCAGCTCTGTTTTGTAATGCAGCTTTCCTGGTACCACGCACATCTAGTAAAAATTCAGATAAAGCAATAGAAGTATGGTTAATATTTTTAACTATTAGACACGTACAGTTAAATCAGGCATGCCTACTATGGAAAGACTTAAGCTTAGATACTCTGATTGGGATAATAGTTGAATATCTGAATCGCATTCTTCATCTAGTTGCATAACATCTCTGGGATAGCCAGTATGTATTGAGTTAGATGGAAACATTCTGAGTCCCAGGCGTGTAAAAGTACACAGCCCGCCCGCTATGTTAGCTGGAATGTAAGTGAAAGTTAGGTTTATACACGAAAACAGCCAGCCAACTGGCAACTTGACATGTTTAATGTGACTGGCTGCAGTCACTCGATAACGACAAACCATGTGATTCGGCATATTTTTGTAATGTCTGCCCTTTCAGTAAAAGCACAAAACTCTGTGTTTCCACGCTAAGTTTTGAGAGGTTGATTTCTTATTTTCTAAGCACAATTTAATACATTTTCCGATGTCATGAGAATTGCAAGACATGTAGTAACACACGTCACCTGGAGTAATGCTGTAGGTGATTATATGAGTAAGATTGTCCCACTTTTCATTGGCTGTCTCCTGACAGTCCCTGCAATACTCATAGGGACTGAAGTGTGTTTCAACATTATGTTCTTGCACGTCTTTGTCACGGTTAGTAGCATTGAAAATTTCTAACAAGATGCTTGTTGGCATTGGTATGGCGATCAAACATGTTGACAAAACATCCACAGTGCTTCGCATGCGCCCATGC